>NC_052069.1:37117056-37737556 GCF_015852505.1 Tachyglossus aculeatus
AATGAATGTAAAATGGGTAGGGACTGTCTCTATATGTTGCCGACTTGTACTTCCCAAGCACTTAGTATAGTGCTCTGCACACAGTAAGCGCTCAATAAATACGATTGAATGAATGTAACTGAGGCCCAGAGAAGTGAAGTGATCTGCCCAAAGTCACACAGCTGACAATTGGCGGAGCCGGGATTTGAACCCCCGATCTCCTACTCCAAAGCCCGGGCTCTTTCCACTGAGCCACACTGCTTCTCCAAATGACTTTGGAGAAATGACTTGCTTCCTGACACCCCCGCATAGGCTTTCCTCCCTGTGCCTACCCTCTATATATGTTTGTACATATTTATTACTCTATTTATTTCCTTTACTTGTACTTATTTATTCTATTTATTTTATTTTGTTAATATGTTTTGTTTTGTCGTCTGTCTCCCCCTTCTAGACTGGGACCCCGCTGTTGGGTAGGGACTGTCTCTAGATGTTGCCAACTTGGACTTCCCAAGCGCTTAGTCCTGTGCTCTGCACACAGTAAACGCTCAATAAATACGATTGAAAATTCCAGGCCAGGGGGAGGACGTGGGCCGGGGGTCGACGGCGGGACAGGCGAGAACGAGGTACATTGAGGTACTCCTCTAGTGCTAACCTTCTCACTTTGCCTCTCTCTCACCTGTCTCGCCGCAGATCGGTAGCCCAAATCCTGGCTTTAGCCGGCAATTCCCTCCCTCCTCAAATCTGCCAGGCAATTACTCTCCCCCTCTTTGAAGCCTTATTGAAGGCACATCTCCTCTAAGAGGCCTTCCCAGACTAAGTGCCCCCCTTTCCTCTTTCCCACTCCCTTCTGCATGGCCCTGATTTACTCCCTTGGCTCTTCCCCCCTTCCTCAAATCTGCCGGGCAATTACTCTTCCCCTCTTTGAAGCCTTATTGAAGGCACATCTCCTCTAAGGGGCCTTCCCAGACTAAGTGCCCCCTTTTCCTCTTTCCCACTCCCTTCTGCATGGCCCTGATTTACTCCCTTGGCTCTTCCCCCCCTTCCTCAAATCTGCCGGGCAATTACTCTTCCCCTCTTTGAAGCCTTATTGAAGGCACATCTCCTCTAAGGGGCCTTCCCAGAGTAAGTGCCCCCTTTTCCCCTTTCCCACTCCCTTCTGCATGGCCCTGATTTACTCCCTTGGCTCTTCCTCCCCTTCCTCAAATCTGCTGGGCAATTACTCTTCCTCTCTTTGAAGCCTTATTGAAGGCACATTCCCTCTAAGAGGCCTTCCCAGACTAAGTGCCCCCTTTTCCTCTTTCCCACTCCCTTCTGCATGGCCCTGATTTACTCCCTTGGCTCTTCCCCCCTTCCTCAAATCTGCCGGGCAATTACTGTTCCCCTCTTATAAGCCTTATTGAAGGCACATTTCCTCTAAGAGGCCTTCCCAGACTAAGTCCCGCTTTTTCCTCTTTCCCACTCCCTTCTGCATGGCCCTGATTTACTCCCTTGGCTCTTCCCCCCTTCCTCAAATCTGCCGGGCAATTACTGTTCCCCTCTTTGAAGCCTTATTGAAGGCACATCACCTCTAAGAGACCTTCCCAGACTAATTCCCCCCTTTTCCCCTTTCCCACCCCCTTCTGCATGGCCCTGATTTACTCCCTTGGCTCTTCCCCCCTTCCTCAAATCTGCCGGGCAATTACTCTTCCCCTCTTTGAAGCCTTATTGAAGGCACATCTCCTCTAAGAGGCCTTCCCAGAATAAGTCCCCCCTTTTCCTGTTTCCCACTCCCTTCTGCATGGCCCTGACTTACTCCCTTGGCTCTTCCCCCCTGCCAGCTCCACAGCAATTATGCACCTATCTCCAATTTATTTATTTGTATTGATGCCTGTCTCCCCTCCTATGGACTGTAAGCTTGTTGTGGGCAGGGAATGTGTCTGTTTATTGTTGAATTGTACTCTCCCAAGTGCTTAGTAAGAGTGATCGGCACAGAGTAAGCGACCAACGAATATAATCGAATGAATGAACGGAACAGTTCTCTCCTGGTTTTCCTCCTGCCTCTCTTGCCGCTCTTTCTCTGTCTCTTTCACTGCTTTCTCATCCTCCTCCCTAACAATGGGTGTCCCTTGAGGTTCTGTTCTGGGCTCCATATTCTTCTCACTTTATATTATGCTCTTTATATTATGCACTTTATTATTTATTATATATATTATGCACTTTATATTATGCACACAGTAAGCGCTCAATAAATACGATTGATTGATATTATCTCTCTCTGGGAGCTCATTTGCTCTCCCTGGCTTCAGCCATGATGTCTTTGCTGATGACTCTCCAATTTATGTCACTAGCCCTGGCCTCTTCCCCTGTCTGCCATCTCTCATTTCCTCTAGCCTGCAAGACCCCCCACCCCCCTGTACGGTTCATTCATTCATTCATTCAATCATATTGAGCGCTTACTGTGTACTAAGCACTTGGGAGGTACAAGTTGGCAACATATAGAGACGTTCCCTACCCTTATCCTGCCACCATCTCGAACCCGATATATTGAAAACTGAGCTCCTCATTTTCCCTCCTATATCTTCTTCTCTACCAAACCCTCCCGTTACAGCTGATAACGCCATCGACCTGTGTTCTAATGCCGGCTCTGCCACGCCTTTGCTGTATGACCTTTGTCAAGTCACTTTTCACTTCTCTGGATCTCAGTTACCTCATCTGTAAAATGGGGATTAAGAGTGTGAGCCCCATGTGGGACAGGGACTGTGTCCAACTGGAATACCTTCACCCCAGCTCTTAAAACATTCAGAAAGTGCTTAATAAATACCATAATTACTTAGACTGTGAGCTCATTGTTGGGTAGGGACTGTCTCTATACGTTGCCGACTTGTACTTCCCAAGCTGTTAGTACAGTAAGTGCTCAATAAATAAGATTGAGTAATGAATATTATTATTATTTTCAAAGCCCACAGTTCTGACACTTTACTTGATCTCTCCCTCTTCTTCTTCTTCTTCTTAATAATAATAATAGTAGCATTTGTTAAGCACTTAATTTGTGCCAGGAACTGTACTAAGCACCGGGGGAAACAAGCAAATCAGGCTGGGCACAGTCCCTCGCAGTCCTCTCCCATCAGGCACACAGTCTCAATCCCCATTTTACAGATGAGATCACTGAGGCCCGGAGAAGTGAAGCGACTTGCCCAAGGTCACACAGCAGGCAAGTGGCAGGGCCAGAATTAGAACCCATGACCTTCTGACTCCCGGGCCGAAGCTCTAACTCACTACGCCATGCCGCTTCCTGAAATTCCTGAAATCACATCCTCCCCACCCTCATTACCTTAATACCTTACCTTAATGTTGCCAACTTGTACTTCCCAAGGGCTTAGTACAGTGCTCTGCACACAATAAGCGCTCAATTAATATGATTGATTGATTGATTGATAATAATAATAATAATGGTATTTATTAAGCACTTACTATGTGCAAAGCACTGTTCTAAGCACTGGGGAGGTTACAAGGTGATCAGGTCGTCCCACGGGGGACTCCCAGTCTTAATCCCCATTTTACAGATGAGGTAACTGAGGCCCAGAGAAGTGAAGTGACTTGCCCAAAGTCACACAGCTGACAATTGGCGGAGCCGGGATTTGAACCCACGGCCTCGGACTCCAAAGCCCGGGTTCAGCACCTCTGCCTTCTCACTACTTCTCATTGCACTTTTATACGTATCACTCTACATACTTCACTATTTGACCCCTTCCTCCACCTATTTCTAAATTATTTTTTGTCTGTCTCCCCACCTAGATCATATACTCTTTGTAGACAAAGATTGCACTGAGAAGCAGCGTGTCCTCGTGGGTAGAACTTGGGCCCTGGAGTTAGAAGGACCTGGGTTCTAATTCCGGCCCTGCCGCTTGTCCGCTGTGTGACCTTGGGCAAGTCACTTCACTTCTCTGGGCCTCAGTTACCTCATCTGTAAAACGGGGGTTAAGTCTCTGAGTCCCATATGGGACATGATCTGTGTCCAATCTGATTATAATAATAATAATAATGATGGCTTTTGTTCATTCATTCATTCATTCAATCATATTTATTGAGCGCTTGTTAAGCACTTACTATGTGCAAAGCACTGTTCTAAGCGCTGGGGGGGATGCAAGGTGATCAGGTTGTCCCGTGTGGGGCTCACAGTCATCATCCCCATTTTACAGATGAGGTAACTGAGGCTCCGAGAAGTGAAGTGACTTGCCCAAGGTCACACAGCAGAAATATCTATTCTATTTATTTTACATATCTATTCTATTTGTTTTATTTTGTTAGTATGTTTGATTCTGTTCTCTGTCTCCCCCTTTTAGACTGTGAGCCCACTGTTGGGTAGGGACTGTCTCTATGTGTTGCCAACTTGTACTTCCCAAGCGCTTAGTACAGTGCTCTGCACACAGTAAGCGCTCAATAAATCCGATTGAAGATGATGTGGCAGAGTCGGGATTCGAACCCATGACCCCTGACTCCAAAGCCCGGGCTCTTTCCACTGAGCCACGCTGCTTCTCCATGAGTATATGTATCCTAGAATATATGATCTAGGTGGGGAGACAGACAAAAAATAATTTAGAAATAGGGGATTATCTTGTATCTTACCCCAGCACTTAGCACAGTGGCTGGCACAAAGTAAATGCTTCAACAAATAACATTAAAAAACCCAAAAAAACTGCATGTGGAATAATTCCTTTCTGTGATGGGGCGACTTTCTTTGTTGCCAGAATTAATGGTTTGGGGAAACTGGGCAACCTGAAGGAACTTTCAGGAGCGTGTCCATTAACCATTTTTTAATAATTAATCCATGGTTCTCAGCAATTTCCAGCTCTCTTTCTGAAGGGTCTCCCCAAGCCTGGACATTAAATAAACAATGCAAAAAGCGCATTAGAACAGGAGCCTCAGCCAGAATTCATCCATTCAATCACATTTGATTGAATAGATCATCATCATCATCATCAATCGTATTTATTGAGTGCTTACTGTGTGCAGAGCACTGTACTAAGCGCTTGGGAAGTACAAGTTGGTAACATATAGAGACAGTCCCTACCCAGCAGTGGGCTCCCAGTCTAAAAATAGATCATAGAGAAGCAGCGTGGCTCGGTGGAAAGAGCCGGGGCTTTGGAGTCAGAGGTCATGGGTTCAAATCCCGGCTCCGCCACTTGTCAGCTGGGTGACTTTGGGCAAGTCACTCCACTTCTCTGGGCCTCAGTTCCCTCATCTGCAAAATGGGGATGAAGACTGTGAGCCCCCCGTGGGACAACCTGATCACCCTGTAACCTGAACAGTGCTTTGCACATAGTAAGCACTTAATAAATGCCATTATTATTATATTTATTGAGTGCTTACTGTGTGCAGAGCGCTGTACTACTTGGGAGAGTACACTACAACAATAAACAGACACATTTCCTGCCTGCAATGAGCTTACAGTCTAGAGGGAGACTGTACTGGTCGAAATCTCTATTCCTGCTCAGGCTGCTGAAGACAAAGAGCCCGGGCTTTGGAGTCAGTGGTTCAAATCCCGGCTCCGCCACTTGTCAGCTGTGTGACTTTGGGCAAGTCACTCCACTTCTCTGGGCCTCAGTTCCCTCACCTGCAAAATGGGGATGAAGACTGTGAGCCCCCCGTGGGACAACCTGATCACCTTGTAACCTGAACAGTGCTTTGCACATAGTAAGCACTTAATAAATGCCATTATTATTCTATTTATTGAGTGCTTACTGTGTGCAGAGCGCTGTACTACTTGGGAGAGTACACTACAACAATAAACAGACACATTTCCTGCCTGCAACGAGCTTACAGTCTAGAGGGAGACTGTATTGATCGAACTCTTTATTCCTGCTCAGGCTGCTGAAGACAAAGAGCCCGGGCTTTGGAGTCAGCGGTTCAAATCCCGGCTCCGCCACTTGTCAGCTGTGTGACTTTGGGCAAGTCACTCCACTTCTCTGGGCCTCAGTTCCCTCATCTGCAAAATGGGGATGAAGACTGTGAGCCCCCCGTGGGACAACCTGATCACCTTGTAACCTGACTGTGCTTTGCACATAGTAAGCACTTAATAAATGCCATTATTATTCTATTGTTGAGTGCTTACTGTGTGCAGAGCGCTGTACTACTTGGGAGTGTACACTACAACAATAACAGACACATTTCCTGCCTGCAACGAGCTTACAGTCAAGAGGGAGACTGTATTGATCGAACTCTCTATTCCTGCTCAGGCTGCTGAAGACAAAGAGCCCGGGCTTTGGAGTCAGCGGTTCAAATCCCGGCTCCGCCACTTGTCAGCTGGGTGACTTTGGGCAAGTCACTCCACTTCTCTGGGCCTCGGTTCCCTCATCTGCAAAATGGGGATGAAGACTGTGAGGCCCCGATGGGACAACCTGATCACCTTGTAACCTGAACAGTGCTTTGCACATAGTAAGCACTTAATAAATGTCATTATTATTATATTTATTGAGTGCTTACTGTGTGCAGAGTGCTACTTGGGAGAGTACACTACAACAATAAACAGACACATTTCCTGCCTGCAACGAGCTTACAGTCTAGAGGGAGACTGTACAGATCGAAATCTCTATTCCTGCTCAGGCTGCTGAAGACAAAGAGCTCGGGCTTTGGAGTCAGCGGTTCAAATCCCGGCTCTGCCACTTGTCAGCTGTGTGACTTTGGGCAGGTCACTCCACTTCTCTGGGCCTCAGTTCCCTCATCTGCAAAATGGGGATGAAGACTGTGAGCCCCCCGTGGGACAACCTGATCACCTTGTAACCTGAACAGTGCTTTGCACATAGTAAGCACTTAATAAATGCCATTATTATTCTATTTATTGAGTGCTTACTGTGTGCAGAGCGCTGTACTACTTGGGAGAGTACACTGCAACAATAAACAGACACATTTCCTGCCTGCAACGAGCTTACAGTCAAGAGGGAGACTGTACTGATCGAAATCTCTATTCCTGCTCAGGCTGCAGAAGACAGGAGACAAGTTATGCCTTATACACACGCTAAGCTATTTTAACACACCATGCCTTTGAGCTGTTTTTCTAAATCCCAAGAAAACAAAACAGCGTCAAAATCCTCAGCAGGGCATGCCCAGCTGGATTTAGACAACGGAAGATTAGAGGCTGTACTAAGAAGTCCTTGATTTAAGACACTTAGAGTCAAGATGAACGACACTTCCAACGTTTCTAAATTTGCACCCTGTTTCGGCTTTAGAAATTATCGGTTTCATCTTTCCGATAGCGTGGCTCAGTGGAAAGAGCCCGGGCTTTGGAGTCGGAGGTCATGGGTTCAAATTCCGGCCCCGCCAATTGTCAGCTGGGTGGCTTTGGGCAAGTCACTTGGCTTCTCTGTGCCTCAGTTCCCTCATCTGTAAAATGGGGGTGAAGACTGTGAGCCCCCTCGTTGGACAACCGGATTACCTTGATACCTCCCCAGTGTTTAGAACAGTGCTTTGCACATAATAAGTGCTTAATAAATGCTGTCATTATTTCTGGCTCCAGTCCTGGGGGAAGTATGTGTGTATAGAAGCAGTGTGGCTCAGTGGAAAGAGCCCGGGCTTTGGAGTCAAAGGTCATGGGTTCAAATCCTGGCTCCACCAGTTGTCCGCTGTGTGACTTGGGGCAAGTCAATTAACTTCTCTCTGCCTCAGTTCCCTCATTTGTAAGATGGGGATTAAGACTGTGAGCCCCTCGTGGGACAACCTGATCAACTTGTATCCTCCCCAGTGCTTAGAACAGTGCTTTGCACATAGTAAGTGCTTAACAAATGTCCTCATTATTATTATTATTATTATTATTATTATTATTTGCACATAGTAAGTGCTTAATAAATGCCATTATTATTATTATTAGTAGTAGTAGTAGTAGTAGTAGTATCTGTGACTCAGTTCCCTCATCTGTAAAATGGGGATGAAGACTGTGAGCCCCCTGTGGGACAACTTGATCACCTTGTTACCTCCCCAGAGCTTAGAACAGCGCTTTGCACATAGTAAGTGCTTAACAAGTGTCATCATTATTATTATTATTATTATTTGCACATAGTAAGTGCTTAATAAATGCCATTATTATTATTATTATTATTATCATTATCTGTGCCTCCGTTCCCTCATCTGTAAAATGGGGATGAAGACTGTGAGCCTCCTGTGGGACAACCTGATCACCTTGTTACCTCCCCAGCGCTTAGAACAGTGCTTTGCACATAGTAAGTGCTTAACAAATGCTATTATTATTATTATTATTATTTGCACATAGTAAGTGCTTAATAAATGCCATTATTATTATTATTATTATCATTATCTGTGCCTCAGTTCCCTCATCTGTAAAATGGGGATGAAGATTGTGAGCCCCCCATGGGACAACCTGATCACCTTGTTACCTCCCCAGCTCTTAGAACAGCGCTTTGCACATAGTAAGTGCTTAACAAATGCCATCATTATTATTATTATTATTTGCACATAGTAAGTGCTTAATAAATGCCATTATTATTATTATTGTTATTATCTATGCCTCGGTTCCCTCATCTGTAAAATGGGGATGAAGACTGTGAGCCCCCCGTGGGACAACCTGATCACCTTGTTACCTCCCCAGCACTTAGAACAGCGCTTTGCACGTAGTAAGTGCTTAACAAATGCCATCATTATTTTTATTCTTTGCACATATAGTAAGTGCTTAATAAATGCCATTATTATTATTATTATTATTATTATTATTATTATTATTATCTGTGCCTCAGTTCCCTCATCTGTAAAACGGGGATGAAGACTGTGAGCCCCCCGTGGGACAACCTGATCACCTTGTTACCTCCCCAGCGCTTAGAACAGCGCTTGGCACATAGTAAGCACTTAATAAATGCCATCATTATTTCTGGCTCCAGCCCTGGGGGAAGGATGCGGGTATATGGTGGGGTGGAGTGGGGTGGTGCTTTGGAGTTGAGAGAAAATGGGAAAACAATTCCAAAGGTTCAAGATAACTAGAAAGGTTCTAGGGAGGGGAGGTGGTATTAAGCGGCCCCATGGTCGGGTGAGGAGTGGGAAGAGCCAGGAGGCAGGGAGGAAAGAGGATTTTCTAAAGAGGATTTTAGAGAAGCAGCGTGTCTCAGTGGAAAGGGTAACGGGCTTTGGAGCCAGAGGTCGTGGGTTCAAATCCTGGCTCTGCCAACTGTCAGCTGTGTGACTTGGGGCAAGTCACTTAACTTCTCTGGGCCTCAGTTCCCTCATCTGTAAAATGGGGATTAAGACTGTGAGCCCCCCGTGGGACAACCTGATCACCCTTGTAACCTCCCCAGCGCTTAGAACAGTGCTTTGCACATAGTAAGCACTTAATAAATGTTATTATTATTATTATTTTCTGATTCCCAAATCAGGGAGGGTCAAGATCTTTTGTTGGACTGGTGAGGAAGTTTTAAAGTCAGCTACCCTAACTCGACTTCCAGAAGCAGCAGAAGTGGTCATCAGGAGGCCTGCGTTCGAACCCCAGTTGCTTCCACTTGCATGCTGTGTGTGACCTTGGGCAAGCCGCTTCATTCCTTTAAGCCTCCGTTTCTTCATCTGAAAAATGGACTTTAAATTCCTGTTCTCCTTGCCCCTCTTTGGGACAGGGTCTGGGTCTTATCTAAATGCCTCGAATCTACCGCAGTCCTTTACGCAGAGTAAGCCCTTAACAAATAATGATGATAATAAGAATAATGGCATTTGTTAAGCCCTTACTACGTGCAAAGCACTGTTCTAAGTGCTGGGGAGGATATGAGCCCCCCTTTTAATAATAATAATAATAATAATAATGATAATAATAATAATAATAATAATAATAAGCATTTGTTAAGCGCTTACTATGTGCAAAGCACTGTTCTAAGCGCTAGGGAGGATACAGGGTGATCAGGTTGTCCCATGTGGGGCTCACAGTCTTAATCCCCATTTTACAGATGAGCTGAGGCCCAGAGAAGTTAAGTGACTTGCCCAAGATCACACAGCAGACATGTGGTGGAGGCGGGATTCGAACCCATGACCTCTGACTCGAAAGCCCGTGCTCTTTCCACTGAGCCACGCTGCTTATTTTAGACTGTGAGCCCACTGTTGGGTAGGGACTGTCTCAATATGTTGCCAACTTGTACTTCCCAAGTGCTTAGTACAGTGCTCTGCACACAGTAAGCGCTCAATAAATACGATTGATTGATTGATTGATAAGGTGATCAGGTTGTCCCACGTGGGGCTCACAATCTTAATCTCCATTTTACAGATGAGGGAACTGAGGCCCAGAGAAGTGAAGTGACTTGCCCAAAGTCACACAGCTGACAATTGGCGGAGCCGGGATTCAAACCCATGACCTCTGACTCCCAATCCCAGGCTCTTTCCACTTAGCCACGCTGCTTCTCTATTATTATTATGATTATCATCATCATCATCATCACCTACCTCACGGTGAGCATGGGAGTCAGAAGATCATGGGTTCTAATCCTGACTCCACCACTTGTCTGCTGTGTGGCCTCGGGCAAGTCACTTCACCTCTCTGGACCTCAGTTACCTCATCTATAAAATGGGGATTGAGACCGAGCCCCACCAATTTTCTTGTATCCACCCCAGTTCTTAGAACGGTGCCCGGCACATAGTAAGCACTTAACAAATACCATCATTAGTATTATCCAATATAAATACTGTTATGTGGCTATATTACTTTCCAATCATTGAATGAGTCCCTAATTGTGGGTAATTTGGGGGAAAAAAGTAACACTTACTGAGTGCCCATTGTGTGCAGAACACTGTCCTAAGTGCTTTTAAGAGTGTAATTGAAGGAATCTAACATTGATTCAGAAACCAGTTCCCCATAAAGAGCATTGTTCCTAGGAGAAAAATGGTCTGACATAAAACATATCAATTAAAGACATATTTTTCAGGAGACGATTGGGTCAGAAATCCCAGGACTTCCTATAGGTGGACTGCCTTGGCTCAAGGAAGGTAGCCATAATGAGAATACTTAATAATAAAACATCTACTGTGTAAGCTCACCGTGGGCAAGGAATATATCTGTTATATTATCATGTTGTGTTCTCCAAGGTGCTTAATACAGTGCTTTGCACACAGTAAGCGCTCAATAAATATGATTGATTGAGTAATAATAATAATAATGGCATTTATTAGGCGCTTACTATGTGCAAAGCACTGTTCTAAGCACTGGGGAGGTTACAAGATGATCAGATTGTCCCACGGGGGGGCTCACAGTATTAATCCCCATTTTCCAGATGAGGGAACTGAGGCCCAGAGAAGTGAAGTGACTTGCTCAAAGTCACACAGCTGACAATTGGCGGAGCCGGGCTTTGAACCCATTTATTTATTTATTTTACTTGTACCTATCTATTCTATTTATTTTATTTTGTTAGTATGGTTGGTTTTGTTCTCTGCCTCCCCCTTTTAGACTGTGAGCCCACTGTTGGGTAGGGACTGTCTCTATATGTTGCCAATTTGTACTTCCCAAGCGCTTAATACAGTGCTCTGCACATAGTAAGCGCTCAATAAATACGATTGATGATGATGATGATGATGATGACCTCTGACTCCAAAGCCCGGGCTCCTTCCACTGAGCCACGCTGCTTCTCTAATCAAAAATTGCCTTCAGTTTCTCTGTTACTCCTCTCCACGGAAATCTTTGGTAAAAGGCGAAAGATTTATGCGCTTTGAAAGGAAGCGAGGGTAATTATTATTGCTAGACAGACAGATTTCCAGTTAGTCAGTCCAACGTATTTATTGAATGCTTACTGCTTAGGCGCTTGGGAGAGTAATAATAATAATAATAATAATGATGGTTTTTGTTGCGCGCTTACTACGTGCCGAGCACTGTTCTAAGAGAGTACACTATAACAGAGTTGGTAGACACACTCCCTGCCCACAACGAGCTTATAGTCTAGAGAGGGAGGCAGATATGAACAGGACAGAGGTGTGGGAGCAGCTCCGCAACATTGCCAAGATCCGCCCTTTCCTCTCCATCCATAGCGCTACCCTGCTCATTCAAGCTCTCATCCTATCCTGTCTGGACTACTGCATCAGCCTTCTCTCTGATCTCCCATCCTCGTGTCTCTCCCCACTTCAATCCATACTTCATGCTGCTGCCCGGATTATCTTTGTCCAGAAACGCTCTGGGCATATCACTCCCCTCCGCAAAAATCTCCAGTGGCTACCAATCAGTCTGCGCATCAGGCAGAAACTCCTCACCCTGGGCTTCAAGGCTCTCCATCCATCCCCTCGCCCCCTCCTACCTCCCCTCCCTTCTCTCCTTCTCCAGCCCAGCCCGCATCCTCCGCTCCTCCGCCGCTAATCTCCTCACCGTACCTCGTTCTTGCCTGTCCCGCCATCGACCCCCGGCCCACGTCCTCCCCCGGGCCTGGAATGCCCTCCCTCTGCCCATCCGCCAAGCTAGCTCTCTTCCTCCCTTCAAGGCCCTACTGAGAGCTCACCTCCTCCAGGAGGCCTTCCCAGACTGAGCCCCTTCCTTCCTCTCCCCCTCGTCCCCCTCTCCATCCCCCCATCTTACCTCCTTCCCTTCCCCACAGCACCTGTATATATGTATATATGTTTGTACATATTTATTACTCTATTTATTTATTTATTTTACTTGTACATATCTATTCTATTTATTTTATTTTGTTAGTATGTTTGGTTTTGTTCTCTGTCTCCCCCTTTTAGACTGTGAGCCCACTGTTGGGTAGGGACTGTCTCTATATGTTGCCAATTTGTACTTCCCAAGTGCTTACTACAGTGCTCTGCACATAGTAAGCGCTCAATAAATATGACTGATGATGATGATGAAGTGACTTGCCCAAAGTCACACAGCTGACAATTGGCGGAGCCGGGCTTTGAACCCATGACCTCTGACTCCAAAGCCCGGGCTCCTTCCACTGGGCCACGCTGCTTCTCAAATCAAAAATTGCCTTCAGTTTCTCCGTTACTCCTCTCCACGGAAATCTTTGGTAAAAGGCGAAAGATTTATGCGCTTTGAAGGGAAACGAGGGTAATTATTATTGCTAGACAGACAGATTTCCAGTTAGTCGGTCCAACGTATTTATTGAGTGCTTACTGCTTAAGCGCTTGGGAGAGTAATAATAATAATAATAATAATGATGATGGTATTTGTTGCACGCTTACTACGTGCCGAGCACTGTTCGAAGAGAGTACACTATACCAGAATTGGTAGACATACTCCCTGCCCACAATGAGCTTATAGTCTAGAGAGGGAGGCAGATATGAATAGGACAGAGGTGTGGGAGGGAGGGGAAAGCAGAACACGGTTGGTGGGCGAAGAAGGGGAGGGTCCGATCCAGGAAGAGATTAGGGGTCTCTCCTATTTAGACTGTGAGCCCCATGGGGAACAGGCCTTATGGACGAACTGATTAATTTGTACCTGCCCCAGCACTTAAAACAGTGTTTGATGCACAGTAAGCCCTTAACAAACACCATAAAAGAAAAAAAAAAAAGTAGTGGGTGGCCACTTCTTGGCTTGTGGGCCCTGATTACCCCCCCCACATAATAATAATGTTGGTATTTGTTAAGCACTTACTATGCGCCAAGCACCGTTCAAAGTGCTGGGGTGGATACAAGGTAATCAGGTTGTCCCACGTAGGGCTCACAGTCTTCATCCCCATTTTCCAGATGAGGGAACCGAGGCCCAGAGAAGTGAAGTGACTTGCCCAAAGTCACCCAGCTGACAAGTGGCGGAGCCGGGATTTGAACCCACGACTTCTGACTCCAAAGCCCGGGGTCTTTCCACTGAGCCACGCTGCTTCCCGCTGAGCCACATGCCTGCTTTGGGGCCACAAGGAGGAAACAATGGCAGGGAGATTAGTCAGGCCTAAAATGCACCTTTCTTCCTTGATGACATTTTTCTCTCCTGGGATCGATAATCAATAGTAAAGGAAATAGAAGCCAAGAAATACGCCGAAGACTAATGTTAGGGATACTAGCTCTGAAGAGCCTGGAAAAAGTCACGAAATGTGCTGATGTACTCAATAAATACCATCGATTGAGTCACACAACAGCTCCCAGGTATTCAGATTAAGATAAAAATGAGTGCTTAGTGATGTTCAAGCATTAGCTCCCAGGTATTCAGATTAAGATAAAAATGAGGGCTTAGTGATGTTCAAGCATTGAAATATATTTTAAAAATTCAGGGAGCATTCCTGTTTATGTAGGCTCAAGTATGTTGCCAACTTGTACTTCCCAACCGCTTGGTACAGTGCTCTGCACACAGTAAGCGCTCAATAAATATGATTGCTTGATTGATTGATGTAACGAGTGCCACAAAAATACAAACTGTCAATTCTACGGTATTTGCAGTGAGACTGTACAGATCTGAAAGCTGGACGGTGAAAAAAACAGGACAGAGAGAACATCGATTCTTTTGAAATGTGGTGTTGGAGAAGGCTTTTGCATATACCATGGACTGCCCGAAAGACAAACAAGTGGATTTTGGAGCCAATTAAAACCAAATGGTCTTTGGAAGGCCAAATGACTCGACTTAGATTAGCATATTTTGGACAGAGGAATAATTCTCTGGAGAAATTAATGCTAGGAAAAGTCCAGGGAAAACGTGGAAGAGGCACACTGACAGATAGGTGCATAGAGGCCATAACAACGATAACGGAAGAATCAGTAGAAAGGTTGTGGATTATGGCAGAGGACAGGACGTTCTGGAGAAAGTACATCCATGGAGTCACTGCGAATCAGAAATGACTCGACGGCACTTAATATTAATAAAAATGCACCTCCTGAATACTGACCCTGAAAGATAATGGAGTCTTAGAAGACACCTCCCTTTGGTATTTTAAATGCTTTTGTCTTGGGCTGGATGTTTGTTTTATTCATTCATTTTTATGAATGAATGAGTTCATTTATTCATTTTTATGTTATTGGTTAAGTGGTTACTAGGTTCCAGGAACGGAACTAAGCGCAGGGGTCTTGTCTTATAATAATAATAATAATAATGGCATTTATTAAGCGCTAACTATGTGCAAAGCACTGTTCTAAGCGCTGTCGAGTCGTCTCTGACCCACAATGACGACCGTGGATGCATCTCACCCAGAACTCCCCGCCTCCGTCTGCAATCGTTCCGGTAGTGTATCCACAGAGTTTTCTTCAAGCTAACCAGGTTGGGTACAATCCCTGTCCCGCATGGAGCTCACAGTCATCATGGCGAAGCGGATAGAAAACAGATCTGGGAATCAGAAGGTCGTGGGTTCTAATTCCAGCTCCACTGCTCGTCTGCTGTGTGACTTTGGGCAAGTCACTTCCCTTCTCTGAGCCTCAGTTACCTCGTCTATAAAATGGGGATTAAGACAGTGAGCTCCATGTGGGACAGGGACTGTGTCCAACCTGATTATCTGATATCTACCCCAGGGCTTAGAACAGCGCTTGGCATATAGTAAGTGCTTAACCAAAGCCATAATTATTAATCCCCATTTTACAGAGAATTATTCCTCTTGATTATGTGTCCAAAATATGCTAATCTAAGGTGAGTCATTTGGCCTTCCAAAGACCATTTGGGTTTAATTTGCTCCAAAACCCATTTTTTTTGTCTTTCAGGAAGTCCATGGTATATGCAAAAGCCTTCTCCAACACCATATTTCAAAAGAATCGATGTTCTCTCTGTCCTGTTTTTTCACCGTCCAGCTTTCGGATATTACATTCTCACCATAGAGTTGACAATTTATCATTCATTCATTCATTCAATCGTATTTATTGAGCAATTACTGTGTGCAGAGCACTGTACTAAGCGCTTGGGAAGCACAAGTTGGCAACATAATATCATAATAACATAATATCATGTTAATATCAGCAGTGATGGGAAAGTTGTGGGGAGGAGCGAGTTGAGTGCAAATACAAGGAGTTCTGTTTTGAACGAGATATGTTTGGGGTATTGAGGGGACATTCATTCATTCAATCGTATTTATTGAGTGCTTACTGTGTGCAGAGCACTGGACTAAGCGCTTGGGAAGTACAAGTTGGCAACATAGAGAGACGGTCCCTACCCAACAGCGGGCTCACGGTCTTGAAGACATCCAAGGAGAGGTGTCCTGAAGGCAGGAGGAAATGCAAGACTGCAGAGAAGGAGAGAGATCAGGGCTGAAGATGGAGATCATCATCATCATCATCAATCGTATTGAGCGCTTACTATGTGCAGAGCACTGTACTAAGCGCTTGGGAAGTACAAATTGGCAACATATAGAGACAGTCCCCACCCAACAGTGGGCAGATTTGGGAATCATCCACAGAGAGATGGGAGTCGAGGCCGAGGGAGTGAGTGAGTTCTCCAAGGGAGTGGGTGTAGATGGAGAATAGAAGGGGGCCCAGAACTGAGCCTTGAGGAACCCCCACAGACTGAGGGTGGGAGGCAGATGAAGAGCCAGAGAAAGAGACTGGGAAGAGCACAGACGGAGAGATAAGAGGAGAACCAGGAGAGGACAGTGTCGGGAGAAGCCGAGGTTGGATGGCGTTTCCAGGAGAAATCGGTGATCCGCGGTGTTGAAGGCAGCTAAGAGGTTGAGAAGGATTAGGACAGAGTAGGGGCTGTTAGATTTGGTAAGATGAAGGTCACTGGCGACCTTAGAGAAGGTGACTTCCACAGAGTGGAGAAGGCAGAAGAAACATTCATATATTCACCCGACCCCCTCAGCACGTCTGTACATTGCCTTATACTCTCTTGCTTTCCGTGTTGCTTTCCAAACGCTTAGTACAGTGCTCTGCACATAGTAAGCGCTCAATAAATACGATTGATTGCTTGATTGATTCCGTGTCTATATTTTATTTTATTGTCCGGCTTCCCCACTAGGTTTTAAACTCCTTGTGAACAGGGATCATTTCTACCAATCGTACTGTATCCTCCCAAGTGTTTCCTTCCTCTCCCCCTCGTCCCCCTCTCCATCCCCCCATCTTACCTCCTTCCCTTCCCCACAGCACCTGTATATACGTATATATGTTTGTACATATTTATTACTCTATTTATTTTACTTGCACATATCTATTCTATTTATTTTATTTTGTTAGTATGTTTGGTTTTGTTCTCTGTCTCCCCCTTTTAGACTGTGAGCCCTCTGTTGGGTAGGGACTGTCTCTATATGTTGCCAAATTGTACTTCCCAAGCGCTTAGTACAGTGCTCTGCACACAGTACATGCTCAATAAATACAATTGATTGATTGATTAATGCAGTGCTCTGCACACGGTAAGCATTTTATAAATAACGGTAATTCGTTGATGCCTCCTGGGAACCCTACGTATCAACTATGTCTTCGCCAATCTGGATCTTCAAAAAACTGGTCTGTGTGAAATTTTCCTTCGAATCCTTTTCCCCTATCGTAAGTCGTGTGCCCCCAATTATATATCGATGGATGTGCCCCAGAAAGAGATTATTTCTCTTTATGATTATGAGAAAAATGACATAGAGTTGGTTTGGTTAAGCACTTACTACAGGCCAACTATATGTCAATTTATGAGATTATGTAGAAAAAAAATCCAGGATCATTTGGAGTTTGCCGAAGCCATTTTATCATCTGTTCTTGCCCTTTGCCTGTCTTTGAAATTCCATCCACGGTGCCGGGAAAGCCGAGAAGCAGCGTGGCTCAGTGGAAAGAGCCCGGGCTTGGGAGTCAGAGGTCATGGGTTCTAATCCCGGCTCTGCCACCTCATTCAATCGTATTTATTGAGCGCTTACTGTGTGCAGAGCACCATACTAAGCGCTTGGGAAGGACAAATTGGCAACATATAGAGACGGTCCCGACCCAACCGTGGGCTCACAGCTGTGTGACTTTGGGTAAGTCATTTCACTTCTCTGTGCCTCAGTTCCCTCATCTGTAAAATGGGGATGAAGACTGTGAGCCCCCCGGGGAACAATCTGATCACCTTGCAACCTCCCTGGCGCTTAGAACAGTGCTTTGCACGTAGTAAGCGCTTAATAAATGTCATTATTATTATTATTACAGAGTCGCTCTAAATCATAAAAATGACAACGGCACTTGATGATAATAACAATAAAATTATTTCATTCAATCGTATTTATTGAGTACTTACTGTATACAGAGCACTGTAGTAAGCGCTTGATGGGGATTCAGGTCCCATTCTTCTTCCTACTTAAACTGTGAACCCCAGGTGGGACAGGAAGCAGCGTGGCTCAGTGGAAAGAGCCCGGGCTTGGGAGTCAAAGGTCAAGGGTTCGAATTCCGACTCCGCCACTTGTCTGCTGTGTGACCTTGGGCAAGCCACTTCACTTCTCTGGGCCTCAGTTCCCTCATCTGTAAAATGGGGATGAAGACTGTGAGCCCCACGGGGGACAACCTGCTCACCTTGTATCCCCCCAGCGCTTAGAACAGTGCTTTGCACATAGTAAGCGCTTAACAAATGCCATCATTATCATTATTATTATTATTATTATTAACTACCCCAGCACCTAGTAATCAATCAATCAATCGTATTTATTGAGCGCTTACTGTGTGCAGAGCACTGTACTAAGCGCTTGGGAAGTACAAGTTTGCAACTAGTAGAGTGCTGGCCACACAGTAAGTGCTTAACAAATGCCTCAATTATTGTTATTATCACCAGACAAGGCAAGGTCTAAATTGCCCCTAAATCTGTCTACAGGAGCAGTTCACCAAAGGTATCCTCAGATTCTGTCTCCCCCTTCTAGACTGTGAGCCCGCTGTTGGGTAGGGACCGTCTCTCTATGTCGCCAACTTGTACTTCCCAAGCGCTTAGTACAGTGCTCTGCACACAGTAAGCGCTCAATAAATATGATTGAATGAATGAATAATAATAATAATGATGATACTTGTTAAGCGCTTATTATGTGCCAAGCACTGTTCCAAGCACTGGGGTAGCTACAAGGTAATTAAGTTGTCCCACGTGGGGCTCATAGTCTTCACCCCCATTTTCCAGATGAGGTAACTGAGGCCCAGAGAAGTGAAGTGACTTACTCCAAGTCCCACAGCTGGTAAATGGCAGAGCCGGGATTAGAACCCACAACCTCTGACTCCCAATCCCGGGGTCTTTCCGCTAAGCCACATTGCTTTCAGGGCACTACAATCAAGTAATCGGTGGTATTTGTCAGCTGTGTGACCTTGGGCCAGTCACTTAGCTTCTCTGTGCCTCAGTTACCTCAACTGTAAAGTGGGGATTAAGACTGTGAGCCCCCCGTGGGACAATCTGATTACCTTGTAACCTCCCCAGCACTTAGAACAGTGTTTTGCACATAGTAAGCGCTTAACAAATGCCATTATTATTATTATTATTATTTATTGAGCACTTACTGTGTGCAGAGCACTGTACCAAGCGTTTAGGAGAGTACAACAAAACAATATAACAGACAAAGTGCCTGCACACAACAAACTTACAGCCTAGAGAGTACAGGATGGGCATAACTAGCTGAGGGCCGTAGGAAGCACAGATAATAATAATAATTATTAGGGTATTTTTTTGAGCGCTATGTGTTAGACACTGCTCTAAGAGCTGATGGTTTCAGACCTGTCATTACACGGTCAGTCTATTGCCTGATAATAATTCAAGCGCTTAGTACGGTGCTCTGCACACAGTAAGGGCTCAATAAATATGATTGAATGAATGAATCAATCACTCAATCGTATTTATTGAGCACTTACTGTGTGCAGAGCACCGTACTAAGGGCTTGGGAAGTCCAAGTTGGCGACATCTAGAGACGGTCCCTACCCAACTGCGAGCTCACAGTCTAGAAGGGGGAGACAGAGAACAGAACAAAACATATTAAGAAAATAAAATAAATAGAATAGATATGTACAAGTAAAATAAATGAGTGAATGAATAATAATAATGATGGCATTGGTTAAGCACTTACTATGTGCAAAGCGCTGTTCTAAGCGCTGGGGAGGCTACAAGGTGATCAGGTTGTCCCACGGGGGGTCACAGTCTCCATCCCCATTTTACAGATGAGGGAACAGAGGCACAGAGAAGTGAAGTGACTTGCCCGAAGTCACACAGCTGACAATAATAATAATAATAAAGATGGTATTTGTTAAGCGCTTACTATGTGCAAAGCGCTGTTCTAAGCGCTGGGGAGGCTACAAGGTGATCAGGTTGTCCCACGTGGGGCTCACAGTCTTCATCCCCATTTTACAGAGGAGGGAACTGAGGCCCAGAGAAGTGAAGTGACTTGCCCAAAGTCACACAGCTGACAATGATAATAATAATAATAATAATAATAATAATGGTATTTGTTAAGCACTTACTATGTGCTAAGCACTGTTCTAAGCGCTGGGGGGGTACAGGGTGATGAGGTAGTCCCATGGGGGTCTCACAGTCTTAATCCCCATTTTCCAGATGAGGGAACAGAGGCCCAGAGAAGTGAAGTGACGTGCCCAAAGTCACACAGCTGACAAGTGGAGGAGCCGGGATTTGAACCCATGACCTCTGACTCCCGAGCCTGGGCTCTTTCCACTGAGCCACGCTGCTTCTCTGATAGGGCCAAGGGCGTTAAGGGCATCAGAGGAACAGGGGAGATCTGATCTGGAAATGAATGTTGCCTTAAGGTTGCGTTCTTATCAGATCGCCCAAGTTTGCTCATGTCAGAAACAAGAAACAGACAAGCATTGTGGCTCGGTGGAAAGAGCCCGGGCTTTGGAGTCAGAGGTCATGGGTTCAAATTCTGGCTCTGCCAACTGTCAGCTGTGTGACTTTGGGGAAGTCATTTCACTTCTCTGGGCCTCAGTTACCTCATCTGGAAAATGGGGATGAAGATTGTGAGCCCCCCGTGGGACAACCTGATCATCCTGTAAACTCTCCAGTGCTTAGAACAGTGCTCTGCACATAGTAAGCGCTTAACAAATGCCATTTTAAACCAAAAAAAAGATACTTGACAATTTTTGGCAACCAAAAAACAGACTGAGCCCCCTCTTTCCTCTCCCCCTCCTCACGCTCCCCATCCCCCCTGCCTTCCCTTCTTCCCCTCCCCACAGCACCTGTATATATGTATAGGTGTTTGTAAGGATTTATTACTCTATTTATTGATTTATTTTATTTATACCTATTTATTCTATTTATTTTATTTTGTTAATATGTTTTGCTTTGTCGTCCACCTTCCCCTTCTAGACCGGGAGCCCGCTGTTGGGTAGGGACCGTCTCTAGATGTTGCCAACTTGGACTTCCCAAGCGCTTAGTCCAGTGCTCTGCACACAGTAAGCGCTCAATAAATACGAATGAATGAATGAATGAATGAATGAATGAATGAATGAATGAACCAAGTCCACCTTTCTGCTGGATACATAGGGAGCACTATAGGAGAGTAAAAGACCATCCCCCTCATCTTCCCTCCTTCCCTTCCCCACAGCACCTGTATATATGTATATATGTTTGTACATGTTTATTACTCTATTTATTTATTTTACTTGTACATATCTATTCTATTTATTTTATTTTGTTAGTATGTTTGGTTTTGTTCTCTGTTTCCCCCTTTTAGACTGTGAGCCCACTGTTGGTTAGGGACTGTCTCTCTATGTTGCCAACTTGTACTTCCCCAGCGCTTAGTACAGTGCTCTGTACACAGTAAGTGCTCAATAAATACGATTGATTGATTGATTGATTAAAGCAATGCATCAGCACGTTCCAACCGATCCCTGGAGATGAATCCTGATGGAAAAATTGGGCACAGAAGCTCACTCCATTGGATATTTTAGCCCCTTGGGTAGAAAGCTACTAGAGTAATACTACTCGAGTAGTACTATATTACTCGAGTAATATGAGTAATATTACTCTTTTATGGCTACCAAAGGATTTCTGAATGACCTCAGAGACATTCAGGCCTGCAGATATACATAGAGACGTGGACTGAGAAAAGTAAAGACCACAGGAATAATTTTAAATGCCCCAGATGTTCCAGGGATTTCTGCTAGTATTTCAGTCATTCTACAGTATTATCCCAGAGCTCTTCAACAGGAGCAAGACATAGAAAACTGGATTGGGAGTCAGAAGGGCCTGGGTTCTAATCTCCCAGCTCCACCACTTTTCTGCTGTGTGAACTTGGGCAAGTCCCATCCCCTAACTGTAGGGGTTTCTCAAGGGTCAGTTAATTCATTCATTCATTCATTCTGTCGTATTTATTGAGCGCTTACTGCGTGCAGAGCACTGGACTAAGCGCTTGGGAAGTCCAAGTTGGCAACATATAGAGACGGTCCCTACCCGACAGTGGGCTCACAGTCTAGAAGGGGGAAATAGACAACAAAACAAAACATATTAACAGAATAAAATAAATAGAATAAATATGTACAAGTAAAATAGAGTAATAAATACATATAAGTTCTTGGTCCCCTTCTGTTCTCCATCTATACTCACTCCCTTGGTGAACTCATTCGCTCCCACGGCTTCGACTACGATCTCTACGCGGATGACACCCAAATCTACATCTCCTCCCGTCCTCTCTCCCTCCCTCCAGGCTCGCATACTAATAATATAATAATGGCATTTATTAAGCGCTTACTATGTGCAAAGCACTGTTCTAAGCGCATCTCCTCCTACCTTGAGGGCATCTCCACCTGGCTGTCCGCCCGCCACCTCAAACTCAACATGTCCAAGATTGAGCTACTCATCTTCCCTCCCAAACCCTGCCCTCTCCCTGATTTTCCCATCACCGTTGACGGCACTACCATCCTTCCCGTCCCACAAGCCCGCATCCTTGGTGTCATCCTTGACTCTGCTCTCTCATTCAACCCCACAGATCCAGTCCATCACCGAAACCTGCTGGAATCTCCTTCACGACGTCGTCAAGATCCACCCTTTCGTCTCCATCCAAACCGGTACCTCGTTGGGAAAATCCCTCATCCTATCCCGACTGGATTACTGCATCCTTTCTGATCTCCCAACCTCCTCTCTCTCTCCACTTCAGCATACACTTCTCTCTGCTGCCTGGATTATCTTTCTACAGAAACGTTTTGGGCACCCCCTCCTCAAGGCTGTCCATCACCTCGCCCCCTCCTTCCTCTACTGTATTTCACTTGTACATATTTACTGTTCTACTTATTTTATTAATGTTTTGTTATCTGTCTCCCCCTTCCAGACTGTAAGCCTGCTGGTGGGTAGGGCCCGTCTCTGTATGTTGCCAACTTGTACTTCCCAAGCGCTTAGTACAGTGCTCTGCACACAGTAAGCGCTCAATAAATACGATTGAATGACTGAAAAATCTCTGGTGGTCACCTATCAAGCAAAAAACTCCTCACAATCGGCTTCAAAGCTCTCCATCACCTTGCCCCCTCCTACAGCCCAATCCTCTGGTAATAACCTCACTGTGCCTCCTTCTCGCCTGTCCCGCCGTCCATCCCTGGCCCGCGTCCTACCTCTGGCGTGGAAAGCCCTCCCGTCTCAAATCCGCCAATCACACCTCCCTCCTTCAAAGCCCTACCCAACGCTTAGAACAGTGCTTTGCACATAGTAAGCGCTTAATAAATGCTATTATTATTATTATTATTATTATTATTGAAGGCTCACCTCCTCCAGGAGGCCTTCCCAGACTAAGCCCCCCTTTTCCTCTGCCCTCCCTTCCCATATTTACAATTCTATTTATTTATATTAATGATGTATACATACCTATCCCAGCTAAGCCCCCTTTTCCTCTGCTCTCCCTTCCCATATTTATAATTCTATTTATTTATATTAATAATGCATACATATCTATCCCAGCTAAGCCCCCCTTTTCCTCTGCTTTCCCTTCCCAAATTTACAATTCTATTTATATTAATGATGTATACATATCGATCCCAGCTAAGCCCTCCTTTTCCTCTGCTCTCCCTTCCCATATTTATAATTCTATTTATTAATATTAATGATGTATACATATCTATCCCAGATAAGCCCCCCTTTTCCTCTGCTCTCCCTTCCCATATTTACAATTCTATTTATTTATATTAATGATGTATACATACCTATCCCAGCTAAGCCCCCCTTTTCCTCTGCTCTCCCTTCCCATATTTATAATTCTATTTATATTAATGATGTAAACATATCTATCCCAGACTAAGCCCCCCTTTTCCTCTGCTCTCCCTTCCCATATTTACAATTCTATTTATTTATATTAATGATGTATACATATCTATCCCAGCTAAGCCCCCCTTTTCCTCTGCTCTCCCTTCCCATATTTATAATTCTATTTATTTATATTAATGATGTATACATATCTATCCCAGACTAAGCCCCCCTTTTCCTCTGCTCTCCCTTCCCCTATTTATAATTCTATTTATTTATATTAATGATGTATACATATCTATCTCAGCTAAGCCCCCCTTTTCCTCTGCTCTCCCTTCCCATATTTACAATTCTATTTATTTATATTAATGAGGTATACATATCTATCCCAGATAAGCCCCCCTTTTCCTCTGCTCTCCCTTCCCATATTTCCATTTATTTATATTAATGATGCATACATATCTTACCCAGCTAAGCCCCCCTATTCCTCTGCTCTCCCTTCCCATATTTATAATTCTATTTATTTATATTAACGATGTGTATATATCTATCCCAGCTCTGCCAACTGTCAGCTGTGTGACTTTGGGCAATCAATCAATCAATCAATCATATTTATTGAGTGCTTACTGTGCGCAGAGCACTGTACTAAGCACTTGGTAAATCCAAGTCGGCAACATATAGAGATGGTCCCTACCCAACAATGGGCTCACAGTCTAGGAGGCAAGTCACTTCACTTGCCCATAGGGAAGCAACGTGGCTCAGTGGAAAGAGCCCGGGCTTTGGAGTCAGAGGTCATGGGTTCAAATCCCGGCTCCGCCACTTGTCAGCTGTGTGACTTTGGGCAAGTCACTTCACTTCTCTGGGCCTCAGTTACCTCATCTGTAAAATGGGGAGGAAGACTGTGAGCCCCCCGTGGGACAACCTGATCACCTTGTATCCTCCCCAGCGCTTAGAACAGTGCTTTGCACATAGTAAGCACTTAATAAATGCCATTATTATTATTATTATTATTATTATTATTCACTTCTCTGGGCCTCAGTTCCCTCATCTGTAAAATGGGGATTAAGATTGTAAGCCCCCCGTGGGACAACCTGATCACCCTGTATCCTCCCCAGCTCTTAGAACAGTGATTTGCACATAATAAGCGCTTACAAAATGCTATTATTATTATTATTATTATTATTATTCTATTTATTTACATCGATGCTATTGAAGCCTGTTTCCTCATTTTGATGTCTGTCTCCCTCCTTCTAGACTGTGAGCCCGTTGTGGGCAAGAAGTGTCTCTATTTGTTGCTGAATTGTACTCTCCAAGCGCTTAGTACAGCGCTCTGCACACAGTAAGCACTCAATAAACATGAATGAATGAATGAATGAATGAACTTAACTTCCCTGGGCCTCAGTTACCTCATCTGTATAATGGGGATGAAGACTGTGAGCCCCACGTGGGACAGGGACTGTGTCCAACTTGATTAACTTGTATCTACCCCAGTGCTTAGTACAGGGCCTGGCCCAAAGTAAAGGCTTAAATGATGTCTGCCCTCGAGGAGCTGACACTGTAATGCAGAACAGAGGCGTAGCTCAGTGGAAAGAGCCCGGACTTTGGAGTCAGAGGTCCTGGGTTCAAATCCCGGCTCTGCCAATTGTCCGCTGTGTGACTTTGGGCAAGTCGCTTCACTTCTCTGGGCCTCAGTTACCTCATCTGGAAAATGGGGGTGAAGACTCTGAGCCCCTCGTGGGACAACCTGATCACCTTGTAACCTCTCCAGCGCTTAGAACAGTGCTTTGCGCACAGTAAGCGCTTAATAAATGCCATCATCATCATTATTATTATGAATAAAATGATTTATAAATCACCAGAGCAAGGCTACAGCTGTGTGTTGCTTCACTTCTCTGTGCCTCAAATACCTCGTCTGTAAAAAATGGGGATTGAGACTGGGAGCAACAGTTCTCCCTTCTGCCTCACCTCTGCACTTTAAATTTATATTTTAAATTACTTATTTATATTAATGTCCGCCTCCCTCTCTAGACTGTAATGTGTCTGTTATATTGTTCTGTTACACCTTCCCAAGCACTCAGTGCAGTGCTCTGCACATAGTAAGCGCTCAATAAATATGCGGGACAGAGACTGTGTCCAACCCGAACTGCTTGTACGCACCCCAGCGCTTAGTACAGTGCCTGGTACATAATAATAATAAGGATGGCATTTATTAAGCGCTTACTATGTGCCAAGCACTGTTCTAAGTGCCGAAGCACTGTTCTAAGAAGCACTTAAGAAATACCATCATTATTATTATTAGTAGTAGCGTGGCTCAGTGGAAAGAGTCAGAGGTCATGGGTTCGAATTCCAGCTCCACCACATGTCTGCTGTGTGACCTTGGGCAAGTCACTTAATTTCTCTGAGCCTCAGTTACCTCATCTGGAAAATGGGGATTAAGATGTGAGCCCCACGTGGGACAACTTGATCCCATTTTATCCCCCCCAGTGCTTAGAACAGTGCTTTGCACATAGTAAGCGCTTAACAAATGCCATCATTATTATTATTAGTAGTAGTAGTAGTAGCATGAGTAAGGAAAGATGACATAGAACAGTGCTTGGCACAAAGCAATCGCTTAACAAATACCTTAATTATTATTATTATTATGTGTATATAGGTATTAACTTGTATCTACCCCAGTGTTTAGAACAGTGCTTGGCATATAGTAAAGACTTAACAAGGAAGCGCTCAATAAATACGATTGAATGAATGAATCAACAAGTGCTACTATTATTACAATTATTATTAGATACATAGGTGAATAAGTAGCGGCATATAGTAAGCACTTAAGGAAGCACTCAATAAATACTGTTGAATGAATGAATCAACAAGTGTTACTATTATTATGATTATTATTAGATACATAGGTGAATAAATAAGTAGCAGCATATAGTAAGCACTCAACAAAGAAGCGTTCAATAAATATGATTGAATGAATGAATCAAGTGCTACTATTATTACGATTATTATTAGATACATAGGTGAATAAATAAGTAGCAGCATATAGGAAGCACTTAACAAGGAAGCACCCAATAAATACAATTGAATGAATGAATCAACAAGTGCTACTATTATTATGATTATTATTAGATACATAGGTGAATAAATAAGTAGCAGCATATAGTAAGCACTTAAGGAAGCGCTCAATAAATACGATTTAATGAATCAAGTGCTACTATTATTATGATTATTATTAGATACATAGGTGAATAAATAAGTAGCAGCATATAGTAAGCACTTAACAAGGAAGTGCCCAATAAATACGATTGAATGAATGAATCAATAAGTGCTACCATTATTATGATTATTATTAGATACATAGGTGAATAAATAAGTAGCAGCATGTAGGAAGCACTTAACAAGGAAGCACTCAATAAATATGATTGAATGAATGAATCAACAAGTGCTACTATTATTACGATTATTATTAGATACATAGGTGAATAAATAAGTAGCAGCATTTAGTACGCACTTAAGGAAGCACTCAATAAATACGATTGAATTAATGAATTAACAAGTGCTACTATTATTACAATTACTATTAGACACATAGGGGAATAAATAAGTAGCAGCGTATAGTAAGCACTTAATAAGGAAGCGCTCAATAAATACGATTGAATGAATGAATCAACAAGTGCTACTATGATTATGATGATTATTAGATACATAGGTGAATAAATAAGTAGCGCGTATAGTAAGCACTTAACAAGGAAGCGCTCAATAAATACAATTGAATAAATGAATCAACAAGTGCTACTATTATTACAATTATTATTAGACACATAGGGGAATAAATAAGTAGCAGCATATAGTAAGCACTTAACAAGGAAGCACTCAATAAATACGATTGAATGAATCTATCGATAAAGTGCTACTATGATTATGATTATTATTAGATTCATAGGTGAATAAATAAGTAGCAGCATATAGTAAGCACTTAACAAGGAAGCACTCAATAAATATGATTGAATGAACGAATCAACAAGTGCTACTATTATTATGATTATTATTAGATACATAGGTGAATAAATAAGTAGCAGCGTACAGTAAGCACTTAAGGAAGTGCTCAAAAATACGATTGAATGAATGAATCAACAAGTGCTACTATTATTATGATTATTATTCGATACATAGGTGAATAAATAAGTAGCAGAAGTAGATTTTCTGCCACCTGTCTATATATTGATATATACTTAAGTACTGAGAAGCGTCAGAAGGCCTCCCCAGATTAAGGCCTCTTTTCCCTGGCTCGCTTTCCCTACTGCCTCACCTATGCACTTAAAATTATATACTATAAATGATTTATTTATATCAATCACTCAATCATTCGTATTTATTGAGCACTTACTGTGTGCAGAGCACTGTACTAAGCGCTTGGGAAGTACAAGTTGGCAACATATCAATGTCTGTCTCCCTCGCTAGGCTGTATTGTGTCTGTTATACCGTTCTGTTGTACCCTCCCAGGATATTGCTCTGCACATTCATTCATTCATTCATTCAATTGTATTTATTGAGTGCTTACTGTGTGCACAGCACTGTACTAAGCGCTTGGGAAATACAAGCTGGCAACATCTAGAGACGGTCCCTACCCAACAACGGGCTCACAGTCTAGAAGGGGGAGACAGACAACAAAACAAGGCATGTGAACAGGTGTCAAGCCATCAGAATAAATACAAGTAAAGCTAGATGCACCTCATTAACAAAATAAAATAAATAGAATAGTAACTATGTCCAAGTAAAATAGAGAGAGGCACAGTTTGGAAAATGAGAGGGGAGAAGGTCAATCAACTGATAGTATTTATTGAGTGCTTACTATGTGCAGAGCACTGTACTAAGTGCTTGGGAAAGTAAAATACCACCGACAGGAGGTCACACATAGTTACACATAGTAAGCGCTCAATAAATACCATTGATTGATTGATTTCCCTGTTTGGCAGCTACTTACATACCTTCTGATCACCCTGACTCCTCACATTCACTGCCCAGTAAGGCTGTGATGGGGTGAGCCCTGGCGTCCTTAAAATTTAGACAATAATAATAATAATAATAATAATAATAATAATAATAATAATAATAATAATAATGGCATTTGTTAAGCACTTACTATGTGCAAAGCACTTAACAAATACCATCATCAATATTATTATTGCAATGCTCAATCATATTTACTGAGCACTTCCTTGTTAAGTGCTTACTATATGCTGCTACTTATTTATTCACCTGTGTATCTAATAATAATAGTAATAATAGCAGCACTTGCATAATTAATTAATTAATTAATTAATGAGGGCATTTATGAAGCGCTTACTATGTGCAAAGCACTGTTCTAAGCGCTGGGGAGGTTACAAGGCGATGAGGTTGTCCCACATGGGGCTCACAGTTTTAATCCCCATTTTCCAGATGAGGTCACTGAAGCTCAGAGAAGTGAGGTGACGTGTGGCAGAGCCAGGATTCGAACCCATGACCTCTGACTCCAAAGCCCCAGCTCTTTCCACTGAGCCACGCAAAACCTGAAGTGCCTCATCTGATTTTAGATCTGTCAGGATCCAGGTATCCCAGTTAACCTGGGATGTCACGTTTCCTCTTGGGAAACGGGATTTCAGCAGATCCCTATTTCCTTCCAAGAATTGTGATTCAGCCTCCGTTCATTCATTCAATCGTATTTATTGAGCGCTTACTGTGTGCAGAGCACTGTACTAAGCGCTTGGGAAGTCCAAGTTGGCAAAATCTAGAGACGGTCCCTACCCAACAGTGGGCTCACAGTCTAGGAAGGGGAGACAGAGAACAAAACAAAACATGTGGACGGGTGTCAAATTGTACAGTTATGGTTGTACTGTACTCTCATTCATTCAATCGTATTTATTGAGCGCTTCCTGTGTGCAGAGCGCTGTACTAAGCGCTTGGGAAGTCCAAGTTGGCAACATCTAGAGACGGTCCCTACCCAACAGTGGGCTCACAGTCTAGAAAGGGGAGACAGACGACAAAAGAAAACATGTGGATGGGTGTCAAATTGTACAGTTATGGTTGTACCGTACTCTCATTTAATCGTATTTATTGAGTGCTTCCTGTGTGCAGAGCGTTGTACTAACCGCTTGGGAAGTACAAGCTGGCAACATATAGAGACAGTCCCTACCCAACAGTGGGCTCATAGTCTAGAAAGGGGAGACAGACGACAAAAGAAAACATGTGGACGGGTGTCAAATTGTACAGTTATGGTTGTACTGTACTCGCATTCATTCATTCATTCAATTGTATTTATTGAGCGCTTAAAGTGTGCAGAGCACTGTAATAAGCACCTGGGAAGTCCAAGTTGGCAACATATAGAGACGGTCCCTACCCGACAGCGGGTTCACAGTCTAGAAGGGGGAGACGGACAACAAAACCAAGCATGTGGACGGGTGTCAAGTTGTACAGTTATGGTTGTACTGTACTCTCATTCATTCATTCATTCAATCGTACTTATTGAGCGCTTACTGCGTGCAGAGCACTGTACTAAGCGCTTGGGAAGTCCAAGTTGGCAACATATAGAGGCGGTCCCTACCCAACAGTGGGCTCACAGTCTAGAAGGGGGAGACGGACAATATAGAGACCAGATCAGGATCGGATCAGCAGACACGTTCCCTGCCCGCAAGGGCCTGGAGTCTAGACAGGGAGATGAAATGGGGCTCGTAGGCAAGGCAGAATTGAATAATAATGGTAGTAATTAAAATAATAGTGTTTATGAATCAATCAATCGTATTTATTGAGCGCTTACTGTGTGCAGAGCACTGGACTAAGCGCTTGGGAAGTCCAAGTTGGCAACATATAGAGACGGTCCCTACCCACCAGTGGGCTCACAGTATAAAAGGGGGAGACAGACAACAAAACCAAACATACTAACAAAATAAAATAAATAGAATAGATATGTACAAGTAAAATAAATAGAGTAATAAATATGTACAGACATATATACATATATACAGGTGCTGTGAGGAAGGGAAGGAGGTAAGATGGTGGGGATGGAGAGGGGGACGAGGGGAGCACTTATTATAATAATAATACTAATAATGGCATTTGTAAAGCGCTTACTATGTGCAGAGCACTGTTCTAAGCACCGGGAGGAATCCAAGGTGATCAAGTTGTCCCTCGTGGGGCTCACAGTCTTAATCCCCATTTTCCAGATGAGGGAACTGAGGCTCCGAGAAGTGAAGTGACTTGCCCAAGGTCACACAACAGACATGTGGCGGAGTCGGGATTCGAACCCATGACCGCTGACTCCAAGCAGCAGAGAAACAGCGTGGCTCAGTGGGAAGAGCCCGGGCTTTGGAGTCAGAGGTCATGGGTTCAAATCCCTGCTCTGCCACTTGTCAGCTGTGTGACTTTGGGCAAGTCACTTCACTTCTCTGGGCCTCAGGTTACCTCATCTGTAAAATGGGGATTAAGACTGTGAGTCCCCCATGGGACAACCTGATCACCTTGTAACCTCCCCAGCGCTTAGAACAGTGCTTTGCACATAGTAAGCGCTTAATAAATGCCCTCATTAATTAATTAATTAAGCAAGTGCTACTATTATTACTACTATTATTAGATACATAGGTGAATAAATAAGTAGCAGCATATAGTAAGCACTTAAGGAAGTGCTCAATAAATACAATTGAGCATTGTAATAATAATATTGATGATGATATTTGTTAAGTGCTTTGTCCAACACTGTTCTAAGGACTGTGGTAGCTACAAGATCATTCCCTCATTCAATCATATTTATTGAGCGCTTACTGTGTGCAGAGCACTGTACTAAGCGCTGGGAAAGTACAATTGAAGCAGCTGGTCTCAGTGGAAAGATCACGGGCTCTGGAGGCAGAGGTCATGGGTTCAAATCCCGGCTCCGCCAATTGTCAGCTGTGTGACTTTGGGCAAGTCACTTAACTTCTCTGGGCCTCAGTTCCCTCATCTGTAAAATGGGGATTAATAATAATAATAGTAATAATAATAATAACATTTATATAGCACTTATTATGTGCAAAGCACTGTTCTAATAAGAATAATAATAATAATGGTATTTATTAGGCACTTATTATGTGCAAAGCACTGTTCTAAGCACTGGGGAGGTTAAAAGGTGATCAGGTTGTCCCCCGGGGGGCTCACAGTCTTCATCCCCATTTGACAGATGAGGGAACTGAGGCCCAGAGAAGTGAAGTGACTTGCCCAAAGTCACACAGCTGACAAGTGGTGGAGCCAGAATTTGAACCCATGACCTCTGACTCTAAGGCCCGTACACTTTCCACTGAGCCATACTACTTAACTTCTCTGTGCCTCAGTTCCCTCATCTGTAAAATGGGGATTAAGACTGAGCCCCCCGTGGGACAACCTTACAATAATAATAATAATAATGACATTTTTTAAGCGCTTACTATGTGCAAAGCACTGTTCTAAGCGCTGGGGAAGTTACAAGATGATCAGGTTGTCCCACGGGGGGGGGCTCACAGTCTTAATCCCCATTTTACAGATGAGGGAACTGAGGCCCGGAGAAGTGAAGTACAGCGCTCTGCACACAGTAAGCGCTCAATAAATACGATTGAATGAATGAATGAAGTGACTGGCCCAAAGTCACCCAGCTGACAATTGACGGAGCCGGGATTTGAACCCCTGACCTCTGACTCCAAAGCCCGGGCTCTTTCCACTGAGCCATGCTGCTTCTCTGCTTATCACCTTGTCACCTCCCCAGCGCTTAGAACAGTGCTTTGCACGTAGTAAGCGCTTAATAAATGCCATTATTATTATTATTAAGTACCCCCTAATCATTCCAGAAAGACCTGTCTGTCCTTCTGCCTCCAGACTCCCACTGCTTTCTTTCTTTTCTCTTCCCCCTCCTCTTCCCTCTCCTGGCCCAGCCAATAGAGCCAGATTTAGTGAGTCAATTAATCGTATTTATTGAGCGCTTACTGTGTGCACTTACTGTCAACAGAAACAACAAGAGAGACAGGGGATAGTGCTTAAAATAGGGCTTGCACATGGTAAGCAGTTACCATGTTATCATTATTATTATTTAAAAGGGGGTATAGTGCTTAAAAGAGGGCTTGCACATAGTAAGCACTTAATATATATCATTATTATTATTACTATTAGTATTATCATCATCATTATTATTAAAAGGGAGATAGTGCTTAAAACAGGGCTTGCACATAGTAAGCGCTTAATAAATACCATTATTATTATTATTTAAAAAGGGAGGATAGCACTTAAAAGAGGGCTTGCACATGGTAAGCGCTTAATATATATTATCATTATTATGATCATTATTCTTAAATAGTGGGGATAGCGCTTAAAACGGGGTTTGCACATAGTAAGCGCTTAATAAATACCGTTATTATTATTATTTAAAAAGGGAGGGTAGCGCTTAAAAGAGGGCTTGCACATAGTAAGCGCTTAGTATATATTATCATTATTATTATTATGATCATTATTATTAAATAGTGGGGATAGCGCTTAAAACGGGGTTTGCACATAGTAAGCCCTTAATAAATACCGTTATTATTATTATTATTTAAAAAGGGGGGGATAGCGTTTAAAACAGGGCTTGCACATAGTAAGCGCTTAATATATATTATCATTATTATTATGATCATTATTATTAAAAAGGGGGGATAGCGCTTAAAACAGGGCTTGCACATAGTAAGCGCTTAATATGCATTATCATTATTATTATTATGATCATTATTATTAAAAAGGGGGGGATAGCGCTTAAAACAGGGCTTGCACATAGTAAGCGCTTAATAAATACCGTTATCATTATTATTTAAAAAGGGAGGATAGCGCGCCAAACAGGGCTTGCACATAGTAAGCAGTTAATAAACACCGTTATTATCATTATTGTTATCATTATTTTTATTATTATTTAAATGGGGGGATAGCGCTTCAAACAGGGCTTGCACATAGTAAGCGCTTAATAAATACCGTTATCATTAGTTAAAAAGGGAGGATAGCGCTTCAAAGAGGGCTTGCACAGAGTAAGCAGTTAATAAACCCCGTTATTATCATTATTATTATCATTATTTTTATTGTTATTTAAAGGGGGGGGATAGCGCTTAAAACAGGGCTTGCATATAGTAAGCGCTTAATAAATACCGTTATCATTATTTAAAAAGGGAGGGTAGCGCGTCAAAAAGGGCTTTTACATAGTAAGCAGTTAATAAACACCGTTATTATTATTATTATTATTATTATTATTATTAAGGGGGGGATAGCGCTTAAAACAGGGCTTGCACATAGTAAGCGCTTAATAAATACCGTTATTATTATTATTTTAAAAGGGAGGATAGCGCTTCAAAGAGGGCTTGCACATAGTAAGCAGTTAATAAACCCGTTATTATCATTATTATTATTATTATTTAAAGGGGGGGGATAGCGCTTAAAACAGGGCTTGCACATAGTAAGCGCTTAATAAATACCGTTATCATTATTTAAAAAGGGGGGGATAGCGCGTCAAACAGGGCTTGCACATAGTAAGCAGTTAATAAACACCGTTATTATCATTATTATTATTATTATTAATTAAAGGGGGGGGATAGCGCTTAAAACAGGGCTTGCACATAGTAAGCGCTTAATACCGTTATTATTATTATTTGAAAAGGGAGCGTCAAAGAGGGCTTGCACATAGTAAGCAGTTAATAAACACCGTTATTATCATTATTATTATCATTATTTTTATTATTATTTAAAGGGGGGGGATAGCGCTTAAAACAGGGCTTGCACATAGTAAGCGCTTAATAAATACCGTTATCATTATTTAAAGAGGGAGGATAGCGCTTCAAACAGGGCTTGCACATAGTAAGCAGTTAATAAACCCGTTATTATCATTATTTTTATTATTATTTAAAGGGGGGGATAGCGCTTAAAATAGGGCTTGCACATAGTAAGCGCTTAATAAATACCGTTATTATTATTTAAAAAGGGAGGACAGCGCTTCAAAGAGGGCTTGCACATAGTAAGCAGTTAATAAACCCGTTATTATCATTATTATTATTGTTATTATTATTATTATTATTATTATTTAAAGGGGGGGATAGCGTTTAAAACAGGGCTTGCACCTAGTAAGCGCTTAATAAATACCGTTATTATTATTTAAAAAGGGAGGATAGCGACTCAAACAGGGCTTTTACATAGTAAGTGTATTTACATAGTAAGTATATTTACGTAATAAACACCATTATTATCATTATTGTTATCATTACTTTTATTATTATTTAAAAAGGAGGGGAGGGGACGCGTTTAGGCCTCAGGCCCGGGCGGGCAACAGGGGCGTCACTTCCGGTGTGGGAGGGCGGTGCCCCGGAAGTGAACGCGCGGGGGCGCGCGGCGCTTCCGGTGTGGGAGGGCGGTGCCCCGGAAGTGAACGCGAGGGGGCGCGCGGCGCTTCCGGGTCGCCGCGTGAGGCGGCAGGAGGGAGAGCGGCGCCATCATGGCGGCCGGCGGGGCGACCACCGTCACCACAGCGGCGGCGGCGACGACGACGACGATGGCGGACGGTTCTTCCCCCGGGTCGGGCCCGGTCCCGGCCCTGTTCCCCCCGGCCTTCTCCATCTCCGAAATCAAGAACAAGCAGCGGCGCCACTTCATGTTCCTCCGCTGGAAGCAGCAGCAGCGCAAGGTGCCGGGCCGACGACCCTTGACAGCATCTAGTCAGCGCTTACTAGGTGCCAAGCCCTGTTCTAAGCGCTGGGGAGGTTACCAAGGTGACCAGGTGGTCCCACGGGGGGCTCACAGTCTTCACCCCCATTTTACAGATGAAGGAACTGAGGCCTCGTCAGGTCACTTCATCATCATCAATCGTATTTATTGAGCGCTTACCATGTGCAGAGCGCTGTACTAAGCGCTTGGGAAGTACAAGTTGGCAACATATAGAGACGGTCCCTACCCAACAGTGGGCTCACAGTCTAAAAGGGGGAGGCAGAGAACAAAACCAAACATACTAAGAAAATAAAATAAATAGATAGGTACAAGTAAAATAAATAAATAAATAATAAGTAAAGTATTTATGTATTTATTTGCTTGACCGGAGTCACCCAGCCATTTGAACCCATGACCTTTGACTCCAAAGCTCGGGCTCTTTCCACGGAGCCACACTGCTCCTCTATAATAATGTTATTAATAATTAGTAATAATAATGATAATCAATGTTATTATTAATGTTAAGCGCTTACTATGTGCAAAATACTGTTCTAAGCGCTGGGGAGGCTACAAGGTGATCAGGTTGTCCCACAAGGGGCTCACAGTCTTAATCCCCATTTTAATGATAATAATAATAATAGCGTTTATTAAGCGCTTACTATGCGCCAAGCACTGTTCTAAGCGCTGGGGAGGTTCCAAGGTGATCTGGTTGGCCCACGGGGGGCTCACAGTCTTCACCCCCATTTTACAGATGAAGGAACTGAGGCCTCGTCAAGTGACTTCATCATCGTCAATCGTATTTATTGAGCGCTTACTATGTGCAGAGCACTGTACTAAGCGCTTGAAGTACAAGCTGGCAACATATAGAGACGGTCCCTACCCAACAGTGGGCTCACAGTCTAAAAGGGGGAGACAGAGAACAAAACCAAACATACTAAGAAAATAAAATAAATAGAATAGATAGGTACAAGTAAAATAAATAAATAAATAGAGTATTTATTTGTATATTTACTTGGCCGGAGTCACCCAGCTGACAAGTGGCGGAGCCGGGATTTGAACCCAGGACCTCTGACTCCAAAGCTCGGGCTCTTTCCACCGAGCCACGCTGCTTCTCTCTAATAATGGCGTTTGTTAAGCGCTTACTATGTGCAAAGCACTGTTCTAAGCGCTGGGGAGGTTACAAGGACATCAGGTTATCCCATGGAGGGCTCACAGTCTTCACCTCCATTATACAGATGAGGGAACTGAGGCGCAGAGAGGTGAAGTGACTTGACCAGATTCACCCAGCTGACAAGTGGCGGAGCCGGGATTTGAACCCATGGCCTTTGACTCCAAAGCTCGTGCTCTTTCCACCGAGCCACGCTGCTTCTCTGTAATAATGGCGTTTGTTAAGCACTTACTATGTGCAAAATACTGTTCTAAGCGCTGGGGAGGCTACAAGGTGATCAGCTTGGCCCACAAGGGGCTCACAGTCTTAATCCCCATTTTAATGATAATAATAATAATAGCATTTATTAAGCGCTTACTATGTGCCAAGCACTGTTCTAAGCGCTGGGGAGGTTCCAAGGTGATCTGGTTGGCCCACGGGGGGCTCACAGTCTTCACCCCCATTTTACAGATGAAGGAACTGAGGCCTGGTGAAGTGACTTCATCATCATCAATCGTATTTATTGAGCGCTTACTGTGTGCAGAGCACTGGACAAGCGCTTGGGAAGTACAAGTTGGCAACGTATAGAGACGGTCCCTACCCACCAGTGGGCTCACAGTCTAAAAGGGGGAGACAGAGAACAAAACCAAATATACTAACAAAATAAAATAAATAGAATAGATAGGTACAAGTAAAATAAATAAATAAATAAAATATTTATTTATTTATTTGACCGGAGTCACCCAGCTGACAAGTGGCGGAGCCGGGATTTGAACCCATGACCTCTGACTCCAAGGCTCGCGCTCTTTCCACCGAGCCACGCTGCTTCTCTGTAATAATGGCGTTTGTTAAGCGCTTACTATGTGCAAAATACTGTTCTAAGCGCTGGGGAGGTTACAAGGTGATCAGGTTGGCCCACAAGGGGCTCACAGTCTTAATCCCCATTTTAATGATAATAATAATAATAGCATTTATTAAGCGCTTACTATGCGCCAAGCATTGTTCTAAGCGCTGGGGAGGTTACAAGGTGATCAGGTTGTCCCACGGGGGGCTCACTGTCTTCATCCCCCAGGTGAGGTAACTGAGGCCCAGAGAAGTGAAGTGACTTGCCCAAAGTCACCCAGCTGACAAGTGGCGGAGCCGGGATTTGAACCCATAACCTCTGACTCCAAAGCTCGCGCTCTTTCTACTGAGCCAAGCTGCTTCTCTATAATAATGGTATTTGTTAAGCGCTTACTATGTGCAAAGCACTGTTCTAAGCGCTGGGGAGGTTACAAGGTGATCAGGTTGTCCCACAAGGGGCTCACAGTCTTAATCCCCATTTTAATAATAATAATAATAGCATTTATTAAGCGCTTAATATGTGCCAAGCACTGTTCTAAGTGCTGGGGAGGTTACAAGGTGATCAGGTCCCACGGGGGGCTCCCAGTCTTCATCCCCATTTTCCAGATGAGGTAACAGGCCCAGAGAAGTGAAGCGACTTGCCCAAAGTCACACAGCTGACAAGTGGCGGAGCTGGGATTTGAACCCCTGACCTCTGACTCCAAAGCCCGGGCTCTTTCCACTGAGCCACGCTGCTTCTCTATAATAATGGTGTTTGTTAAGCGCTTACTATGTGCAACATACTGTTCTAAGCGCTGGGGAGGTTACAAGGTGATCAGGTTGTCCCACAGGGGGCTCACAGTCTTCATTCCCATTTTACAGATGATGGAACTGAGGCCTAATCAATCAATCAATCATATTTATTGAGTGCTTACTGTGTGCAGAGCACTGTACTAAGCGCTTGGGAAGTACAAGTTGGCAACATCTAGAGACGGTCCCTACCCAACAGTGGGCTCACAGTCTAGAAGGGGGAGGCCTAGTGAAGTGACTAGCCCAAAGTCACCCAGCTGACAAGTGGCGGAGCCGGGATTTGAACCCATGACCCCTGACTCCAAAGCTCGTGCTCTTTCCACTGAGCCACGCTGCTTCTCTATAATAATGGTGTTTGTTAAGCGTTTACTATGTGCAAAGTACTGTTCTAGGCACTGGGGAGGTTACAAGGTGATCAGGTTGTCCCATGGGGGGCTCACAGTCTTCCCCATTTTACAGGTGAGGTAACTGAGGCCCAGAGAAGTGAAGTGACTTGCCCAAAGTCACCTAGCTGACAAGTGGCGGAGCCGGGATTTGAACCCATGACCTCTTGACTCCAGAGCCCGGACTCTTTCCACTGAGCCACGCTGCTTCTCTATAATAATGGTGTTGGTTAAGTGCTTACTATGTGCAAAGCACTATTCTAAGCGCTGGGGAGGTTACAAGGTGATCAGGTTGTCCCATGGGGGGCTCACAGTCTTCACCTCCATTTTACAGATAAGGGAACTGAGTCACAGAGAAGTGAAGCGACTTGCCCAAAGTCACCCAGCTGACAAGTGGCGGAGCCGGGATTTGAACCCATGACCTCCGGCTCCGAAGCTCATGCTCTTTCCACTGAGCCACGCTGCTTCTCTATAATAATGGTGTTTGTTAAGCGCTTACTATGTGCAACATACTGTTGTTGTAAGCGCTGAGGAGGTTACAAGATGATCAGGTTGTCCCACGGGGGGCTCACGGTCTTCATCCCCATTTTACAGGTGAGGTAACTGAGGCCCAGAGAAGTGAAGTGACTTGCCCAAAGTGGCAGAGCCGGGATTTGAACCCATGACCTCTTGACTCCAAAGCCCGGACTCTTTCCACTGAGCCACGCTGCTTCTCTATAATAATGGTATTTGTTAAGCGTTTACTTTGTGCAAAGCACTGTTCAAAGCGCTGGGGAGATTACAAGGTGATCAGGTTGTCCCGGGGGGGCTCATAGTCTTCATCCCCATTTTACAGAAGAGGGAACTGAGGCCTAATCAGTCGATCAATCAATCATATTTAGTGAGCGTATACTGTGTGCAGAGCACTGTACTAAGCGCTTGGAAAGTCCATGTTGGCAACATATAGAGACAGTCATCATCATCATCATCATCAATCGTATTTATTAAGCGCTTACTGTGTGCAGAGCACTGTACTAAGCGCTTGGGAAGTACAAGTTGGCAACATCTAGAGACGGTCCCTACCCAACAGCGGGCTCACAGTCTAGAAACAGACATACTCCCTGCCCGCAACGAGCTTACAGTCTAGAGGACTGTACAGCGCAGGGAGGAGTAAAAGTCTACCCAATGTTTGGACCCGTTCAAAGCCCAGCAGCCAACCTGTCACGAGCGTGAGAAAATTAAAAAGAGCAAAGGAAGGGAGAGGCCGAAGGTAGGGAATCTTATTATGAGGAAGACTGTGAGCCCCACGTGAGACAACCTGATCACCTTGTATCTTCCCCAGCACTTAGAACAGTGCTTGGCACAGAGTAAGCGCTTAATAAATACCGTCATCATTCATTCATTCATTCATTCAATCGTATTTATTGAGCGCTTATTCTCTCATCTGTGAAATGGGGATTAGGATTGAGCCCCCCCGTGGGACAACCTGAGCACCTTGTATATATGTATATATGTTTGTACATATTTATTACTCTATTTTACTTGTACCTATCTATTCTATTTATTTTATTTTATTAGTATGTTTGGTTTTGTTCTCTGTCTCCTCCTTCTAGACTGTGAGCCCTCTGTTGGATAGGGACCGTCTCTATATGTTGCCAACTTGGACTTCCCAAGCGCTTAGTACAGCGCTCTGCACACAGTAAGCGCTCAATAAATACGATTGATTGATTGTATCTTCCCCAGCATTTAGAACAGTGCTTGGCACAGAGTAAGCGCTTAACAAATGTTTTTTTTTCCTCTGTGCCACAGTTACCTCATCCAAAACGGGGATAATAATAATAATAATAATAATGTTGGTATTCATTAAGCGCTTACTATGTGCAAAGCACTGTCCTAAGTGCTGGGGTAGATACAAGGTAATCAGGTTGTCCCACGGGGGGCTCACAGTCTTCATCCCCATTTTCCGGATGAGGGAACTGAGGCCCAGAGAAGTGAAGTGTCTTGCCCAAAGTCACACAGCTGACACGTGGCGGGGCCGGGATTTGAACCCGTGGCCTCTAACTCCAAAGCCCGGGCTCTTTCCACTGAGCCACGCTGCTTCAGCTTGTGAGCCCCACGTCAGGCAACCTGATCACCTTGTATCTTCCCCATCACTTAGAACAGTGCTTGGCACATAGTAGGTGCATAACAAATACCTTCATTAATATTATTATTAGTATTGTTATTCTCTGGGACTCAGTTACCTCATCTGTAAAATGGGGATGAAGTCTGTGAGCCCTGATTACCTTCGTATCACCCCCAGTGCTTAGAACGGTGCTTGGCACATAGTAAGCGCTAACAAATACCAACATTATTATTAAAATGGGGATTAAGACTGTGAGCCCCACGTGGGACAACCTGATCACATTGTATCCTCCCCGGCGCTCAGAACAGTGCTTGGCACATAGTAAGTGCTTAGCAAATACCATCATTATTATTATTATTATTCTCTGAGTCTCAGTTCCCTAATCTGTAAAATGGGGATGAAGTCTGTGAGCCCTGATTCCCTTTGTATCACCTCCAATGCTTAGAACAGTGCTTGGCACATAGTAAGCGCTAACATACCAACATTATTATGAAAATGGGGATTAAGACTGTAAGCCCCACGTGGGACAACCCGATCACATTGTATCCTCCCCGGCGCTCAGGACAGTGCTTGGCACATAGTAAGCGCTTAGCAGATACCATCATCATAATTATTATTCTCTGAGTCTCAGTTCCCTCATCTGTAAAATGGGGATTAAGACTGTGAGCCCCTCGTTGGACAACCTGATCACCTTGTATCCCCCTCAGCGCTTAGAGCAGTTCTTGGCACATAGTAAACGCTTAACAAATATCATTTTTATTATTACTACTAACCGTTGGGGCGGATACACACTACTAGAAGCAGCGGGAGAGAGATGGTCATGGGTTCTAACCCTGCTTTCGCCACTTGTCCACTGTGTGACCTTGGGCAAGTCGCTTCACTTCTCTTGGCCTCAGTTCCCCCATCTGGCAAATGGGGATTAACCTGATTAGCCTGTATGTACCCCAGCACTTAGAACAGTGCTTGGCACATAGTAAGTGCTTAGCAAATGCCACCGTCATTATTAATTAAGAAGCAACATGGCTCGGTGGAAAGAGCCCGGGCTTGGGGGTCAGAGGTCGTGGCTTCTAATCTCAGTCCCCCCACTTGTCAGCTGTGACTTTGGGCAAGTCGCTTCACTTCCTCTGTGCCTCAGTTACCTCATCTGGAAAATGGGGATTAGAAACGGTGAGCCCCACGTGGGACAACCTGATAACCTTGTATCCACCCAGTGCTTAGAACAGTGCTTGGCACGGAGTAATAATAATAATAATAATGGTATTTGTTAAGCGCTTACTATGTGCAAAGCACTGTTCTAAGCGCTGGGGAAAACAAGGCGATCAGGTTGTCCCACGGGGGGCTCACAGTCTTAATCCCCATTTTACAGATGAGGGAACTGAGGCACAGAGAAGTTAAGTGACTTGCCCAAAGTCACACAGCTGACAGTTGGCGGAGGTTCACATTCTGAATAGGAGAAGCATTCATTCATTCATTCAGTTGTATTTATTGAGTGCTTACTGTGTGCAGAGCACTGTACTAAGCGCTTGGGAAGGACAAGTCGGCAACATATAGAGGAAGCGCTTAACAAATACCATGATGATAATGTGCTAGGCACTGTACTAAGCGCTGCAGCGGATACAAACTACTGGAAGCAGTGTGGCTTAGAGGAAAGATCCCGGGTTTGGGAATCAGAGGACGTGGGTTCTAATCGCGGCTCCGGCACTTATCAGCTGTGTGACTTTGGGCAAGTCACTTCTCCTCTCTGGGCCTCAGTTGCTTCATCTGTAAAATGGGGATTAAGACCGTGGGCCCCACGTGGGACAACCTGATCACCTTGGATCCACCCCAGCGTCTAGCAGATAGTAAGCACGTAACAAATACCATCATTACTATTATTATTACTCAGATTGGACATAGGCCCTGTCCCAATTAGAGAAGCAGCGTGGCTTAGTGGCAAGAGCCTGGGCTTCGGGGTCAGAAGGTCATGGGTTCTGCTAGGTGACCTTGGGCAAGCCGCTTCACTTCTCCAGGCCTCGGTTACCTCATCTGTAAAATGGGGATGAAGGCGGAGCCCCAGTGGGGCAACCTGATTAGCTTGAATCTACCCAATGCTTGGCACATAGTAAGCGCTTAACAAATACCATATTATTATCATTATGGGGCTCGCACTTTTAATCCCCCATTTTATAGAGGCACAGTGAAGTGATTCGCCCAGCGTCGCACAGCCGTCGAGCAGTGGAGTCGGGATTAGAGCAAACAGTCCTCACTCTCGGCTTCAAGGCTGTCCATCACCTCGCCCCCTCCTTCCTCACCTCCCTCCTTTCCTTCTCCAGCCCAGCCCGCACCATCTGCTCCTTTGCCACCGCTAACCTCCTCACTGGGCCTCGTTCTCGCCTGTCCTGCCGTCGACCCCCGGCCCGCATCCTCCCCCTGGCCCGGGATGCCCTCCCTCCACACATCCACCAAACCAACTCTCTTCCTCCCTTCAAAGCCCTACTGAGAGCTCACCTCCTCCAGGAGGCCTTCCCAAACTTTCCTCATCTCCCCCTCCCTTCCGCATCACCCTGACTCGCCCCCTTTGCTGTTCCCCCTTCCCCGCCCCACAGCACTTATGTCTAGAGCTATAATTCTGTTTATATTGGTGCTTGTCTACCAATATTTATATTGGTGCTTGTCTATTGAGGTCTGTGTCCGCCCCCCCCCCAAGACTGTGAGCCTATTGTGGGCAGGGATTGTCTCTCTTTATTGCTGTATTGTACTTTCCAAGCACTTAATACAGTGCTCTGCACACAGTAAGCGCTCAATAATAATAATAATAATGATGGCATTTGTTAAGCCCTTACTATGTGCAAAGCACTGTTCTAAGCGCTCAATAATAATAATAATGGCATTTGTTAAGCCCTTACTTTGTGCAAAGCACTGTTCTAAGCGCTCAATAATAATAATAACGGCATTTGTTAAGCCCTTACTATGTGTAAAGCACTGTTCTAAGCGCTGGGGAGGGTACAGGGTGATCAGGTTGTCCCACGGGGGCTCACAGTCTTCATCCCCATTTTGCAGATGAGGGAACTGAGGCACAGAGAAGTTGTCACCCAGCTGACAATTGGCGGAGCCGGGATTTGAACCCATGACCTCTGACTCCAAAGCCCGGGCTCTTTCCACTGAGCCACGCTGCTTCTCTCAGTAAATATGAGTGAAGGAACCCGGCCAGGTCTTCTGACTCTCAACTCATTGTGGGCAGGGAATCGGTCTATCTGTTGTTCTGTTGTACTCTCATCCATTTATTCATTCATTCAGTCGTATTTATTGAGCGCTTACTGTGTGCAGAGCACTGTACTAAGCGCTTGGGCAGTACAAATCGGCAACATATAGAGACGGTCCCTACCCAACAGCGGGCTCACAGTCTAGAAGGGGAAGACGGACAACGAAACAAAACATGTAGACAGGTGTCAAAATCGTCGGATGGCAGTCCGCTGGGCTTGCCAGTCGACTTCCAGACTTTAGCCGAGATGCAGCACTGTTGGGGGATTTGTTGTACTTTGTCCTTAAAAAAACACCAGGTGTGCCATGCTGGTTCCTGCATCTTGTACATATTTACTATTCTATTTTGTTAATGATGTGCATCTAGCTTTTCTTGTATTTATTCTGATGACTTGACACCTGTCCACGTGTTTTGTTTTGTTGTCTGTCTCCCCCTTCTAGACTGTGAGCCCGTTGTTGGGTAGGGACCGTCTCTCTGTGTTGCCAACTTGTCCTTCCCAAGCGCTTAGTACGGTGCTCTGCACACAGTAAGTGCTCAGTAAATGCGATTGAATGAATTGAGTGGATGAATGAATGAGAAGCCCACTATAGGGACTGTCTCTATATGTTGCCAACTTGGACTTCCCAAGCGCTTAGTACAGTGCTCTGCACACAGTAAGCGCTCCATAAATACAATTGATGATGATGATGATTGGCTCCTCGTGTGTGGGCCTCATAGTGTAATAATTAATAATAATAATAACAGCTATTATTATAGTATTCGTTAAGCGCTTACTCTGTACCAGCCATTTTACTAGGTGCTTGGGTGGATACAAGCAAATCAAGTTGGACACAGTCCCTGTCCCACGTGGGGCTCCCAGTCCCGATCCCCATTTTACAGCTGAGGTGACCGAGGCCCGGAGGAGTGAAGCGACTTGCCTCAGCGGACAAGAGGCGGAATTAGAACCCGTGACCTTCCGACTCGAAGAGAATAAGGGGAAGCAGCGGTAGCATTCAGTTCTTGCAGCTGCACTGTTAGTGGGCTCGGTTCCCCGGAGACGGGGCAGTACGCCAAGATTAGCGAGAAGCCGGGAGGAGAAGCTACGGACGTATTCCCCGGGGTGCTCTGTACCGTGGGAGGTAAATAAGTGGAGCTAAATGGAGGGCAGGGGGCTTTTCAGCGCTTAGAACAGTGCTTTGCACATAGTAAGCGCTTAATAAATGCCATTATTATCATTATTATTATTATTATAATTCCTCCAGGCTGCCGCTGACAGGGTCTGCTCTCCGGGGCTTACGGGGGGACAGGGGAAGGCCGGGGGCTTCCAGAGGTGGGGAAGGGCCAACCGGGACCTCCTCTCTCCTCCCGTTTTCCTCCCACAGTAGCCAGCTGCCTACTAAGGGGGCCCGGAGCCTAGCAATCAATTCATGCATTCAGTCGTATTTATTGAGCACTTACCGTGTGCAGAGCACTGTACTAAGCGCTCGGAAAGTACAAGTCGGGGGCAGAGACGATCCCTACCCGACAACGGGCTCACGGTCTAGAAATCCATCGATCAGTCGGCGGTATTTATTGAGCGCTTACCGTGCGGGCCGCGCTCTGGACGAGACATTTGGGCGAGTACGGCGTAGCAGGCTGTGTATTTGACGTGCTTGATTGAGTTATGGGTGAGAAAAAGGCAGGGGGATTTGGACCCTGACCGACCCCAGCTCCCTTGCCCGTTTCACGGGTCGCTGGTTTGAAGCCAGGACCGGCAGCACCGTTTGACCTCATCAATCAATCAATCATATTTATTGAGCACTTACTGTGTGCAGAGCACACACAGAGATTGACCTTTGCATCCGGATTCTTTCACGCATCCCCACCCCTCGATTTTTGCCCATGTATAGAAGCTAGGGAACCCCTCCAGGGAAACAGTACGACTTTGCAATCGGAAAAAAATAAGGTGCCAACAGCCAGAGAGGTGTGAGGAGCTGCTACATCGTTTCTTTCCCTTTGTAGTCACGGGCATCACTGCCCCATAACCTGTATTTAAGAAGTCACCCAAAGATACGTCCTCTCTTAATGGTTGAAGATGGTTTTTGTTTTTAAATACGCCACGATCTGACCTCCAGGTTCTTACTAACGAGTCGTTTCTTAACTCTGTGCTGTAGGAGAAGCTGGCTGCCAAGAAGAAGCTAAAAAAGGAGAGAGAGGCACTCGGAGATAAGGTAAATGAGATCACTCTTTTCTGTCTTAGGCCCTGCAGCCTTTAGTTTTAGTCGGTTGGCCTTTTTCAATTGATCGGGGTGGTTTACCGGGCTCCAGATAATAATAATAATAATAATAATAATGTTGGCATTTGTTAAGCGCTTACTATGTGCAAAGCACTGTTCTAAGCGCTGGGGGGGATGTAAAGTGATCAGGTTGTCCCATGTGGGGTTCACAGTCTTAATCCCCATTTTACAGATGAGGTAACTGAGGCTCAGAGAAGTTAAGTGACTTGCCCAAGGTCACACAGCAGACATATGGCGGAGCCGGGATTCGAACCCATCACCTCTGACTCTAAAGCCCGGGCTCTTTCCGCTGAGCCGCGCTGCTCCAGATGACCTAGATCCTACTCTAGCGTTTTATTGTGAAGGACGATGATCTAGGTTGGAGATGCTCTGGGCTTCTCTTCCCTCCAGCCAACTGCTTGGCCACTTCATGACTTAATAATAATAATGGTATTTATTAAGCGCTTACTATGTGCAAAGCACTGTTCTAAGCACTGGGAGAGGTACAAGGTTGTCCCACAGGGGGCTCACAGTCTTCACCCCCATTTTCCAGATGAGGGAACTGAGGCCCAGAGAAGCGAAGTGACTTGCCCAAAGTCACCCAGCTGACAGTCGGCAGAGCCGGGGGATTTGAACCCATGACCTCTGACTCCAAAGCCCGGGCTCTTCCCACCGAGCCACGCGGCTTCTCAGACTTGTTAGCAGCTTTAGCAAAGAGAAAACACCGATGTCGATCGTACCGGGAGCTCCGCTGAATGGTTTGGAGCAGGAGGACGGGAACGGTGGACAAAATCATTTTTCGGCGGTTCTGTGAGGACGGTGATTCTGTGGGCTTCCCATAGGCCCCAATGCATAAATAACTTACTCTGCTAATGATTTGACAGTTAAAGCCCCCTGCCCCCATATTTCCTAACGAGTAAAAAACGTGTTCTGCCGATCGTCTGACAGTTTCAGTTGCTTTTGCGAACATAGAGAAAGTAAATAACTCCATTCTTTCCGACCACGTTCGCCAGGCGCCACCCAAACCAGTGCCCAAGACCATCGACAACCAGCGAGTTTACGACGAAACCATAGTGGACCCTAATGACGAAGAGGTAATTTTATCGTTTTACCTGGAGAAATGCCAGCCTTGTTTCTACCACATGCTTGTAAACTGCAGTTTTTGAACCAAAATTTTGACGGAATAACGGCGATTCAGCTGTTTTCTGAATTCTGATAAATCGCTGTTCGTGCTAAGTCAGGGTGTGGATTCCCAAAATGTGATATGCGTTATACGGGAAATTTGACGATCCCGTTCGCAATTACGCGCTCTAATTTTTCGACGAGTTTAAGGCTTTGAATTCCTTGGATCGCCTGACATTCTATCTGCTTTGCCGTTATTTATTGATAACTGTCCGTTTCTCCCCTACCTACAAGTTAAATTATCAAGTGTTATTTTAGCCAGATTGTTAGAATTTGAACTTGACTATTTTGCCTTGTGAGATTTCATTACTTTTTTGGTGCCTAGAGGTGTGTGTTTGTATATTTTAGTGTCTCACACTTGGTTTCAAGATAGTTCAAGAAGTGGTATTTAGCACCGTCATTCAGTCATATTTATTGAGCGCTTACCGTGTGCAGAGCACCGTACTAAGCGCTTGGGAAGTCCAAGTTGGCAACATGTAGAGACGGTCCCTACCCAACAGCGGGCTCACGGTCTAGAAATTGTTATTTACTGTCGCGCTTTGAGTAACGCATCCGCCTTCTCACGGACTTCCCGCCTCTCCCCACTCCAGTCCATAGTTCACTCTGCAGCGTGGGTCATTTTTCAGCAAAATCAGTCCACATCTCCCCACTCCTCAAGAGCCTCCAGCGATTGCCCACCTACTCCTGCATCAAACAGGAACTCCTTTTCGTCAGCTCTAAAGCACTCAGCCCGCCCCCTCCTACCTCACCTTGCTGATTTCCTCCAGCCCACACACTCTGCTCCGCTAGAGCCAGCGTCCTCACTATGCCCCAGCCTCGTCTATCTCACCGCCGACCCCTTTCCCACATCCTCCCCCTTGCCCTGAGCTCCGTCCCCCTCTATATACAAAGCATTATTACGGTCATATCCCCTCCAAGAGGCCTTCCCCGATTAAGCCTCTTAATATCATCATATCCTCGTATATCACCGATGCTTTGGATCTGTGACGTTAGGGCATTTGATATTCACGCCACCCCCTTCCCCCCAGCACTTGTGTACATGTCTGTAAATTATATAATGTTACGAATTATTCATAATAATAATAAGGGCATTTGTTAAGCGCTTACTATGTGCAAAGCACTGTTCTAAGCGCTGGGGGGGGATACAGTGTGATCAAGTTGTCCCACGTAGGGCTTACAGTCTTAAACCCCATTTTTACAGGTGAGGTACCTGAGGCTCAGAGAAGTAAAGTGACTTGCCCAAGGTCACACAGCAGACTTGTGGTGGAGCCGGGATTCGAACTCATGACCTCTGACTCCAAAGCCCGGGCTCTGTCCACTGAGCCACGCTGCTTCTCTGTGTCAGGTTCTATCACATTCCCTCTGTCACTACCTCCATCATTCCCTTCGTGGGATTTACTGAGCGCTTACTAACTGTACTAAGGACTCATTCATTCATTCACTCATTCGATCGTATTTATTGAGCACTTACTGTGTGCAGAGCACTGCACTAAGCGCTTGGGAAGTACAAGTTGGCAACACATAGAGACGGTCCCTACCCAACCATGGGCGACTAGGGAGAGCACGACACAACAGACAAGACTGTGAGCCCACTGTAAGCGCTCAACAAATACGATTGAATGAATGAGTGAATGTTTTTGTCTGTCTCCCTCTCTAGACTGAAAGCTTGTTGTGGGCAGGGAACGTCTCTATTAAGACTGTCGTACCGTCGAGTGCTTTAGAACGGTGCTCTGCGCATAATCGCTCAACAAATACTGTTGATGGGTTGCCGTCTTGAGGATAAAACACTACACTAAGTGCTTGAGAGGGTGAAATAGAAGCAGACACACACGCTTCATTCTGTCAGGGTGTTTCTAATCTATGCCAGGGCAACAGCCAAGGAGCCAAGGATCAGGCAGGAGAGTCGGGAGGGAGATAATAATGGCATTTGTTAAGCGTTTACTATGTGCCAAGCACTGTTCTAAACACTGGGGGACATACAAGGTAATCAGGTTGTCCCACGTGGGGCTGACATCCCCATTTTACAGATGAGGTCACCGAGGCACAGAGAAGTGAAGTGACTTGCCCAGAGGCACGGAGCCGGAATTAGGACCCACCACCTCCGACTCCCAAGCCCGGGCTCTTTCCACTGAGCCACGCCGCTTCTCGTGTCCAGTTAGGAGGTGAATTTTGGAGGAGCAGGGGACCAGAGGTGATGTGTAAGATGGGTGGTGGGTACTCGTTGAAATTTTTGGAGCGGAGAAATACCGGCCTAGCGAGGTTTCAGAGGGTGTGTATCACAGCGTGGGAGTGGGAGAGAAGGCTGATGCAGTAACATCTTTGAGTTGGTAAAAAGAGCGGTCGCTGTTTGGATGGAGAAGAGAAGGAGCCATCATCCCATGGAGGCATTGCTGGCCCTGGCCCTGTTGGGTTTTATGTTCTTTTTAATGGTATTTGTTCATTCATTCATTCAGTTGTATTTATTGAGCGCTTACTGTGTGCAGAGCACTGGACTAAGCGCTTGGGAAGCACAAGTTGGCAACACATAGAGACGATCCCTACCCAACAGCAGGCTCACAGTGTAGAAGACTTACAGAGCTTACTGAGTCATTGAAGGGCCACGGTCTAAGCGCTTACTGTGTGCCACGCACTGTACTAAGCGCTGGGGTAGATCCAAGCTAATCAGATTGGGCACAGTCCATGGCCCTCATGGGCTCAACGGTTTAATCCTCGACTGACAGGCGAGGTAACTGAGGCACAGAGAAGTTAAGCTACTTGCCCAGTGTCACCCAGCAGACGAGTATATAGACCTGTATATATGTTTGTACATATTTATTACTCTATTTTACTTGTACATGTTTATTCTATTCATTTTATTTTGTTAATATGTTTTGTTGTCTGTCTCCCCCTTCTAGACTATGAGCCTGCTGTTGGGTAGGGACCGTCTCTATATGTTACCAACTTGTACTTCCCAAGCGCTTAGTACAGTGCTCTGCACACAGTAAGCGCTCAATAAATACGATTGAATGAATGAATGAATGAGTGGCAGAACTGGGACTAGAACCCAGGTCCTTCTGATTTCCAGGCCGGTTTTCTATCCATTAGGACCACCCTGTTTCATGGGGTCTGTTTGAGCTGGGAACTCTTATGTAGAAGTGACGTGTAAATCATCATCATCAATCGTATTTATTGAGCGCTTACTGTGTGCAGAGCACTGTACTAAGTGCTTGGGAAGTACAAATTGGCAACATATAGAGACAGTCCCTACCCAACAATGGGCTCACAGTCTAAAAGGGGGAGACAGAGAACAAAACTCTTAAAAGATGTACTGTACTGGGTACAGTACTGTACTGGCTAAAAACTCTTAAAAGATGTACTGTCCCGGGCGCTTAGTACAGTGCTCCAAACATAGTACTCAATAAATACCCCTGAGTGATTAAAAAATCTGCCCTGGGCAAAAACTTGAGATATATTTGAGGAGAGGTCCCTTCTAGCCCCGGTGTTTGGCAAATGGTGACTCCAGTCGTTGGCTAAAATCAGGTAGGATTAATCCTGAACAGATTTTTAACATTATTTAGAAGGGCTACTTTGCCACTGTGGTCGAGTCCTTGGCTCAGTTGTATTAGGACGTTAAATTGGATTTGTCTAGTAGTGTTTGTCGAGCGCTATTTTCTGCTTGTAGAGACCCAGTTCCTGCTGTCAAGGAGCTGACACTCTAATGGAGGAGCTTACTGAATCATTTAAGGGCCATGGTCTAAAAGTCTCTTAAAGATTATGGCCCATGAACGTACATGATTAAAGCCTCTTTAAAGGGGCATCAGCAGAGTTAAATTGAGGTGAAACCCACCTTTCTCCGTGCCCCAGGCCCAGTTGTCTACAGTGGAAGGTATATCCATATATTTTATTCAATTCATCCCTTTTCTTCTCAGGTGACTTTTGATGAGGCGACAGATGAATTTGCTTCATATTTCAACAGACAGACGTCTCCCAAGATCCTCGTCACAACGTCGGACAGACCTCGTGGGGTAAACCTATCTCCTGAAGTCTGATGCCGGAACCCTTCCGTTCGGTTCTGGCACTCGTACAGAGAATCATCGTGTTCTGTGTCGAAGAGGTTGAAAAATCTGAGTGAAGTCAGGCCGAATGACGTGACCGTCTCGCCCCTTCACATTCCCCGTGGTCCCCACGGAATAATAATAATAATGATGGTATTTGTTAAGCACTTACCATGTGCCAAGCACTGTTCTAAGCGCCGGGGGGGAATTCAAGGTGATCAGGTTGTCCCACGTGGGGCTCACAGTCTTCATCCCCATTTTACAGATGAGGGAACTGAGGCCCAGAGAAGAGAAGTGACTTGCCCAAAGTCACCCAGCTGACAGCGGAGCGGGGATTTGAACCCATGACCTGTGACTCCAAAGCCCGGGCTCTTTCCACTGAGCCACGCTGCTTCTCTTCAGATTCGTGTAGCCTAAATACGATGTCCTTGAGGTTCAGATTCTTAGCAGGGGCCTGTGTTCTGTCCAGGAAGCCTCCCGGCGCATCTTTTTTGGGTTTTCTTTTTCATCCCATTGATTTGTTTCCGTCACTTTTCGTTTCCCAGTTCTGTTTTTGGTAAATCTCGGGTAAAAGAAAACTGACCGATGCTTTACACAGACACAAGACCACAGTCCTTCCCGCATTGCGTCTCTTCGGGCCAGCTGGTTTGGTCTCGATTCTAGACGCGAGAGGAACGCTCTCCAGTTGCTCAGGAGCGCTCAGTCCGAATCACGCAGTAGAATCAAGCAATCAATCGTATTGATTGAGCGCTTACTGTGTGCAGAGCACTGTACTAAGCGCTTGGGAAGTACAAGGTGGCAACATCTAGAGACAGTCCCTACCCAACAGTGGGCTCACAGTCTAGAAGGGGCTCACAGTCAGTGCACGTTATAATAATAATGATGGCATTTGGTAAGCACTTACTATGTGCCAAGCACTGTTCTAAGCGCTGAGGAGGTTACCAGGTCATCAGGTTGTCCCACGTGGGGCTCACAGTCTTCATCCCCATTTTCCAGATGAGGGAACTGAGGCCCAGAGAAGTGAAGTGACTTGCCCAAAGTCACACAGCCGACAGTTGGCGGAGCGGGGATTTGATCCCATGACCTCTGACTCCAAAGCCCGGGCTCTTTCCACTGAGCCACGCTGCTTCTCGGGATATGTGAGCCCACTGTTGGGTAGGGACCGTCTCTCTATGTTGCCAACTTGTACTTCCCAAGCGCTTAGCACAGTGCTCTGCACACAGTAAGCGCTCAATAAATACGATTGATTGATATAGCAGGACAACCTGACGCCAGGTGATTTTTGAGCCCGTTTTAGCCGCTGCGATTTCCGTTTTACAGAGAACCGTGAGATTCTGTGAACAGCTGTCCACTGTCATACCGAACTCGCACGTTTATTACCGAAGAGGCCTGGCCCTGAAGAAAATCATCCCGCAGTGTGTCGCCAGAGATTTCACCGATCTGATCGTCATCAACGAAGATCGCAAAGTACCGAGTATCCTTTGAAAAATAAGTCACCGTATTCCAGTTGTCTCGCGTGAGGTGATCGTGCCCTTACTGCTGAATCCAAGATAAAGTCATCAGGATGTGCTGTTGTTTCTCATTCTAATTTCCTTTAGGTACCGACGATCATATACTGCCCTAATGTGTAAGATAGGTAGTCTATCACCTGCTCTCAGGCGTGCTTTGCTTCCTCAGGCGTCCTGTAATTATCACCCGCCGAAGCACTCTTTAGGAAAACCGGTGAATTCTCTCCCATCTTGATCCTTCGGCATCTTTACTGAAGTTGGTAGGTCCAAATTCAGCGACTTAATGAACATAATAATTATTATTATTATATTAAGGGCTTACTATGTTCCTGAGTAACTTAGTAAGTAACTTCGTTACTTAGAAGCAGTGTGGCTCGGTTTAAAGAGGCCGGGCTTTGGAGTCACAGGTCAGGGGTTCAAATCCCAGTTCCGCCAGTTGTCAGCTGTGTGACTTTGGACAAGGCACTTCTCTGGGCCTCAGTTCCCTCATCTGGAAAATGGGGATGAAGACTGTGAGCCCCCCGTGGGACAACTTGATCGCCTTGTTACCTCCCCAGCGCTTAGAACAGTGCTTTGCACATAGTAAGTGCTGAATAAATGCCATCATTATGATGTGCCAGGCACTGTACTGAACACTGGACTTAATTGATTGAAATCCAAAACCTACAACTAAAAATGGCTCGATTTTAAAGTGTTTCTGGGCATTGTAGCTGCACAAGATGAGTGCTACAGATAGACTGTGAGCCTGTTGTTGGGTAGGGACCGTCTCTATATGTTGCCAACTTGTACTTCCCAAGCGCTTAGTACAGTGCTCTGCATACAGTAAGCGCTCAAGAAATACGAATGAATGTTCAGATCACCCACCTTGACCCAGGCCACAATTACCCAAGGCGATTGAGGGATGAAAGCCGCCTTATCCCTTTCCCTTCCCTCCACCCGTGTCACATATGTTGCCAACTTGTACTTCCCAAGCGCTTAGTACAGTGCTCTGCACACAGTAAGCGCTCAATAAATACAATTCAATGAGTCATGACAAGAAGAAAAATAATGGCGATGTTTGTTTAGCGCTTCCTACGTGCCAGGCACTGTACTAAGGGCTGGGGTAGCTACTGGGTAATTGGGGTGGACACAGTCCCTATCCCATCCAGAGCTCACGGTCCCTAGCCCCATTTTACAGGTGAGGGAACTGAGGCAGAGAGAACTTACGTGACCTGCCCAAGGTCACACAGCAGACAAGTGGCAGAGCTGGGATTAGAACCCAGTCCTCCAATTCCCAAGCCCGGGCTCTGTCCGCTAAGCCACACCGCTTCTCCTGCTAGCCCGTACATTCAGAGTCGGGGGAGACTGGCTTCTTGAAAAGATTTTTTATATGTTTTGTTTTGTTGTCTGTCTCCCCCTTCTACCGTGAGCCCATTGTTGGGTAGGGACCGTCTCTATATGTTGCCGACTTGTGCTTTCCAAGCGCTTAGTACAGTGCTCTGCACACAGTAAGTGCTCAATAAATACAATTGATTAAAATGTGACAGAAACCTGGGATTTCCTCAGAGTCCACCTTGACAAGATTTTTTACATGTTTTGTTTTGTCTGTCTCCCCCTTCTATTGTGAGCCCGTTGTTGGGTAGGGACCGTCTCTAGATGTTGCCGACTTGTGCTTCCCAAGCGCTTAGTACAGTGCTCTGCACACAGTAAGCACTCAAATACGATTGAATGAAATGTGACAGAGAGAAACCTGGGATTTCCTCAGAGTCCACCTTGACAAGATTTTTTACATGTTTCGTTTTGTTGTCTGTCTCCCCCTTCTACTGTGAGTCCGTTGTTGGGTAGGGACTGTCTCTATATGTTACCGACTTGTGCTTCCCAAGCGCTTAGCACAGTGCTCTGCACACAGTACGCGCTCAGTAAATATGATTGAATGAAATGTGACAGAGAGAAACCTGGGATTTCCTCAGGGTCCACCTTGACAAGATTTTTTACATGTTTTGTTTTGTCGTCTGTCTCCCCCTTCTACTGTGAGCCTGTTGTTGGGTAGGGACCGTCTCTAGATGTTGCCGACTTGTGCTTCCCAAGCGCTTAGTACAGTGCTCTGCACACAGTAAGCGCTCAATAGATACGATTGAATGAAATGTGACAGCCTTGAAAAGATTTTTTACATGTTTTGTTTTGTTGTCTGTCTCCCCCTTCTACTGTGAGCCTGTTGTTGGGTAGGGACCGTCTCTAGATGTCGCCGACTTGTGCTTCCCAAGCGCTTAGTACAGTGCTCTGCACACAGTACGCGCTCAATAAATATGATTGAATGAAATGTGACAGAGAGAAACCTGGGATTTCCTCAGGGTCCACCTTGACAAGATTTTTTACGTGTTTTGTTGTCTGTCTCCCCCTTCTACTGTGAGCCCGTTGTTGGGTACGGACCATCTCTAGATGTTGCTGACTTGTGCTTCCCAAGCGCTTAGCACAGTGCTCTGCACACAGTAAGCGCTCAATAAATACGACTGACTGAATGAAATGTGACAGAGAGAAACCTGGGATTTCCTCAGAGTCCATCTTAGAGCAGCCGGTCTCCGATAAACTTGGATTACCGCGGGAGTTTGGGGGCTCCCCGTGTCCTTGACCTCATTACCGGGGACACCAGGCTCAGGATTAGGCTTCTGTGGTGGTGTTCATCCGGAAGTGGGTTTTTTGATGGGAAGGGTGGCTGTTTAAATCCAGTCAGGGACACAGTGTAACAGGGGCAGCGGGGCTTAATCCCGATCCATCCTCCAACCCGGCGTGCCGGGCACGCGAGAACCCACCCATTCATCTACCTCAGCTGAAAGTTGAATCTGCGTGTTCGTGTTCTTAACCTTATAAACAGATGGCCTCGTATTAAGTCATCTGCCGAATGGCCCCACCGCTCACTTCAGAATGAGCAGCGTTCGCCTGCGAAAAGAAATCAAGGTGAGGAGTTTATTGTGCGTCTTTTAAAATTACACCCCTCAAGTTCCTCCGTGCGTTCGTGCTGGGCCTGCGTGGTTCAAGTCCTCGGTGGTTTGTGTTTCTGTGGAGAGTGATTTTTACTGTGAGGGAAACCTGGAAGAGTTGCCATTCCTTGCAAATGCCAACCACTTCTCCAGTTTTATAAGGAAATGTTACTGCCACGTTACCCGTCGCCAGTTTAACGAGAAGTTGAGCCGTCTGTTCAGAGTAGTTCAAAGAACTGAGCCTAATCTTTTCTTTTGAGGCAATTGCGCTGGATAAAAGGATCTTATTTAATACCTACAATTTAGAAAGAGTCATTGAAGCTAATGGCTGTGACTACCACTGAATTTAAAACAGACCTACTGGCTCTTTCCCATCCCCTTACCCCACTCACTTAATCTGCCAACTCTGCACTCTCCTATTTAATTACTCTTCATTCTGTTTCTCTGACTTAATCTTGGCCTGACTTTTTTTTCCTCCCGTTCTTACTTCCGAACCTCTTTCCCCCTCTCATCTGCCTCCTTGTCTCTATTTTCTTCCCCCCCTTCTTTCTCCAAACCCCGGGTCTGCCTCCTTCTCTGTGGGTTTATCGCAGTCTCTAATTTTCCATCTCTCTGCGAGATATTCATTCATTCATTCAATCGTATTTATTGAGCGCTTACTGTGTGCAGAGCACTGTACTAAGCGCTTGGGAAGTACAAGTCAATCAATCAATCGTATTTATTGAGCGCTTACCGTGTGCAGAGCACTGTACTAAGTCGGCAACACATAGAGAGACGGTCCCTACCTAGCAGCGGGCTCACAGTCTAGATGGGGGAGACAGACAACAAAACAAAACATATTAACAAAATAAATAGAATAAATTTGTTAAAGCGCTTACTATGTGCCAAGCACTGTTCTAAGCACAAGGTGATCAGGTCATCCCACATGGAGCTCACAGTCTCCATCCCCATTTTCCAGATGAGGTCACTGATCACGCGATCAGCTTTTCAGATCCGAGTTGTAGATTCGTCTGAGCAGAGTGCCCTTTTCAAATCTGAAGCGTGAAATTCCCTAATTGGGCGGAAATTTTTTTTTTAACGTAAAAAGACGCAGCCGCTGGGGGTTTGGCGTCTGCCGCCATGTCCTCAGCCTCCTTATCCTGTAGTAATTATTCGCCGGTAACTTTTCCAGAGAAAGGGGAAGGCACCCACTGAACATTTACCCGAAGTCATTCTGAATAATTTCACCACGCGCCTGGGTCATTCCATCGGACGCATGCTTGCTTCGCTCTTTCCGCACGACCCCCAGTTCGTCGGGAGACAAGTTGCCACGTTCCACAACCAGCGGGATTACATCTTTTTCCGATTCCACAGGTGAAAGGGAAGTTTTAACCCAGAGGGTTTCGATCCTGGGGTGACCCAGGGGGTAATTATCGGGGTTTAAGTTTCCAAAATTTCAAGTTTGACCGTTCGTGGCAGTTGCTACGGTAACACCCCCGTCCCCTCCAGGGTTTGCAAACGGCTGAACCGGGGATGAGTATCCCAGCCGGCCCGCGGAACGGTTTCGCTCGATTGAAAATGTTGGCCTCCGACGTCGATCCCCCACGGGACAGTATCCAAACCTTGGTTTTGAGGTTGGGATTGTATAGCGAGTGAGTAGAATAATGAGACTTTGATGAAACAGAAATAGACTCTGGGTTACCCAGTCGTTCAGTCTATCAACGGTATATTGGAGGCAGAGGTCATGGGTTCAAATCCCGGCTCCGCCACTTGTCAGCCGTGTGACTGTGGGCAAGTCACTTCCCTTCTCTGAGCCTCAGTTACCTCACCTCACTTCACTTCGGAGAAGCAGCGTGGCTCAGTGGAAAGATCACGGGCTTTGGAGTCAGAGGTCATGGGTTCGAATCCTGGCTCCGCCACATCTCTGCTGTGTGACCTTGGGCAAGTCACTTAACTTCTCTGAGCCTCAGTTACCTCATCTGTAAAATGGGGGTTAAGACTGTGAGCCCCACGTGGGACAACCTGATCACTTTGTACCCCCCCAGCGCTTAGAACAGTGCTTTGCACATAGTAAGCGCTTAACAAATGCCGACATTATTATTATTATTCTCTGGGCCTCGGTTCCCTCATCTGTAAAATGGGGGTTAAGACTGTGAGCCCCCACCGTGGGACAACCTGATCACCTTGTATAGAACAGTGCTTTGTGCATAGTAAGTGCTTAATAAATACTGTCATTATTATTATTTATTGAGTGCTTGCCGTGTGCAGAGCACCGTACTAAACTCTTAGGAGAGTACAGTACAACAGAGTTGGCAAACTCATCTCCTGCCCACAAGGAGTTTACGGGAAAGTTCGCAGAGAGGGGAGAAGGAAGAAACACTGATGCATTGTCAATGTGCTATTTATTGAGCGCTTACTGTGTGCAGAGCACTGCACTAAGCACTGGGATTGAAACTGTAGAAGCAGATCGGACACACACCCTGTCTCACACGGGGCTCACAGTCTCAGAGGGAGAGAGAAAGGGCATTAGATTCCCATTTTGCAGACGAGGAAGTTAAGGCACGGAGAAGTGAAGTGGCTTGCCCAAGGTCTCACGACAGGCAAATTCATCCATTCATTCAATCGTATTTATTGAGCGCTTACTGTGTGCAGAGCACTGCGCTAAGCCCTGGGATTGAAACTACAGAAGCAGATCGGACACACACCCTGTCTCAGAAGGAGAGAGAAAGGGCATTAGATTCCCATTTTGCAGACAAGGAAGTTAAGGCACAGAAAAGTGAAGTCGCTTGCCCAAGGTCTCATGACAGGCAAATTCATCCATTCAGTCAATCGTATTTATTGAGCGCTTACTGTGTGCAGAGCACTGCACTAAGCACTGGGATTGAAACTGTAGAAGCAGATCGGACACACACCCTGTCTCACACAGGGCTCAGTCTCAGAGGGAGACAGAAAGGGCATTAGAGTCCCATTTTGCAGACGAGGAAGTTAAGGCACGGAGAAGTGAAGTCGCTTGCCCAATGTCTCATGACAGGCAAATTCACTCAATCGTATTTATTGAGCGCTTACTGTGTGCAGAGCACTGTACTGAGCGCTTGGGAAGTACAAGTTGGCAACAGATAGAGACGGTCCCTACCCCACAACAGGCTCACAGTCTAGAAGGGGGAGATGGACAATGAAACAAAACATGGGGACAGGGGTCAGGTCATCAGAAGAAATAGAAATAAAGCTAGGTGCACATCATTAACAAAATGAATAGTAAATATGTACAAGTAAAATAAATAATCCAGGTCCCGTGGAGCCCAGTCTCTTTCTCCTTGGCCGTGCTGCAAGCACACACTGCTCGAGGCTTCCACAATACACCACCTTACGTTTTCAGGTTTAACTATTACGTTTAAAGAAAGATTCAATCAATCAATCGTATTTATTGAGCGCTTACTGTGTGCAGAGCACTGGACTAAGCGCTTGGGAAGTACAAGTTGGCAACATATAGAGACAGTCCCTACCCAACAGTGGGCTCACAGTCCAACTGTCCCGCTGAAAAAAATCTGCTTCTCCAAGGCAATATCGTTCCTGCATTTATCCCCATTTTACACACCTGGGAAAACGGAGTTTTGAGGGGGTTTTTTTTCTTCCTGTCCGATAAGGGCTATGGGAGCCTTAATTCACGGGTCAGATTTGTCGCCTTTTCAGTTCTTCCACTGACACGGTTCCTCGTGGCTTTTGTCTCCGAAGGTACATTTTTCAAAGTGAGAAGAAGGTGGGAATTCAAGAGCTGGGCCCCCGTTTTACCTTAAAACTCCGGTCTCTTCAGAAAGGAACCTTTGACTCTAAATACGGAGAGTACGAATGGGTCCATAAGGTACGTTGGCCTGTCCTGGTTTGAAATGTCGCAGAACAAGCAGCTCAGGATTCTTCACAACCCATAGCCCTAAAGGAGGTTTTGTACTTCCGTACCTCTCCTTGGACTCTCTCCTTTCCCCGATCTGTAATTTATTTTCATGTCCGTCTCCCCCCGGTAGACTGTAAGCTCCTTATTCATTCATTCAGTCGTATTTATTGAGCGCTTACTGTGTGCAGAGCACTGTACTAAGCGCTTGGGAAGTCCAAGTTGGCAACATCTAGAGACGGTCCCTACCCAACAGCGGGCTCACAGTCTAGAGGGGGAGACAGACAACAGAACAAAACATATTAACAAAGTAAAATAAATAGAATAGTAAATATGTACAAGTTAAACAACGTGGCTCAGTGGAAAAGAGCCCGGGCTTTGGAGTCAGAGGTCATGGGTTCATATTCCGCCTCCGCCGCTTGTCAGCTGTGTGACTTTGGGCAGGTCACTTAACTTCTCTGTGCCTCAGTTCCCTCCTCTGTAAAATGGGGATTAAGACTGTGAGCCCCACGTGGGACAACCCGATCACCTTGTAAACTCCCCAGCGCTTAGAACAGTGCTTTGCACATAGTAAGCGCTTAATAAATGCCATTATAATAAATACGTACAAATATATATTCATCCTTATGGGGGGGGATCACGTCTACCTTATATTGTACTCTCCCACGCTCTTAGTACAGTGCCTTGCCTAGACTGTGAGCCCATTGTTGGGTAGGGACCGTTTCTATGTGTTGCCAACTTGTACCTCCCAAGCGCTTAGTACAGTGCTCTGCACACAGTAAGTGCTCAGTAAATACGATGGAAAGACTGATTGAAAGTGCACGATCGAAACTGGTCGTAGATTGATTATTGCCAGATCTGTGGCTTATCGGCAGTTAATGCCGAAGGGGTGCATAGCAATCAGTCATGCTTACCGTGCGCCGAGCGCTATAATATTTTCATTCATTGTCGTATTTATTGAGCGCTTACTGTGTGCAGAGCACTGGACTAAGCGCTTGGGAAGTACAAGTCAGTCGTATTTATTGAGCGCTTACTGTGTGCAGAGCACTGTACTAAGTCGGCAACACATAGAGAGATGGTCCCTACCCAACAGCAGGCTCACAGGCTAGAAGGGGGAGACAGAGAACAAAACCAAACATATTAACACAATAAAATAAATAGAATAAATTTGTTAAAGCGCTTACTATGTGCCAAGCACTGTTCTAAGCACAAGGTGATCAGGTCATCCCACGTGGAGCTCACAGTCTCCATCCCCATTTTCCAGATGAGGTCACTGAGGCCCAGAGAAGCGAAGTGACTTGCCTGAAGTCACACAGCTAAGTGGGGAGCGGGGATTCGAACCCATGACCTCTGACTCCAAAGCCCGGGCTCCTTCCACCGAGCCACACTTGTTCCCTGCTTCTTCACTGTACTAAGCGCTTGGGAGAGTACAGTTTAACAGATTCGGTTGACACGTTCCCTGCCCACAAAGAGCTTATAGCCTAGAGGTGGGACAGGCATTAAAATAAATTTTAATGCTGTGGGGTAAATAGGGCGTGGTTAAAGGGTACAAATCCCCGTTTGATGCAGAAGTGAGGGCTCAGTTGGGGAAGGATTTTTGGAGGAGATCCGCGTGGCTCAGTGGGAAGAACCCGGGCTTTGGAGTCAGAGGTCATGGGTTCGAATCCCAGCTCTGCCACTTGTCAGCTGGGTAACCTTGGGCAAGTCAATCAATCAATCGTATTTATTGAGCGCTTACTGTGTGCAGAGCACTGTACTAAGTGCTTGGGAAGTACACGTTGGCAACATAGAGACGGTCCCTACCCAACAGTGGGCTCACAGTCTAGAAGTTAAAGACTGAGCCCACCGTTCGGTAGGGACCGTCTCTAGATGTCTTCTATATAGAATTGAAGTGACTTGCCCAAAGTCACACAGCTAAGTGGTGGAGTCAGGATTTGAACGCATGACCTCTGACTCCAAAGCCTGGGCTCTTCCTACTGAGCCACACTGAGGGTGGAAAGATGAGTCTGCATTTTAGATGACATGTCAAGATGGGGATGGCAGCAGGATGAAGTACTTAATCAATCGTATTTATTGAGCGTTTACTGTGTGCAGAGCACTGTACTAAGCGCTTGGGAAGGACAAGTCGGCAACGGCGAGAGACGGTCCCTACCCGACTGGGCTCACAGTCTAGAAGGGGGAGACAGAGAACAGAACAAAACATATTAAAATAAGATAGAGTAATACTGGAGAGGGGAGAGGTCGGGGTTGAAAAGGGGGATTGGAGAATCTCCCTCCATGGGATCAAAGTTGAAGTCAAGGGAATCAATCAATCAATCGTATTTATTGAGCGCTTACTGTGTGCAGAGCACTGTACTAAGCGCTTGGGAAGTACAAGTTGGCAACACATAGAGAGACGGTCCCTACCCAACAGTGGGCTCGCAGTCTAGAAGGGGGAGACAGACAACAAAACAAAACGTATTAACAAAATAAAATGAATAGATGTGTACAAGTAAAATAAATCAGTAAGTAGAGTAATACTGGAGAGGAGAGAAGTTGGGGTTGAAAAGGGGGATTGGGGAATCTCCCTTCATGGGATTGGAGTTGAAGTCAAGGGAATCAATCAATCGTATTTATTGAGCGCTTACTGTGTGCAGAGCACTGTACTAAGCGCTTGGGAAGTACAAGTTGGCAACATATAGAGACGGGAAGCAAGTGGAAGCTGAGTTGTGGGGGCCTTTCTGTCTCTAAGGGCGCGGATGGAGTCGGAGAATAGAAAGGCACTCAGAACTGAACTAGGGATCCCCCTGAGTTAGGAGCCGGGAAAAAGAGGAGCCGATGAAAATCAATCAATCAATCAATCAATCGTATTTATTGAGCGCTTACTGTGTGCAGAGCACCGTACTAAGCGCTTGGGAAGTCCAAGTTGGCAACATATAGAGACGGTCCCTACCCAACAGCGGGCTCACAGTCTAGGAGCATGAAAGGCATTAAGGAGGAAGAGGAGCTGATGAAATCAATCAATCAATCAATCGTATTTATTGACGGCTTACTGTGTGCAGAGCACTGTACTAAGCGCTTGGGAAGTACAAGTTGGCAACATAGAGACGGTCGCTACCCAACCGTGGGCTCACAGTCTAGAAGCATGAAAGGCATTAAGGAGCTGCCACAGGTAGAAGGAGAACCGGGAGAGGACAACGGCAGCCAAGCCAAAGTTGGAATTTTTCCGGGAGTGAGGAGGGGAAAACACAACGTAGGAGGCCACTGAGAGGCCAAGCAAGGTTAGCATGGAGTAGCCGCCCGTTGGATTTGGCTAGAAGGATGTCAGAGGGGTTGGTTTTCATCCATTCACTCATTCAATCGTATTTATTGAGCGCTTACTGTGTGCAGAGCACTGGACTAAGCGCTGGGGAAGTACGACTGAATGAAACATAGAGCCGGTCCCTACCCAACAGCGGGCTCACGGTCTAGAAGGGGGAGATGGACAACAAAACAAAACATATTAACCAAATAAAATAGAATAAGTATGTACAAGTAAAATGAATAGGGTAATAAATCCGTACAAACATATATCCAGGTGCTGTGGGGAGGGGAAGGAGGTAAGGCAAGGGGGTGGGGAGAGGAAGGAGGGGGCTCAGTCTGGGAAGGCCTCCTAACTGTTATAAAGATTTTTGTTCTTGGCACAGCCCTAAATTTGTTCTGTATCAACATTCATATTTTGCCAAGTTAAGGCTAGTTAAGGCAAGCGCTTAATACAGTGCTTTGCATATGTTCTCTGTCTCCCCCTTCTAGACTGTGAGCCCGCTGTTGGGTAGGGACCGTCTCTAGATGTTGCCAGCTTGGACTTCCCAAGCGCTTAGTCCAGTGCTCTGCACACAGTAAGCGCTCAGTAAATACGATTGAATGAATGAATGAAAGATAAGGTTGTAACCAAACAGGAAATTTGCCCACAGCTAATCTAAACTAGTCCAACACTAAAAAAAAAAAAAACCCTGCTCTGATCATCGCAATTAGAGAAGCCACGTGGCTCAGTGGAAAGAGCTTGGGCTTTGGAGTCAGAGGTCACGGGTTCAAATCCCAGCTCCGCCAACTATCAGCTGTATGACTTTGGGGAAGTCACTTCACTTCTCTGGGCCTCAGTTACCTCATCTGTAAAATGGGGATGAAGACTGTGAGCCCCCCGTGGGACAACCTGATCACCTTGGTCCTCCCCAGTGCTTAGAACAGTGCTTTGCACATAGTAAGTGCTTAATAAATGCCATTATTATTATTATTATTATTATTACAAGTTGGCAACATCAATCAATCAATCAATCGTATTTATTGAGCACTTACTGTGTGCAGAGCACTGTACTAAGCGCTTGGGAAGTACAAGTTGGCAACATATAGAGACGGTCCCTCCCCAACAGCAGGCTCACAGTCTAGAAGGGGGAGACAGAGAACAAAACAAAAATATTAACAAAATAAAATAAATATGTACAAGTAAAATAAATAACACAAACATTTTTTACATGTTTTGTTGTCGTTGCTGACTTGTGCTTCCCAAGCGCTTAGTCCAGTGCTCTGCACACAGTAAGCGATTGATTGAAAAGATTTTTTACATGTTTTGCTGTCTGTCTCCCCCTTCTACTGTGAGCCCGTTGTTGGGTAGGGACCGTCTCTAGATGTTGCCGACTTGTGCTTCCCAAGCGCTTAGTCCAGTGCTCTGCACACGGTAAGCGCTCAATAAATACGATTGATTGTGGGGAAGGAAAGGAGGGGGCTCAGTGTGGGAAGGCCTCCTGGAGGAGGTGAGCTCTCAGTAGGGCTTTGAAGGGAGGGAGGGTGGATGGAGGACGGGCCTGGGTTCTAATCCTACCACCTCCATCCGTCTGCTGTGCGACCCTGGGCCTGTCACTTCACTTCTCTGTTTCATGAGGAGTGAAGGTAGTGAGAATGAGATCTCAGAGGGAAAGAAATGGTGGGATGATAACCAGAGGGAGTCAAAACACTACTTTATTTTGTTGTATTTTTTTGAAGACATAGGGGAAGGACCTAGTGGAGAGAGTTGTAGGGGAGCGGGCAAGAATTTTAGGAGGAAGATTTACTCTGCGGCTGGATTTCTACCCCTTGCAGCATTGGAAGGATGGAGAGATGCAAATTGTAGGGAGATGACTCCTGATGATAGTTTCCATTTTACTGATGAAATAGGTGGCAAGTTTGTTAGGGGCGAGAGGTGGGATTTGAAGAGGAATAGGAATTTTACTGATGAAATAGGTGGCAAGTTTGTTAGGGGCGAGAGGTGGGATTTGAAGAGGAATAGGAATTTTACTGATGAAATAGGTGGCAAATTTGTTCGTTAGGGGCGAGAGGTGGGATTTAAAGAGGAATAGGAATTTTACTGATGAAATAGGTGGCAAATTTGTTCGTTAGGGGCGAGAGGTGGGATTTGAAGAGGAATAGGAAGTTCCTCTTCCTGTGAAGAGGAAGCTAAAGTTGAAACAGCTGGTGTTTGGGGATCAATAAGGATGTACTGCTCAAGGCTCAGGTGGAATCGAAGCGCAGAGATATACCTGCACTTGGCCTCTTTCAAGTTAGGTTTAATATTAAGTATGTAGTCAAATGCGTGCATGCTAAATTAGAGGCTGTTTACCAATATTGCCGTCGCTCGTGTTTCACTTCTCAAATGCCACGGTTACCATGAGGTCTTCCTGTTTTACATTTCAGCCACGTGAAATGGATACGAGTAGGAGGAAATTCCATTTATAAAGCAAGCGAGGAAATGGTACCTTGTTGAATCGGTCACCTGGGCCTGGCTGCCCTGGAAGGTTTCTCCACCTAAAGTTATTTTGGACGGCCTCTTCCGAGCCGGGACCACAGATGTGTTTGCCAACAGCCCAGACACGACCGTTGCTTATTCTTTGACCTTTTTATAGCCTGCAGTTGGACAAGCTGCAGTGGATTGTTTCATCACATCCTTCCTGCCAGAGGAACTAAAATAAAGGGAGTATGGAAAGTTATTTTTAATAACAGGTTTGTTGAGCCTTGGTCTTAATTCTGCCGTCTCTCACTTATCATCATCATCAATTGTATTTATTGAGCGCTTACTGTGTGCAGAGCACTGTACTAAGCGCTTGGGAAGTACAAATTGGCAACATAATCATCATCATCCCCTTCCTTCCTGTCCCCCTCGTCCCCGTCTCCATCCCCCCATCTTACCTCCCTCCCTTCCCCACAGCACCTATATATATATGTCTATATGTTTGTACATATTTTTTTACTCTATTTATTTAACTTATTTGTACATATCTATTCTATTTATTTTATTTTGTTAGTATGGTTGGTTTTGTTCTCTGTTTCCCCCTTTTAGACTGTGAGCCCACTGTTGGGTAGGGACTGTCTCTATATGTTGCCAATTTGTACTTCCCAAGCGCTTAGTACAGTGCTCTGCACATAGTAAGCGCTCAATAAATACGATTGATGATGATGATGATGATCTCGAGTCTTACGGGGTTAGATAAGTAATAAAACCGAAGGCTGGGGTAAGTTAAAGCCCCTTCATACGACTTCCCGTACACCCCAAACTCCGGATTTTCCCATCGGCTTGGCTTCCACTCGCCATCGAAGGGCGAAGCAGGCCCTGGGAGAACAAAAAGCCTTCTTGGGATGGGCCTGCATTTCTCTCCCTCCAAAAAAGAAAAAAAAAAACCAAACAACACTCATTATCCAACCATTTTATTGCCGTTGCTCTGTAAATGTATAAAATTGATTATACTGCCCTCATAAGAGAAATTAATGAAGTGAGAGGTAGATGTTAGTTTGACAAAAGTAGAAATTTATACAGTTAACTTGGCACAGGTTAAGGCTAAGCTTTTGTACAGGCGGAAGAATCACGTCCCTGGTCTGAATGGCATCATCCGTCTCCTCGTACGAGTTGAGAAAATCTGAAAAGAGGGGAAAAAAAACGATTTTTTTTTTAAACTCCACTGGTGTTACGGAATTGCCAAAAGATGAAAAGAGGGGGGAAAAAAAGATGTAAAGCCCCACTGGTGTGACCGAATTGCCGAAAGCTGCCCTCTTGAAATACAAAGGTCAAGACGAATATTTTTGAACAGACCAATTCCCAAGCGATTAGGAATTAAGGCAGTGGGAAGCAGAATCAGCGCTTAGAACAGTGCTTTGCACATAGTAAGCGCTTAATAAATGCCATTATTAATGGTCTAGTGGAAAGAGTTTGGGCTTGGGACCCAGAGGACCTGGGTTCTAATCCCAGTTCCATCACTTGTCTGCTGTGTGACCTCGGGCAAATCACGTACCTTCTCTGGGCCTGAGCTTTCTCATCTGTAAAATGACTGAATACCACTCACTCCGATTTAGACGGGGAATTGTCTCTAACCTGATTATCCTGTATGTATCCCAGCGCTAATACAGTGCTTGGCCCGTAACGAATTTAAATAATACCATTATTTTCTCCGCCTTGTGGGGCAGGGGGAAATCACTGAAATGTACGGAGTAGGGCTCAGTAGACCAACTTTTTGGTGGCTAATGATTGTATTAATCATCCTCTGCTAATGAGTTTTTCAGCGCTTAGTGCTTTGCACATAGTAAGCGCTTAATAAATGCCATTATTATTAAGCACTTACGTGCCACTGTATTAAGTGATACAAGATAACAGGATGGACACAATCAAAGTAGAAGGAACTGACACTGAGACCCCATTTTGCGGATGAGGTAACTGAGGCCCCGAGAAGTTAAGGGACTTGTCTAAAGCCACAGAGCAGGCAGTCTTCTAGACTGTGAGCCCGTTGTTGGGTAGGGACCATCTCTACATGTTGCTAATTTTACTTCCCAAGCGCTTAGTACAGTGCTCTGCACACAGTAAGCGCTTAATAAATACGATTGAATGAATGAAAGTGGCAAGGTGGGGGATTAGAACCCAGATCCCATTTCCCAGGCCCGTTCTCTTCCCGTTCTTGTGGCGACCAGACCAACTTTAGGGAGAAGATTCCTGGGGCCAAAATGGGATTTCTTCCCTCAGTCATGACCGTGAACCACTAGTAGACGTCATCAACAGCACTTCTTTAGGGCCGCTTTTCTCTTGTCTTCAGTTTTAGCTGAAGAAGCCAACTTCTGAGAAGCTGCTGCGGCTCAGTGGACAGAGCCCGGGCTTTGGAGTCAGAGGTCATGGGTTCAAATCCCAGCTCTGCCAACTGTCAGCTGGGTGACTTTGGGCCAGTCACTTCACTTCTCTGGGCCTCAGTTCCCTCAGCTGGAAAATGGGGATTAAGACTGTGAGCCCCCCGTGGGACAACCTGATCACCTTATAACCTCCCCAGCGCTTAGAACAGTGCTTTGCACATAGTAAGCGCTTAAATAGGAACATTTTAGCGCTGACCTCGTATTCTGTCCCCTAACCCGTTCGCCCTGTCTCAGATCCCCTCCCTAAAAGACGACCGAAAGGAATTCAGCAGCCTCTGACGATGCCGCCAACCTGTACTTCCCAAGCGCTTAGTCCAGTGCTCTGCACACAGTGAGCGCTCAATAAATACGATTGAATGAACGAATGTACCCTTGTTAGACATTTAGCGGGGCCTATTTGAGAATCAATGCCCCGCACAGGGTAAGCACTCAATAAATCCGACAGAATGAATGAGAATGTCGCTTAGGTAAGCCACCCGCCCAACCATTCTGCTTGGCTTTTATTCCTAGCTTTGTTCCCAGCACTCAACGGACAACTGATGAATGAATGAATGGATGAATGAATGAATATGCCCTGGCCCAAGGCAGTATTTCCCTCCCTGTCCCCTCCATCCAATCTCCTTCCTTTCTAGTAGCTTTCCTGTCCCCATCCCTGCACGCCGAACTTCCCTCATTTCCGACAGCTGAACTATTGAGCCATATTATTACATCAATCAATCGTATTTATTGAGCGCTTACTGTGTGCAGAACACTGTACTAAGCACTTGGGAAGTCCCAAGTTGGCAACATATAGAGACGGTCCCTACCCGACAGTGGGCTCACAGTCTAAAAGGGGGAGACCAAAACGAAACATACACAGAGAAGCAGCGTGGCTCAGTGGAAGGAGCCCAGGCTTTGGAGTCAGAGGTCATCGGTTCAAATCCCGGCTCCACCACATGTCAGCTGTGTGACTTTGGGCGAGTCACTTAACTTCTCTGTGCCTCAGTTACCTCATCTGTAAAATGGGGATTAAGACTGTGAGCCCCCCCCGTGGAACTACCTGATCAGCCTGTAACCTCCCCAGCGCTTAGAACAGTGCTTTGCCCATAGTAAGCGCTTAATAAATGCCATTATTAGTATTATCATACTAACAAAATACAATAAATAGAATAGATATGTACAAGTAAAATAGAGTAATAAATATGTACAAATATATACATATATACAGGTGCTGTGGGGAAGGGAAGGAGGTAAGATGGGGGGGATGGAGAGGGGGACGAGGGGGAGAGGAAGGAAGGGGCTCAGTCTGGGAAGGCCTCCTGGAGGAGGTGAGCTCTCAGCAGGGCCTTGAAGGGAGGAAGAGAGCCAGCTTGGTGGATGGGCAGAGGGATTGGGGGCATTCCAGGCCCGGGGGTCGATGGCGGGACAGGCAAGAATGAGGCACCCAAGAGGTGCCACCCAAGAGGGTTCCAGCTTCCTGAGCTGCCAAAGGAATCCTTTAGGACCCTCTCCCTCCTACAACTAAATTCAGGACTATCGCTCGACCAACCAGTGGTATTTCCTAAGTGCTTTTTTTGTGCGGAGCACTGAACGGGTGGGTGCGGTGGGTAGGCCCAATTCTTGCCCTCGAGAAGCTTATTAAGCAAAGAACACAGGGGAGGAGATGAAGAATTGACGTGCTGGCATTACCGGGTGTCCATCTGCATCAAACGCAAACTCTTTACCATTGGCTTTAAAGCATTCAATCTCTTACCTTACTGCCCTGGTTTTTTATCATGGCATTTATTAAGCGCCTACTATGTGCAAAGCACTGTTCTAAGCGCTGGGGAGGTTACAATGTGATCACGGGGGGCTCCCAGTCTTATTTCCCTGATATCCCACTATAACCCAAATTGCAAGCTTCGCTCCTCTCGTGCTAACGTTTTCGCTTTACCTAGACGTCGTCCACCTCGCCGCTGACCTCTCACATCCCGCCTCTGGCCTCTTCATATCCTACAGACAATTACTCTCCCCACCTGCGAAGTCTTACTGAAGGCACATCTCCTTCAAGCGCTTAGTACAGTGCTCTGCACACAGTAAGCGCTCAATAAATACGATTGATTGATTCAAGAGGCCTTCCTTGATTAAACCCTCATTTCATTCTAGACCGTGAGCCCGCTGTTGGGGAGGGACCGTCTCCAGACGTTGCCGACTTGGACTTCCCAAGCGCTTAGTACAGTGCTCTGCACACAGGAAGCGCTCAATGAATACGATTGAATGAATCAACTGGTCAAAAGCCCACTCATCACCAGGATGGAGGACCGCACATCGTGTGAAAGACGCTTCTAGGCCTGAGGGGACTGGAAGAAAACAGGATTCCTGCCTTCATGGAGCTTAGCCGAAAAGCCTCGGATGAAATTCATTCATTAAATCGTATTTATTGAGCGCTTACCGTGTGCAGAGCACGGAAGTACAAGCATATGTATATATGTTTGTACGTATTTATTACTCTGTACATATTCTATTTATTTCATTTTGTTAATATGTTTTGCTGTCTGTCTCCCCCTTCTAGACTGTGAGCCCGCTGTTGGGTAGGGACCGTCTCTAGACGTTGCCAACTTGGGCTTCCCAAGCGCTTAGTCCAGTGCTCTGCACACAGTAAGTGCTCAATAAATATGATTGAATGAATGAATGTACTTCCCAAGCGCTTAGTCCAGTGCTCTGCACACAGGAAGCACTCAATAAATACGACTGAATGAAAGTACTTCCCAAGTGCTTAGTCCAGTGCTCCGCACACAGGAAGTGCTCAATAAATACGACTGAATGAATGAATGTACTTCCCAAGCGCTTAGTCCAGTGCTCTGCACACAGGAAGCGCTCAATAAATATGATTGAATGAATGTACTTTCCAAGTGCTTAGTCCAGTGCTCTGCACATAGGAAGAGCTCAATAAATACGACTGAATGAATGTACTTCCCAAGCGCTTAGTACAGTGCTCTGCACACAGTAAGCACTCAATATGATTGAATGAATGTACTTCCCAAGCGCTTAGTCCAGTGCTCTGCACACAGGAAGCGCTCAATAAATACGACTGAATGAATGTACTTCCCAAATGCTTAGTCCAGTGCTCTGCACACAGGAAGCGCTCAATACGACTGAATGAATGAATGTACTTCCCAAGCGCTTAGTACAGTGCTCTGCACACAGGAAGTGCTCAATAAATATGATTGAATGAATGTACTTCTCAAGAGCTTAGTCCAGTGCTCTGCACACAGGAAGCGCTCAATAAATACGAATGAATGAATGAATGTACTTCCCAAGCGCTTAGTCCAATGCTCTGCACACAGTAAGTGCTCAATAAATATGACTGAATGAATGAATACAGAGACGGTCCCTCCCCAACAGCGGGTTCACAGTCTAGAAGGGGGGAAATGTACATTACGGTCTCTTCATTTAGGAGGGTCAATTCTGACCAAAACCAGTTGTGTGAAAATGAAGTGTTAAAGTGGAACAGCAATTGCTAGTCATGGAAAAATAGATGTTGTAATGTCTTTTCCTGCTGCTGTGGTCATTCATTCATTCAATTGTATTTATTCAATCAATCAATCGTATTTATTGAGTGCTTACTGTGTGCACAGCACTGTACTGAGCGCTTGGGAAGTCCAACTTGGCAACATCCAGAGACAGTCCCTACCCAACAGCGGGCTCACAGTCGAGAAGGGGGAGACAGACAACAAAACCAAACATATTCACAAAATAAAATAGAATAGATATTGAGCGCTTACTGTGTGCAGAGCACTGTACTAAGCGCTTGTCTCTGTAGTCACTACTTCCTGAAGGCCCTGCTGCCAAACTCCACACACTGATGACTTCCTATCTACTCCCAACTCCACAATGCCTAATAAAGTTATGGATTATATTTTAGGGAGCTGCTTCCTGAGCATTCATTCATTCAGTCGTATTTATTGAGCGCTTACTGTGTGCAGAGCACTGGACTAAGCGCTTGGGAAGGACAATGGAGAAGCAGCGTGGCTCAGTGGAAAGAGCCCGGGCTTTGGAATCAGAGGTCACGGGTTCAAACGCTGAAATACCACCACCACCACCACCACCACCATCATCATCAGGGCACAGTGAGCAAGCCCACACTAGAGAATTGAAGCGTGGAGGCTGAGCTGAAGTATATGTTGCCAACTTGTACTTCCCAAGCGCTTAGTACAGTGCTCTGCGCACAGTAAGCGCTCAATAAATGCGACTGAATGAATGAAAGTAGGGAACTTAAGAGGTCATGGGTTCAAATTCCGCCTCTGCCAACTGTCAGCTGTGTAACTTTAGGCAAGTCACTTCACTTCTCCGGGCCTCGGTTCCCTCCTCTGTAAAATGGGGATTAAGACTGTGAGCCCCCCGTGGGACAACCTGATCACCTTATAACCTCCCCAGCGCTTAGAACAGTGCTTTGCACGTAGTAAGCGCTTAATAAGTGCCATTATTATTATTATTATTATTACCCCAGTGCGTTGTACCGTGCTGGGCACAAAGTACTTAAATACCATCTAAAAAGAGAAAAATTCAGCAAAAGCTAATAGGTGTTTGAGAGTGGCATACAGAAGCAGCGTGGCTCAGTGGAAAGAGCCCGGGCTTTGGAGTCAGAGGTCACATGGGTTCAAATCCCGGCTCTGCCAACTGTCAGCTGTGTGACTTTGGGCAAGTCACTTCACTTCTCCAAGCCTCAGTTCCCTTATCTGTAAAATGGGGATGAAGACTTGTGAGCCCCCCGTGGGACAACCTGATCGCCTTGTAACCTCCCCAGCGCTTAGAACAGTGCTTTACACATCGTAAGCGCTTAATAAATGCCATTATTATTATTATTATAATCCAAGGCCAGGCCTTTATTATTATAGCGAAGCCCAGTAAAGGAAAGGATTGGTTTACCTCCGACCACTTAGAGGACCGGAAAATTCGGATTGTTTGGCTAGGGCGCCAGAATGGAACGAGGAGGACAGGATAAGTAACAAATGCAGTAAGTTTTCCTTCTAATTTTCTTGTCCTTTTTGGGTTTTTTCCCCCTGCCACCCCTGTCAGTGTTTCTGAGACCCTCACTTTTCATTTCAGTCAAGAGTCGGCGGCTATAATGACGGGGCCCTATCGGCTAAGGGCTGGGGTAGAGATGACGTTAGGAAATCCAACGCAGCTCCTGTCCCCTTCAGGGCAAGCCCCATTTTATCTTAATCTTAGCCCCATTTTACAGCTGAGGGAAGATCAATCAATCAATCGCATTCATTCATTCATTCAATCGTATTTATGGAGCGCTTACTGTGTGCAGAGCACTGGACTAAGCGCTTGGGAAGTCCAAGTCGGCAACATTTAGAGACGGTCCCTACCCAACAGTGGGCTCCCAGTCTAGAAGGGGGAGACGGACAACGAAACAAAACCTATTAACCAAATAAAATAAATAGAATAAATATGTACAAGTAAAATAGAGTAATAAATATGTACAAACATGTATACTTGAGAGGCAGCAAGGCCTAATGGGAAGAGCCCAGGCCTTACGCGGGGGGAGGGCTAGTGGGAAGAATAAGGGTCCTGGGTCTTATTCATTCAATCATATTTATTGAGCGCTTACTGTGTGCAGAGCACTAAGCGCTTGGGAAGTCCAAGTCGGCAACATATTGAAACGATCACTACCCAACAGCGGGCTCACGGTCTAGTCTCCCCCTTCTAGACTGTGAGCCCACTGTTGGGTGGGGACCGTCTCTACATGTTGCTGACTTGGACTTCCCAAGCGCTTAGTACAGTGCTCTGCACACAGTAAGTGCTCAATAAATATGACTGATTGATTGATTAGTCCTGGCTTCTACTAAACAGCAAACAGTAACCTTTTTCGGCCATGTGTGAACCACTGGGAGTCCGGGGAAACCCTGGGAAAGGTTTTTATTCACTGTGCGCTCCAGTTTCCTGGTGTAAAAATGGAGATGATCAAATCATCCCTTCTTTCCCAGGGACATCGTGAGGAGAAGACGAGAGCGACCAGCAAATCTGTGGTATTATTTGGGTCAAACTTGCTTTCATATTCTTGCCACTCGATTTGAGGCTAAACGGAAACCTCATTAGCACTTCCTTTTTGCCCACAGACATTTCCCCTCGGGCAGGAAAGATTTAGAAACACCCTGAAAAGTTTACTGTCTTTAAAAAATTTTTCCAAATGTGACTTCATGCTACAAGTCACGCTAGATCATGACGAGATCATGCTAGATCATGCTAGAATGGCGGCGTTCCTCTAGGCTGTGAGCCCACTGTTGGGTAGGGACCGTCTCTCTGCTTTGCACATAGTAAGCGCTTAATAAATGCCATCATTCTTATTATGTTGCCAACTCTCTCCTCGACCCCCTCCAGTCTGGCTTCCGTCCCCTTCATTCCACGGAAACTGCCCTCTCAAAGGTCACCAATGACCTCCTGCTTGCCAAATCCAACGGCTCCTACTCTGTCCTAATCCTCCTCGACCTCTCAGCTGCCTTTGACACTGTGGACCACCCCCTTCTCCTCAACACGCTATCTGACCTTGGCTTCACAGACTCCGATCTCTCCTGGTTCTCCTCTTTTCTCTGCGGTCGTTCTTTCTCAGTCTCTTTTGCAGGCTCCTCCTCCCCCTCCCATCCTCTTACTGTGGGGGTTCCCCAAGGTTCAGTGCTTGGTCCCCTTCTGTTCTCAATCTACACTCACTCCCTTGGTGACCTCATTCGCTCCCACGGCTTCAACTATCATCTCTACGCTGATGACACCCAGATCTACACCTCTGCCCCTGCTCTCTCCCCCTCCCTCCAGGCTCACATCTCCTCCTGCCTTCAGGACATCTCCATCTGGATGTCCGCCCGCCACCTAAAGCTCAACATGTCCAAGACTGAGCTCCTTGTCTTCCCTCCCAAACCTTGTCCTCTCCCTGACTTTCCCATCTCTGTTGACGGCACTACCATCCTTCCCGTCTCACAGGCCCGCAACCTTGGTGTCATCCTCGACTCCGCTCTCTCATTCACCCCTCACATCCAAGCTGTCACCAAAACCTGCCGGTCTCAGCTCCGCAACATTGCCAAGATCCGCCCTTTCCTCTCCATCCATACCGCTACCCTGCTAATTCAAGCTCTCATCCTATCCCGTTTGGACTACTGCACTAGCCTTCTCTCTGATCTCCCATCCTCGTGTCTCTCTCCACTTCAATCCATACTTCACGCTGCTGCCCGGATTATCTTTGTCCAGAAACGCTCTGGACATATTACTCCCCTCCTCAAAAACCTCCAATGGCTACCGATCAATCTGCGCATCAAGCAGAAACTCCTCACCCTGGGCTTCAAGGCTGTCCATCCCCTCGCCCCCTCCTACCTCCCCTCCCTTCTCTCCTTCTCCAGCCCAGCCCGCACCCTCCGCTCCTCCACCGCTAATCTCCTCACCGTTAGGCCTCGTTCTCGCCTGTCCCGCCATCGACCCCCGGCCCACGTCCTCCCCCGGGCCCGGAATGCCCTCCCTCTGCCCATCGGCCAAGCTAGCTCTCTTCCTCCCTTCAAGGCCCTGCTGAGAGCTCACTTCCTCCAGGAGGCCTTCCCAGACTGAGCCCCTTCTTTCCTCTCCCCCTCGTCCCCCTCTCCATCCCCCCGTCTTACCTCCTTCCCTTCCCCACAGCACCTGTATATATGTATATATGGTTGTACATATTTATTACTCTATTTATTTATTTATTTTACTTGTACATTTCTATCCTACTTATTTTATTTTGTTGGTATGTTTGGTTCAGTTCTCTGTCTCCCCCTTTTAGACTGTGAGCCCACTGTTGGGTAGGGACTGTCTCTATGTGATGCCAATTTGTACTTCCCAAGTGCTTAGTACAGTGCTCTGCACATAGTAAGCGCTCAATAAATACGATTGATTGATTGATTAGCACAGTGCTCTGCACACAGTAAGCGGCTTGGTACAGTGATCTGCACACAGTAAGCGCTCAATAAATACGATTGATTGATAGGGACCATCTATGTTGCCAACTTGTACTTCCCAAGCGCTCAGTACAGTGCTCTGCACACAGTGAGCGCTCAATAAATACGATTGAATGAATGAATGAATGCTACCTAGATTGGGAAAGGAGGGTGTGACGGGACCGTCTCTCTGCTTTGCACATAGTAAGTGCTTAATAAATGCCATCATTATTATTATTATTATTATTATGTTGCCAACTTGTACTTCCCAAGCGCTTAGCACAGTGCTCTGCACACAGTAAGCGCTCAATAAATATGATTGATTGATAGGGACCGTCTCTCTATGTTGCCAGCTTGTACTTCCCAAGCGCTCAGTAGTGCTCTGCACACAGTGAGCGCTCAATAAATACGACTGAATGAATGAATGCTACCTAGATTGGAAAAGGAGGGCGTGATGAGACGGTCTCTCTGCTTTGCACATAATAAGCACTTAATAAATGCCATCATTATTATTATTACTATGTTGCCAACTTGTACTTCCCAATCGCTTAGCACAGTGCTCTGCACACAGTAAGCGCTCAATAAATACAATCGATTGACTGATAGGGACCGTCTCTCTATGTTGCCAACTTGTACTTCCCAAGCGCTTAGTACAGTGCTCTGCACACAGTGAGTGCTCAATAAATACGACTGAATGAATGAATGAATGAATGAATGCTACCTAGATTGGGAAAGGAGGGCATGACGGGACGGTCTCTCTGCTTTGCACATAGTAAGCGCTTAATAAATGCCATCATTATTATTATTATTATGTTGCCAACTTGTACCTCCCAAGCGCTTAGTACAGTGCTCTGCCCACAGTAAGCGCTCAATAAATACGATCAATTGATTGATTGATAGGGACCGTCTATGTTGCCAGCTTGTACTTCCCAAGCGCTCAGTACAGTGCTCTGCACACAGTGAGCGCTCAATAAATACGACTGAATGAATGAATGCTACCTAGATTGGAAAAGGAGGGCGTGATGAGACGGTCTCTCTGCTTTGCACATAATAAGCGCTTAATAAATGCCATCATTATTATTATTACTACTATGTTGCCAACTTGTACTTCCAAAGCGCTTAGCACAGTGCTTTGCACACAGTAAGCGCTCAATAAATACGATTGATTGATTGGGACCGTCTATGTTGCCAGCTTGTACTTCCCAAGCACTTAGTACACTGCTCTGCACACAGTAAGCGCTCAAGAAATATGATTGATTGAATGAATGAATGAATGAATGAAAGCTACCTAGATTGGGAAAGGAAAGCACGACCCGGTTCCAATCAACTTGTAATAATAATAATAGTAATAATGATAATTATGGCATTTATTAAGCGCTTACTATGTGCAAAGCACTGTTCTAAGCGCTGGGGAGGTTACAACGTGATCAGGTTGTCCCACGGCGGGCTCCCAGTCTCAATCCCCATTCTTTGTACTTCCCAAGCGCTTGGTACGGCGCTCCGCGCGCAGCAAGCGCTCAACAAATACGACCGAATGAATTAAAGAGCAAAAATGAAAGGGCAACTTACCATTGAAAACCTGGAAATTCCCCTCATTACAAAAACGAACAGACTTTCTGGGGTCTAAAAGGGTTTGTGCTTGAGGATACGCCGGTCAACAGGGGATCGTGCTGTGCATTCTGCAGACAGAACTGCTTCAGATCTGCGGCCGCCTGAGAAACCTATTTGGGAACAGAAAAGAGAGGTAATGGGTGCGAAGATCAATCAATCAATCAATTGTATTTATTGAGCGCTTACTGTGTGCAGAGCACTGTACTAAGCGCGAAGATGGTCTTATTGAAAACCCCAGGAAACACCCTCAAACACATTCTCACGCCTCAAAGAGATTTTTGACTCGTTGAAGCCCAGCAGACGGGCCATCTGACTAATCCACACGTATAAATATTTCAGGTCCTGTTGTACCCTCCCAAGTGCTTACTTGGTACGGTGTTCTGCACATCGGAGGCGCTCAATAAATACCGCTGACCGAAACAGGCTAGGACACGGTGTATTTTCATCTTTGGCTGGGCTAGCACCGAGTTAAACTCTAGGCCTACACAAGTGATTTGATAGTGGAGGCCTTCCCGGACTGAGCCCCCTCCTTCCTCTCCCCCTCCGCAATCAATCAATCAATCAATTGTATTTGTTGAGCGCTTACTGTGTGCAGGGCACTGTACTAAGCCCTTGGGAAGTCCAAGTTGGCAACATGTAGAGACGGTCCCTACCCAACAGCGGGCTCACAGTCTAGAAGGGGGAGACGGACAACAAAACGAAACAGATTAACAAAATAAAATAAACAGAAGAGTAAATATGTACAAGTAAAATAAATGGAGTAATCAATCAATCAATCGTAGTTATTGAGGGCTTACTGTGTGCAGAGCACTGTACTAAGTAAGCGCTTGGGAAGTCCAAGTTGGCAACATCTAGAGACGGTCCCTACCCAAGAGTGGGCTCACAGTCTAGAAGGGGGAGACAGAGAACAAAACAAAACATATTAACAAAATAAAATAAATGGAGTAATCAATCAATCCTATTTATTGAGGGCTTAGTGTGTGCAGAGCACTGTACTAAGCGCTTGGGAAGTGCAAATTGGCAACATCTAGAGCCGGTCCCTACCCAACAGCAGGCTCACTGTCTAGAAGGGGGAGACAGACAGCAAAACAAAACATATTAACAAAATAAAATAAATAGAATAGTAAATATGTACAAGTTAAATAAATGGAGTAATCAATCAATCATATTTATTAAGCGCTTACTGTGTGCAGAGCACTGTACTAAGCGCTTGGGAAGTCCAAGTTGGCAACATATAGAGACAGTCCCTACCCAACAGCGGGCTTACAGTCTAGAAGGGGGAGACAGAAAACAAAACGAAACATTAACAAAATAAACAGAATAGTAAATATGTACAAGTAAAATAAATGGAGTAATCAATCAATCAGTCAATCGTACTTATTGAGCGCTTACTGTGTACAGAGCACTGTACTAAGCGCTTGGGAAGTCCAAGTTGGCAACATCTAGAGACAGTCCCTACCCAACAGCGGGCTCACAGTCTAGAAGGGGGAGATGGACAACAAAACAAAACAGATTAACGAAATAAACTGAATAGTAAATATGTACAAGAAAAATAAATGCAGTAATCAACCAATCAATCAATCATATTTATTGAGCGCTTCCTGTGTGCACAGCACTGTACTAAGTGCTTGGAAAGTCCAAGCTGGCAACATCTAGAGACGGTCCCTACCCAACAGTGGGCTCACAGTCCTTCCCCTCCCTACAGCACCTGTATATATGTATATGTTTGTACAGATTTATTACTCTATTGTATTTGTACATATTTATTCTCTTTATTTTATTTTGTTAATATGCTTTGTTTTGTCCTCTGTCTCCCCCTTCTAGACCGTGAGCCCACTGTTGGGTAGGGACCGTCTCTAGATGTTGCCAACTTGTACTTCCCAAGCGCTTAGTACAGTGCTCTGCACACAGTAAGCGCTCAATAGATACGATTGAATGAATGAATGACTATTGCAGAAATCTGATCAAGCATTCGATTGCTCTTGCAGAAGACAAGATAGTGATTCTGCGTGCGGGAAGATTACAAGATTTCTAGACTAGATCTCAATTTCTAGATTGCGAGCCCGCTTTTGGGTAGGGACCGTCTCTAGATGTTGCCGACTTGGACTTCCCAAGCGCTTAGTCCGGTGCTCTGCTCACAGTAAGCGCTCAATAAATACGACTGAGTGAATGAATGAATCCTGGGAAAACCCCTTCATTTCTCTGTGCCTCAGTTCCCTTATCTGTAAAATGGAGATGAAGACTGTGAGCCCACTGCGGGACATGGACTGTGCCCCACCGATTATCTTGTATTTATCCCAGTGCTTAGCTTGGCACATAGTAAGCACTTAACGAATACCATAATCAATCAGTCGTATTTATTGAGCGCTTCCTGTGTGCAGAGCACTGTACTAAGCGCTTGGGAAGTACAAGGTGGCAACATATAGAGACGGTCCCTACCCAACAGTGGGCTCACAGTCTAGGGGGGGAGACAGAGAACAGAACAAAACATAGTAACAAAATAAGATAGAAAGGATATGTACAAGTAAAATAAATAAATAAATAGAGTAATAAATCAGTACAAACATATCATCATCATCAATCGTATTTATTGAGCGCTTACTGTGTGCAGAGCACTGTACTAAGCACTTGGGAAGTACAAGGTGGCAACCTATAGAGACGGTCCCTACCCAACAGTGGGCTCACAGTCTAGAGGGGGGAGACAGACAACAAAACAAAACATATTAACAAAATAAGATAGAATGGATATGTACAAGTAAAATAAATAAATAGAGTAATAAATCAGTACAAACATATCATCATCATCAATTGTATTTATTGAGCGCTTACTATGTGCAGAGCACTGTACTAAGCGCTTGGGAAGTACAAATTGGCAACATATAAAGATGGTCCCTACCCAACAGTGGGCTCACAGTCTAGAGGGGGGAGACAGAGAACAAAACAAAACATATTAACAAAATAAGATAAATAGAATAGATATGTACAAGTAAAATAAATAAATAGAGTAATAAATCAGTACAAACATATATACATATATACAGATGCTGTGGGGAATCAATCAATCAATCGTATTTATTGAGCGCTTACTGTGTGCAGAGCACTGTACTAAGCGCTTGGGAAGTACAAGTTGGCAACATCTAGAGACGGTCCCTACCCAACAGTGGGCTCACAGTCTAGAGGGGGGAGACAGAGAATAAAACAAAACATATTAACAAAATAAGATAAATAGAATGGATATGTTCAAGTAAAATAAATAAATAGAGTAATAAATCAGTACAAACATATATACATATATACAGATGCTGTGGGGAATCAATCAATCAATCAATTGTATTTATTGAGCGCTGACTGTGTGCAGAGCACTGTACTAAGCGCTTGGGAAGTCCAAGTTGGCAACATCTAGAGACGGTCCCTACCCAACAGTGGGCTCACAGTCTAGAGGGGGGAGACGGACAACAAAACAAAACATATTAACAAAATAAAATAAATCGTTATTATTGTGATCACCTACCCCTGCAGCACTTTGTACGGTGCCTGGCACATAGCAAGCGCATAACAAATACCTTTAAAAATATACCATAATAATATTACCCAGGGGTCAGGACACATGCCGGCTTGTCCTTCCCAAGCGCTTAGTCCAGTGCTCTGCACACAGTAAGCGCTCGATAAATACCATTGAATAAATATTTTCAATGGTATCAGGATGGCAGGTGGATAGAAACGCCCATCAAAGTGCTAATTTTGTTCTTACACTTAAGCCGTTTAAATGTAATCTGAACGTCAGAGAAGCAGCGTGGAAAGAGCCCGGGCTTTGGAGTCCGAGGGCACGGGTTCAAATCCCAGCTCTGCCACTTGTCAGCTGGGGGACTTCGCCTTGGGAGACAGAAGGTCATGGGTTCTAATGCCGGCTCCACCACTTGTCTGCTGTGTGACCTCAGGCAAGTCACGTCACTTCTCTGTGCCTCAGTTCCCTCATCTGTAAAACGGGGATTAAGACTGTGAGCCCCCCGTGGGACAACCTGATTACCTTGTTTCTTCTTCTAGACTGTGAACCCGCTGTTGGGTAGGGACCGTCTCTAGATGTTGCCAGCTTGGACTTCCCAAGCGCTTAGTACAGTGCTCTGCACACAGGAAGCGCTCAATAAATACGACCGATTGAATGAAATGTGACAGAGAGAAACCTGGGATTTCCTCAGAGTCCACCCTGAAAAGATTTTTTACACGTTTTGTTTTGTGGTCCATCTCCCCCTTCTACTGTGAGCCCGTTGTTGGGTAGGGACCGTCTCTAGATGTTACCGACTTGTGCTTCCCAAGCGCTTAGTCCAGTGCTCTGCACACAGTAAGCGCTCAATAAATACAACTGAATGAACGAATGACTTTGGGCAAGTCACTTCACTTCTCTGGGCCTCAGTTCCCTCATCTGTAAAATGGGGATTAAGACTGTAAGTCCCCCGTCGGACAACCTGATCACCTTGTAACCTCCCCAGCGCTTAGAACAGTGCTTTCCACATAGTAAGCACTTAATAAATGCCATTATTATTATTATTATAATTATTGCACCATGCTGCTTCTCTTCCAGACTGGGAGCCCGTTGTTGGGGAGGGACCGCCTCTATATGTTGCCAACTTGTACTTCCCAAGTGCTTAGTACAGTGCTCTGCACACAGTAAGCGCTCAATAAATACAATTGAATGAATGAGTGAATCTCCCTCACCCCAGCGCTCAGTACACTGCTCTGCACACAATAAGCACTTAATAAAAATGATAACTACTACCCATTGCAGCCTTAAGCGGCATGGCTTAGTGGAATGAGCCCGGGCTTGGGAGCCAGAGGACGTGGGTTCTAATCCCGGCTCCGCCACTTGTCTGCTGTGTATCCTTGGGCAAGTCACTTCACTTCTCTGGGCCTCAGTTCCCTCATCTGGAAAATGGGGAATAATAACAATAATAATAATAATAATAATAATGGCATTTATTAAGCGCTTACTAAGTGCAAAGCACCGTTCTGAGCGCTGGGGAGGTTACAAGGTGATCAGGTTGTCCCCGTTTTCCAGCTGAGGTAACTGAGGCCCAGAGAAGTGAAGTGACTTGCCCAAAGTCACACAGCTGACAACTGGAGAAGCAGCGTGGCTCAGTGGAAAGAGCCCGGGCTTTGGAGTCAGAGGTCATGGGTTCAAATCCCCCCTCCGCCAATTGTCAGCTGTGTGACTTCGGGGAAGGCACTCCATCATCATCATCATCAATCGTATTTATTGAGCGCTTACTGTGTGCAGAGCACTGTACTAAGCGCTTGGGAAGTACAAATTGGCAACATATAGAGACAGTCCCTACCCAACAGTGGGCACTTCTCTGGGCCTCAGTTACCTCATCTGGAAAATGGGGAGGAAGACTGTAAGCCCCCCGTTGGGTAGGGACCGTCTCTAGATGTTGCCAACTTGTCCTTCCCCAGCGCTTAGCACAGTGCTCTGCACACAGGAAGCGCTCAATAAACACGACTGATTGACGTGATCACCTTGTAATCTCCCCAGCGCTTCGAACAGTGCTCTGCACAGAGTAAGCGCTTAATAAATGCCATTACTATTATTATTATTATTAATAATGGGCAGGGCCGGGGTTTGAACCCATGACCTCTGACTCCCAAGCCGAGGCTCTTTCCACTGAGCCACGTTAAGACTGTGGGCCCCACGTGGGACAACCTAATTAATTACTCTGTATCTTCCCCAGCGCTTAGAACAGTGCTTGGCACATAGTAGGCGCTTAATAAATATTATTATTTTTATTATCATTATTATTATTATTATTATTATTATTGAGGCCCAAAACTCTGGAAGGCTGGAGCGGTATGTGCGAGTTTGATATTTCTGGGAGGGAGCGAGGGGAGAATGGGGCCCATTCGCTGTTTACCTCACAATTCCACAGTAAGCGCTCAATAAATACAATTAATAATAATGGCATTTGTTAAGCGCTTACTATGTGCAGAGCACTGTTCTAAGCGCTGGGGGGGGGGGTTACAAGGTGATCAAGTTGTCCCACGGGGGGCTCACAGTCTTAATCCCCATTTTACAGATGAGGTAACTGAGGCTCAGAGAAGTTAAGCGACTTGCCCAAGGTCACACAGCAGACATGTGGGGGAGTCGGGATTCGAACCCATGACCTCTGACTCCAAAGCCCGGGCTCTTTCCACTAAGCCACGCTGCTCCTCTAATTGATTGATTGATCAATTGATCAATTGATTGATTGATTCTTCCCTACCCAACAACGGGCTCCCAGTCTGGAAGAGAAGCAGTATGGTGTACTAATAATGATAACAGTAATAATAATAATAATAATAATAATGATAATAATGGCATTTACTAAGCGCTCCTGAAACTCAGTAAGAGGAGCGGCAGGGCTGCCTTCACTTAGGCGGGGGCCGGCGGGGCAGCATGGTGGCTTTGAAGGACGCCAGAGCCCCCCCGTCCCTCAGAGGGTCCGCCCCGAGACCTCATCATTTATTCATTCAATCGTATTTATTGAGCGCTTCCTGTGCGCAGAGCACTGTACTAAGCGCTTGGGAAGCCCAAGTCGGCAACAGATAGAGACGGTCCCTACCCAACGGCGGGCTCACCGTCTGGTTTCCTCCGCGTGGAAACGCTCTCCAGAGTTGGGTGACTGAATGAAATAATAATAATAGTAATAATTGTGGTATTTGTTCAGCGCTTAGGATGTGCCAGGCACTGTGCTAAGCGCTGGGGTGGGTCCAAGCAAATCGGGTTGGACGCAGTCCCTGGCCCATGTGGGGCTCAGGGCCTCAATCCCCATTTCCCCCTTCTAGACGGTGAGCCCGTTGTTGGGTAGGGACCGTCTCTACCCGTTGCCGACTTGTACTTCCCAAGCGCTTAGTCCAGTGCTCTGCACACGGGAAGCGCTCAATAAATATGATTGAATGAATGAATGAATGAATGAATTTCCCCCTTCTAGACCATAAGCCCGTGGTTGGGTCAGGACCGTCTCTAAACATTGCCGACTCGTACTTCCCAAGCACTTAGTCCAGTGCTCTGCACACAGTATGCGCTCAATAAATACGATTGAATGAATGAATGAATGAATTTCCCCCTTCTAGACCATAAGCCCACTGTTGGGTAGGGACCGTTTCTATATGTTGCCGACTTGTCCTTCCCAAGCGCTTAGTCCAATGCTCTGCACACAGTAAGCGCTCAGTAAATACGACTGATGATGATGATGAACACCGTCAGGGAATTAGGGAACGTTCTTCCCATGATACTCTCCTGCCTTGGGCGGATTTTGGAAGCAACGGTCGTGCAGATTCACACCCGCTGTCGATCAAGGCATGGATTCGAAAAGACCCTGGTTAGTTCCCACCCGGGCGTCCTAACTCAGAGGGAGAGTGGAGATCGCCGCTTGAGAAGCAGCGTGGCTCAGTGGAAAGAGCCCGGGCTTTGGAGTCAGAGGTCATGGGTTCAAATCCCAGCTCTGCCAATTGTCAGCTGGGTGACTTTGGGCAAGTCACTTCACTTCTCTGGGCCTCAGTTCCCTCATCTGGAAAATGGGGATGAAGACTGTGAGCCACCCGTGGGACAACCTGGTCACCTTGTTACCTCCCCAGTGCTTAGAACAGTGCTTGGCACATAGAAAGTGCTTAATAAATGCCACCATTATTATTGTTATTATAATACTTCCTTGTGCCTCAGTGACCACATCTGGAAAATGTGGATTGAGACTGTGAGCCTTCTGTGGGATGGGGACTGTGTCCAACCCGATTTGCTTGGATCCACCCGTGTTTAGTACAGTGCCTGGCACATAGTAAGCGCTTAATAAATGCCGTCATCATCACCATCATTATTATTATTATTATTATTATACATCCTTGTGCCTCGATGACCACATCTGGAAAATGTGGATTGAGACTGTGAGCCTTCTGTGGGACGGGGACGTGTCCAACCCGATTTGCTTGCATCCACCTGTGTTTAGTACAGTACCTGGCACATAGTAAGCGCTTAATAAATGCCATCATCATCATCATCATTATTATTATACTTCCTTGTGCCTCAGTGACCACATCTGGAAAATGTGGATTGAGACTGTGAGCCTTCTGTGGGACGGGGACTGTGTCCAACCCGATTTACTTGGATCCACCCCAGTGTATAGTACAGTGCCTGGCACATAGTAAGCACTTAATAAATGCCATCATCATTATTATTATTATTATTATGCTTCCTTGTGCCTCGGTGACCACATCTGGAAAATGTGGATTGAGACTGTGAGCCTTCTGTGGGACGGGGACGGTGTCCAACCCGATTTGCTAGGATCCAGCCCGGTGTTTAGTGCAGTGCCTGGCACATAGTAAGCACTTAATAAATGCCATCATCATTATCATTATTATTATTATTATTATTATTATTATTATTATACTTCCTTGTGCCTCGGTGACCACACCTGGAAAATGTGGATTGAGACTGTGAGCCTTCTGCGGGACGGGGACGGTGTCCAAACCGATTTGCTTGGATCCACCCGTGTTTAGTATACTGCCTGGCACATAGTAAGCACTTAATAAATGCCATCATCATTCTTCTTCTTCTTATTATTATTATACTTCCTTGTGCCTCGGTGACCACATCTGGAAAATGTGGATTGAGACTGTGAGCCTTCTGTGGGATGGGGACGGTGTCCAAACCGATTTGCTTGGATCCACCCCAGTGTTTAGTACAGTGCCTGGCACATAGTAAGTGCTTAATAAATGCCATCATCATCATTATTATTATTATTATTATACTTCCTTGTGCCTCGGTGACCACATCTGGAAAACATGGATTGAGACTGTGAGCCATCTGTGGGACGGGGACTGCATCCAACCCGATTTGCTTGGATCCACCCGTGTTTAGTACAGTGCCTGGCACATAGTAAGCACTTAATAAATGCCACCATCATTATTATTCTTATTCTTATTATTATTATACTTCCTTGTGCCTCGGTGACCACATCTGGAAAATGTGGATTGAGACTGTGAGCCTTCTGTGGGACGGGGACGGTGTCCAACCTGATTTGCTTGGATCCACCCGTGTTTAGTACAGTGCCTGGCACATAGTAAGCTCTTAATAAATGCCATTATTATTATTATTATTCCTTGTGCCTCGGTGACCACATCTGGAAAATGTGGATCGAGACTGTGAGCCTTCTGTGGGACGGGGACGGTGTCCAAACCGATTTGCTTGGATCCACCCCAGTGTTTAGTACAGTGCCTGGCACATAGTAAGCGCTTAATAAATGCCATCATCATTCTTCTTCTTCTTCTTATTATTATTATTATACTTCCTTGTGCCTCGGTGACCACATCTGGAAAATGTGGATTGAGACTGTGAGCCTTCTGCGGGACGGGGACGGTGTCCAACCCGATTTGCTTGGATCCACCCCACTGTTTAGTACAGTGCCTGGCACATAGTAAGCGCTGAACAAATCCCACAATTATTACTGCTTATTATTAATTAGCCCGCTGTTGGGGAGGGGACATTAATGTTGCCGATTTGTCCTCTCCCACAACAGTGCTTTGCACATAGTAAGCACTTAACAAATGCCATTATTATTATTAGTAGTAGTAGTAGTAGTAAGCGCTCCATAAAGACGACTGACTGAATGAATGAATAAAGACGACTGAATGAATGATTATTCTCCCTGCCACACCCCGCCCCTCTGCGCACGGCCCCGCCCGCTGGGGCCCCGCCCCTCTGCACACGACACCACGGCTCCGCCCCCTGGGGACCCCGCCCCCTGTGCACACGACACCACGGCTCCGCCCCTGGAGGCCCCGCACCTCCGCAAACGACACCACGGCTCCAATCAATCAATTGTATTCATTGAGCGCTTACTGTGTGCAGAGCACTGTACTAAGCGCTTATTATAATAATAATGGCATTTGTTAAGCACTTACTATGCGCAAAGCACTGTTCTAAGCGCTGGAGAGGACACAAGGTGATCTGGTTGTCCCACCTGGGGCTCACAGTCTTAATCCCCATTTTACAGATGAGGGAACTGAGGCCCAGACAAATTAAGTGCCTTGCCCAAAGTCACACAGCTGACAATTGGCAGAGCCAGGATTTGAACCCATGACCTCTGACTCCAAAGCCCGGGCTCTTTCCACTGAGGCACACCGCTTCTCTTAGAAGCAGCTCCACCCCTGGAGGCCCCGCCCCCTGTGCACACGACACCACGGCCCCACCCCTGGAGGCCCCGCCCATCTGCACACGACACCACTACCCCACAACTGGAGGCCCCGCCCCTCTGCACACGGTCCCACGGCCTCACCCCTGGAGACCCCGCCCCTCTGCGCACGGCCTCACAACCACGCCCCTTGAAAGCCCCGCCCCTTGCACGCCCTGCCCCTCTACACACGGTGACACGGCCCCGCCCACACACGGTCCCACAGCCCCGCCCCTCTGCACACGGCCCCACTACCCCTCCCCTGGGAGCCCCGCCCTTCTGCACACGGCCCCCGCGGGCCCGCCCCTGGAGCCCCCGCCTCTCGGCACACGGCCCCACCCCCTGTAAACCCTGTCCCCTACCCCACCCCTCTGCACACGGCCCCGCCCCCTGGAGGCCCCACCCCTCTGCACACGGCTCCGCCCGAGAAGCCCCCGCCCCTTTGAGGGCCCGCCCATCGGGAGCCCCGCCTGTCACCGCCCCGAGGTCACGCCCCTTCGGAGTCCCCGCCGACGTCGCCCCGAGGCCCCGCCCCCTCGGAGCCCCGTCAACCTAACCCCGAGGCCCCGCCTCCCCCTCGCCGGCCCCCCGCTCAGCTCACCTTCACCCGGTGGAGGCCGGCCTCCAGCCGCAGCTGCTGCACCACCTTCTTCATGGCGGCCACGTTGGAGGAGCCCGACATGGCGCGAGAACCGGGACGGGCGGGCGGGAGAAGGAGGCGGTGCCGATCCTAACTTTGTCTCCCAAGTTTCCGGCTCTTCACCGACTGAGCGGCCAGCGGGTTGCGCGCATGCGCCGCGGCCCCTCCCTCCGAAGACTCTCCTCCCCTCTCGCTCGGGCCCGCCCCGATTATTCTCCAGTTCTCGCGAGAGGAGAGCGCGCTGCGCGCATGCGCCGCGGCCCCGCCCTCCGAGGACTCTCCTCTCGTTCGGGCCCGCCCCGATCCATCTTCAGTTCTCGCGAGAACAGAGTGGGCTGCGCGCATCGTGGACTCCTCTCGCTCGGGCCCGCCCCGATCATCCTCCAGTTCTCGCGAGAAGAGAGCGGGCTGCGCGCATGCAATTCGGCCTCTCCCTCCGAGGACTCTCTTCTCGTTCGGATCCGCTCCGATCATTCTCCAGTTCTCGCGAGAAAAGAGCGGGCTGCGCGCATGCGCCGCGTGCCCTCCCTCATAGGACTCTCCTCTCGCTCGGGCCCGCCCCGTTCATTCTCCAGTTCTCGCGAGAATAGAGCGGGCCGCGCGCATGCGCCGCGGCCCCTTCCTCCGAGGACGACTCTCTCGCTCGGGCCCGCCCCGATCATTCTCCAGTTCTCGCGAGAAGAGAGCGGGCCAAAGGGAAGGGAAGGATAGGAAAGGCCCATGGCGGCCTGAGGCAAATGGTTGGAAGACAGCAAATGGGCGGGTCTTGAGGGACGTTTATACGGTTCCCTCGGACTTTTACCCCTGAACGGGAGGGGAGGGATTCAGTCAGTCAGTCAGTCGTATTTATTGAGCGCTTACTGTGTGCAGAGCACTGTACTAAGCGCTTGGGAAGTCCAAGTTGGCAACATGTAGAGACGGTCCCTACCCAACAGCGGGCTCACAATCTAGAAGGGGGAGACACAGAACAAAACCAAACATATTAAAATAAAATAAATAGAATAATATGTACAAATAAAATAAATAGAGTAATAAATACGTACAAACATCTATACGTATATACAGTGTTGTCCACTAGCGGACTTGACATGACTGACTCCATTTTGTGTATGCTGACAGTAGCCCTCCATTTGTGCAGGCCGAGAGAACAAGTCTGCAACAGATGCCTTCAAGGCCATCAAGTAACACCCTTCCTAAGGAGAATTTACATCCCTATTTAGGAGAATTTGCAGACCTATCCGTGCAAGGCCACAGGGCAAATAACAACATCTTGCACAAGGCCCTAGGAACGGAGAACAAAGAATTTGTAACACCCTGCTGATCAATCAATCAATCATATTTATTGAGCGCTTACTGTGTGCAGAGCGCTTGGGAAGTACAAGTCGGCAACACATAGAGACGGTCCCTACCCAACAGCGGGCTCACAGTCTAGAAGGGGGAGACAGAGAACAAAACCAAACATACTAACAAAATAAAATAAATAGAATAGATATGTACAAGTAAGATAAAGAAATAAATAGAGTAATAAATATGTACAAACAGATATACATACACCCTGCCGGTCCCAACTGAATTCCTGAAATTTCCAAATGCCCCACTCCCATGTTGCTGTAACTCAATAAAAGACACAGTGATATTGGGATCGGGGCTGCTTGTCACTCGTCCCTCTCCCGGGAGGTGAACGGGCAGGTAGTGTTGTCCACTAGCGGACTTGACATGACTGACTCCATTTTGTGTTTGCTGACAGTAACCCTCCATCTTGTGCAGGCCGTGAGAACAACTCCTTTTTTTGTATTTTATGCAAGGCTCAGCAACAGATGTCTTCAAGGCCAGTAACACCTATCTGTGCAAGGCCATAGGGCAGATGATAACAACAACCTGCACAAGGCAGTGAAAACAGAGAATAATGAGAATGTATAACATCCTGTCGGTCCTAATTGGATTCCCGAAATTCCCAATTGCTCCGCTCCCATGTTGCTGTAACTCAATAAAAGACACAGTGAGAATGGGATCGGGGCTGCTGGTCGCTCGTCCCTCTCCCGGGAGGTGACCGGGCAGGTAGCCACTTTCCTTCTTTGCTGCTCTCTCTGAACTCATGTCTCCGAGTCATTTTTCCTATCTGCGTCACCACCCTGGGTACAAGAACCCTGCGGCCGATTTACACCGATTTAACCTATTTTGCACCCTACTTGTCGATAACACGACAACGGGCTCACAGTCTAGAAGGGGGAGACACACAACAAAACCAAACATATTAACAAAATAAAATAAATGGAATAATACGTACAAATAAAATAGAGTAATAAATACGTACAAACATCTATACATATATACAGGCGCTGTGGGGAGGGGAAGGAGGTAAGTCGGGGGGGGGGGAATTGGGGAGGGATGGCCATAAACTCTCCAAGCACTTAGTACAGTGCTCTGCTCCATAAATATATTCATTCAATTGTATTTATGGAGCGATTACTGTGTGCAGAGCACTGTACTAAGCGCTTGGGAAGTACAAGTTGGCAACATCTAGAGACGGTCCCTATCCAACAGCGGGCTCACAGTCTAGAAGGGGGAGACAGAGAACAAAACAACACATATTAACAAAATAAAATAGAATAGATATGTACAAGTAAAATAAATATATAGAGTAATAATGTTCCTAATGTTCTTTTGGCCACCCTCTTCCTAAATAATAATCATAATCTCTAGGTGAATGCCTGTGTTGGGCTGAAAACGTATCCGCATTCCTGTGCTTGCTTATTTCCGAGCCCTCCACCGCGGGCCCAAGAATCGGATTTCAGTCGGTGTGTCTGTGTATATAATGATGGCATTTATTAAGCGCTTACTATGTGCAAAGCACTGTTCTAAGCGCCGGGGAGGTGACAAGGTGATCAGGCGGTCCCACGGGGGGCTCACAGTCTTCATCCCCATTTTTTTACAGATGAGGGAACTGAGGCCCGGAGAAGTGAAGCGACTTGCCCAAAGTCACCCAGCTGACAATCGGCAGAGCCGGAATTTGAACCCGTAACCTCTGACTCCAAAGCCCAGGCTCTTTCCACTGAGCCACGCTAATTCTCGTGTATATTGCTGGGTAGGGACCGTCTCTATATGTTGCCGACTTGTCCTTCCCAAGCGCTTAGTACAGTGCTCTGCACACAGTAAGCGCTCAATAAATACAATTGAATGAATGAATGAATGAATATGCCCCCCGCCCCTCTGTAACCCTGCCATCAGTGAGTCTGAGGTAACAGGTAGAAAGAGCCCGGGCTTGGGAGTCGGAGGTCACGGGTTCTAATCCCGCCTCCGCCACTTATCACCTGCGTGACTTTGGGCAAGTCACTTCACTTCTCTGGGCCTCAGTTCCCTCATCTGTAAAAGGGGGATTAAGGCTGTGAGCCCCATGTGGGACAACCTGATTACCTTGTGTGCCCCCACTCCACCCCTCACCGGAGCTTGGAACAGTGCTTGGCACACAGTAGGCGCTTAACAAATGCCATTATTATTAAAGAGAAGCAGCGTGGCTCAGTGGAAAGAGCACGGCCTTTGGAGTCAGAGATCATGGGTTCAAACCCCGGCTCCGCCGACTGTCATTTGTGTGACTTTGGGCAAGTCACTTCACTTCTCTGGGCCTCAGTTCCCTCATCTGGAAAATGGGGAGGAAGACTGTGAGCCCCCCGTGGGACAACCTGATCACCTTGTACCCTCCCCAGCGCTTAGAACAGTGCTTTGCACATTGTAAGCGCTTAATAAATGCCATTATTAAATAAAATAGAGAGACGGTCCCTATCCAACAACGGGCTCACAGTCTAGAATGGGGAGACAGACAACAAAACATGTGGACAGGTGTCAGCACCTGTATATATGTATATATGTTTGTACATATTTATTACTCTATTTATTTAACTTGTACATATCTATTCTATTTATTTTATTTTGTTAATATGTTTGGTTTTGTTCTCTGTCTCCCCCTTCTAGACTGGGAGCCCACTGTTGGGTAGGGACTGTCTCTATATATTGCCAACTTGTACTTCCCAAACGCTTAGTCCAGTGCTCTGCACCCAGTAAGTGCTCAATAAATACGACTGATTGATTGATTGTCAAGTCGTCAGAACAAATAGAATTAAAGCTAAATGCACATCATTAACAAAATAAATAGAATAGTCAATATGCACAAGTAAAATAAATAGAATAAATCTGTACAAACATCTATACAGGTGCTGTGGGGAGGGGAAGGAGGTAGGGCGGGGGGGATGGGGAGGAGGAGAGGAAAAAGGGGGCTCAGTCTGGGAAGGCCCCTTGGAGGAGGTGAGCTCTCAGTAGGGCTTTGAAGGGGGGAAGAGAGCTAGGTTGGCGGATAATAATAATAATAATGATAGCATTTATTAAGCGCTTACTATATGCAAAGGCGGATCTGCGGAGGGAGGGCATTCCGGGCCAGTGGGAGGACGTGGGCTCACGGGGCTCACAGTCTAAGTAGGGGAGAGAACAGAACACGCGGTTTTCCAAGCTGCTTAACTAAGATCGTTTAATAATCACACGAAAAAGAGCAGAAAAAGCAGAAATGGGAAGTTCATTTAGAAAGAGGAACACCCGCCGAGAACACAGCGTCAAGATATTTGAAACTGGAAGCGATACAAATGTAAAAAAAAAAAAAATGAACACTTGAAAACGAAAAGGTTAAAGCCGAAAAGCTTCTAATCATCATCATCATCAATCGTATTTATTGAGCGCTTACTGTGTGCAGAGCACTGTACTAAGCGCTTGGGAAGTACAAGTTGGCCACGTATAGAGACGGTCCCTACCCAACAGTGGGCTCACAGTCTAATGAGCAGAACGTTCAGTAACTGTAAAATCCACCGTATTTATTGAGCGCTTACTGGGCGCAGGGCGCTGTAAAAGGTGAGGTGCGATTCGGAATATCGTCAAGGACGGCAGGGAGAATCGCTTGCCACCCCGAACGGAAAATTTCTTCCCGACATTATCTGCCTCGCCAGAGCAAAGATCTCACCCGCCATTTGCAACGGCTAGATAGCCCTAAAAGAAGACGCTGCGCAGTCAATTTTAAATATTCACGATATCGGATGCAAAAACGGGGATTATTTTCAAAAAGTTTTTTTTTTTTAAAGAATGGGTATTTTGCCATCTGCAAGGCCGACTTCGTGAAGAAGCGAACTTCCGTCGGATAATGGCAGCGTTTTCTTCGTCCCAACCTCCTGGAAATGTTGGCTAGCATGGGCGACATTAGGCTGTGAGCGTGATTAAAGTTCAGTATATATAGAGAAAATTGTCTTTAAAAAGAAGAAGTCGCGCTCGAGCGCACGTTCCGGGCTCTCCGATCGTTCCCGCTCGGTGTGTCGGAGCTAAGGTTTTAAGGCCTGCCACATTTCCTCCGTCTCTTTTTGGGCCTCGGGCCCCCCGGAGTAGTCAAGGCTATTTCCATTCCACATGCCGATGCCCCTTAAGCCCCGGTCCCTGGCATAGGCTGCCTTTGCGGAAATGCTCCGTGGGTCATCGTACCACACTTGGTGAAAGCGGCCAGCAGGGTCCTGAGCAAATTCAGGAGAAAAGAGAACTGAATAATAATAATAATAATAATAATAATAATAATAATAATAATCATGTTTTGGGTTTTTTTTTTAGTATTTGTTAAGCGCTTACTATGTGCAAAGCACTGTTCTAAGCGCTGGGGGGGAACACAAGGAGATGAGGTTGTCCCACGTGGGGCTCACAGTCTTAATCTCCATTTTACAGATGAGGGAACTGAGGCCCAGAGAAGTGAAGTGACTTGCCCAAGGTCACACAGCAGACATGTGGGGGAGGCGGCATTCGAACCCATGACCTGTGACTCCCAAGCCCGCGCTCTTTCCACTGAGCCACGCTGCTTCTCTGTTGGCATCTGTTAAGCGCTTACTATGTGCGAATCAATCAATCGAATTTATTCTATTTATTTTATTGAGTTAATATGTGTTTTGTTCTCCATCTCCCCCCTCTAGACCGTGAGCCCGTTGTTGGGTAGGGACCGTCTCTAGATGTTGCCAACTTGGACTTCCCAAGCGCTTAGTCCAGTGCTCTGTACACAGTGAGTGCTCAATAAATATGATTGACTGTCCCTATGTTGCCAATTTGTACTTCCCAAGCGCTTAGTACAGTGCTCTGCACACAGTAAGCGCTCAATAAATACGATTGATGATGATGATGATTGAATGAATGAATGAATTTATTGAGCGCTTACTGTGTGCAGAGCACTATACTAAGCGCCTGGGAAGTACAAGTTGGCAACACATAGAGACAGTCCCTACCCAACAGTGGGCTCACAGTCTAGAAGGGCTGTTCTAAGCGCTGGGGAGGTTGCAAGGTGATCAGGTTGTCCCACGGGGGGCTCACAGTCTTCATCCCCATTTTCCAGATGAGGGAACTGAGGCCCAGAGAAGTGAAGTGACTTGCCCAAAGTCACACAGCTGACAGTTGGCAGAGCCGGGATTTGAATCCACGACCTCTGACTCCAAAGCCCGGCCGGGCTCGAACTCTGTCTCTCCCTTCTAGACTGTGAGCCCACTGTTGGGTAGGGACCGTCTCTTTATGTTGCCAACTTGTACTTCCCAAGCGCTTAGTACAGTGCTCTGCACACAGTAAACACTCAATAAATACGACTGATTGATTGATTGATAGTAGAAGAGGAAGTAGCTTCGTCAATCCAGTGATTCACAACCATGAGGTAAAACGGGCATCTCCCCCATTTTCCAACACAATAATAATAATAATTGTGGTATTTGTTAAGTGCTCATTATGTGTCAGGCTCTGTAATAATAATAAAGGCATTTACTAAGCACTTACTATGTGCAAAGCACTGTTCTAAGAGCTGGGGAGGTTACAAGGTGATCAGGTTGTCCCACAGGGGGTTCCCAGTCTTAATCCCCATTTTAATAATAATAATAATAATAATGGCATTTATTAAGTGCTTACTATATGCAAAGCACTGTTCTAAACGCTGGGGAGATTACAAGGTGATCAGGTTGCCCCACAGGGGGCTCACAGTCTTAATCCCCATTTTAATAATAATAATAATAATAATAGTAATAATAGTAATAATAATAATAGCATTTATTAAGTGCTTACTATGTGCAAAGCACTGTTCTAGGCAATGGGGAGGTTACAAGGTGATCAGTTTGTCCCACAGGGGGCTCACAGTCTTAATCCCCATTTTAATAATAATAATAATGATAGCATTTATTAAGCGCTTACTATGTGCAAAGCACTGTTCTAAGCGCTGGGGAGGTTACAAGGTGATCAGGTTGTCCCATGGGGGTCTCACAGTCTTTATTCCCATTTTACAGATGAGGGAACTGAGGCCCAGAGAAGTGACGTGCCCCAAATCACACGGCTGACAATTGGAGGAGCCGGGATTTCAACCCATGACCTCTGACTCCAAAGCCCGGGCTCTTTTCCAGTGAGCCACGCTGCTTCTCAGCGTCGTATCGTACTAAGCGTTGGGGTGGATCCAAGCGAATCAGGTTGGACACAGTCCCTGTCCCACATGGGGCCCACAGTCTCCAACCCCATTTTCCATATGAGGCCCAGAGAAGTGAAGTGACTTGCCCGAGGGCACACAGCAGACGAGTGGCAGAGCAGGGATTAGAACCCATGACCTTCCAACTCCCAGGCCCAGGCTCCATCCACGACACCAGGCTGCTTCTCAAAAGGAAATTGGGTTAATAATAATAATGATGATGGCATTTATCAAGCGCTTAGTATGTGCAAAGCACTGTTCTAAGCGCTGGGGAGGTTACAAGACGATCAGGTTGTCCCACGGGGGCTCACAGTCTTCACCCCCATTTGACAGATGAGGGAACTGAGGCACAGAGAAGTGAAGTGACTTGCCCAAAGTCACACAGCGCCGGGACTGTAGATATCCGGAGTCCACTTCTTGGGAACCCCATCACGCACAATCTACGAGTTAAGCAATCAATCGTATTTATTGAGCGCTTACTGTGTGCAGAGCACTGTACTAAGCGCTTGAGCACTGTCTATTGGATAGATCACAGGCTTGGGGGTCAGAGGGTCATGGGTTCTAATCCCGGCTCTGCCACTTGCCTGCTCTGTGACCCTGAGCAAGTCGCTTTCCCTTCCCTGGGCCTCAGTTTCTTCATCCGTAAAATGGGGATTAAGACCGCGGGGCAGGGACTGGTGTCCAATCTGATCACCTTGTGTACCCCCCCAGCGCTCAGTACAGTGCCTGGCTCATGGTACGTTGTGGACATTGGAGCTGGCAAGATGGAAAGGAGAAGAGGGTGAGGGGGGATGTTTTGTTTTCCGTCTCCCCCTTCTAGACTGTGAGCCCGTTGTTGGGGAGGGACTGTCTCTATATGTTGCCTACTTGGACTTCCCAAGCGCTTAGTACAGTGCTCTGCACACAGTAAGCGCTCAATAAATACGACTGAGTGAATTAGGAAGAGGTGGAGAAAACGCTCTCCCTCGGCACCCCCCGTGACTCATCTGGAATCAGTCGCTATAGTCTTCGATAGATAACAGAGCTTCCTGGCTCTGAAATACGGGAGGAAGGAGGCCACGGCAGCTGCCGTGTGTCAGCAGAGTCAATCAATCAATCAATCGTATTTATCGAGCGCTTACTGTGTGCAGGGCACTGGACTAAGCGCTTGGGAAGTCCAAGTCGGCGACCTCTAGAGACGGTCCCTACCCATCCGTGGGCTCACAGTCTAGAAGGGGGAGACGGAGAACGAAACCAAACGTGTTAACAAAATAAAATAAACAGAATAGATGTGTACAAGTAAAATAAATAGAGTAATAAATACGTCCAAACATATATACAGGTGCTGTGGGGAAGCAGAACCATCCCAATTCACGTGCCTGTGAGCTGGAGGGGGGTCCAGCCCAGCCTCCGATGCCCACTTTCGGGGCTCCAGGCGGGCAGGCATCTGCCCGAGGGGATGATTTTTCTCCACCTCGACCAGGCCGGTGTAAGGCTATAAAAGCTCCAAAGAGGGAAGAAGGGAAATCAATCAATCAATCAATCGTATTTATTGAGCGCTTACTGTGTGCAGAGCACTGTACTAAGCGCTTGGGGAGTCCAAGTTGGCAACCTCTAGAGACGGTCCCTACCCACCAGTGGGCTCACAGTCTAGAAGGGGGAGACAGAGAACAAAACCAAACATATTAACCAAATAAAATAAATAGAATAGATACGTACAAGTAAAATAGAGTAATAAATATGTACAAACATATATACAGGATGCATATACATATATATATATACACAAAATCATCATCATCATCAATCGTATTTATTGAGCACTTACTGTGTGCAGAGCACTGTACTAAGCGCTTGGGCAGTCCAAGTTGGCAACCTCTAGAGACGGTCCCTACCCACCAGTGGGCTCACAGTCTAGAAGGAGGAGACAGAGAACAAAACATATTAACAAAATAAAATAGAATAGAATAGATATGTACAAGTAAATAGAGTAATAAATATGTACAAACATATATACAGGACATATATACATATATATATACACAAAATCATCATCATCAATCACATTTATTGAGCGCTTACTGTGTGCAGAGCACTGTACTAAGCGCTTGGGAAGTCCAAGTTGGCAACATCTAGAGATGGTCCCTACCCAACAGCGGGTTCACAGTCTAGAAGGGGGAGACAGAGAACAAAACCAAACATATTAACAAAATAAAACAAATAGAATAGATACATACAAGTAAAATAGAGTAATAAATATGTACAAACATATATACAGGTCATATATATATATATATATATATATATATATATATATATATACAAAATCATCATCATCATCAATCGTATTTATTCAGCACTTACTGTGTGCAGAGCACTGTACTAAGCGCTTGGGAAGTCCAAGTTGGCAACATCTAGAGATGGTCCCTACCCAACAGCGGGCTTACAGTCTAGAAGGGGGAGACAGAGAACAAAACCAAACATATTAACAAAATAAAACAAATAGAATAGATACATACAAGTAAAATAGAGTAATAAATATGTACAAACAAATATACAGGTCATATATATATATATATATATATATACAAAATCATCATCATCATCAATCGTATTTATTGAGCGCTTACTGTGTGCAGAGCACTGTACTAAGCGCTTGGGAAGTCCAAGTTGGCAACATCGAGAGACGGTCCCTACCCACCAGCGGGCTCACAGTCTAGAAGGGGGAGACAGACAACAAAACCAAACATATTAACAAAATAAAATAAATAGAATAGATATGGACAAGTAAAACAGAGTAATAAATATGTACAAACATATATACAGGACATATATACATATATACACAAAATCATCATCAGCATCAATCGTATTTATTGAGCGCTTACTGTGTGCAAAGCACTGTACTAAGCGCTTGGGAAGTCCAAGTTGGCAACATAGAGAGACGGTCCCTACCCAACAGTGGGCTCACAGTCTAGAAGGGGGAGACGGAGAACGAAACCAAACATATTAACAAAATAAAATAGATACGTACAAGTAAAATAGAGTAATAAATATGTACAAACATATATACATATATACAGGACATATATACATATATACACAAAATCATCATCAGCATCAATCGTATTTATTGAGCGCTTACTGTGTGCAGAGCACTGTACTAAGCGCTTGGGAAGTCCAAGTTGGCAACATAGAGAGACGGTCCCTACCCAACAGTGGGCTCACAGTCTAGAAGGGGGAGACGGAGAACGAAACCAAACATATTAACAAAATAAAATAGATACGTACAAGTAAAATAGAGTAATAAATATGTACAAACATATATACATATATACAGGACATATATACATACATATATACACATATATATGTGTGTGTGTATATATATATGTGTGTGTGTGTGTGTGTGTGTGTATATATATATATATATGTATATATATATATATATATATATATATATATACACACACAAAATGGGGTTAAGACTGTGGCACTTGGACCGTGTCCAACCTGCTGAGCTTGAATCTACACCAGTACGTAGAACAGAGCCCGGTTCAGGGTAAGTGCTAACAACATTTCAAAAAAAAGGAGCCACACAAAATGGGAGCGGGACAAGGGGCGTGAGCTCGGACTGGGAAGACGGGACGTGTCCCCCACTGCAGAATCCAGGCTCTTGAGCTCCAGCTCCAACAGCGGGCTCACAGTCTACAAGTCTAGAAATCAAAACCTACGGGAACCCGTGTTCTCCCTCTCTGAAGCAAAAAAGGCCGCCAAAATGTGCTTGGCTCATATTTATTGAGCACTTACTGTGGGCACAGCACTGGGCTAAGCTCTTGGGAGACTACATTAATCAATCAATCAATCAATCGCATTTATTGAGCACTTACTGTGTGCAGAGCACTGGACTAAGCGCTTGGGAAGTCCAAGTTGGCAACATCTAGAGACGGTCCCTCCCCAACAGCGGGCTCACAGTCTAGAAGTCTAGAAATCAAAACCTACGGGAAGTTTTCTCCCTCTCTGAAGCAAAAAAAGCCGCCAAAATGCGCTTGGCTCATATTTATTGAGCACTTACTGTGGGCACAGCACTGGGCTAAGTTCTTGGGAGACTGCATTAATCAATCAATCAATCAATCGCATTTATTGAGCACTTACTGTGTGCAGAGCACTGGACTAAGCGCTTGGGAAGTCCAAGTTGGCAACATCTAGAGACGGTCCCTCCCCAACAGCGGGCTCACAGTCTAGAAGTCTAGAAATCAAAACCTACGGGCAGTTTTCTCCCTCTCTGAAGCCAAAAAATCAGCCAAAATGTGCTTGGCTCATATTTATTGAGCACTTACTGTGGGCACAGCACTGGGCTAAGCTCTTGGGAGACTACATTAATCAATCAATCGTATTTATTGAGCGCTTACTGTGTGCACAGCACTGCACGAAGCGCTTGGGAAGTCCAAGTTGGCAACATATAGAGACAGTCCCTACCCAAGAGTGGGCTCACAGTCTACAATTATTAGAGTTCATTCATTCATTCAATCGTATTTATTGAGCGCTGTTCGAGTTTGGCTACTTGGGAGGCTTCTGCGGCCTGGTGCTCAGGAGAACCAACATCCTGGGGCCCGCCCGGAGTCCGGGATGGCGAGCCCACTATCCACGGTTTGGGAGGGAAGCCAGGTCGAATCCCGGAAGGACAGCTAGAGACGGAAATTCCCGTTTCTCCTAGGAGCCGGAGATCTGTTTCCTCAAATACCCTGGATGATTGGGTCCCCTCTACGTGCGACTCTCAGCGGATAGAAATTTAGCCTTGGGTGCTAATACAGGCCCATAAACGCTCCTTCGGTCCGGATGCATCCGAGTTCTCTTACTCTGTACTTACGATACGGCGTCTGCTACTCAATCAATCAATCAATCGAATTTATTGAGCGCTTACTGTGTGCAGAGCACTGTACTAACTGCTTGGGAAGCACAAATTGGCAACATATAGAGACAGTCCCTACCCAACAGTGGGCTCACAGTCTCATCCCTCTCAATTGTCCTTCCCAAGCACCTAGTACAGTGCTCAATAAATACGTGTACATATTTATTACTCTAGTTATTTATTTTACTTGTACATATCTATTCTATTTATTTTATTTTATTAGTATGTTTGGTTTTGTTGTCTGTCTCCCCCTTTCAGACTGTGAGCCCACTGTTGGGTAGGGACCGTCTCTATATGCTGCCAACTTGTCCTTCCCAAGCGCTTAGTACAGTGCTCTGCACACAGTAAGCGCTCAATAAATACAATTGAATGAATGAATCCCACTGGCTTTCGGGAATGGGAGCGGTTCATCAGTGTGGATCAGTGGTTAGAGCACGGGTTTAGGAGTCAGAAGGACCTCCCCCCCGCCCTGTCTTACCTCCTTCCCTTCCCCACAGCACCTGTATATATGTATATATGTTTGTACGGATTTATTACTCTTTATTTATTTTACCTGTACATATCGATTCTATTTATTTTATTTTGTTAATATGTTTGGTTTTGTCTCTATATGTTGCCAACTTGTACTTCCCAAGCGCTTAGTAATAATAATAATAATAATGATGGCATTTGTTAAGCGCTTACTATGTGCAAAGCACTGTTCTAAGCACTGGGGGGATACAATGGGATCAAGTTGTCCCACGTGGGGCTCACAGTCTTAATCCTCATTTTACAGATGAGGTCACTGAGGCTCAGAGAAGTTAAGTGACTTGCCCAAGGTCACACAGCAGACGTGCGGCAGAGCCGGGATTCAAACCCATGACCTCTGACTCCAAAGCCCGGGCTCTTTCCACTGAGCCACGCTGCTTCTCTGCACATAGTAAGCGCTCAATAAATATGATTGATTGATTTTGTTGTCTGTCTCCCCCTTCTAGATTGTGAGCCCGCTGTTGGGTAGGGACCGTCTCTAGACGTTGCCAAGTTGGACTTCCCAAGCGCTTAGCACAGTGCTCTGCACACAGTAAGCGCTCAATAAATACGATTGATTGATTGATTGACCTGGGTTCCAATCCCAGATCCGCCACTTGTCTGTTGCGTGACCGTGGGCAAGTCACTTGATTTCTCTGGGCCTCAGTTACCTCATCTGTAAAACGGGGATCAAGACCGGGAGCTCCCATGTGGGCCGTGGACTTTTTTGTCCAACCGGATTAGTCTGTATCTACCCCAGCACTCAGAACGGTGCTTGACACATAGCAAGCGTTTAAAAATAATAATAATAAATGGCATTTATTAAGCGCTTACTATGTGCAAAGCACCGTTCTAAGCGCTGGGGAGGTTCCAAGGTGATCAGGTTGTCACAGGGGGCTCACGGTCTTCATCCCCATTTGACAGATGAGGGAACTGAGGCTCAGAGAAGTGAAGTCACACAGCTGACAACTGGCGGAGCCAGGATTTGAACCCATGACCTCTGACTCCAAAGCCCGGGCTCTTTCCACTGAGGCACGCTGCTTCTCAAATAACATCATTATTACGATCGTTATTACGATTCCCTCGGGTACCTGGATAATGGGTCTCCTCTATGTGAGATTCTAAGTGGATAGACTTCTAGCCTTGGGTGTCTACTACATGCTTGATAGAGATTTGGGGACTGTACCCTTCATTCATTCATTCAATCGTATTTATTTATTGAGCGCTTACAGTGTGTAGAGCACTGTACTAAGCGCTTGGGAATAGGATAGTATAAATAGTATATACTACAGTACAGTATAGAGAAGCAGTGTGGTTCAGTGGCAAGATCCCGGGCTTTGGACTCCGAGGTCAGGGGTTCAAATCCCGGCTCCACCGCTTGTCAGCTGTGTGACCTTGGGCAAGTCACTTCACTTCTCTGGGCCTCAGTTCCCTCATCTGGGAAATGGGGATGAAGACTGTGAGCCCCGCTGGGGGCAACCTGAATCACCTTGTAACCCCCCAGTGCTTAGAAAAGTGCTTTATTCATTCATTCATTCCATCGCATTTATTGAACGCTGACTGTGTGCAGAGCACTGGACTAAGCGCTTGGGAAGTAGGGAAGTAGCGTGGCTCCGGGGAAAGAGCCCGGGCTTTGAAGTCAGAGGTCATCGGTTCGAATCCCGGCTCTGCCACATATCTGCTGTGTGACCTTGGGCAAGTCACTTAACTTCTCTGAGCCTCAGTTACCTCATCTGTAAAATGGGGATTAAGACTGTGAGCCCCCCGTGGGACAACCTGATCACTTTGTATCCCCCCCAGCGCTTAGAACAGTGCTTTGCACATAGTAAGCGCTTGACAAATGCCAACATTATTATTATTATTATTATCGGTTCAAATCCCGGCTCCGCCACTTGTCAGCTGGGTGACTTTGGGCAACCCACTTCCCTTCTCTGGGCCTCAGTTCCCTCCTCTGTAAAATGGGGATGAAGACTGTGAGCCCCCCGCGGGACAGCCTGATCACCTTGTAAATTCCCCAGTGCTTAGAGCAGTGCTTTGCACATAGTAAGCGCTTAATAAATGTCATTATTATTATTATTATTATTAACAGGTCCTGAATCCCCATTTCCCAGAGGAGGCAACTGAATCACAAAAAAGTGAAGTGACTTGCCCTAGTCACCCAGCAGGCATTTAGTCAGCGCTTAATAAATGCCATTATTATTATTATTATTGTAAAATAAATGTCATTATTATTATTATTATTAGCAGGTCCTGAATCCCCATTTCCCAGAGGAGGTAACTGAATCACAAAAAAGTGAAGTCACTTGCCCTAGTCACTCAGCAGGCATTTAGTAAGCGCTTAATAAATTCCATTATTATTATTATTAAATATTTCTTCCGTGTGGACGCATCCGAGTTCTCTTACCCTGTAGTTATAATACGGGGCCTGCTGCTCCTCGTCCCACTGGCTTCCGGAGATGGAGCCGTTCACTTGCTTCATTATGGCTCCATAGGGAATTTGCCGTCCCGCGGCATCGCTGCATGGAGCCCCTCGGAAAGGGACTTTGGGAAGGGTACACACGCGATCCTAGGAGAACGACAACGGAGCGCTCACTACACATCAAGAAAAGCTTCACGGCGTGGTGGCCTAAGCCCTCTAAGCCAAACCCGCTCACTGTGGACAGGAAATGTGTCTGTCAACTCTGCTCTACCACTGTATTCCCATTGTGGGCAGGGAATGTGTCCATTTATTGTTGTATTGTATTCATTCATTCATTCGTTCAATCGTATTTATTGAGCGCTTACTGTGTGCAGAGCACTGGACTAAGCGCTTGGGAAGTCCAAGTCGGCAACATCTAGAGACGGGCCCTACCCAACAGCGGGCTCACAGTCTAGAAGGGGGAGACAGGGAACAAAACAGAACATATTAACTAAATAAAATAAATAGAATTCATTCATTCATTCATTCATTCAATCGTATTTATTGAGCGCTTACTGTGTGCAGAGCACTGGACTAAGCACTTGGGAAGTACACGTTGGCAACATACAGAGACGGTCCCTACCCAACAGTGGGCTCACAGTCTAGAAGGGGGAGACGGACAACAAAACAAAACATATTAGCTAAATAAAATAAATAGAATAAATTCATTCATTCATTCAATTGTATTTATTGAGCACTTACTATGTGCAGAGCACTGGACTAAGCGCTTGGGAAGTACAAGTTGGCAACATATAGAGACGGGCCCTACCCAACAGCGGGCTCACAGTCTAGAAGGGGGAGACGGACAACAAAACAAAACATATTAGCTAAATAAAATAAATAGAATAAATTCATTCTTTCATTCAATCGTATTTATTGAGCGCTTGCTGTGTGCAGAGCACTGGACTAAGCGCTTGGGAAGTACAAGTTGGCAACATATAGAGACAGTCCCTACCCAACAGTGGGCTCACAGTCTAGAAGGGGGAGACAGAGAACCAAACAACATATATTAACGGAATAAAATAAATAGAATAGATATGTACAAGTAAAATAAAAAAAGAGTAATAAATACGTACAAACATATATACAAACATATTGTACTTTCTCAAGGGCTTAGTACAGTGCTCTGCACACAGTAAGCGCTCAGTAAATATGATTGACTCCAAGTGCTTAGTAATAATGATAATAATAATGATGATGGTATTTGTTACGCGCTTACTATGTGCAAAGCGCTGTCCTAAGCGCTGGGGAGGTCACAAGGTGATCAGGTTGTCCCACGTGGGGCTCACAGCCTTAACCCCCATTTTACGGGTGAGGTAAGTGAGGCCCAGAGAAGTGAAGTGACTTGCCCAAAGTCACCCAGCTGACAGTTGGCGGAGCCGGAATTTGAACCCATGACCTCTGACTCCAAAGCCCGGGCTCTTTCCACTGAGCAATGCGCTTCACACGGTGAGCATTCAATAAATATGACTGACCGACTGATCCAACTCTAGCACTTAATCAGTGTGGCTCAGTGGAAAGAGCCCGGGCTTTGGAGTCAGAGGTTATGGGTTCAAATCCCGACTCCGCTAATTGTCAGCTGGGTGACTTTGGGCAAGTCACTCTGGGCCTCAGTTCCCTCATCTGTAAAATGGGGATGAAGACTGCGAACCCCCCGTGGGACAACGTGATCACCTTGTAATCTCCCCGGTACTTAGAACAGTGCTTTGCACATAGTAAGTGCTTAATAAATGCTATCATTATTATTATTATTAATCATCATCATCAATCATCAATCGTATTTATTGAGCGCTTACTATGTGCAGAGCACTGTACTAAGCGCTTGGGAAGTACAAATTGGCAACATATAGAGACAGTCCCTACCCAACAGCGGGCTCACAGTCTAAAACGGGGAGACAGAGAACAAAACCAAACATACTAACAAAATAAAATAAATAGAATAGATATGTACAAGTAATTCCACCCTCCATGGCACTCATGGATATACACATGTGCACTCATTTATTTCACTGTAAATATTTTTATGTTTGTCTCCCCCCGTGAGAGTGCACGTTTCTTGTGGGCAGGGAACATGTCGCTTAGTTATTCTCTGCTTCCCAAACGCCTAGCACAGTGCGCCGCACCAAGTGGGTGCTGAAAACATACTACAACCCCAATAATGGATTCGTGTCCCTAGTTCAGTGTCAAGCGTTTAGCACAGTGCTCTGCACAGAATGGGACTGACCGGTCAATAGATAGCACGACCTACCTTGAAAATAAATAATCAGGCAAAAAGATAGATGTTAAGATTCAATTTAAAAAAGAATAATATTCAAAAACATTCTGTGCATGGAGTGATTGTAAACATCATGTTAGCATCATTTGGTATATGGAATGATTGTAAACATCATTTTAGCATCATTTTTGTATATGGAATGATTGTAAACATCATTTTAGCATCATTTAGTGTATGGAATGATTGTAAACATCATTTTAGCATCATTTGGTGTATGGAATGATTGTAAACATCATTTTAGCATCATTTGGTATATGGAATTATTGTAAACATCATTTTAGCATCATTTGGTGTATGGAATGATTGTAAACACCATTTTAGCATCATTTGGTATATGAATGATTGTAAACATCATTTTAGCATCATTTGGTATATGGAATGATTGCAAACATCATTTTAGCATCATTTGGTATATGGAATGATTGTAAACATCATTTTAGCATCATTTGGTATATGGAATGATTGTAAACATCATTTTAGCATCATTTGGTATATGGAATGATTGTAAACATCATTTTAGCATCATTTTTGTATATGGAATGATTATAAACATCATTTTAGCATCATTTGGTATATGGAGTGATTGTAAACATCATTTTAGCATCATTTGGTATATGGAGTGATTGTAAACATCATTTTAGCATCATTTGGTATCTGGAATGATTGTAAACATCATTTTAGCATCATTTGGTATATGGAGTGATTGTAAACATCATTTTAGCATCATTTGGTATATGGAATGATTGTAAACATCATTTTAGCATCATTTGGTATATGGAATGATTGTAAACATCATTTTAGCATCATTTGGTAAATGGAATGATTGTAAACATCATTTTAGCATCATTTGGTATATGGAATGATTGTAAACATCATTTAGCATCATGTGGTATTCAGTCCCAAATGGTATGTGAGCAATCATGTCTTAATTGCCTTCATTCCTTCATGCAAAAATCAAACATGAAACAGACGTGTTTAAATTAGAAAGAAAAATACTCTACAACATATTAAAATGAACTATTACCTCTAATAAATCTATGCAAGTGTAATCATAACCGTACCAGGGAACGCCCATAACAAGTTTCCCTGGGCTGATGCCCATTCGAATATAGTCTTCATACCCTAATTAAAATGAAAAAAAAAATACGATTTAATTATTTAATTGGCTTACCTCAACTCTGCATCAGCAAGGCAGTAAAAGTTATCGAAATAGAAATCAAGTCATGTTGATTAGTGCTTTTATGATACACAGTTCCTTCTCCTTACTGCAAGTACAGTGCTCTGTCCACAGTAAGCGCTCAATAAACACCGTCATTCATTCATTCGTGTTTATTGAGCACTTACGGTGTGCAGAGCACTGTACTAAGCGCTTGGGAAGTCCAAGTCGGCGACATCTAGAGACGGTCCCTACCCAACAGTGGGCTCACAGTCTAGAAGGGAACACAACAAAACATATTAGCAAAATAAAATAAATTGTCGGCTGATTGAGACTGAGATTATCTGGTAAAATACCTCACTGGGAAGTCTGTTCTGTGATGTCTACGCTTAAAAAAGAAGCAAGGAAAAAAACTGAACTGGTCCTTGTAACTACTACGAGAGATGTACTTAAAGAGTCTTGGTATCTTGCAAGTATTTACCCAAAATATTAGCGAGAATTGCTGGAAATGATCAGAGAAAATTCAGCTGAATCTTCTGAATCTTCTCCCAACAAAAGTACAAAAGTAGATGTTACTCCAATACAAGACAAACCATTCATTCATTCATTCAATTGTATTATGTATGTATGTTTGTACATATTTATTACTCTATTTCACTTGTGCATATTTATTCTATTTATTTTATTTTGTTAATATGTTTTGTTTTGTTCTCTGTCTCCCCCTTCTAGACCGTGAGCCCACTATTGGGTAGGGACCGCCTCTAGATGTTGCCGACTTGTACTTCCCAAGCGCTTAGTACAGTGCTCTGCACACAGTAAGTGCTCAATAAATACAACTGAATAAATGAATGTATATATGTTTGTACAGATTTATTACTCTATTTTACTTGTGCATATTTATTCTATTTATTTTATTTTGTTAATATGTTTCGTTTTGTTGTCCGTCTCCCCCTTCTAGACTGTGAGCCTGCTATTGGGTAGGGACTGCCTCTATATGTTGCTGACTTGTACTTCCCAAGCGCTTAGTACAGTGCTCTGCACACAGTAAGCGCTCAATAAATACGATTGAATGAATGAATGAATGAATGAATTTATGGAGCGCTTACTGTGAGCAGCGTTTTAAGGTGATTCACAGAATGCTAGGAATCAAGTTGGGCTCTTCTCGAGGTATTCCGTAACCCTTCCTAGCTGAGCCTTTCGAATCTTTCGAACGCTCCTATGATGAGGAATTTTCACTGTTCTGAAACTAAAATGAAGTCGGGTCATCTACTTGCTGGTCTGCTGTAAGCACAGAAACGTATTTTTGATTTAACGGCATTTGTTAAGTGCTTACATGCTAGGCTCTGAGAAGCAGCGTGGCTCAGTGGAAAGAGCCCGGGCTTTGGAGTCAGAGGTCATGGGTTCAAATCCCGACTCCGCCAACTGTCAGCTGTGTGACTCTGGGCAAGTCGCTTCACCTCTCTGGGCCTCAGTGACCTCATCTGGAAAATGGGGATGACGACTGTGAGCCCCCCGTGGGACAACCTGATCACCTAGTCACCTCCCCAGTGCTTAGAACAGTGCTTTGCACAGAGGAGGCGCTTAACAAATACCATCATTATTATTAAGTACTAGGGTAGCTACAGAATAATCAGGTTGGACAGTCCATGTCCCGCGTGGAGCTCACAGTCTTAATCCCCATTTTACAGAGGAAGTAAGTGAGGCACAGTGAAGTCGGAGAAGCAGCGTGGCTCAGTGGAAAAAGCCCGGGCTTTGGAGTCAGAGGTCATGGGTTCAAATCCCGACTCCGCCAACTGTCAGCTGTGTGACTTTGGGCAAGTCACATCACTTCTCTGGGCCAACGGGGATGAAGACTGTGAGCCCCCCGTGGGACAACCTGATCACCTCGTAACCTCCCCAGCGCTTAGAACAGCGCTTCGCACAGAGGAAGCGCTTAACAAATACCATCATTATTATTAAGTACTGGGGTAGCTACGAAATAATCAAGTTGGACACAGCCCATGTCCCGCGTGGAGCTCACAGTCTTAATCAATCAATCGTATTTATTGAGCGCTTCCGTGTGCAGAGCACTGTACTAAGCGCTTGGGAAGTCCAAGTTGGCAACATATAGAGACTGTCCCTACCCAAAAGTGGGCTTACAGTCTAGAAATCCCCATTTTACAGAGGAAGTAACTGAGGCACAGTGAAGTCGGAGAAGCAGCGTGGCTCAGTGGAAAGAGCCCGGGCTTTGGAGTCAGAGGTCATGGGTTCAAATCCCAACTCCGCCAATTGCCAGCTGTGTGACTTTGGGCAAGTCACGTCACTGCTCTGGGCCTCAGTTCCCTCATCTGGAAAATGGGGATTAAGACTGTGAGCCCCAGGTGGGACAACCTGATCACTCTGTAACCTCCCCAGCGCTTAGAACAGTGCTTTGAACATAATAAGCGCTCAATAAATGCCATTATTATTATTATTATTAAGTCACACAGTAGACAAGTGGCCGAGCCAGGATTAATTATCAGTCAATCGCATTTATTGAGCGCTGTGTGCAGAGCACTGGACTAAGCGCTTGGGAAGTACAAGTCGGCGACACATAGAGACGGTCCCTACCCAACAGCGGGCTCACAGTCTAGAAGGGGGAGACAGAGAACAAAACCAAACACACTAACGAAATAAAATAGAATAGAATAAATATGTACAAGAAAGATAAATAAATAAATAGGGTAATAAATATGTACAAACATATATATACAGGTGCACAGGTCCTTCTCACACTCAATACGCTCAACAAATATCACTGACTAATGAATCAAATCCCAGGCCCGTGCCCTGGCCACGTTGTTTCTCTAGACTGTAAACTCATGGTGGGCAGGGAAGTGTCTACCAGCGCCGTTATACTGAACTCTCCCAAGTGCTCAGTAGTGCTCTGCGATGATGATGATATTCTATATATCTAACAATTATAAATTATCGGCTAGACATCGTGGCCTTACTTTAGTTTGACTCAGCACCAAGGCCGCAGAACGTGGGCGATGAATTACCTTCAAAAACTGCAGACATTTACTTGCTATCAAATTTTCCGCGCATTTAAGACCGCACGCTTTGATCATCATCATCATCAATCGTATTTATTGAGCGCTTACTGTGTGCAGAGCACTGGACTAAGCGCTTGGGAAGTACAAGTTAGCATCACCGGTACCTTAAGATGATCCGTAAAAGGCAATCGGACTAGCTGTTCTGAGAAAACATTAATGCGCAGACCGGGAATACGGGTTGTAGTAATTGGAAAACCCAGATGATCATCATCATCATCGATCGTATTTATTGAGCGCTTACTGTGTGCAGAGCACTGTACTAAGCGCTTGGGAAGTACAAGTTGGCGTCACCGGTACCTCAAGACGATCCGTAAAAGGCCATCGGACTAGCTGTTCTGAGAAAGCATTAATGCGCAGACCGGGAATACGGGCTGTAGTAATTGGAAAACTCAGATGATCATCATCACCATCGATCGTATTTATTGAGCGCTTACTGTGTGCAGAGCACTGGACTAAGCGCTTGGGAAGTACAAGCTGGCGTCACCGGTACCTCAAGACGATCCGTAAAAGGCCATCGGACTAGCTGTTCTGAGAAAGCATTAATGCGCAGACCGGGAATACGGGTTGTAGTAATTGGAAAACCCAGATGATCATCATCATCATCGATCGTATTTATTGAGCGCTTACTGTGTGCAGAGCACTGTACTAAGCGCTTGGGAAGTACAAGTTGGCGTCACCGGTACCTCAAGACGATCCGTAAAAGGCCATCGGACTAGCTGTTCTGAGAAAGCATTAATGCGCAGACCGGGAATACGGGTTGTAGTAATTGGAAAACCCAGATGATCATCATCATCATCGATCATATTTATTGAGCGCTTACTGTGTGCAGAGCACTGGACTAAGCGCTTGGGAAGTACAAATTGGCAACATATAGAGACAGTCCCTACCCAACAGTGGGCTCACAGTCTAAAAGGGGGACCTACGCCCTTTTAGAGACCGAGAAAACGTCGCCAGATTTTTCTCACCGAGCAGGGTCTGGTTGTAAGGCGCGTTGGCTGCTGCGACGCACTGCGTCCAGATCTGACTCTGTTCGTCGTAAGACATCACAAATAGGAAGTCACAGGCCTCCGCGATCCCGCTGTAGTTGTAGCATCTTCGGTCAACGCACTTCGGAGACCAAGCTACGTCAAAAGTTACCTGCGGGAGGAAGGCACAGCTTGCCGTTCTTTGGGAAATGGGTATTTCCTCTTGCAAGACCAGGCAGAATTCCCCGCAACCAAGGGAATAGCTTAGTCTCATTGCGGATATTTAGCCGCAGCTCGGCACGCTGAATATCGCCCCTTTAATTTGTTCAACCTCGGATGGTCAAGTGACCCGACAAACAAATTCACTGGCAGGGTGAAGAACTGTTGCACGCTTGTACTGTTAATTATTATTAACAGTAATAATAATTATTATTATTATGGTACTTAAGTGCTTACTATGCCTCTGGCTTATTTATCTCAATGCCCAACTCTCGTCTACGTCGTCTCATTCTAATCAATCAATCAATCGTATTTATTGAGCGCTTACTATGTGCAGAGCACTGTACTAAGCGCTTGGGAAGTACAAATTGGCAACACATAGAGACAGTCCCTACCCAACAGTGGGCTCACAGTCTAATCCTGGCTCTGTCACTTGTCTGCCTTGTGACCAGGAGCAAGTCACTTTGATTTTGTTAGTATGTTTGGTTTTGTTCTCTGTCTCCCCCTTTTAGACTGTGAGCCCACTGGTGGGTAGGGACTGTCTCTAGATGTTGCCAATTTGTACTTCCCAAGCGCTTAGTACAGTGCTCTGCACATAGTAAGCGCTCAATAAATACGATTGATGATGATGATGATGATGGGCCTCAGTTGCCTCGTCTGGAAAATGGGGATGAAGGGTGTGAGCCTCCTGTCCAACCTGATTGCCTTGTACCTGCCTCAGCACTTAGGACAGTGCTTGGCACGGAGCAAGCGCTTCACGGACACCGTAATTATTATTGAAGCAGCGTGGCTTAGTGGAAAGACCACGGGCTTGGGAGTCAGAGGACCCGGGTTCTAATCCCGGCTCTGCCCCTTCTCCGCTGTACGACTTTGGGCAAGCCACTTAACTTCTCTGTGCCTCAGTTATCTCATCTGTAAAAAGGGGATTAAGACTCTGTATAATAATAACAATAATGGCATTTGTTAAGCGCTTACTATGTGCAAAGCACTGTTCGAAGCGCTGGGGGGATGCAAGGTGATCAGGTTGTCCCGCGTGGGGCTCACAGTCATCATCCCCATTTTACAGACGAGGGAACTGAGGCTCCGAGAAGTTAACTGACTTGCCCAAGGTCACACAGCAGACATGTGGCAGAGCCGGGATTCGAACCCCTGACCCCCGACTCCAAAACCCGTGCTCTTTCCACTGAGCCACGCTGCTTCACAAACATGTATATTTGTACAGATTTATTACTCTATTGACTGTGTCCAACCCGATTACCTTCTATCTCCCCCGGCACTTGCTTGGCATATAAAAAGAGCTTAATGAATACCATCATCGTTATTATTATTATCCTATTCTAACCAAAGTGGTCAGTGCATCATATTCTGGTGAGGAGTCATCAACTTCTTGCTCTGTATCTATATTAATTCCATCCATATACCGTTTCTTGGCCAAATCCAGTTGTTCGTCGTTATCTTTTAGACAGTGAGCCCACTGTTGGGTAGGGACTGTCTTTATATGTTGCCATCTTGTACTTCCCAAGCGCTTAGTCCAGTGCTCTGCACACAGTAAGCGCTCAGTAAATACGATTGATTGATTGATTGATTATTATTATCCTAGGCAACTCTGTCAGGTCAGCTAATAGAGACAGGAAATTCTACGGAGGATTCAGGATGCCTGGGTCCCAGTCTTGTTCGAACTGTGCACGTCTGAGGTCCAATGGAGAATGGGGGAGAGGGGGAGGTTGAAGTGGGGGGCATGGGGCTCGCCTCTTCTGAGTTCTCGGAGTAAGTACTAAAGGACGGGGAGCAAAGAGGTTGCTGAAAAATAGAAAGGGAGATTAGCCGGAAAAAGAAAAAACACCGTGGGGGACGGAAGCGGCGAGGCAAAAGGGAGGACTCTTATTATTATGATTATTAATCATAATAATACTGAAGCGGTATTTGTTAAGCACTTAGTAAGTGCCAAGCATTATACTAAGCACTGCAGATACAAGAAAGTCTTCGAGACTGTGAGCCCGTTGTTGGGTGGGGACCGTCTCTATATCAATCAATCAATCAATCGTATTTATTGAGCGCTTACTGTGTGCAGAGCACTGTACTAAGTGCTTGGGAAGTACAAGTTGGCAACATATAAAGACAGTCCCTACCCAACAGTGGGCTCACAGTCTAAAAGACTATAAAATAATAATAATAATAATAATAATGGCATTTATTAAGCGCTATGTGCAAAGCACTGTTCTAAGCGCTGGGGAGGTTACAAGGTGATCAGGTTGTCCCACGTGGGGCTCCCAGTCTTAATCCTCATTTTCCAGATGAGGGAACTGAGGCCTAGGGAAGTGAAGTGACTTGCCCAAAGTCACACAGCTGACAATTGGCGGAGCCGGGATTTGAACCCATGACCTCTGACTCCAAAGCCCGTATGTTGCCGACCTGTACTTCCCAAGCGCTTAGTACAGTGCCCTGCACACAGTAAGCGCTCAATAAATACGACTGAATGAATGAAAGAAAATCGGGTCAGATGGCATCTTTGTACCATCTGAGGTTCACATTCTGACTAGGAGAAGCATTCATTCATTCAATTGCATTTATTGAGCGCTTACTGTGTGCAGAGCACTGGACTAAGCGCTTGGGAAGGACAAGTCGGCAACATATAGAGATTTAGCAACAGGCTCACAGTCTAGAAGGGGGAGACGGACAACAAAACACGTAGACAGGTGTCAAAACTGTGAGAAGCCAAGCACTGTTCTAAGCGCTGGGGAGGTTACAAGGTGATCAGCCCCACGGGGGGCTCACAGCCTTCACCCCATATTACGGATGAGGCCACTGAGGCCCAGAGAATCAATCAATCAATCATATTTATTGAGCGCTTACTATGTGCAGAGCACTGTACTAAGCGCTTGGGAAGTACAAATTGGCAACATATAGAGACAGTCCCTACCCAACATTGGGCTCACAGTCTAAAAGGGGGAGACAGAGAACAAAACCAAACATACTAACAAAATAAAATAAATAGAATCATCATCATCATCATCAATCCTATTTATTGAGCACTTACTATGTGCAGAGCACTGTACTAAGCGCTTGGGAAGTACAAGTTGGCAACATATAGAGACAGTCCCTACCCAACAGTGGGCTCACAGTCTAAAAGGGGGAGACAGAGAACAAAACCAAACATACTAACAAAATAAATAGAATAGATATGTACAAGTAAAATAAATAAATAAATAGAGTAATAAATATGTACAACCATATATATATATATATTACAGGTGCTGTGGGGAAGGGGAGGAGGTAAGATGGGGGGATGGAGAGGGGGACGAGGGGGAGAGGAAGGAAGGGGCTCAGTCTGGGAAGGCCTCCTGGAGGAGGTGAAGTGACTTGCCCCAAATCACACAGCTGATAAGCGGCGTGCTCTCGTGGATGGAGCATCGTCCTGGAAGTCGGAAGGACTTGGGTTCTAATCCTGGCTCTGCCGTTTGTCTGCTGTGTGACCTTGGGCAAGAGACTTCACTTCTCTGGGCCTCAGTTCCCTCATCTGGAAAATGGGGATTAAGGCTGTGAACCCCAGGCGGGACACGGACTGTGTTCGGCCCGATGATGAACAAGACTGGAACCCAGGCGTCCCGGAACCTCGGTAGAATTTTATGTCTCTATTAGCTGACCTGACAGAGTTGCCTAGGATAATAATAATAACGATGATGGTATTCATGAAGCGCTTACAATGTGCCAAGCACTGTTACTTCCTCACTTACTTCCTTTTAAGCGCTTACTATGTGCCAAACACTGTTCTAATCAATCAGTCGTATTTATTGAGCGCTTACTGTGAGCAGAGCACTGTACTAAGCGTTTGGGAAATACAAGTTGGCAACATATAGGGACGGTCCCTACCCGACAGTGGGCTCACAGCCTAGAAGGGGGATTCGCTTGTATCTACCCCAGCGCTTAGTACAGTGCCTGGCACAAAGTAAGGGCTTAAAAGATACCATTAAAAAAACAGACGGGAGTAGGATTTAGTCACTATTTTTCAGGGGAGGGATCTGAGGCCCAGAGAAGTGACTTAAGGTCACCCAGCAGGTGAGCGGCAGAGGCAGGATTAGAACCCAGATCCTCTATCGCCCAGGCCCGCGCTCTTTCCACTCTCCTCCACTACTTCTCAAGATTTCAGGGCAGCGGAAACCAGAAGATCAGAGGAAGCAAGAAGCAGAGGGACACCGAGCGAAAGAGGACGACGAGACGGCAAACAGAAGTCAGAGCACGTGACGAGGGAAATAGAGGAAGGAGGACGGGGGTGGGGGCACAGTGACAGGGACAAAATAAGTGGGGAGAAAGATGAACAGAAAAGGGATTAGCAAACATAAAGACCAGCGGAGGGGAACACAGACAGCAAAAGTGGAAGTGAATCATCATCATCAATCGTATTTATTGAGCGCTTACTATGTGCAGAGCACTGTACTAAGGGCTTGGGAAGCACAAATTGGCAACATCTAGAGACAGTCCCTACCCAACATTGGGCTCACAGTCTAAAAGGGGGAGACGGAGAACAAAACCAAACATACTAACAAAATAAAATAGAATAGAATAGATATGTACAAGTAAAATAAATAGAGTAATAAATATGTACAAACATATATACATATATACAGGTGAATGGTGCATATTGTGAATGAAGTGAATGATGGGCCGGGGAGCGTGAAGCCCAGGAAGGGAAGAGAGATCGAGAAGGGGAAGTTGTTCGGTCTGGGATGAAGAAGGGTGTTTCCGCTAGCAAAGAACAGTCTGAACTACTGACTACATTTTAGTAAAATTCCTTTACTTCCATAACTAACCGTGTCTTCCAAAAGACGCTTCAAAACGTCTCCAAATAACCCCATTAGGCTCTTGAAAAATCTATTTTTTATTATTATTATCGATAATATTAGTATATATTAATTATATATTAATCAATCAATCAATCGTATTTATTGAGCGCTTACTGTGTGCAGAGCACTGTACTAAGCGCTTGGGAAGCACAAATTGGCAACGTATAGAGACAGTCCCTACCCAACATTGGGCTCACAGTCTAAAAGGGGGAGACGGAGAACAAAACCAAACATACTAACAAAATAAAATAAATAGAATAGATAGGTACAAGTAAAATAAATAAATAAATAGAGTAATAAATATGTACAAACATATATACATATATACAGGTGAAAGTATACTGTGAATGAAGTGAATGATGGGCCGGGGAGCGTGAAGCCCAGGAAGGGAAGAGAGATCGAGAAGGGGAAGTTGTTCGGTCTGGGATGAAGAAGGGTGTTTCCGCTAGCAAAGAAGAGTCTGAACTACCGACTACGTTTTAGTAAAATTCTTTTACTTCCGTAACTAACCGTGTCTTCCACAAGACGCTTCAAAACGTCTCCAAATAACCCCATTAGGCTCTTGAAAAATCTATTTTTTATTATTATTATTATCGATAATATTATTATATATTAATGATATATTAATAGTATTGTATTGTATATAGCGTTCTAATTACAATATATATCATCATCAATCATCATCATCAATCGTATTTATTGAGTGCTTACTGTGTGCAGAGCACTGTACTGAGCGCTTGGGAAGTACAAGTTGGCAACATATAATATGTATATTATACATATACATATAATATACATATAACATGTATATTATACATCTGCATATAACATGTAGTATTATCATATTAATTATACGTTATAATTATATGTTATTATAATATATAATGTATTATTGTCGATAATAATAATTGTGGTATTTGTTATGCACTCACATGGCGTGGCATTGTGGATAGAGCCCAGGCCTGGGAATCAGAAGGTCAGGGGTTCTCATCCCGGCTCCACCACTCGTCTGCTGTGTGACCTTGGGCAAGTCACTCCACTCGTCTGGGCCGCAGTTACCTCATCTCTAAAATCAATCAATCAATCGATCGTATTTATTGAGCGCTTACTGTGTGCAGAGCACTGGACTAAGCGCTTGGGAAGTACAAGTCGGCAACACACAGAGACGGTCCCAGTGGGGACCGAGACTGTGAGCCCCACATGGGACAGGGACTGTGTCCGACCTAATTTGCTTGTATCCACCCCAGCGCTTAGTACAGTACCTGGCACGTAGCAAGTGCTTAGCAAATACCACAATTACTAATTATTACTTACTATATGTCAAACACTGTACAAAGTGCTGGGTTTGTGACAAGATAATCAGGTCTCACAGGGGACTCACCGTCTAAGCAGGAGGGTGGAAAATCCCCATTTTGCAGATGAGGGAACTGAGACATACAGAAGTTCAGTGACTTGCCCAAGGTCACACAGCAGGTGTGTGGCAGAGCCAAGATTAGAACCCGGGTCCTCGTACGCCCAGGCCCGCGCTCTTAGGTTATTACTCTACTTATTTATTTTACTTGCACCTATCTATTCTATTTATTTTATTTTGTTAGTATGTTTGGTTTTGTTCTCTGTCTCCCCCTTCTAGACTGAGAGCCCGCTGTTGGGTAGGGACCGTCTCTATATGTTGCCGACTTGTACTTCCCAAGCACTTAGTACAGTGCTCTGCACACAGTAAGCACTCAATAAATACGATTGATTGATTGAGAGGAGAAAATGCATATATCTCAAGTTGCGAAAGTCCATTTTCGTCTTTTCACCTGTGATCCTGGAATTTCCGAATGGAATGCTTCCGTCGTCTCTCTAACCAAAGCGGTCAATGCGTCATATTCTGGTGAGGAGTCGTTAACTTCTTGCTCTATATCTATATTAATTCCATCCATATACTGTTTCTTGGCCAAATCCAGTTGTTCGGCTACCCAAGACGCTCTGAATGCCGGATCAACAATATCTTTTAAGGGGACATCTCCTAGAGATAATAAAGCATAAGATTTCACCTGAACGCGAACGTCTTCTAGTGAGATTGAAATGCTTAGCAAACATCACACACCACGGTGCTCCGGCCTGTTTCCCCTCCGTTTGTACCGTTTCTCTTTAAAGAGGCTACAGGTCAACAAAAAAATGCCACTACCTCATTAATTCCCAAGAGCATCTTTTAAGCAATCACGACAAACCATTTTTTCCAATTTAGAGACCCAGGGACACCACCGGACACCTTCACTAGGCATTCTTGTTTTAAAAAGGCTTAGACTCACGAGGTAAAGAAAGCAGAACTACACAAAAGGACTTTTGAGATTTCTGAAAAGTCCTTTATCAAGCGCTTAGTACAGTGCTCTGCACACAGTAAGCGCTCAATAAATACGATTGATGATGTTCTGGTATCTGACAAAGAGATAAGAACGGAATAAAGTCCTGAAAACACTTCCTACTTGAAAAACTGAGGAAGATGGAGACGGCTCGAGATTCTTCCAACTAAAATCTAATGAACGACCCCAAATTCCGACTTTAACTGACCTTTCAGCACTATCCTGGAGCCTTGCGAATGAGCGTGACACATGAGTTCCGGGTCATACTTTCCAAATGCTGCCACGGTTGTAATTTGAGACCAATCATAAAACTTCCAGGTTTTCTTTCCAACATCAAACACAAAGACCTGCGGGAAAACCAATGGAAAGTCAAGCATTCCATTTAAAGGCCTTCACTTAAACTGGAAAAAAAAAACAACCAAGCACTTTTCCTCACCCTAATTTAAATGACACCGGTTCAGGTACGTTATTTCTCTATACGTTTCCTACTCGATACCTATTAAATAGTATAAAAAACGAGGGCTCCGTCTTCCAAAAAATGCAATATTATCAAACCTACTTGAGTTTTGAAGGGTATTAGGCCAAAAGTGGGCTTGCCTATCAATCAATTGTATGTATTGAGCGCTTACTCTATGCACAGCACTGCACTAAACGTTTGGAAGAGTCCACGCAACAGAGTTGGTAGCCGCTTTCCCTGCGGCCAAGCAGCTTACGACAGGGAGGGCTGGGCAGACTGTTCTCCATCTTCATTGAATAGCTGCCAATATTTGGAATACAATAATATCACAATTATATTTGATTTGATGAATTATCATTCATGACTGGGAATATCACGAGTGATGACATTAAGTGCCTTCTCAAGATTAAGTGCTTGCTGTTTTGTTTGGCCGTCTGTCTCCCCCTTCTATCAATCAATCAATCGTATTTATTGAGCGCTTACTGTGTGCAGAGCACTGTACTAAGCGCTTGGGAAGTACAAGTTGGCAACATATAGAGACAGTCCCTACCCAACAGCAGGCTCACAGTCTAAAAGGGGGAGACAGGGAACAAAACTAAACATACTAACAAAATAAAATAAATAGAATAGATATGTACAAGTAAAATAGAGTAATAAATATGTACAAATTGTTCTCTCTCTTCCCCTTCTAGACTGTGAACCCACTGTTGGGTAGGGACCGTCTCTATGTGTTGCCGACCTGTACTTCCCAAGCGCTTAGTACAGTGCTCTGCACACAGTAAGCGCTCAATAAATACGATTGAATGAATGAATGGTTCACTCAATCCATACCATTGATTGACCGTTGCCTTGGTTCATCATCCGCCTTCCGGCTCAGGCGGAAGACAGCACTAAGCGCTTGGTAGAGTACAACCGAGCAAGAAGACGTGACCCTGCCCTCAAGGAGCTTACAATCGAGCGGGATGAGGTACGCATTGAAAATAGGAGGAAGTAAGAGAGGATAATAGATGCGTGCGTAAGTGTTAAATGAGATTGAGAGAACGTGGGTGATTAGGTGGCTTTTGAAAGTTGGGAAACATACGGTGGGGAGGCTGGAAATCAAGCGGGGAAGGCCTCTTGGAGGAGGTGTGATTTCAGAAGGGCTTTCAGGAGAGCTGGCTATGAAAGGGAGTGTGAGGTCTCAGCAAGAAGTGGGCCACAGTTGAGAAGAGAATGAGGCGGAGTCATCTACGTGAGCCCGCTGTTGGGTAGGGACCGTCTTTATACGGTCTTGTACTTCCCAAGCGCTTAGAACAGCGCTCTGCACACAGTAAGCGCTCAATAAATACGACTGACTGAATGAATGAATCTATCTCACCGCACCAATCTTCCCCCCTTCAAAGCCCTACTGAAGGCTCTCCTCCTCTAGGAAGGCTTCCCAGACTAAGCCCCCCTTTTCCTCAGCTCCCCGTCCCCTCCCCGTCATCCCGACTCCCTCCCTCTGCTCTACCCCCGTCCCGGCCCCACAGCACTGGTGCATATATGTACATATAGAGTATATTTATTTATATTAATACTTGCTTAGAAGTGTATATCTATAATTCTATTTATATTGATACTATTGACGCCTGTTTACTTGGTTTGATGTCTGTCTCCCCCCTTCTAGACTGTGGGCCCGTTGTGGGCAGGGATTGTCTCTCTTTGTTGCTGAATTGTACTTTCCAAGCGCTTAGTACAGTGCTCTGCAAATAGTAAGTGCTCGGGCAGGGACCGTCTCTATATATTGCCGATTTGTACTTCCCAAGTGCCTAGTACAGTGCTCTACAAACAGGACCGTGAGCCCACTGTTGGGTAGGGACCGTCTCTATATGTTGCCAACTTGGACTTCCCAAGCGCTTAGTACAGTGCTCTGCACACAGTAAGCGCTCAATAAATACGATTGAATGAATGAGTGCTCAATAAGTACAATTGAATGAATAAATATGACTGACTGACTGAATGAATGATGTTTTGGCCATATCCTGCCTCTGGCCTGAAGCACCCTCCCTCTTCATTTCCATCAGGCGAGTAATCGCCCCACCTTCAAAGCCTAGAAGCAGCGTGGCTCAGCGGAAAGAGCCCGGGCTTTGGAGTCGGAGGTCATGGGTTCAAATCCCGGCTCCACCAACTGTCAGCTGTGTGACTTTGGGCAAGTCACCTCACTTCTCTGGGCCTCAGTTCCCTCAGCTGGAAAATGGGGATTAAAACCGTGAGCCCCCCGTGGGACAACCTGATCACCTTGTAACCTCCTCAGCGCTTAGAACAGCGCTTTGCACATAGTAAGCGCCTAATAAATACCATCATTATTATTATTGAAGGCCCACCTCCACCAAGAGGCCTTCCCTGACTAAGCCCTCATTTCCTTTTCTCCCACTCCCTTCTGTGACGCCCTTGTACTTGAATTTGGACCCTTTATTCCCCCCTCCCTCAGCCCCACAGCACTGATGTACATATCTGTAATTTATTTATTTCTATAAATGTCTGTCTCCCCCTCTAGCTCACTGTGGTCAAGGAATGTGTCTACCACGTGCAACGAACACTGCTTTGCAGATAGTAAGCGCTTAATAAATCCCATCATTATTATTATTATTATTGTTACCAACTCTGTTACCTGTACTTTCCCAGCGCTTAGTACAGTGCTCTCTGTGCACAGTAAGTGCTCAGGAAATACAACTGATTGATTGAGGAGCGAAGAATGCAAGGTGGGATGTAATGAGAGAACAGAGCGGATAAGTGTTCTATTTATTTTATTTTGTTAGTATGTTTGGTTTTGTTCTCTGTCTCCCCCTTTTAGACTGTGAGCCCACTGTTGGGTAGGGACTGTCTCTATATGTTGCCAACTTGTACTTCCCAAGCGCTTAGTACAGTGCTCTGCACACAGTAAGCGCTCAATAAATACGATTGATTGATTGATAAGAAGGAGGGAGAGAGCTGACTGAATATCTAAACTCCGTGAGGAGTTTCCGCTCGATGCAGACGTTTCTCAGGAGCAGGATGTTTTAGGAGAATCAATCAATCAATCAATCGGATTTATGGAGCGCTTACTGTGTGCAGAGCACTGTACTAAGCGCTTGGGAAGTCCAAGTTGGCAACATATAGAGACAGTCCCTACCCAACAGTGGGCTCCCAGTCTAAAAGACTCACCTGGGTGGCACAATGGATTGGAGAAGGGAGAGAGAGGAGACAGGCCGAGCTCAGCAAGGAGGCTGAAGTAGTAATCACGCTGGGTTACTACCACTGTCTGAACCGACTTGTACTTCCCAAGCGCTTAGTACAGTGCTCTGCACACAGTAAGCGCTCAATACATACGATTGAATGAATGAATGAATGAACCAGTGTCCGAGTCAGAGTGTCTGAGCCAGAGAAGCAGCGTGGCTCAGTGGAAAGAGCCCGGGTTTTGGAGTCAGAGGTCATGGGTTCAAATCCCGGCTCCGCCAACTGTCACCTGTGTGACCGTGGGCAAGTCACTTCACTTCTCTGGGCCTCAGTTACCTCATCTGGACAATGGGGATTAAAACTGTGAGCCCCCCCCCGCCGTGGGACAACCTGATCACCTTGTAACCTCCCCAGCGCTTAGAACAGTGCTTTGCACATAGTAAGCGCTTAATACCAAAAAAAACCCCAAAACAAACCAACAAAGCAGCCATTGGTCGGGAAGTAACGGGTGGCTCTTGGAAACATGTGACAATCTAAGGGCTGAAAGAGAGGTTGAAATTAAGAATAATTCCTTATCTTCCTGTTCTCTAACTCTTCCCCCAGTCCGGTCCCTCCTTCACTCTGCCGCTGGGATGCTTTTTCTAAAAAATTGTTCAGCCTATGTCTCGCCACTCCTTAACTTCCAGTGGCTGCCCATCCAATCAATCAATCAATCAATCATATTTATTGAGCGCTTACTGTGTGCAGAGCACCATCTCTGCATCAAGCGGAAACTCCTTAATACTAGCTTTATATTTATTCACTCATTCAATAGTACTTATTGAGCGCTTACTGTGTGCAGAGCACTGTACTAAGCATTTGGAAAGTACAAATCAGCAACAAATAGAGACAATCCCTGCCCACAATGGGCTCGCCGCCTAGAAGCAGCGTGGCTCAGTGGAAAGAGCCCGGGCTTTGGAGTCAGAGGTCATGGGTTCAAATCCCGGCTCCTTCAACTGTCAGCTGTGTGACTTTGGGCAAGTCGCTTCACTTCCCTGGGCCTCAGTTCCCTCATCTGGAAAATGGGGATGAAGACTGTGAGCCCCCCTGTGGGACAACCTGATCACCTTGTAACCTCCTCAGCGCTTAGAACGGTGCTTTGCACATAGAAAGCGTTTAACAAATACCAAAAAAACCCAACAAACCAACAAACCAAGACAGTGGCTCTTGGAAATGGACTCACCGTCTAGAAGGGGGGAGACAGACAACAAAACAAAACATTCACATTTCTGAGTTGTGCTTTTCTTCCATTCATTACCGTGATATTTTTGTCCTCGTCGATAATCGGATCATTATATGTCAGACTCTCTAAAGAGTTCAGGACCTTAGTCTTTCTTTGGGTCATCTGTTTTTCTGATAATAATAATAATAGTAATAATTATCGTATTTGTTAAGCACTTACTCTGTGACAATCACTGTTCTAAGCGCCCTCCATCTCACTGTACCTCAATCTCATCTATCTTTCAGTCAGTCAAATTTATCGAGCGCTTACTGTGTGCGCGGCACTGTACTGAACGCTTGGGAGAGGACAATACCACAATAAACAGACACACACCACTATCTCACCTCCAACCCCTTGCTCACATCCTCCTTTGGGCCTGGAACTCCCTCCCGCTTCAGACCGCCGCTCTCTTTTCCTTCAACGATGACTAAATTCACCTCTCCTCCGAGAAGCCTTCCTTGACTAAGCCCTCGTCTCCTCTACTCCCCCTCCCTTCCGCATCACCTATGCACTTGAATCTGAATAATAATAATAATAATGCCATTTATTCAGCGCTTACTACGTGCCAAGCACTGTTCTAAGCGCTGGGGAGGTTACAAGGAGATCACGGGGCGCTCACAGTCTTAATCCCCATTCTACAGATGAGGGAACTGAGGCACTGAGCAGTGAAGTGACTTGCCCAAAGTCACACAGTTGACAGTTGGCAGAGCCAGGACTCGAACCCATGACCCCTGACTCTAAAGCCCGTGCTCTTTCCACTGAGCCACGCTGCTTCTCTGAGTGCTTCAAGCACTCCGTATTCACCACACCCTCAACCCACAGGATTTATGGACATATCCATAATTAATTATAACACCTGTATTTACTTCTAGGCTGTAAGCTTTATGTGCATAGGGAAGGAGTCTGCCAACTCTCTTGTCCTGTACAGTCCCACGCGCTTAGTGCAGTGCTCTGCACACAGCAAGCGTTCAATAACAATCACTGATTAATTAATAGTGCCAAGACTGCAAGCCTCGGAGACAGGAAGAACGGTGCCGTTGTCGACGGCTGCAAAATTGAGGAGGAGGAGGGGATTTGGGAAGGAAGAAGAGTTGAGCTTTAGACCCATTGATTTTGGGGTGGTGGCAGGATCTAATCATAATTCTTGCGGTATTGGTTAAGCATTTACTATGTTCCAGGCCGTGGGATGGACACAAACAAATCAGGTTCATTCATTCAGTCATTCAATCGTATCTATTGAGCGCTTACTGTGTGCAGAGCACTGTACTGAGCGCTTGGGAAGTACAAGTTGGCAACATAAAGAGACGGGCCCTACCCAACAAGGGGCTCAATCAATCAATCATATTTATTGAGCGCTTACTATGTGCAGAGCACTGTACTAAGCACTTGGGAAGTACAAATTGGCAACATATAGAGACAGTCCCTACCCAACAGTGGGCTCACAGTCTACAAGGGGGAGAAAGAGAACAAAACCAAACATACTAACAAAATTAAATAAATAGAATAGATATGTACAAGTAAATAAATAAATAGAGTAATAAATATGTACAAACATATATACATATATACAGGTGCTGTGGGGAAGGGAAGGAGGTAAGATGGGGGGATGGAGAGGGGGGCGAGGGGGAGAGGAAGGAAGGGGCTCAGTCTGGGAAGGCCTCTTGGAGGAGGTGAGCTCTCAGCAGGGCCTTGAAGGGAGGAAGAGAGCTAGCTTGGCGGATGGGCAGAGGGAGGGAGGGCATTCCAGGCCCGGGGGATGACGTGGGCCGGGGGTCGATGGCGGGACGGGCGAGAACGAGGCCTAACGGTGAGGAGATTAGAGGCGGAGGAGCGGAGGGTGCGGGCTGGGCTGGAGAAGGAGAGAAGGGAGGGGAGGTAGGAGGGGGCCAGGGGATGGACAGCCTGGAAGCCCAGGGTGAGGAGTTTCTGCCTGATGCGCAGATTGATCGGTAGCCACTGGAGATTTTTGAGGAGGAGAGTAACATGCCCAGAGCGTTTCTGGACAAAGATAATCCGGGCAGCAGCATGAAGTATGGATTGAAGTGGAGAGAGACACGAGGATGGGAGATCAGAGAGAAGGCTGATGCAGTAGTCCAGACGGGATAGGATGAGAGCTTGAACGGGCAGGGTAGTGGTTTGGATGGAGAGGAAAGGGCGGAGCTTGGCGATGTTGCGGAGCTGAGACCGGCAGGTTTCGGTGATGGATTGGATGTGAGGGGTGAATGAGGGAGCGGAGTCGAGGATGACACCAAGGTTGCGGGCTTGTGGGACGGGAAGGATGGCGGTGCCGTCTACAGTGACGGGAAAGTCAGGGAGAGGGCAGGGTTTGGGAGGGAAGACAAGGAGTTCAGTCACAGTCCCTGTCCCACATGGGGCTCACAGTCTTAACCCCATTTTGCAGATGAGGGAACTGAGGCCCAGAGAAGTGAAGCGACTTGCCCAAAGTCACACAGAAGACACATGGCGGAGGTGGGATTAGAACCCAGGTCCTCCTGACTCTCAGGCCCGCGTTCTACCCATGATCTGGAGGCAGGAGGAAATGTAAAAGTGCAGAGAAGGACAGGGGACAAGCAACCTAGGCTCAGAAGTCCACCCCACAGAGGTGTTTAGTTAGTAGCTGAAGCTGTGGGAGAGAGTGCAGAGTAAGGTGAGAGAAAGGGACCCATGAAAAAGCTTTTACGTATGTGTGCGTGGGCACACACGGAGAGTTAGTGTGGAAGCCAGAAAAAGAGCCTGAAAAAGTCATCTAAATTTCTGCAATTTCTTAAAATGAAGCCTGAAAATAAAAGGCCAGCCCCTGATCTACTAATAACTGTGGCATTTGTTACTGGCTTATGGCCATTCATTCATTCATTCATTCATTCAATCGTATTTATTGAGTGCTTACTGTGCGCAGAGCACTGTACTAAGCGCTTGGAAAGTACAAGTTGGCGACATATAGAGACGGTCCCTACCCAACAACGGGCTCACAACCCAAGCACTGGGGTATGTACACCGCAATCAGATTCCACCCAGCCTCTTTCATTGTTACTAAACTACTACAAATAATGGAGGAATAATCAGTTACTCGTAATAATAATAATAATAATAATAATAATAATAACGATGGCATTTATTAAGCGCTTACTATGTGCAAAGCACTGTTCTAAGCACTGGGGAGGTTACAAGGTGATCAGGTTGTCCCTCGGGGGGGGGCGGGTCACGGTCAATCCCCGTTTTACAGATGAGGTAACAGGCCCAGAGAAGTGAAGTGACTTGCCCAAAGTCACACAGCTGACAATTGGCGGAGCCAGGATTTGAACCCATGACCCACTGCTTCTCTGTAGCAAAGGTTTTGGAATATCCAGTAAAACTGGACATTTTGGGCCCGTTCTTATGGCCTCGGCTAGGGCTCATCCCTGCAGGCAGGGAGAGAGAGAGAGAGAGAGGTAGGGAGAGAGAAGCAGCCTGGCTTAGTGGAAAGAGCCCGGGCTTGGGAGTCAGAAGTCATGGGTTCTAATCCCGATTCCGCCACTTGTCTGCTGTGTGACCTTGGGCAAGCCACTTAACTTCTCTGGGCCTCAGTTACCTCATCTGTAAAATGGGGATTAAGACTGTGAGCCCCACGTAGGACAACCTGATTACCTTGTATCTACTTCAGCACTTGGAACAGTGCTTGGCACATAGTAAGCGCTTAATAAATACCATAATTATTATTATGATTAGAGAGAGAGACAGGCGGGGAGCATGAGAGAGAGAGATAGGCAGGCAGGGAGCGAGAGGGATGAGAGACAGGCAGGGAGCGAGAAAGAGACAGGCAGGGAGAGAGACAGACAGGCAGAGAGAGAGACAAGCAGGGAGAGAGAGACAGGCAGGGAGAGAGAGACAGGCAGGGAGAGAGACAGAGACTGGCAGGGAGAGAGAGAGACTGGCAGGGAGAGAGACAGAGACTGGCAGGGAGAGAGACAGAGACTGGCAGGGAGAGACAGGCAGGGAGAGAGACAGAGACTGGCAAGGAGAGACAGAGACAGACAGGGAGACAGAGATAGGCAGGGAGAAAGAGACAGGCAGGGAGAGAGACAGGCAGAGAGACAGAGAGACAGGCAGGGAGACAGAGACAGGCAGGGAGACAGAGACAGGCAGGGAAACAGAGACAGGCAGGGAGACAGAGACTGGCAGGGAGAGAGACAGAGACTGGCAAGGAGAGACAGAGACAGGCAGGGAGACAGAGACAGGCAGGGAGAGAGACAGAGACTGGCAGGGAGAGAGAGACAGGCAGGGAGAGAGACAGAGACTGGCAGGGAGAGAGACAGAGACTGGCAGGGAGAGAGACAGACACTGGCAGGGAGAGAGACAGAGACTGGCAGGGAGAGAGACAGACACTGGCAGGGAGAGAGAGACAGGCAGGGAGAGAGACAGAGACTGGCAAGGAGAGACAGAGACTGGCAAGGAGAGACAGAGACTGGCAAGGAGAGAGAGAGAGACAGGCAGGGAGAGAGAGACAGGCAGGGAGACAGAGACAGGCAGGGAGAGAGAGACAGGCAGGGAGAGAGACAGAGACTGGCAGGGAGAGAGACAGAGACTGGCAGGGAGAGAGAGACAGGCAGGGAGAGAGACAGAGACTGGCAGGGAGAGAGACAGAGACTGGCAGGGAGAGAGACAGAGACAGGCAGGGGGAGAGAGAGACAGGCAGGGAGAGAGAGACAGGCAGGGGGAGAGACAGCTTAGTACAGTGCTCAGCACACAGTAAGCGCTCAATAAATACGATTGAAAGAATGAATGAATGAACAGACATATTTCCTATTCTATTTATTTTATTTTGTTAATATGTTTTGTTTTGTCGTCTGTCTCCCCCTTCTAGACTGTGAGCCCGCTGTTGGGTAGGGACCGTCTCTACGTGTTGCCGACTTGTACTTCCTAAGCGCTTAGTACAGTGCTCGGCACACAGTAAGCGCTCAATACGATTGAAAGAAAAGAAAGAAAGAGACTGGCAGGGAGAGGGAGACAGAGACTGGCAGGGAGGGAGAGAAACAGGCAGGGAGAGAGAGAGAGACAGAGAGACAGACAGGCAGGGAGAGTTTTCCTGAGGACCTTCAAGCCTCTGCTATTCTCTTCGACCGCACATCCTGCAGCTGTAGCTCTTCTTTCCTCACCTGGCTGGGTGGCTGGGGTGGTGGGGAAGGGAGGGAAGATTTCTTATACGGGGGTGGGAAATCCAAGCCCCCCGATCCCAGGGCTGCAGGAGCGCCGCCAGCACAGTGCAGGGCAAGCGTTATTAAGGGGTCACCCCCATTTAACCCAGCCTAGCAAAGGCTTGTCCGTAATTTGGTTCACATTTGGCAAGATACAGCCTGGGATGAGATGGAATCACATGGTCGATGGCAGGACGGGGGCTTAGAAGAATAATACTGATGATATTTGTTAAGGGTTTACTATATGCCAAGCACTGGTGTAGATACAAGGTCATCAGGTTGTCCCATGTGGGGCTCACAGTCTTAATCCCCATTTTCCAGACGAGGGAACTGGGGCCCGGAGAAGTTCGGTGGCTTGCCCAAAGTCAGGCAGCTGATAAGCGGCGGAGCCGGGAATAGAACCCAGGACCTCTGACTCCCAAGCCCGTGCTGTTTCCAGTAAGACACGCTGAAGCTTCTCAATCAATCGTATTTATTGAGCGCTTACTGTGTGCAGAGCACTGTACTAAGCGCTTGGGAAGTACAAGTTGGCAACATATAGAGACGGTCCCTATCCAACAGTGGGCTCACAGTCTAGAAGGGGGAGACGGAGAACAAAACCAAACATACTAACAAAATAAAATAAACAGAATAGATATGTACAAGTAAAATAAATAAATAGACTGTGAGCCCACTGTTGGGTAAGGACTGTCTCTCTATGTTGCCAATTTGTACTTCCCAAGTGCTTAGTACAGTGCTCTGCACATAGTAAGTGCTCAATAAATACGATTGATGATGATGATGATAGAGTAATAAATATGTACAAACATATATACATATATACAGGTGCTGTGGGGAAGGGAAGGAGGTAAGATGGAGGGGATGGAGAGGGGGACGATGGGGAGAGGAAGGAAGGGGCTCAGTCTCCTTCCCTGAAAACTCTTAATTCCCCGGGGTCTCCAACCCTGCTCCAATCGTGTTGGGAACATAGGATTTCTGGGATTAAGGGGCTAGACAGAGTTGGAAGTTCCCAGGCTCCCAGCCTCCACACCCCATCCTCCCTCCTGGCTCCTTGGACTTCCCAAAATGGGATGAAGAGATTACGGAGGGAGCGGGGAGTCAGGAGCCTAGAAAACCTGCCTGCTGGGAGATGATCCAAATGCCAGTCCTCAACCTTCAGCTCACCAAGGGGCAGAAGGGCACATCTTGCCACGGGGCAGATGGAAACGCGAGAAGCGGCCTGGCCTCGTGGAAAGAGCCCAGAACTGGGAGTCGGCGGCTAATCCGGGATCGGCCATTTGCCTGCTGGGTGACCTTGGGTGAGTCTTTTCCCTCCACTTCAGTTTCCTCATCCGTAAAACGGGAGGGGATTAAACGATACCCGTTCTCCCTCCTATTTAGACCGTGACCCACCCGATTAAATTGTACCTCTCCTAATGCTTAGAACGGTGCTTGATGCATAGTAAGCACTTAATAATAATAATAATGATAATATTGTTAATTATTAACAATAATAATAACGATAATTGTACTGGTTACGCGCTCACCGTGTGCCGAGCACCGTACTAAGCGCTGGGCTAAATACAAGATCATCAGATCCCCACATGGGGCTCACACTGGCGGTAGGAGGGAGAACGGGGATGGAATCCCCATTCTTCAGATGAGTGAACTGAGGCCCAGAGAAGTTAAATTCATTCATTCATTCAATCGGATTTATTGAGCGCTTACTGTGTGCAGAGCACTGTACTAAGCGCTATGGGAAGTACAAGTTGGCAACATATAGAGACGGTCCTTACCCAACAGCGGGCTCACAGTCTAGAAGGGGGAGACAGACAACACCACAAAACATATTAACAAAATAAAATACATAGAATATGTACAAGTAAAATAGAGTACTAAATATGCACAAATATATTTATATATATATATATATATATATATACAGGTGCTGTGGGGAGGGGAAGGAGGTAAGGTGGGGGGTAGGGGGAGGAGGGAGAGAGGAAGGAGGGTGCTAGTCTGGGAGTAAGTGCTCAAATACCACCATTATTATTATATTATATTATATTATAATACTATAATTATATTATAATTATATATAATATTATATTATAACTATATTATATATTATAATATTGTATATAATTATATTATACTATATTATATTATTATACATTATAATATATTATGATATATTAAGCACATAAATGCCTTAAAAAACACTGTGAGTCAGTGCAGAGGGTTGGAAAGTTTTGGCAGATACAACCTCCAGGTTTTTATCTCCGTGACTTCTCGATATAGAATTCTTATTTCTGACCTCCGGGGTGCAAGCTAGGCACGGATTTTTTTTTTCTACATCAATTATTTTGCACCCCATGTCTTTATTAGATTGAAAGATCCTCAAGGTTAGGTACCTTGTCTTGTTCAGCCTCTCGTAAATCCCCTTAGCAAGTGAGAGTTTAGTAAATGTAGACCGAAAACCTTTCCCTTACCAAATGGCACGGCACAAAAATAGTGCGTGTCACTCCAGAAAGGAATGACTCTGAGGCGAGGAGGCAAAAGGGAAAACAGCACACGGTGCTGAAAACATTAAATACAGTAACACAAAGGACGGCCTTTTCAGTCACACTTCCAGGTGAAGCCATCATCTGAGAAGGGGAATACAAAAGACAACTATACCTGTTATATTTATTACTCTATTATTTTACTTGTACATATTTACTGTTCTGTTTATTTTTTGTTAATGTGTTTTCTTGTCTGTCTCCCCCTTCTAGACCGTGAGCCCGCCGGTGGGTAGGGACCATCTCTACATGCTGCCAACCTGACTTGCCCAAGGTCACACGGCAGACAAGTAGCCGGGAAGGGATGAGAACCCTTCTAAGGGATTAAGGAGGGATGCTGTGTGACCTTGGGCAAGTCACTTAACTTCTCTGAGCCTCAGTTCCCTCATCTGTAAAATGGGAATTAAGACTGTGAGCCCCACGTGGGACAACTTGATCACCTTGTATCCCCCCAAGCGCTTAACAAATGCCATCATTATTATTTCCCCCTCTCCATCCCCCCCATCTTACCTCCTTCCCTTCCCCACAGCACCTGTATATATGTATATATGTTTGTACATATTTATTACTCTATTTATTTATTTATTTATTTTACTTGTACATATCTATTCTATTTATTTTATTTTGTTAGTATGTTTGGTTTTGTCTCCCCCTTTTAGACTGTGAGCCCATTGTTGGGTAGGGACTGTCTCTATATGTTGCCAATTTGTACTTCCCAAGCGCTTAGTACAGTGCTCTGCACATAGTAAGTGCTCAATAAATACGATTGATGATGATGATTTTATTTTGTTAGTATGTTTGGTTTTGTTCTCTGTCTCCCCCTTTTAGACTGTGAGCCCACTGTTGGGTAGGGACTGTCTCTATATGTTGCCAATTTGTACTTCCCAAGCGCTTAGTCCAGTGCTCTGCACACAGTAAGCGCTCAATAAATACGATTGATGATGATGATGATGATGATGATTAAGGAGAAGCAGCGTGGCTCAGTGGAAAGAGCCCGGGCTTTGGAGTCGGAGGTCATGGGTTCAAATCCCAGCTCCGCCAACCGTCAGCTGGGTGACTTTGGGCCTCCGTTCCCTCATCTGGAAAATGGGGATGAAGACCGTGAGCCTCCCGTGGGACAACCTGATCACCTTGCACCCTCCCCAGTGCTTAGAACAGTGCTTGGCATGTAGTAAGCACTTAATAAATGCCATTAACAAACAACAAAACAACCCAGGCCCTCTGTCCCCCAGGCCTGTGCTCTCTTTCCATTGGAAAATGGTGCCTTGCTCCGCTGTTGTCACGAAGATCAGGAGGAACAGATTGAAGATTTCGGGAATTTCGATTCAACGCTCTTCTGACCCAACGGTTAATATTAACTCTTATCTTTGCTCTGAACCGAATCTAGAAGTCCACAAGGCTCCCACGCAGGGCAGAAAGGCACACAATTGTAGCCCAACTTCTAATCAAGCAGCTGTGGAGACACCTGCTCTTTGGACCCGGATTTAATCTCACTCTCCCAAACCATCCCCTTCAGCCAAATCCCATCTCCTCTTGACAGAAACCCAGTCCGTTTCTTGTGTAGGGGGCAGGGAAAGGAAGGAGGAGAGGAAACGGGTGCTGTATTCGAGGAGAAACCCCTGATCTTGCAACAATTCCCATGCTCAGTACTCTGCTTGGCACACAGTAATAATAATGATGGTATTTGTTAAGCGCTTACTATAGTCATTCAGTCGTATTTATTGAGCGCTTACTGTGTGCAGAGCACTGGACTAAGCGCTTGGGAAGGACAAGTCGGCAACATATAGAGACGGTTCCTACCCAGCAACAGGCTCACAGTCTAGATGGGGGAGACGGACAACAAAACACGTAGACAGGTGTCAAAACTGTGAGAAGCCAAGCACTGTTCTAAGCGCTGGGGAGGTTACAAGGTGATCAGTCCCACGGGGGGCTCACAGTCTTCATCCCCATATTACGGATGAGGCCACTGAGGCCCAGAGAAATGAAGTGACCTGCCCAAAATCACACAGCTGACAAGCGGAGGAGCCGGGATTACAACCCACCAACCCTTAACTAACTTCCAAGCCCGGGCTCTTTAAGCACTTAAGCACTTTAAGCACCATTTAATAATTTTGTTAATAACAGTAGGCCGTGGCGTTTGTTCATTCATTCATTCAATCGTATTTATTGAGCGCTTACCGTGTGCAGAGCACTGGACTAAACGCTTGGGAAGTCCAAGTCGGCAACACATAGAGACGGACCCTACCCAACGGCGGGCTCACAGTCTAGAAGACTCGCTTTGCGCATAGTAAGCGCTTATTAAACGCCATCATTCATTCAATCGTATTTATTGAGCGCTTACTGTGTACAGAGCACTGTATTAAGCGCTTGGGAAGTACAAGCTGGTAACAGATAGAGACGGTCCCTCCCTGACAGCGGGCTCAGGGTCTAGAAGACTCGCTTTGCGGATAGTAAGTGTTTAATAAATGCCATCATTCATTCAATCGTATTTATTGAGCGCTTACGTGTGCAGGGCACTGGACTAAGCGCTTGGGAAGTCCAAGTTGGCAACATCTAGAGACGGTCCCTACCCAACAGCGGGCTCACAGTCTAGAAGGGGGGAGCGGACACCAAAACAAAGCATATTAACAAAATAAATAAAATAAATAGAATAAATATATACAAATAAAATAGAGTAATAAATTCATTCATTCATTCGTATTTATTGAGCGCTTACTGTGTGCAGAGCACTGTACTAAGCGCTTGGGAAGTCCAAGTCGGCAACATGTAGGGAGGGTCTCGAACGAATAGTGGGCTCACGGTCTATTAGACTCGCTTTGCACATAGTAAGCGCTTAATAAACGCCATCATTCATTCATTCGATCGTATTTATTGAGCGCTTACCGTGTGCAGAGCACTGGACTAAGCGCTTGGGAAGTCTGAACAAAACATATTAACTAACTAAATAAATAAAATAAATAGAATAAATATATACAAATAAAATGAATGGAGTAATAAATTCATTCATTCATTCGTATTTATTGAGCGATTACTGTGTGCAGAGCACTGTACTAAGCGCTTGGGAAGTCCAAGTCGGCAACATGTAGGGAGGGTCTCGAACGAATAGCGGGCTCACGGTCTATTAGACTCGCTTTGCACATAGTAAGCGCTTAATAAATGCCATCATTCATTCATTCAATCGTATTTATCGAGCGCTTACCGTGTGCAGCACTGTACTAAGCGCTTGGGAAGGACAAGTCGGCAGCATAGAGAGACGGTCCCTACCCAACGGTCTAGATTTTGCGCATAGTAAGCGCTTAATAAATGCCATCATTCATTCATTCATTCAGTCGTATTTATTGAGCGCTTACCGTGTGCAGGGCACTGTACTAAGCGCTTGGGAAGTCCAAGTTGGCAACAGATAGGGACGGTCCCTACCCAACGGCGGGCTCACGGCCTAGATTTTGCGCATAGTAGGCGCTTAATAAATGCCATCATTCATTCAATCAATCAATCGTATTTATTGAGCGCTTACCGTGTGCAGGGCACTGTACTAAGCGCTTGGGAAGGGCAAGTCGGCAACATCTAGAGGCGGTCCCTACCCCACAGCGGGCTCACAGTCTAGAAGACTCGCTTTGCACATAGTAAGCGCTTAATAAATGCCGTCATTTATCCAAAGAAATCAAAGAAATAGAATGAATGTGTAGGAGTGACTGTGAGCCCACTGTTGGGGAGGGACTGTCTCTCTGGGTTGCCAACTCGTCCTTCCCAAGCGCTCAGCACAGTGCTCCGCACACAGTAAGCGCTCAATCAATACGATTGATTGATTGATTGAATAAAGGGAGTCAGAGGGCTCGGACCTCGGGCGGGGTCGGCGTGCGGGCGACGGGGCGGCAGAGCGCGGGGCGGGCGCAGGGGCAGGGCCCGGGGCAGGGCTCGGGGCCCCCCGCCCCCCCTCCACCGGCCCCGGCCCCCGCCACGGCGGCCGCCCACAGCAGGCTCAGCGCCGCGGCCCCCAGCTCCGCGACCGCCGCCGACGCTCTGCGACGGAAAACACGCTGCTGCTGCTGCTGCTGCTGCTGCTGCTGCTGCTGCAACCGCTGCACCTCCCTCCGCTGCAGCGCCTGCATCCTCACGGCCCGGACGCAGAGAGCCGACCTGACACTCCGCGCGCTTCCTCGCGCCCCCCGGCCCCGCCCCCCTCCCCCCCCAGCCCCGCGCGCCCCGCGCGCCCCCCGGCCCCGCCCCCCCTCCCCCCTCCCCCCCAGCTCCGCGCGCCCCCCCGGCCCCGCCCCCCCTCCCCCCCAGCCCCGCGCGCCCCCGGCCCCGCCCCCCTCCCCCTCAGCTCCGCGCGCCCCCCGGCCCCGCCCCCCTCCCCTCACAGCTCCGCGCGCCTCCCGGCCCCGCCCCCTCCCCCCAGCTCCGCCCGCCCCCCGGCCCCGCCCCCTCCCCCTCAGCCCCGCGCGCCCCCCGGCCCCGCCCCCCTCCCCTCACAGCCCCGCGCGCCCCCCGGCCCCGCCCCCGCCCCCCCCCGCCCCGCGCGCCCCCCCGCCCCGCCCCCCCCCCCCCCCCGCGCCCCCCCCGGCCCCGCCCCCCCCCCCCCGCCCCGCGCCCCCCCGGCCCCGCCCCCCCCCCCCCCGCCCCGCGCGCCCCCCGGCCCCGCCCCCCTCCCCCACAGCTCCGCGCGCCCCCCGGCCCCGCCCCCCTCCCCACAGCCCCGCCCGCCCCCCGGCCCCGCCCCCCTCCCCCACAGCTCCGCGCGGCCCCCGGCCCCGCCCCCCTCCCCCCAGCTCCGCCCACCCCCCGCCCCGCCCCCTTCCTCACAGCTCCGCCCGCCCCCCGGCCCCGCCCCCTCCCCCCAGCTCCGCGCGCCCCCCGGCCCCGCCCCCTCCCTCACAGCTCCGCGCGCCTCCCGGCCCCGCCCCCTCCCCTCAGCTCCGCGCGCCCCCCGGCCCCGCCCCCTCCCCCCAGCCCCGCGCGCCCCCCGGCCCCCGCCCCCCTCCCACACAGCTCCGCGCGCCCCCAGGCCCCGCCCCCCTCCCCCCAGCTCCGCCCACCCCCCGGCCCCGCCCCCTCCCTCACAGCTCCGCCCGCCCCCCGGCCCCGCCCCCTCCCCCCAGCCCCGAGCGCCCCCCGGCCCCGCCCCCCGTCCCCCCAGCTCCGCGCGCCCCCCGGCCCCGCCCCCCCCACAGCGCCGCGCCCCTCCCGGCCCCGCCCCCTCCTCCCCGCTCCGCGCGCCTCCAGGCCCCGCCCCCTCCCTCCAAGCCCCGCCCCTCGGCTCTCCTCCCAGCCCCGCCCCCTCCCTCACAGCCCCGCCCCTCCGCGCGCCTCCAGGCCCCGCCCCCTTTCTCGTAGCCCCGCCCCTTCTCTCTGCGCCCCGCCCCTCCGCGCTCCTCCCGGCCCCGCCCCTTTCCCTCGGTCCCGCCCCTTCCTGTTAGCCCCGACCCTTCCCGCTGCGCCCCTCCAGGCTCCGCCCCTTCCTCGTAGCCCCGCCCCTCCGCGTAGCCCCGCCCATTTATCTGCGCCCCCCCCCCCGTCACCATCATCAACCGTATTTATTGAGCGCTTACTGTGTGCAGAGCACTGTACTAAGCGCTTGGGAGGTACAAGTTGGCAACATATAGAGACGGTCCCTACCCAACAGGGGGCTAACAGTCTAAAAGATGATAATAATAACGGCATTTATTAAGCGCTTACTATGTGCAAAGCACTGTTCTAAGCGCTGGGGAGGTTCCAAGGCGACCAGGTTGTCCCCCGGGCAGCTCACAGTCTTCATCCCCATTTATAATAATAATAAAGCCATTTATTAAGCGTTCACTATTTGCAAAGCACTGTTCTAAGCGCTGGGTGGGGGGTGGGGGGGATACAAGGTGATCCAGGTTGTCCCACGGGGGGTTCACAGTCTTAATCCCCATTTTACAGATGAGGGAACTGGGGCCCAGAGAAGTGAAGTGACTTTGCCCATAGTCACACGGCTGACAGGTGGCGGAGGCGGGATTCGAACCCGTGACCTCTGACTCCCAAGCCGGTGCTCTTTCCACTGAGCCACGCTGCCCCTTCAAGTAGCCCCGCCCCTTTCTCTGCGCCCCGCCCCCTTTCCAGGCGCCCCGCCCCTCCTCATAACCCCGCCCTCCGCGCGCCTCCCGGCCCCGCCCCTTTTTTGCGCCCCGCCCCTTTGCGCACCTCCCGGCCCCTTCCCCCCTCGTGGTCCCGCCCCTTTCTCTGCACCCGCCCCCCGCGCCCCGCCCGTTGCGCGTCACCAAGCGCCTCCAGGCCCCGCCCCTTTCTCTGCACCCGGCCCAGTCCGCGTGCCTCCCGGCCCCGCCCCTTTCTGTGCACCCGGCCCAGTCCGCGTGCCTCCCGGCCCCGCCCCCTTTTTTTGCGCCCGGCCCGCTCCGCGCGCCTCCCGGCCCCTCCCCCTTCTCTCTCCGCCTCAGCCCTGCTGTCAATCAGCATCATCCTCCCTCATTCATTCAGTCCTATTTATTGAGCGCTCACTGTGTGGAGGGCACTGTACTAAGCGCTTGGAAAGTACAAGTTGGCAACATCTAGAGACGGTCCCTACCCAACAGCGGGGTCACAGTCTAGAAGGGGGAGACAGACGACAAAACAAAACATATAAACCAAATAAAATAAATAGAATAAATATGTACAAGTGAAATAGATAAATAGAGTAATAAATCTGTACAAACATATATACATATATACAGGTGCTGTGGGGAGGGGAAGGAGGGAAGGTGGGGGGGATGGAGAGGGGGAGGAGGGAGCTCAGTCAGGTCAGGTTGATGTCCATTTAACTCTTGAGAAGGTAAAAATCAGCTATCCCATGATGGAACCGCTCTGACTCAATATAACCGCATTAACATTATACCATAATGCTCATCTGTAATCAATCATTCAATGGTATTTATTGAGTGCTTACTATGTGCAGAGCACTGTACTAAGCGCTGGGGTGAGTACAATATAAGAGAATTAGCTGATACGTTCGGCCCAGAATGAGCTTAGACATTCAACATACAATTCTGAGTAATTTGGGTAAAAATGGGGCATTCTGCCTTGTTCCCGTGAGAAAATTCATTCAAATTGACAATGCACAGTTTCAGTGGAAAGAGCCCGGACTTTGGAGTCAGAGGTCGTGGGTTCAAATCCCGGCTCCGCCACTTGTCAGCTGTGTGACTTTGGGCAAGTCACTTCATCATCATCATCAATCGTATTTATTGAGCGCTTACTTTGTGCAGAGCACTGTACTTAGCACTTGGGAAGTACAAATTGGCAACATATAGAGACAGTCCCTACCCAACAGTGGGCTCACAGTCTGGGCCCACTCCTCTGGGCCTCAGTTCCCTCATCTGTAAAATGGGGATGAAGCCTGTGAGCCCCACGTGGGACAACCTGATTACCTTGTATCTACCCCAGCGCCTAGAACAGTGCTTGGCACATAGTAAGCGCTTAACAAATACCAACATTATTATTATTATTATTATTTCGGGGCCCAATTACGTTCTAAATCTAACTCCGGATTTACCTTTGCTCCTCTTAAACTTCAATCTGTTTCCTCAGAGAGCAGCAAGATGAGCATCTCAAGGGGAAAGTATCCCGGGCTGTGGGTTATTGATCCGAGATTGACGAAGGGATCGGGGGGGCGGATGAGTTTGAAGGCAGAGGGAAAGGAGGTACTTGGAAAGTGACAAGTTGAAAATGGCAGGAAGGGAGGGAGTAAGTATTTTAAGTGAAAAGGAGCGGGGTTCGGGTGCAGTTGGAGGGAGCAGATTTTGGAAGGAGACAGGCCATCTCCTCTTGAGATACTACTGGAATGGATGAGAGAGTCGATAATAATAATAATAATAATAATAATAATAATGGCATTTATTAAGCACTTACTATGTGCAAAGCACTGTTCTAAGCGCTGGGGAGGTTACAGGGCGATCAGGTTGTCCCAAGGGGGGGCTCACAGTCTTCATCCCCATTTTCCAGATGAGGGAACTGAGGCCCAGAGAAGTGAAGTGACTTGCCCAAAGTCACACAGCTGACAACTGGCGGAGCCGGGATTTGAACCCATGACCTCTGACTCCAAAGCCCGGGCTCTTTCCGCTGAGCCATGCTGCGTCTCCGATGAGAGTCAACAAGGATGCGTATGGCCTGGCTCCATTATGTCTGGGACTAAAAAATAATAATAATTGTGCACTAAATACTCTATTCAATTCTGAGGTATATACAAGATAACCAGACCGGGCCCTGTCCCTACCCCATGATCTAGGAAAGAGGGAGAACGAGAATTTAATCCTTATTTTACAGGTGAGGAAACTGAGGCACAGAGAAGTGAAGTGACTTAATAATAATAATAATGATGGTATTTGTTAAACGCTTACTATGTGCCCAGCACTGTTCTAAGGTGATCAGGTTGTCCCACGTGGGGCTCGCAGTCTTAATCCCCATTTTACAGATGAGGTAACTGAGGCACAGAGAGGTGAAGTGACTTGCCCAAAGCCGCACACAGCTGATAAGTGGCCGAACCGGGATTCGAACCCATGACCTCTGATTCCCAAGCCCAGGCTCTTTCCACTGAGCCACACTGCTTCTCAAGTGAAGTGACTCGCCCAAGATCACACAGCTGGAGCAAATGGCGGAGTCAGGGTTAGAACCCAGATCCTCTCGTTCCCAGGACTGTGCTCTTCCCATTTGACGGCACTGCTTCTCATTGGACAAAGTGGCTGAGATTCATATAATAATAATAATGATGGCATTTATTAAGTGCTTACTATGTGCAAAGCACTGTTCTAAGCTCTGGAGAGGTTACAAGGCGATCAGGTTGTCCCCCGGGGGGCTCACAGTCTTCATCCCCATTTTACAGATGAGGTAACCAAGGCCCAGAGAATAATAATAATAATAATAATAATGGCATTTATTAAGCGCTTACTATGTGCAAATCACTGTTCTAAGCTCTGGAGAGGTTACAAGGCGATCAGGTTGTCCCCTGGGGGGCTCACAGTCTTCATCCCCATTTTACAGATGAGGTAACCGAGGCCCAGAGAATAATAATAATAATAATAATGCCATTTCTTAAGTGCTTACTATGTGTAAAGCACTGTTCTAAGGGCTGGGGGGGATACAAGGTGATCAGGTTGTCCCACGCGTGGGGCTTGCAGTCGTCTTCCCCATTTTCCAGATGAGGTAACCGAGGCTTAGAGAAGTGAAGTGACTTGCCCGAGGTCACACAGCAGACATGTGGTGGATCTGGGATTCGAACCCATGACCTCCGACTCCACAGCCTGGGCTCTTTCCACTGAGCCACGCTGCTTCACTATGATCAGGAGTGGGAGGACTCTCACTCCTGCCAGAGGTGGCCTGTGAAAGTTTTTCTCTTGTCAAAGTCGCTCTCCGAATGAATTTTTTTTAAATGGTATTTGTTAAGCGCTTACTACTATTACTACTACTAATAATGATGATGGCATTTATTAAGTGCTTACTATGTGCAAAGCACTGTTCTAAGCGCTGGGGAGGTTACAAGGTGATCAGGGTGTCCCACGGGGAGCTCACAGTCTTAATCCCCATTTTACAGATGAGGGAATTGAGGCCCAGAGAAGTCAAGTGACTTGCCCAAAGTCACACAGCTGACAGGTGGCAGAGCCGGGATTTGAACCCATGACCTCTGACTCCAAAGCCCGGGCTCTTTCCACTAAGCCACGCTGCTTCCACTACATGCCAGATACTGTTCAAAGCGCTGGGGTAGACGCAAGTTAAGGAGGTTGGGCACAGTCTTTGTCCCACATGGGGCTCACAGTCTTAATCCCCATTTTACAGACGAGGTAACTGAGGCACGGGTGTGGGAGTCAAAAAGACCTGGGTTCTGATCCTGGCTCTGTCACTTGCTTGCTGTGTGACCTTAGGCAAGTCACTAGAGTTCTCTGTGCCTCAGTTAACTCTTGTGAGCCCATTGTTGGGTAGGGACTGTCTCTCTATGTTCCCAACTTGTACTTCCCAAGCGCTTAGTACAGTGCTCTGAACACAGTAAGCACTCAATAAATACGACTGAATGAATGAATGAATGAATATATAATAATAATGGCATTTATTAAGCGTTTACTATGTGCAAAGCACTGTTTTAAGTGCTGAGGAGGTTACAAGGTGATCAGGTTGTCCCACGGGGGGCTCACATTTAATCCCCATTTTCCAGATGAGGTAACTGAGGCACAGAGAAGTTAAGTGACTTGCCCGAAGTCACCCAGCTGACAAGTGGCGGAGTCGGCATTTGAACCCGTGACCTCCGACTCCAAAGCCCGGGCTCTTTCCACTGAGCCACGCTGCTCCAACTTGTACTTCCCAAGCGCTTAGTCCAGTGCTCTGCACACAGTAAGCGCTCAATAAATACGATCGAATGAATGAATGAGTGAATAAAAATGCGGATTAATCAATCAATCGTATTTATTGAGCGCTTACTGGGTGCAGAGCACTGTACTAAGCGCTTGGGAAGTACAAGTTGGCAACATATCGAGACGGTTCCTACCCAACAGTGGGTGGATTAAGACTGCGAGCCCCGTGTGGTACAGGAATTGTGTCTAATCCGATTGGCTTGTATCCACCCCAGCACTTAGTACAGTGCCTGGCACACAGTAAGCGCTTATCAAAGTCCACAATTATTATTAGGCACCGAGAATAACAATAATGATAATTTTGGGATTTGTTAAGCGCTTACTGTGTGCAAAGCAGCGTTCTAAGCGCTGTACATTTATTTTATTTTGTTAGTATGTTTGGTTTTGTTCTCTGTCCCCCCCTTTTAGACTGTGAGCCCACTGTTGGGTAGGGACCGTCTCTATATGTTGCCAATTTGTACTTCCCCAGCGCTTAGTACAGTGCTCTGCACACAGTAAGCGCTCAATAAATACGATTGATGATGATGATGATGATGATGTACATATTTGCACATATTTATTACTCTATTTATTTATTTATTTATTTATTTTACTTGTACATATCTATTCTAAGCGCTTATCAAAGCCCACAATTATTATTAGGCACCGAGAATAACAATAATGATAATTTTGGGATTTGTTAAGCGCTTACTATGTGCAAAGCAGCGTTCTAAGCGCTGTACATTCATTTTATTTTGTTAGTATGTTTGATTTTGTTCTCTATCTCCCCCTTTTAGACTGTGAGCCCACTGTTGGGTAGGGACTGTCTCTATATGTTACCAATTTGTACTTCCCAAGCGCTTAGTACAGTGCTCTGCACACAGTAAGCGCTCAATAAATACGATTGATGATGATGATGATGTACATATTTGCACATATTTATTACTCTATTTATTTATTTATTTTACTTGTACATATCTATTCTATTTTATTTTGTTAGCATGTTTGGTTTTGTTGTCTGTCTCCCCCTTTTAGACTGTGAGCCCACTGTTGGGTAGGGACCGTCTCTCTATGTTGCCAACTTGGACTTCCCAAGCGCTTAGTTCAGTGCTCTGCACACAGTAAGCGCTCAATAAATCAATCAATCAATCAATCAATCAATCAATCAATCGTACTTATATATAATAAATACGATAATAAATACGATAGATTGATTGATTGATTGATTGGGGAGGATACAAGGTGATCAGGTTGTCCCACGCGGGACTCACAGTCCTAATCCCCATTTGACAGGTGAGGGAACTGAGGCCCAGAGAGGTTAAATGACTTGGCCAAGGTCACACAGCAGGCACGTGGCGGAATTTAGGATTAGGGCCTAGATCCTTCCGACTTCGAGGGCAGTGCTCCATCCACTAAGCCATGCTGCTTCTCCTGCAGATCACCGTTCTGGGAAAGCAGAAGGTAGTGATGACATAGTAAGCGCTCAATAAATACGATTGATGATGATGATGATGATGATGATGTTAGAAGAATAATTTAGAATTTAGAAGAATTTTTTTTGCTGTAGCAAAAAAACTCTGTAACATGCCACCCTCTTAAATAGGCGCTCAGACCTCGATATCTTCGAGGGTCCCCAGAACGAAGAAGCTTCCGCAAACCCCTGACTCACTGGGGGACAGAAAAAAGCTCTCCAACAACTTATTAAACGGGAAGATTTATTCTAGCATTCTACAAACTCAAAAACGTTTTCCAAACCTCAAGCTGTGGCCACGCGTTAGAACATTATAAATTAGAAGAGGCGTTATACAATAATAATAATAATAATAATAATGGCATTTATTAAGCGCTTCCTATGTGCAAAGCACTGTTCTAAGCACTGGGGAGGTTACAAGGTGATCCGAATCCCAAACGACATCGGTTACGGCCCAGTAAAATAAAATAAAAAATCCTGAACTCCGCACAATGTCCCAGAAATCGAGCAAAACGCAGTTTCAGGCGGCACACTGTAGTTTACTGCAGGCGCATGTCGCGTGGGCATCCACGTTCTCGACCAAATCTTCGGATTTCTGGTCCAAGTTACTGTGCTCGTCAGGAAGAACAGAAGTGGCTCCTGGAAATTGGAAAGGGAGAAAATAAGAGGCCTGAAAATCTTTTGGAATCTTGGGAAATTCTTATGGTAAAAATATGACAAGACTATAAATTCTCCCTCGGTGATGATGACGGAAAATAAGAGGCGTGAAAATCTTTCAGAATCTTGGGAAATTCTTATGGTAAAAATATGATAAGAATATAAATTCTCCCTCGGTGATGATGACGGAAAATAAGAGGTGTGAAAATCTTTTGGAATCTTGGGAAATTCTTATGGTAAAAATATGATAAGACTATAAATTCTCCCTCGGTGATGATGACGGAAAATAAGAGGCGTGAAAATCTTTTGGAATCTTGGGAAATTCTTATGGTAAAAATATGATAAGAATATAAATTCTCCCTCGGTGATGACGACGGAAAATGAGGCGTGAAAATCTTTTGGAATCTTGGGAAATTCTTACGGTAAAAATATGACAAGACTATAAATTCTCCCTCGGTGATGATGACGGAAAATAAGAGGCGTGAAAATCTTTTGGAATCTTGGGAAATTCTTATGGTAAAAATATGATAAGAATATAAATTCTCCCTCGGTGCTGATGACGGAAACAAGGTAGGAGCACCCCTTTGAAAACCATTAAAAAATATGCTCATTCAGTCAATCGATCTTATTTATTGAGCACTAACTGTGTGGAGAGCACTGTACTGAGAGCTTGGGGGAGTGTACTATAACCAAATCTTCGGATTTCTGGTCCAAGTTACTGTGCTCGTCAGGAAGAACAGGAGTGGCTCCTGGAAATTGGAAAGGGAGAAAATAAGAGGCCTGAAAATCTTTTGGAATCTTTGGAAATTCTTATGGTAAAAATATGACAAGGCTATAAATTCTCCCTCGGTGATGATGACAGAAAATAAGAGGCGTGAAAATCCTTTGGAATCTTTGAGAATTCTTATGGTAAAAATATGATAAGACTATAAATTCTCCCTCGGTGATGATGACGGAAAATAAGAGGCGTGAAAATCTTTTGGAATCTTCGGAAATTCTTATGGTAAAAATATGATAAGACTATAAATTCTCCCTCGGTGATGATGACGGAAAATAAGAGGCGTGAAAATCTTTTGGAATCTTTGGAAATTCTTATGGTAAAAATATGATAAGATTATAAATTCTCCCTCTGTGATGATGACGGAAAATAAGAGGCCTGAAAATCTTTTGGAATCTTGGGAAATTTTTATGGTAAAAATATGACAAGACTATAAATTCTCCCTCGGTGATGATGACGGAAAATAAGAGGCGTGAAAATCTTTTGGAATCTTGGGAAATTCTTATGGTAAAAATATGATAAGACTATAAATTCTCCCTCAGTGATGATGACGGAAAATAAGAGGCGTGAAAATCTTTTGGAATCTTTGGAAATTCTTATGGTAAAAATATGATAAGATTATAAATTCTCCCTCTGTGATGATGACGGAAAATAAGAGGCCTGAAAATCTTTTGGAATCTTGGGAAATTATTATGGTAAAAATATGACAAGACTATAACTTCTCCCTCGGTGATGATGACGGAAAATAAGAGGCGTGAAAATCTTTTGGAATCTTGGGAAATTCTTATGGTAAAAATATGATAAGATTATAAATTCTCCCTCTGTGATGATGACGGAAAATAAGAGGCCTGAAAATCTTTTGGAATCTTGGGAAATTCTTATGGTAAAAATATGACAAGACTATAAATTCTCCCTCGGTGATGATGACGGAAAGTAAGAGGCGTGAAAATCTTTTGGAATCTTGGGAAATTCTTATGGTAAAAATATGATAAGAATATAAATTCTCCCTCGGTGCTGATGACGGAAACAAGGTAGGAGCACCCCTTTGAAAACCATTAAAATATATGCTCATTCAGTCAATCGATCATATTTATTGAGCACTGACTGTGTGGAGAGCACTGTACTGAGAGCTTGGGGGAGTGTACTATAACCAAATCTCGGATTTCTGGTCCAAGTTACTGTGCTCGTCAGGAAGAACAGGAGTGGCTCCTGGAAATTGGAAAGGGAGAAAATAAGAGGTCTGAAAATCTTTTGGAATCTTTGGAAATTCTTATGGTAAAAATATGATAAGACTATAATTTCTCCCTCAGTGATGATGACGGAAAATAAGAGGCGTGAAAATCTTTTGGAATCTTGGAAAATTCTTATGGTAAAAATATGATAAGAATATAAATTCTCCCTCGGTGATGATGACGGAAAATAAGAGGCCTGAAAATCTTTTGGAATCTTGGGAAATTCGTACGGTAAAAATATGATAAGAATATAAATTCTCTCCCGGTGCTGATGACGGAAACAAGGTAGGAGCACCCCTTTGAAAACCATTAAAAAATATGCTCATTCAGTCAATCGATCTTATTCATTGAGCACTGACTGTGTGGAGAGCACTGTACTGAGAGCTTGGGGGAGTGTACTATAATAGTTGCTAGAAACATTCCCTGACCCAGGGAGCTTACGGTCTAGAGGGGAAGACTAACAAGTAATTTAAACAAAATTTTGGTCTTGTAAGCCAAACATGAGGATGAGACTTCCTCCTAAGGCCTCAGAAAGAGGGTAACTACTTAATAAGAGACATATTATGTAACATGATACGATAATAATAATAATTATGGTATTTGTTAAGCGCTTACTATGTGCCAGGCACTGTACTAAGCTCTGGTGTGACTACAGACTGATCAGGTTGGACCCAATTCCCTGTCCCGTGTGGGGCTCACGGTCTCAATCCCTATTTTACAGATGAGACTACTGAGGCCCAGAGAAGTGAAGTGACTTGCTCAAAGTCACCCAGCAGATGAGTGGCAGAGGCGGGATTAGAACCCATGACCTTCGGACTCCCAGACCCCCAGCTCCGTCTTTCCACTATGCCATGCTGCTTTCTATAATATATTATCATAATGTGTAGGATAATATTATCATCATCAATCGTATTGATTGAGCGCTTACTGTGTGCAGAGCACTGTACTAAGCGCTTGGAAAGTACAAATTGGCAACATATAGAGACAGTCCCTACCCAACAGTGGGCTCACAGTCTAAAAGGGGGAGACAAAACCAAACATACTAACAAAATAAAATAAATAGAATAGATATGTATAAGTAAAATAAATAGAGTAATAAATAGATAATAATAATAATAGTAATAATAGATAATATGCATAATAGTACATAATGAGCTTCCTCATTTCAAATCAAGGTAGCTAATTATGAGACCACTTAAAATGGAGGATTATTGGGAAAAGATTCTTTTTAATGTACAGTTCCTTCTTAGAATGTAAGCATTATTCAAATCACGACAACAGAAATAGGAACTCTACTGTCGGCTTAGATACGGAGGAGTTTTAACTAGAAATGGAATCGATGATAAATCACCATCCTCAGGGAATGTGGAAAAAGGGATGTCATGTCCGGTGGAAAACCTTCTCTGCATTTCTCCTGGGAGTTGATTTAGGATTCGTCCTTGGAAACGAGGAATTAAATGGGGTTTTCAGCTCCACCGTCATCGGTCTGTGAAGGAGCAGGCTTCATCTCGGGGATTTTGGGGGCCGAAATCGGATTCTTCTCACAGGGGTCTCAGCTGTGAAGTGGCTTGACGTGGGGCATGGGCAAGAAGGATGCCCTCGCTCAGGGAAGAAGGGAACAGGTGGGTGGGCTTGAGTGCCAAAGGAGAGTTTGCCATCTTGTCTCTTATTTCCATTACCCAAAGCCATGTGGCTCAGTGGGAAGAGGTCATGGGTTCAAATCCCGCCTCTGTCACTTGTCAGCTGTGTGACTTTGGGCGAGTCGCTTCACTTCTCTGTGCCTCAATTCCCTCATATGTAAAATAGGGATGAAGACCGTGAGCCCCACGGGTGGGACAACCTGATCACCTTGTATCCCCCCCCCCAGCACTTGGAACAGTGCTTTGCACATAGTAAGCGCTTAACAAATGCCATCATTATTATTATTATTATTCTCTGGGCCTCGGTTACCTCATCTGTAAAATGGGGATGAAGACTGTGAGCCCCACGTGGGACAACCTGATCGCCTTGTAACCTCCCCAGTGCTTAGAACAGTGCTTTGCACATAGTAAGCGCTTAATAAATGCCATCATTATTATTATTATTCTCTGGGTCTCGGTTACCTCATCTGTAAAATGGGGATGAAGACTGTGAGCCCCACGTGGGACAACCTGATCGCCTTGTAACCTCCCCAGTGCTTAGAACAGTACTTTGCACATAGTAAGCGCTTAATAAATGCCATCATTATTATTATTATTCTCTGTGCCTCAGTTACCTCATCTGTCAAATGGGGATGAAGACTGTGAGCCCCACATGGGACAACCTGATCGCCTTGTAAACTCCCCAGCGCTTAGAACAGTGCTTTGCACAGAGTAAGTGCTTAATAAATGCCATTATTATTATTATTATTCTCTGTGCCTCATTTACCTCATCTGGAAAATGGGGATTAAGACTGTGAGCCCCGTGGGACAACCTGATCGCCCTGTAACCTCCCCAGTGCTTAGAACAGTGCTTTGCACATAGTAAGCGCTTAATAAATGCCATCATTATTATTATTTGAGAAGACGCTCCTTTTAGCTAGGGCAGCCCCCGATAGCTTTTTTTTTTCCTGGATTTTGGACAAGGAGAAGCATAAGTTGTCACACGTGTGACGCTGGCCAATGGCTACCGATCAATCTGCGCATCAGGCAGAAACTCCTCACCCTGGGCTTCAAGGCTGTCCATCACCTCGCCCCCTCCTACCTCACCTCCCTTCTCTCCTTCTACTGCCCAGCCCGCACCCTCCGCTCCTCCACCACTAATCTCCTCACCGTACCTCGCTCTCGCCTGTCCCACCATCGACCCCCGGCCCACGTCATCCCCCGGGCCCGGAATGCCCTCCCTCTGCCCATCCGCCAAGCTAGCTCTCTTCCTCCCTTCAAGGCCCTGCTGAGAGCTCACCTCCTCCAGGAGGCCTTCCCAGATTGAGCCCCTTCTTTCCTCTCCCCCTCGTCCCCCTCTCCATCCCCCCGCCTTACCGCCTTCCCCTCCCCACAGCACCTGTATATATGTATATATGGTTGTACATATTTATTACTCTGTTTATTTATTTATTTATTTTACTTGTACATTTCTATCCTACTTATTTTATTTTGTTGGTATGTTTGGTTCTGTTCTCTGTCTCCCCCTTTTAGACTGTGAGCCCACTATCGGGTAGGGACTGTCTCTATGTGATGCCAATTTGTACTTCCCAAGCGCTTAGTACAGTGCTCTGCACATAGTAAGCGCTCAATAAATACGATTGATTGATTGATTGATTGGACACAAAGTTCTCCCCCTTCTAGACTGTGAGGCCGTTGTTGGGTAGGGACCGTCTCTATATGTTGCCAATTTGTACTTCCCAAATGCTTAGTACAGTGCTCTACACATAGTAAGCGCTTAATAAATGCCATCATTATTATTATTTGAGAAGACGCTCCTTTTAGCTAGGGCAGCCCCTGAAAGCTTTTTTTTTCTGGATTTTGGACAAGGAGGAGCATAAATTGTCACACGTGTGACACTGGACACAAAGTTTTCCCCCTTCTAGACTGTGAGCCCGTTGTTGGGTAGGGACCATCTCTATATGTTGCCAATTTGTACTTCCCAAGTGCTTAGTACAGTGCTCTACACACAGCAAGTGCTCAGTAAATACGATTGAATGAATAAAGACGATATTTATTAAGCACCGACTCTGTGCTTTATATCTATTCTATTTATTTTGTTAGTATGTTTGGTTTTGTTCTCTGTCTCCCCCTTTTAGACTGTGAGCCCACTGTTGGGTAGGGACCGTCTCTATATGTTGCCAACTTGTACTTCCCAAGCGCTTAGTCCAGTGCTCTGCACACAGTAAGCGCTCAATCAATACGATTGATTGAAGCAGCGTGGCTCAGTGGAAAAAGCATGGGCTTTGGAGTCAGAGGTCATGGGTTCAAATCCCAGCTCTGCCACATGCCTGCTGTGTGACCTTGGGCAAGTCACTTAACTTCTCTGAGCCTCAGTTACCTCATCTGTAAAATGGGAATTAAGACTGTGAGCCCTACGTGGGACACCTTGATCACCTTGTATCCCCCCAGCGCTTAGAACAGTGCTTTGCACATAGTAAGCGCTTAACAAACGCCGTCATTATTATTATTATTATTGATTGATTGTGCCAAGCTATGTCCTACGTCCTGGGGAAGATAAAAGATAATTCCACGGGATACGGTCCCTACCCGGACACGTGTTCTGAGAGGTGTGGGGATTTTATCCCCGTTTGATGGATGAGGTAACCGAGACCCAGAGAGGTCAAAGACTTGCTCTTGGTCACTCAGTAAAAACTCACCGGACTTGAAGAAACGCGTAGAAAACCAACGATGAAATGGGCAGTCGGCCAATCTCCAAACCGGGCCGCGTATTGAAGACTTACCGGCTGTTAGACAGTGGAAACCGACGGAGAAGGGGGTAGTTCTGGTGGGCGAGCATCCCCGTCGACACGTCAAGACGGGGTGGATGGACAGGCAGGTGGAGGCCCGTCTTTCATATCCAACGCGTTTCTCGATTTTCATGACTTTACGCTGCAGGGCACACGCTGCAGGGAGTAATAAACACACTCTGTAGTTATCCCACACTCCTTTTCACGCAACTACAAATGCAGTGAGCCCCGTTTTCTGGTAGGGCAGCCAATTTTTTAAAACATCCAGGTCTAGATTTAGATCCGGATCTAGACTTCGAACGCCTAAAACGGCGGTAGTTTTGCTCCACTGCCCATTCGTTCCTACATTCAGTCATCATCATCATCATCAATCGTATTTATTGAGCGCTTACTGTGTGCAGAGCACTGGACTAAGCGCTTGGGAAGTACAAGTTGGCACCATATAGAGACGGTCCCTACCCAACAGTGGGCTCGCAGTCTAAAAGGGGGAGACAGAGAAGAAAACCAAACATACTAACAAAATAAAATGAATAGATATTAAGCACAGAGTCGGTGCTTAATAAATATTGTCTTTATTCATTCAATCGTATTTATTGAGCACTTGCTGTGTGCAGAGCACTGTACTAAGCGCTTGGAAAGTGCAAGTTGGCAACATATAGGGACGGTCCCTACCCAACAGCGGGCTCACAGTCTAGAAAGGGAGACAGACTGACAACAAAACATATTAAGGAAATAAAATAAATAGAATAAATATGTACAAGTAAAATAAATAGAGTAATAAATATGTACAAACATATATACATATATACAGGTGCTGTGGAGAGGGGGAGGGGGCTCGGTTCATTCATTCAATCATATTTATTGAGCGCTTTGAGAAGCAGCGTGGCTCAGTGGAAAGAGCAAGGGCTTTGGAGTCAGAGGTCATGAGTTCGAATCCTGTCTCCGCCACATGTCTGCTGTATGACCTTGGGCAAGTTACTTAACTTCTCTGAGCCTCAGTTACCTCATCTGCAAAATGGGGATTAAGACTGTGAGCCTCACATGGGACAACCTGATCACTTTGGATCCCCTCCAGCGCTTAGAACAGTGCTTTGCACATAGTAAGTGCTTGACAAATGCCAACATTATCATTACGTGCAGAGCACTGTACTAAGCGCTTGGGAAGTACAAGTCGGCAACATATAGAGACGGTCCCTACCCAACAGCGGGCTCACAGTCTAGAAGGGGGAGACAGACAGACAACAAAACATATTAACAAAATAAAATAAATAGAATAAATGTGTACAAGTAAAATAGAGTAATAAATATGTACAAACATATATCCATATATACAGGTGCTGTGGGGAGGGGAAGAAGCAGCGTGGCTCAGTGGAAAGAGTACGGGCTTTGGAGTCAGAGGTCATGGGTTCAAATCCCAGCTCCTCCAGTTAAATAATAATAATAATAACGGTATTTGTTGTGTGACTTTGGGCAAGTCACTTCACTTCTCTGGGCCTCAGTTCCCTCACCTGTAAAATGGGGATGAAGACTGTGAGCCCCCCGTGGGACAACCTGATCACCTTGTAACTTCGCCAGCGCTTAGAACAGTGCTTTGCACATAGTAAACGCTTAATAAATACCATCATTATCATTATTATTTGTTAAGCGCTGAATAGCACAACTTTACAGATGGGTCTCCTTACCCGAATCACAGGAATCTTCCGCTAAAATCCAAGACTGGGCAAAACTCACTGCATTTTTTGCTAGCTGACCATTGGGCATTTGGAATTCCAGGCTATGCTCAGCATCGCAACTGCCGCACATGCCTTGCGTCTTTCCAATCATCCACATTGACACTTGAACCTTTATCCGAAGGAGACAGGAAAAGGGACGGGGGAAGAGGGAATAAAGGAGGGAGGTGAGAGAGGGAAAGTAATTGCAACGTGCGTTTCCAGAGAAAATCCTTGGGGGAAGCATAAGAGGAAGGTACCTTGCAGATCTTTCCGTCGTAGAAAAGCTTGTCGATGCCGTACGCCGGAGCAATGAGGATTATGCCATTTTTCTCCTCCGCGATCAGTACGGTCGGTTCTAAGACAAATAATCCGAAAGGAAGAGTTCAGCGGCTAAAAGAGGTCCTTAGCGGTTTGGCCTAGCGGAAAGACCTTGGGTTTGGGAGTCGGAGGACGTGGGTTCTCATCCCGGCTCTGCCGCTTCAATCAATCAGTCGATCAATCGTATTTATTGAGCGCTTACTGTGCGCAGAGCACTGGACTAAGCGCTTGGGAAGGACAAGTCGGCAACATCTAGAGAGGGTCCCTACCCAACGGTGGGCTCACAGTCTAAAAGGGGGAGACAGAGAACAAAACCAAACGCACTAACAAAATAAAATAAATAGAATAGATATGTACAAGTAAAATAGAGTAATAAATATGTACAAACATATATACAGGTGCTGTGGGGAAGGGAAGGAGGTAAGATGAGGGGGATGGAGAGGGGGACGAGTGGGAGAGGAAGGAAGGGGATCAGTCTGGGAAGGCCTCCGCTTGTCTGCTGTGTGACCTTGGGCAAGTCACTTCACTTCTCTGGGCCTCGGTTCCCTCATCTGTAAAATGGGCATTAAACTGTGAGCCCCGCCATGGGACAACCTGATTACCCTATATCTACCCCAGCGCTTAGAACAGTGCTGGACACAACATAAGCGCTTAACAAATACCTTGATAATAATAATGACATTATTGGGTAGGGACCGTCTCTATATGTTGCCAACTTGTACTTCCCAAGCGCTTAGTCCAGTGCTCTGCACACAGTAAGCGCTCAATAAATAAGATTGATTGATTGAATCATAGTTTAAAAACATGTTCTTTGCAGAATCGGTGGTTTAACATTGTATTTAACACTGCTGAATCCATACACGACTCATATCCAGGTAGAGAGTGAAATGAAATGACAACGTAAATACAAATGGTCATTTTTATTTTATATGCATGTTTGCACACATTTTGTCAATCTGTGTGGCTTTCTATCGCTTTCATTTTAAGTTACATAGGTGATGTTTCAGTGACTGCTCTTTTTCATGTTTGAATTCATTCATTCATTCCCTTCTAGACTGTGAGCCCACTGTTGGGTAGGGACCGTCTCTGTGTGTTGCCGACTTGTACTTCCAAGCGCTTAGTACAGTGCTCTGCACACAGTAAGGGCTCAATAAATATGATTGATTGATTGATTCAATCTCATTTATTGAGTGCTTACTGTGTGCAGAGCACTGTACTAAGCGCTTGGGAAGTACAAGTTGGCAACATATACAGATGGACATTCATTCATTTGTTCATTCAATCATCTTAATTGAGTGTTTACTGTGTGCAGAGCACTGTACTAAGCGCTTGGGAAGTACAAGTTGGCAACATACACAGACGGTCATTCATTCATTCATTCATTCAATCGTATTTATTGAGCGCTTACTGTGTGCAGAGCACTGTACTAAGCGCTTGGGAAGTACAAGTTGGCAACATCTAGAGACGGTCCCCACCCAACAACGGGCTCACAGTCTAGAAGGGGGAGACAGACAACAGAACAAAACATATTAACAAAATAAAATAAATAGAATAGTAAATATGACAAGTAAAATGAATAGAGTAATAAATCTGTACAAACACATATACAGGTGAATTCCTTGGGCAGGCTCTACCGAGTTTTCATTCATTCCTTTTTGAAGTCATTTAATCCATTAATAATATTCATTTAGTGCTTACTGGGTAGAGAGCACTATACTAAGCAACTGGGAAAAGCACGATATAACAGAGTTGATAGACGCATTCCCTGCCCTCAAGGAGCTGACAGTCCAGAGTGGGAGGCAGACATCAAAATAAATTTCAGAGATGTACATTCATTCATTCAATCGTATTTATTGAGCGCTTACTGTGTGCAGAGCACTGTACTAAACTCTTAGGAAGTACAAGCTGGCAACACATAGAGACGGTTCCTACCCAACAGTGGGCGTTCTGTGGAGATGAGGGAGGGGTGAATATCAAGTACTTAAAGTGTACCGTCCTCTAGACTGTAAACTTCTTATGGACAGGGAACGAGTCTTCTAATTCTGTTGTGCTAAACTCTCCCAAGTGCTTAGTACAGTGTACAGTGCTCTGCAGATAGTAGGCCTTCAATAAATGTCACTGTTTGATACAAATCCAAGTACCAGGGTAACACTAAGGGGGAGTGAGTAGGGGAAATGAGGGCTTAGTCGGGGAAGGCCTCTTGGAGGAGATAATGATAACAATAATAATAATAATAATAATAATAATAATAATAATAATGGCATTTATTAAGTGCTTACTATGTGCAATAATAATAATAATAGTGGCATTTATTAAGCGCTTACTATGTGCAAAGCACCATTCTAAGCACTGGGGAGGTTACAAGGTGATCAGGTTGTCCCATGGGGGGCTCATGGTCTTAATCCCCATTTTACAGGTGAGGGAACTGAGGCACAGACAAGTGAAGTGACTTGCCCAAAGTCACACAGTTTACAAGTGGTGGAGCCTGGATTTGAACCCTTGACTTCTGACTCTAAAGCCCGGGCTCTTTCCACTGAGCCACACTGCTTCAAGGCTTTGAAGGTAGGGAGAGTGGCAGCGTGGCTCAGTGGAATAGAGCCCGGGCTTTGGAGTCAGAGGTCATGGGTTCAAATCCCGGCCCCGCCAATTGTCAGCTGTGTGACTCTGGACGAGTCACTTCACTTCTCTGGGCCTCAGTTACCTCATCTGTCCTTCTAGACTGTGAGCCCACTGTTGGGTAGGGACCGTCTCTATATGTTGCCAACTTGTACTTCCCAAGCGCTTAGTACAGTGCTCTGCACACAGTAAGCGCTCAATAAATACAATTGATTGATTGATTGGACTGTCGAATATTAAGGGGGAGGAAGGTCAAGGCCAGAGAGAGGACATGGCCAAGGTCGCTGTGGGTGAGAAAGAAAAGGACGAGGTACAGTAAGTAGTTTGGCATTAGAGGAGTGAAGTGAGAGGCCTGGGTTGTAATAGATAATCAGCAAGGTAAAATAGGGGTAAGGTGATTTATTTTATTTTATTTTATTTTTTTGGTATTTGTTAAGAGTTCACTATATGCCAGGCACTATACTAAGCACTGGGATAGATAATAATAATAATGATGGCATTTATTAAGTGCTTACTATGTGCAAAGCACTGTTCTAAGCACTGGGGAGGTTACATGGTGATCAGGTTTTCCCACGGGGGGCTCACAGTCTTTAATCCCCATTTTACAGGTGAGGGAACAGAGTCCCAGAGAAGCGAAACGACTTGCCCAAGGTCCCACAGCGGTCAAGAGTCGGGGCCAGGATTAGAACCCAGGTCCTTCTGGGGCCGTGCTCTATCCACTGGACTATGCTGTAAAACCGATGGTAAGGAGTTTCTGACTGATAATAATAATAATAATGACATTTATAAAGTACTTACTAGGTGCAAAGCACCGTTCTCAGCGCTGGATGCGAAGGTGGAGTGCTTAGAACAGTGCCTGGCATATAGTAAGCGCTTAACAAATCCCAAAATTACTCATTATTATTGAGTGCAACCACTGCAGGAGTGGGGAAACACGGCTTGAGCGTTTTTGTAGAAAAATGATCCGGGCAGCAGAGAATGGAGGTCAGCAAGGAGGCTGATGCAGTAATGGAGGCAGGAGAGTAGCTTTGACTAGTAGCATTTTGAGGGATGGAGAGGAAAAGGTAGATTTTAGTGCTGTTGTGAAGCTAGAACTGATAGGATTGGGAGAAAGAATGAATAAGTGGGTTGAATGGCAGAGATGAGTTGAGGAGAACATCATCATCATCATCATCAATCATATTTATTGAGCGCTTACTGTGTGCAGAGCACTGTACTAAGCGCTTGGGAAGTACAAGTTGGCAACATATAGAGACAGTCCCTACCCAGCAGTGGGCTCACAGTCTAAAAGGGGGAACACCAAGGTTACGGGCTTGTGAGACAGGGAGGAATGTGGCATTGTAGAAACAGCGTGGCTCAGTGAAAAAGAGCCCGGGCTCTGGAGTCAGAGGCCATGGGTTCAAACCCCGGCTCTGCCGACTGTCGGCTGTGTGACTTTTGACATGTCACAACTTCTCTGTGCCTCAGTTCCCTCATCTGTAAAATGGGCATGAAGACCGTGAGCCCTCCGTGGGACAACCTGATTACCCTGTAACCTCCCCAGTGCTTAGAACAGTGCTTTGCACATAGTAAGTGCTTAATAAATGACAATAAATGCTAGGGAAAGTCAAAAAGAGGACAGAGTTTGAATGGGAAGATGACAAGTTCTGTGTTGGACACGTTAACTGAAGGTGTCAGCGGGACGTTGTCCTTGGATTTGTATCCTTTATTCGCCTCTCCTTTATTCACTTCAGCCCCACAGTACTTATGTATTATTATTATTATTATTATTCTGGTACTTGTTGAATGCTTACTATTTACCAAGCACCGTATTAAGTGCTGGGGTAGATATAAATTAATCAGATTGGACACAGTCCCTGTCCCACGTGAGGATCACACTCTTCATCCCCATTTTATAGCTGGGGTAACTGAGGCCCAGAGAATCAATCAATCAATCAATCAATCGTAATTATTGAGCGCTTACTATGTGCAGAGCACTGTACTAAGCGCTTGGGAAGTACAAATTGGCAACACATAGAACAGTCCCTACCCAACAGTGGGCTCACAGTCTAAAAGGGGGAGACAGAGAACAGAACCAAACATACCAACAAAATAAAATAGGATAGAAATGTACAAGTAAAATAAATAAATAAATAAATAAATAAATAAATAGAGTAATAAATATGTACAACCATATATACATATATACAGGTGCTATGGGGACGGGAAGGAGGTAAGATGGGGGGATGGAGAGGGGGACGAGGGGGAGAGGAAGGAAGGGGCTCAGTCTGGGAAGGCCTCCTGGAGGAGGTGAGCTCTCAGCAGGGCCTTGAAGGGAGGAAGAGAGCTAGTTTGGCGGAGGGGCAGAGGGAGGGCATTCCAGGCCCGGGGGATGACGTGGGCCGGGGGTCGACGGCGGGACAGGCGAGAACGAGGTACAGTGAGGAGATTAGCAGTGGAGGAGCGGAGGTTGCGGGCTGGGCTGGAGAGAAGGAAGGTGAGGTAGGAGGGGGCGAGGTGATGGACAGCCTTGAAGCCCAGGGTGAGGAGTTTCTGCCTGATGCGCAGATTGATTGGTAGCCACTGGAGATTTTTGAGGAGGGGAGTAATATGCCCAGAGCGTTTCTGGACAAAGATAATCCAGGCAGCAGCATGAAGTATGGATTGAAGTGGAGAGAGACACGAGGATGGGAGATCAGAGAGAAGGCTGGTGCAGTAGTCCAGACGGGATAGGATGAGAGCTTGGATGAGCAGGGTAGCAGTTTGGATGGAGAGGAAAGGGCAGATCTTGGCAATGTTGCGGAGCTGAGACCGGCAGGTTTTGGTGACGGCTTGGATGTGAGGGGTGAATGAGAGAGCGGAGTCGAGGATGACACCAAGGTTGCGGGCTTGTGAGACGGGAAGGATGGTAGTGCCGTCAACAGAGATGGGAAAGTCAGAAAGAGGGCAAGGTTTGGGAAGGAAGACAAGGAGCTCAGTCTTCGACATGTTGAGCTTTAGGTGGCGGGCAGACATCCAGATGGAGATGTCCTGAAGCACGAGGAGATGCGAGCCTGGAGGGAGGGGGAGAGGGCAGGGGCAGAGATGTAGATCTGGGTGTCATCAGCGTAGAGATGATAGTTGAAGCTGTGGGAGCGAATGAGGTCACCAAGGGAGTGAGTGTAGATTGAGAACAGAAGGGGACCAAGCACTGAACCTTGGGGAACCCCCACAGTAAGAGGATGGGAGGGGGAGGAGGAGCCTGCAAAAGAGACTGAGAAAGAACGACCGGAGAGATAAGAGGAGAACCAGGAGAGGACGGAGTCTGTGAAGCCAAGGTCAGATAGCGTGTTGAGGAGAAGGGGGTGGTCCACAGTGTCAAAGGCAGCTGAGAGGTCGAGGAGGATTAGGACAGAATATGAGCCGTTGGATTTGGCAAGCAGGAGGTCATTGGTGACCTTTGAGAGGGCAGTTTCCGTGGAATGAAGGGGACGGAAGCCAGACTGGAGGGGGTCGAGGAGAGAGTTGTCGTTGAGGAATTCTAGGCAGCGCGTGTAGACAACTCGTTCAAGGAGTTTGGAAAGGAATGGTAGGAGGGATATGGGACGACAACTAGAAGGTGAGGTGGGGTCAAGAGAGGGTTTTTTTTAGGATGGGAGAGACATGGGCATGTTTGAAGGCAGAGGGGAAGGAACCAGTGGAGAGTGAGCGGTTGAAGATGGAAGTTAAGGAGGGGAGAAGGGATGGAGCGAGAGATTTCATAAGATGAGAGGGAATGGGGTCAGAAGCACAGGTGGCCGGAGTAGCACTTGAGAGGAGGGAGGAGAGTTCCTCTGAGGATACCGCTGGGAAGGATGGGAGAGTAGCAGAGAGTGTTGAGAGCCGGGGGGATGGAGAAAGGGGGGAAGAGACTTTGGGGAGGTCGGACCTGATGGATTTAATTTTGTTAATGAAGTAGGAGGCCAGATCGTTGGGGGTGAGGGAAGGAGGAGGGGGAGGAACCGGGGGCCTGAGAAGGGAGTTGAATGTACGGAAGAGCTGGCGGGGGTGATGGGCATGGGTGTCAATAAGGGAGGAGAAATAGTTTTGTCTGGCAGAAGAGAGGGCTGAGTTAAGACAGGAAAGGATAAACTTGAAGTGAACGAGGTTGGCATGGTGTTTAGACTTTCGCCAGCAGCGTTCGGCAGCTCGAGCATAAGAGCGAAGGAGGCGGACAGTGGCAGTGATCCAGGGTTGTGGGTTAGTGGTGCGAGAGCGGCGAAGGGAAAGGGGAGCGAGTGAGTCTAGCTGAGTAGAAAGGGTAGAGTTGAGAGCAGTAATCTGATCATCAAGACTGGGTAGAGAGGAGAGGGCGGAGAGGTGGGGTGTGAGGCGCTCCGAAAGATGGGTGGGGTCCAGAGAGCGGAGATCTCTGTGAGGGAGTAATACGGATTTACGGGGGAAAGGAGTGTGAGTGAGGAGGCAGGTGAGAAGATTATGATCAGAGAGAGGGATTACAGAGTTGGTGAGGGTGGACACAGTGCAGCAGTAGGAGATGATGAGGTCGAGGGTATGACCAAGTTGGTGAGTGGGCGAGGTGGGGTGGAGGAAGAGGTTGGCAGCGTCAAGGAGAGATAGAAGGCGGGCGGCAGAGGAGTCGTTAGGGATATCCATATGGATATGGATATTGAAGTCTCCGAGGATCAGAGTGGGCATGGAGAAGGAGAGAAGGAAGGTGAGGAAGGGGTCAAAGTCGTTAAAGAAGTTGGAAGTGGGGCCCGGAGGGCGGTAGATGACGGCTACAAGAATCTGGAGGGGGTGGTAGAGGCGAATAATGTGGGCTTCAAAGGAAGGGAAGGAAAGGGAAGGGGGAGGAGGGATAGTGCGAAGTGAAGTGACTTGCCCAAGGTCACACATGTGGTGGAGCCAGGTCCTTTTGACTCGCAGGCCCATGCTCTATCCACTAAGCCACGCTGCTTTTCAGGCACATAGCCATAATTCATTTAATCCGTCGTCTCTCCATCTAGACTATAAGCTCCTTGTGTCCACCAACTCTGTTATTCTGTACTCTCCCAAGCGCTTAGTACAGCACTAAGCACTCAATAAATATGACCAAGTGATCGATCGATCGAAGTAGAGATGTCCTGGAGGCAGAAGAAGAACATATGAGACCTCAGAAAAGGAGAGAGGTCAGCGGTGGTGATGTAGATTTGGGAATCCTCCTCATGGAGATGGTAGTTGAATTTGGCAGGGAGGGGGCAAATTAATTCTTCGACGGAGTTAGGGTAGAAGGAAAACAGAAGGGGATCCAGAACTGAGCCTTGAAGGACTCCCATAGTTCGGGGGTGGGAGGCAGAGGAGGAGCTCACGGAAAAGAAAGAGAATGAGCGGCCAGAGGGATAGGAGGAGAACCAAGGGAAGACTTTGTCAGTGAAGCCAGGAGAAGGGGGTGGTCCATAGTGTTGAAGGCAGCCGAGAGGTCAAAGAGAGTCAGGATGGAATAGAGACCGGAGAATTGACAAGAAGGAGATCATTGATGACCTTTGAGAGGACGGTTTAGGTGGAGCGAAGGGGCAGATTTCAGATTGGAGGGGGTCAAGGCGAGAATTGGAGGAGACGAACGTGTAGACAACTCACTTAAGGGGTTTGGAGAGGAACGGGAGGAGGGAGATGGAGCGACAACCGGAGGAAGCCGTGGGGACAAGGGAGAGGGTTTTTTCTTTTAGGACGGGGAGACATGAGCATGTTTGAAAGCAGCGGGAAAGAAGCCAGTGATGATGATGATGATGGCATTTATTAAGCGCTTACTATGTGCAAAGCACTGTTCTAAGCACTGGGGAGGTTACAAGGTGATCAGGTTGTCCCACGGGGGGCTCACAGTCTTCATCCCCATTTTACAGGTGAGGGAACTGAGGCCCAGAGAAGTGAAGTGACTTGCCCAAAGTCACCCAGCTGACAAGTGGCGGAGCCGGGATTTGAACCCATGACCTCTGACTCCAAAGCCCAGGCTCTTTTCCACAGAGCCACGTTGCTTCTCTTGTGAGCCGTTGAAGAGGGTGGTCACAGAGGGAGCAAGTGGTTTCATAAAGTGTGACGGGACGGGGTGGGAGGCACAAGTGAAGGGGGTGGATTGTGAGAGGAGGCCAGAGATCTCACGCCTAGAACGGTGCTTTTTAGACTGTGAGCCCACTGTTGGGTAGGGACTGTCTCTATATGTTGCCAACTTGTACTTCCCAAGCGCTTAGTACAGTGCTCTGCACACAGTAAGCGCTCAATAAATATGATTGATGGATTGATTGATTGCTTTGCTCATAGTAAGCGCTTAATAAATGCCATTATTATTATCTCCCCTGGAGATCTTACCAAGAGGAAAATACACACATGAGGCTTCTTTTAAAATGGTCAGAACATTCTACTAGGGCACAAAATAATACTAATAATAATAGCATTTATTAAGCGCTTACTATATGCAAAGCACTGTTCTAAGCGCTGGGGAGGTTACAAGACGATCAGGTTGTCCCACGGGGGGCTCACAGTCTTCATCCCCATTTTACAGATGTGGTAACTGAGGCACAGAGGAGTTAAAGTGACTTGCCCAAAGTCACCCAGCTGACAATTGGCAGAGCCAGAATTAGAACCCATGACCTCTGACTCCAAAGCCCGGGCTCTTTCCACTGACGGTATTTCCAGACGGTAAATACCGTAAACGTTATTTCACTTACCAGAACTGGATTCATATGGGAGTTTCTCCACCGGAGTTTCTAAACCATTAATTTTCAGTTTGAGGTGGCCTTCTTTGGGATACATGTCAATGTCACTTGAATGAGAAAAGGTGAGTTTGATATATATTTAGAAAGGAAGATTTAAAATGATATCTTTTCAGAATACCACAAAAATCCCAAGGATTCCCTGCCACCACCCACCCTCCTCCGGCCAATTTTTAATAGCTTCTAATCTTTTAGAATTACTGCATGCTATTGAATTCATAAATCTTCTATGCCATTGCCTTCATGGAAAATTTTTGATGAAATTTTTGAACGTTGCAAAAGATTGCAGAATTGACAAACCTGTTTCAGGACAACACTCTGTCTTGCAGATAATAATGCTGATTAATCATTATGGTATTTGTTAAGCACTTATTATTTATTACTCTATTTATTTATTTATTTATTTATTTATTTTACTTGTACATTTCTATCCTGTTTATTTTATTTTTTTGGTATGTTTGGTTTTGTTGTCTGCCTCCCCCTTTTAGACTGTGAGCCCACTGTTGGGTAAGGACTGTCTCTATGTGTTGCCAATTTGTACTTCCCAAGCGCTTAGTACAGTGCTCTGCACATAGTAAGCGCTCAATAAATACGATTGATTGATTGATTATTATGTGCCAGGCACCATACTAAGCACCGGAGTGGATACAAGCAAATCGGACTGGACACATTCCGTGTCCCAGGTGGAGCTCGCAGTCTCAATCCCCATTTTACAGATGAGGCAACTGAGGCACAGAGAAGTGAAGTGGCTTGCCCAAGGTCACACAGCAGACCTTGTCCCTCCAGAATTAGTAGCGATAGGTTAAACAAGCCAAAACCATCTCCTGTCTGAAATTAGTAGAAATACTCTCATTATGTCTGGGAATAGTATGCTATAACAGATTTTATAAAATACTAGGCTTAAACGGCAGGGCAGTGCTATTCTCAGAATACTGCACAGGAATTAAAATTGGTGATTCTAAGAGAAATGAAGATTCTGAGTGAAAAGAATGACGTGTTTTTCATTCATTCAGTCGTATTTACTGAGCGCTCACTGTGTGCAGAGCACTGGACTAAGCGCTTGGGAAGTACAAGTTGGCAACATCTAGAGACGGTCCCTACCCAACAGCCGGCTCATGGTCTAGAAGGGGGAGACAGACGACAAAACAAAATATATTAACAAAATAAAATAAATAGCATAGTAAGGAGAGAGACACATAAAATCACATGCATCATGGTGGATTTGCAGTGTAGGTTGATGATATCACGGGTACCACTTTGCAGAAGAATATAGAAGCCTGTGACCCTAGAGCGCTTAGTACAGTGCTTTGCACGCAGCGCTCAATAAATACATTTGAATGAATGAATGAATGAGCTCCCTCCTTCCTCTCCCCCTCCCCCCGCCTTACCTTCTTCCCCTCCCCACAGCACCTGTATATATGTATATATGTTTGTAAGTATTTATTACTCTATTTTTTTATTTTACTTGTACATATTTATTTTATTTATTTTATTTTGTTAATATGTTTTGGTTTGTTGCCGGTCTCCCCCTTCTAAACTGTGAGCCTGTTGTTGGGTAGGGACCGTCTCTATGTGTTGCCAACTTGTACTTCCCAAGCGCTTAGTACAGTGCTCTGCACACAGTAAGCGCTCAATAAATACGATCGAATGAATGAATGAATAGAGCATTTTTCCAAGGGGGACGTCTGAACCCCTGGTTTGTCCAGAGCCTTTGTGTTCTCTTCCCAGTCAATCAATCAATCAATCGTATTTATTGAGTGCTTACTGTGTGCAGAGCACTGTACTAAGCTCTTGGGAAGTACAAGTTGGCAACATGTAGAGACGGTCCCTACCCAAAAGTGGGCTCACAGTCTAGAAGGGGGAGACAGAGAACAAAACAAAACATATTAACAAAATAAAATAAATAGACTAGATATGTACAAGTAAAATAAATAAATAAATAGAGAAATAAATCAGTACAAACATATATACAGATGCTATGGGGAATCAATCAATCAATCAGTTGTATTTATTGAGTGCTTACTGTGTGCAGAGCACTGTACTAAGCGCTTGGGAAGTCCAAGTTGGCAACATATAGAGATGGTCCCTACCCAACAGTGGGCTCACAGTCTAGAAGGGGGAGACAGAGGACAAAACCAAACATATTAACAAAATAAAATAAATAGAATAGATATGCACAAGTAAAATAAATAAATAGAGTAATAAATCAGTACAAACATATATACATATATACAGGTGCTGTGGGGAATCAATCAATCAATCAATCATATTTATTGAGCACTTACTGTGTGCAGAGCACTGTACTAAGCTCTTGGGAAGTCCAAGTTGGCAACATATAGAGACGGTCCCTACCCAACAGTGGGCTCACAGTCTAGAAGGGGGAGACAGAGGACAAAACAAAACATATTAACAAAATAAAATAAATAGAATAGATATGTACCATAATAATAATAATAATGTTGGCATTTGTTAAGCACTTACTATGTGCAAAGCACTGTTCTAAGCACTGGGGGGGGTTACAAAGTGATCAGGTTGTCCCATGTGGGGTTCACAGTCTTAATCCCCATTTTACAGATGAGGTAACTGAGGTTCAGAGAAGTTAAGTGACTTGCCCAAGGACACACAGCAGACATGTGGCAAAGCCGGGATTCAAAACCATGACCTCTGACTCCAAAGCCCGGGCTCTTTCCACTGAGCCACGCTGCTTCAAGTAAAATAAATAAATAGAGTAATAAATCAGTACAAACATATATACATATATACAGGTGCTGTGGGGGAGGGAAGGAGGGAAGGCGGGGAGGGTGGAGAGGGGGAGGAGGCTCAGTCTGGGAATAATGATGGTATTTGTTAAGCGCTTACTATGTGCAAAGCACTGTTCTAAGCGCTGGAGTAGATACAAGGTTATCAGGTTGTCCCACGTGGGGCTCACAGTCTTCATCCCCATTTTCCAGATGAGGGGACTGAGGCCCAGAGAAGTGAAGTGACTTGCCCAAAGTCACCCAGCTGACAATTGTTGGGGCCGGGATTTGAACCCACGACCTCTGAAATGCAAACAGTCCGTTTAAAGGCCGGCATAGCATCTGAACCGAGGAATTCAGTAGCAGGAGCCATGCCGGGGGGAGGCTTGGTTTCAGAACGGAGCTGAATTGAGAGTCAGTAAGGCCGAGTGGAAAGACCGCGGACCTAGTAATTATTTGGAGAAGCAGAAAAGCTAAGCGCCTTGCCCAAGATCACAGAGCAGGAAAGTAGCCGAGCCGTAATTAGAACTCAGGCCCTCTGCCTCCCAAGCCTGTATTCTTTCCACTAGGCCAAGCTACTTTTCTGAGCAATGGAACTGAGGAGCTAATTAGGGAGCAAAAATACCGTCAACGCCATATACACTCAAAGATGAATTTTCATTGTGTTCGAATCCCAGCTCCGCCAGTTGTCAGCTGTGTGACTTTGGGCAGGTCACTTCACTTCTCTGGGCCTCAGTTCCCTCATCTGTGAAATGGGGATGAAGACTGTGAGCCCCCCCGTGGGACAACCTGATCACCTTGTCACCTCCCCAGCGCTTAGAACAGTGCTTTGCACATAGTAAGCGCTTAATAAATGCCATTATAATAATAATGAGATTTGTCTGTGAGGCTTGGCACTGTCTTCCCTTGGTCTTGCTCTTGCAATCCTGCACAAAAAGAGCCACCGCCTTCTGGATTTGCAGTGTGCCGTGCTAGTCTGTTTGCTGCAATTGTCAATCAATCAATCCATCATATTTATTGAATGCTTATAGTGTGCACTATAGTAGATAATAATAATAATAATGATATTTTTAAGCGCTTACTATGTGTGAAGCACTGTTCTTAATCCCCATTTTCCAGATGAGGTAACTGGGGCCCAGAGAAGTGAAGTGACTTGCCCAAAGTCACACAGCTGCCAATTGGCGCAACTGGGATCTGAACCCATGACCTCTGACTCCAAAGCCCGGGCTCTTTCCACTGAGCCACGTTGTTTCTCCTTGGCACCTGTCTACATGTTTTGTTTCGTTCTCCGTCTCCCCCTTCTAGACCGTGAGCCCATTGTTGGGTAGGGACCGTCTCTAGACGTCGCCAACTTGTACTTCCCAAGTGCTTAGCACAGTGCTCTGCACCCAGTAAGCGCTCAATAAATACGATTGAATGAATGTTCTAAGTGCTGGGGGGATACAAGGTGATCAGGTTGTCCCACGTGGGACATTTGGGGGACGCCTAGAGCTCATAAACGTGCCATCCTTGTGACCCCGGCCCCGCAGCTCGATAGCATCTCCGTTGGATCTGAAGCAGCGTGGCTCCGTGGAAAGAGCCAGGGCTTTGGAGTCACAGGTCACGGGTTCAAATCCCGCCTCCACCAACCGTCAGCTGGGTGACTTTGGGCAAGTCACTTCACTTCCCTGGGCCTCAGTTCCCTCATCTGGAAAATGGGGATTAAAACTGTGAGGCCCCCCCCCCCCCCATGGGACAACCTGGTCACCTTGTAACCTCCCCAGCACTCCGAACAGTGCTTTGCACATAGTAAGCGCTTAACAAATACCATCATTATTATTATTATTATCTGAGGCCTGATACCATGTGGCAGACCAGCCGGGAGGATGCCATGGGAACCCCTCCTCTGGGAATATAACAGGAAGTCCGTTCATTCATTCAATCATATCTATTGAGAGCTTACTGTGTGCAGAGCACTGTACTAAGCGCTTGGGAAGTGCAATTTGGCAACATATAGAGACGGTCCCTACCCAACAGTGGGCTCACAGTCTAGAAGAAATCCACCTGTCATCCTGCCGGCCTCGGCTCCCGAGACCGTCTTCCGGAATCCAGCTTCCCAAGCCCTCCGTGGTAGCTAGCCCGCCGTCCCTTAGACCAGCAGATTCAACCTCAAAAAACTTCTAATTCTAAATGGCGTGACCTTGGACAAGTCATTTCACTTCGCTGGACTTCAGCTACCTCATCCATAAAATGTGGGACAGGGACCGTGTCCAACCTGAGAAGTTTCTATCACCCCAGTGCTTAGTACGGTGCCTGGCACATAGTAAGTGCCTAACAAATACCATAAAAAACCCAAACTAAATAAATTGCCATTTTTCATTTAGTTTTCTGAGCTCCGTACTTCAGTTACCTCATCCATAAAATGTGGGACAGGGACAGTGTCCAACCTGAGAAGTTTCTATCACCCCAGTGCTTAGTACGGTGCCTGGTGCATAGTAAGTGCCTAACAAATACCATAAAAAACCCATACTAAATAAATTGCCATTTTTGATTTAGTTTTCTGAGCTCTGTACTTCAGTTACCTCATCCATAAAATGTGGGACAGGGACTGTGTCCAACCTGAGAAGTTTCTATCACCCCAGTGCTTAGTACAGTGCCTGGCACTGTATGAATTTATGAATTTATTTATATTAATATCTATAATCCCCTCTAGACTGTAAGCTTGTGGTGGACAAGGAATGTATCTGTTTATTATTATAGTCTCTATATGTTGCCAACTTGTACTTCCCAAGCGCTTAGTACAGTGCTCTGCTCACAGTAAGCGCTCAATAAATACGATTGAATGAATGAATGAATGAATGGCACATAGTAAGTGCTTAACAAATACCATAAAAAACCATACTAAATAAATTCCCATTTTTGATTTAGTTTTCTGAGCTCTGTACTTCAGTTACCTCATCCATAAAATGTGGGACAGGGACCGTGTCCAACCTGAGAAGTTTCTATCACCCCAGTGCTTAGTACAGTGCCTGGCACAAAGTAAGTGCCTAACAAATACCATAAAAAAACCCCATACTAATAAATTGCCATTTTTGATTTAGTTTTCTGAGCTCTGTACTTCAGTTACCTCATCCATAAAATGTGGGACAGGGACCGTGTCCAACCTGAGAAGTTTCTATCACCCCAGTGCTTAGTACAGTGCCTGGCACTGTATGAATTTATGAATTTATTTATATTAATTTCTATAATCCCCTCTAGACTGTAAGCTTGTGGTGGACAAGGAATGTATCTGTTTATTATTATAGTCTCTATATGTTGCCAACTTGTACTTCCCAAGTGCTTAGTACAGTGCTCTGCACACAGTAAGCACTCAATAAATACGATTGAATGAATGAATGAATGAATGGCACATAGTAAGTGCTTAACAAATACCATAAAAAACCATACTAAATAAATTGCCATTTTTGATTTAGTTTTCTGAACTCTGTACTTCAGTTACCTCATCCATAAAATGTGGGACAGGGACCATGTCAAACCTGAGAAGTTTCTATCACCCCAGTGATTAGTACGGTGCCTGGCACATAGTAAGTGCCTAACAAATACCACAAAAAAACCCAAACTAAATTAATTGCCATTTTTGATTTAGTTTTCTGAGCTCTGTACTTCAGTTACGTCATCCATAAAATGTGGGACAGGGACCGCGCCCAACCTGAGAAGTTTCTATCACCCCAGTGCTTACCACAGTGCCTGGCACTGTATGAATTTATGAATTTATTTATATTAATATCTATAATACCCCCTAGACTGTAAGCTTGCGGTGGACAAGGAATGTATCTGTTTATTATTATAGTCTCTATATGTTGCCAACTTGTACTTCCCAAGCGCTTAGTACAGTGCTCTGCACACAGTAAGCACTCAGTAAATACGGTTGAATGAATGAATGAATGGCACATAGTAAGTGCTTAATGAATACCATCATTATTATTATTATCATTATTACTGTGCCTGGCGCATAGTAAGTGCTTTAACAAATACCATAAACAAACCGTTCAAAATATATTGCCATTTTTGATTTAGTTTTCAGAGCTCCCTGCGGCAAGTCAGAAACTCTAATGGCCGTAATCTTCACTGGATACTTACTGATTGCCTAGTTTGACATTGATGGCCTTCTGGTCGGTCGATTCTTCCACTTTCTTTATCATCACCATGAATTTTGGATCCTGGCTGCCGTCTTGGGCTAAGACATGGTAACAGTTTGCAAGCATCTCATAGTTGTAGTTAATTCCATTGAAGGTTGTGATATTATTTCCTCCGGCATAACAGAGAGCTAAAGGAGAAATAAAAGACGGAATGTTGTCCTTCTCAACTTTCTGTTTTGGGGCCATTCATTCATTCAGTCGTATTTATTGAGCGCTTACTGTGTGCAGAGCACTGTACTAAGCACTTGGGAAGCAGCGTGGCTCAGTGGAAGGAGCCCGGGCTTTGGAGTCAGAGGTCATGGGTTCAAATCCCGGCTCTGCCAACTGTCAGCTGTGTGACTTTGGGCAAGTCACTTAACTTCTCTGGGCCTCAGTTACCTCATCTGTAAAATGGGGATTAAAACTGTGAGCCCCCTGTGGGACAACCTGGTCACCTTGTAACCTTCCCAGCGCTTAGAACAGTGCTTTGCACATAGTAAGTGCTTAACAAAAACCATTATTATTATTATTATTGGGAAGCAGCATGCTTGAGAAGCAGTGTGGCTCAGTGGGAAGAGCACGGGCTTTGGAGTCAGAGGTCATGGGTTCAAATCCCGGCTCCGCAATTGTCAGCTGTGTGACATTGGGCAAAGTCACTTAACTTCTCTGCGCCTCAGTACCCTCATCTGTAAAATGGGGATGAAGACTGTGAGCCCCACGTGGGACAACCTGATCACCTTGTATCCCCCCAGCGCTTAGAACAGTGCTTTGCACATAGTAAGCGCTTAACAAATGCCATCATTATTGCTATTATTATTGGGAAGCAGCGTGCTTGAGAAGCAGTGTGGCTCAGTGGGAAGAGCACGGGCTTTGGAGTCAGAGGTCATGGGTTCAAATCCCGGCTCCGCAACTGTCAGCTGTGTGACATTGGGCAAAGTCATTTAACTTCTCTGCGCCTCAGTACCCTCATCTGTAAAATGGGGATGAAGACTGTGAGCCCCACGTGGGGCAACCCGATCACCTTGTATCCTCCCAGCGCTTAGAACAGTGCTTTGCACATAGTAAGAGCTTAACAAATACCATCATTATTATTACAAGTCGGCAACATCTAGAGACGGTCCCTACCCAACAACAGGCTCACAGTCTAGAAGGGGGAGACAGACAACAAAACAAAACACGTGGACAGGTGTCAAGTCATCACAATAAATAGAAATAAAGCTAGATGCACATCATTAACAAAATAAATAGAATAGTAAATATGTACAAGTAAAATAGAGTGATAAATCTGTACAAATATATACAGGTGCTGTGGGAACCAGAGCGATTCTCTAGTAAGAGTGCTTTGCACTCTGTACAGTGCTCTTTGCTCAGTAGGCACTCAGATTAGTGCTCAGCCCTCAGTCTAGTGTTCTGCTGTCAGTACAGTACAATTCACCTTAAGTAGAGTGGTTTGCACTCTGCTTGAGGATGGCTTTTTGTGACAATAATAATAATGGCATTTATTAAGTGTTTACTATGTGCAAAGCACTGTTCTAAGCGCTGGGGAGGTTACAAGGTGATCAGGTTGTCCCCCGGGGGGCTCACAGTCTTAATCCCCATTTTACAGGTGAGGCAACTGAGGCCCAGAGAAGTGAAGTGACTTGCCCAAAGTCACACAGCTGACAAGTGGCGGAGCCGGGATTAGGACCCATGACCTCTGACTCCCAAACCTGCCCTCTTTCCACTAATAATAATAAGAATGGTGGTATTTGTTAAGCACTTACTATGCGTGAAGCACTGTTCCATGCACTGGGGGGATAAAAGGTGATCAGGTTGTCCCACGTGGGGTTCACAGTCTTAATCCCCATTTTACAGATGAGGGAACTGAGGCAGAGAGAAGTTAAGTGACTTGCCTAAGGTCACACAGCTGACAAGTGGCTGAGTCGGGATTTGAACCCACGACCTCTGACTCCCAAGCCCGCGCTCTTTCCACTAAGCCATGCTGCTTCTAACTCTGCTGTCAGTTGAGTGTTCTGCACAGTGTATAGGCACCAAGTAGAGTCTCTGTGCTAAACACAGTGCTCCGCACACAGTTAGACCTTCACTAATGCTGCTAATGAAGATGGTGATGATTACCAAGTTTATTTATTCATTCAATCCTATTTACTGAATGTTTACTGTGGGCAAGGCACTGTACTAAGCCCTTGAGAGAGTAATAATAATAATAATAATGATAATAATGATAGCATTTATTAAGCACGTACTATGTGCAAAGCACTGTTCTAAGTGCTGGGGAGGTTACAAGGTGATCAGGTTGTCCCATGGGGGGCTCACAGTCTTAATCCCCATTTTACAGATGAGGGAACTGAGGCCCAGAGAAGTGAAGTGACTTGCCCAAAGTCACACAGCTGACAATTGGCAGAGCCGGGATTTGAACCTCCTGACCTCTGACTTCTAGACTGTGAGCCCACTGTTGGGTAGGGACCCTCTCTATATGTTGCCAACTTGTACTTCCCAAGCGCTTAGTACAGTGCTCTGCACACAGAAAGCGCTCAATAAATACGATTTATTGATTGATTGATTGACTTCAAAGCTAGTGGTCTTTCCACTGAGCCATGCCGCTTTAATACAAAGCAACAAACGGATGCATTCCCTGACCACAATGAGCTCACAGGTTAGAGGGGGAGGTGGACATTAACATAAATAAATAGGTAGATGAATAAATAGTCTAGAGGGGGAGGCAGACATTAATATAAATTAATAGATAAATAAATACATTACAGATACAGATAGATACATATGTGCTGTGGGGAAGGAGGGTGAATGAAGAAGCAAATAAGAGCGACACAGAGAGAGTGGGAGAAGAGCAGAGGAGGGCTTAGTCAGGGAAGGCTTCTTGGAGGAGATGTGTCCTCAATAAGGAGTGTAAAAATGATCAACATTTTAAAACTGGTTTTGCTTACAGCCCAGAATTCCTGAAACCGATTCGGCATCTCAGAACGAAAAGCCTATCTGCTCATGATCAATCAATCAATCATATTTATTGAGCGCTTACTGTGTGCAGAACACTGTACTAAGCACTTGGGAAGTCCAAGTTGGCAACATACAGAGATGGTCCCTATCCAACAGTGGGCTCACAGTCTAGAAGGGGGAGACAGAGAACAAAACCAAACATATTAACAAAATAAAATAAATAGAATAGATATGTAGAAGTATAATAAATAGAGTAATAAATATGTACATGATACAGCAGGGACGGTTTTAATGTCAAGCGTTAGTGAGCCTTGGGAAAATCTCTGATTTTGAATTAAAGCTGCAACCACGCTAATCCCAAACTCTAGCAGATTCTCCCCATTTTCAGTGGTATTTATTGAGAAACTGCAGTGACTAGAGGGCTGCAGGTTACTGCTACACTCAGGTACCCGCTGGAATTCCAGGTCTAAATCAATCAATCAATCAATCAATCAATGGTATTTATTGAGCGCTTACTGTGTGCAGAGCACTGTACTAAGCGCTTGGGAAGTACAAGTTGGCAACATATAGAGACGGTCCCTACCCAACAGTGGGCTCACAGTCTAGAAGGGGGAGACAGAGAACAAAACCAAACATATTAACAAAATAAAGTAAATAGAAAAGATATGTACTAGTAAAATAAATAAATAGAGTAATAAATATGTACAAACATATATACATATATACAGTTGCTGTGGGGAAGGGAAGGAGGTACATTGTTTAAAATCTTATTATAAAAGTTGGGATTTCATTTGGAGATTAGGGACAACACACTGTCCCCACTTAAATCAGAGAAGCAGCATGGCTCAGTGGAAAAGAGCCCGGGCTTTGGAGTCAGAGGTCATGGGTTCAAATCCCGGCGCCGCCAATTGTCAGCTGTGTGACTTTGGGCAAGTCACTTCACTTCTCTATGCCTCAGTTCCCTCATCTGTAAAATGGGGATGAAGCCTGTGAGCCCCCCGTGGGACAACCTGATCACCTTGTAACCTCCCCAGTGCTTAGAAAAGTGCTTTGCACGTAGTAAGCGCTTAATAAATGTCATTATGATTATTATTATTATTAGAGCCGAATGGGCAGCAAAGGAATTATCCAGATAATTCAGGCAAATCACAGTCCCAAACCTGCCGGTGGAAGCAGTGTGGCCTCGGGGAAAGACCCGAAACCTGGGAGTTAGAAGGACCTGGGTTCTAATCCTGGTTCCACCACTCGTCTGCTGCATGACCTTGGGCAAGCACTTCATTTTTCTGTACTTCAGTTTCCTCATCTGTAAAATGAGGATTAAATTCCACTCCCTCCTACTTAGACTGTGAGCCCCATGAGGGGCAGGGATTGTGTCTAAACTGATCAAATTGTACCTACCCAGGGCTTAGAACGGTGCTTGGGACGCAGTAAGCACTTAACAAATAATAATAATGGCATTTGTTAAGCGCTTACTATGTGCAAAGCACTGTTCTAAGTGCTGGGTGGGGGGGGGAAATAATAGTAATAATAATAATAATAATGACATTTATTAAGCACTTACTATGTGCAAAGCACTGTTCTAAGCACTGGGGAGGTTACAAGGTGATCAGGTTGTCCCACGGGGGGCTCACAGTCTTAATCCCCATTTTAAAGATGAGGTAACTGAGGCCCAGAGAAGTGAAGTGACTTGCCCAAAGTCACGCAGCTGACAAGTGGTGGAACCGGGATTAGAACCCATGACCTCTGGCTCCCAAGCCTGGGCTCTTTCCACTGAGCCACGCTGCTTCCCATGCTTATCAGTTCCTGAACCCCTAGAATAATGTTCTGCATGCAGTAGATGCTCCTTGAATGCCATTTTTGATGAATTTGTCATCATTATTTATTGACAATTCTGTATTAGAGAAGCAGCGTGGCTCAGTGGAAAGAGCCCGGGCTTGGGAGCCGGAGGTCATGGGTTCTAATCCTGGCTCCGCCACTTAGTCAATAACCCAGACGTTTCATAGGAAATGGAGTTTTTGTCTGAATTGTTTAGATAATTAGTACTAAGCACTTGAAACAGTGCTCTGCCCACGGTAAGCGATTAATAAACGCGATTGAAAGAAAGACAAGAGGAAAATCCGGCAATTTTGTCTGAATTGTTTAGATAATTGCTGGATTTTCCGCTTGTCTTTCTTTCAATCGTGTTTATTAATCGCTTACCGCGGGCAGAGCACTGTACCAAGTGCTTAGTACTAAGCACTTTGCTAGTGTAGATTAGCCCTACATCGATCTGGATGTTGGCACAAAGGATCTCCAGTCCATCTGAAAGCCGTCTTGGCATGATTAGAGAAGTCATGGGCCTGGTTTTGTACATATTTACTAATCTATTTATTTTATTAATGATACGTATATAGCTATAATTCTATTTATTCTGACGATTTTGACACCTGTCTACCTGTTTGGTTTTGTTCTCCGTCTCCCCCTTCTAGACTGTGAGCCCGTTGTTGGGTAAGGACCGTCTCTATATGTTGCCGACTTGTTCTTCCCAAGTGCTTAGTACAGCACTCTACAGTAAGCGCTCAATAAATACGATTGAATGAACGGACGAGAAACATGCAAATTGGCTCTAGTCCATTAGAAATCAATCAATCAATCAGTCGTATTTATTGAGCGCTTCCTGTGTGCAAATCCTCCTTCTCTTTTACCTGGAAAATGTTTATCGTAATGAGCAGTCTATAGCTATACTTTAGACTGTGTCCAACCCGATTTGCTTGTATCACCCCCCCGCCCCAAGCGTTTAGTGTAGTGCCTAGCCCATAGTAAGCACTTAACAAATACCACAGTTGTTATTGTTGTTATTTAGGTTGTTCCAAATAACTTATACATTCAATGAAAAATTCTTTGGTATAGGTAAAATATAGGCACTATATCCAAACCCCCAAAATGTTATCCATCTCAACCACGGTACTTGAAATTATCTTCTTGGAATTCCTTTTTAAAGAAATGATTTTAGTCTATCACTCTTCTGGCTTTGAAACTAATTTATAACCATAAAGCATTCTGAAAATGCAACACCCATCTAAACTATGCATCATCATCATCAATCGTATTTATTGAGCGCTTACTGTGTGCAGAGCACTGTACTAAGCGCTTAGGAAGTACAAGTTGGCAACATATAGAGACGGTCCCTACCCAACAGCGGGCTTACAGTCTAAAAGGGGGAGACAGAGAACAAAGCCAAACATACTAACAAAATAAAATAAATAGAATAGATATGTACAAGTAAAATAAATAGAGTAACAAATATGTACAAGCATATATATGCATATAGACAACAGTAAGGATATATATTTCTGACAATATCAAGGCCTTTACATTTCTGCTCCAATGAAAGTCACAAACTTGTCAAGAGTGAAAATATTTCCACAATGTCGGAGGATGAATTTGCAAAGCCGACAGCATCCCTGCCCAAGCATGTTACATCCCTGCTACCTTTAAGGTTCTCGACGAATAAAGACGGGGCTTCAGAGAAGAAGTTCCAGGGAGTTGATGGCTGAGTGGAAGGTGAAACTTGCGGTCCCACGGGGACTGAGAATGGGAGCCAAATGGCTCTGTCATACATGGTGAACTGGAAAGACAAGAGAAAAGAGACGAGAGCTTGTCATTCTGAAGAATATGGAAGACTAAGTAACGGCTATCCTGGGGCTGATTGGCAAGCTTGTTGGCCGTTTTCACATCCTTTGTTTCTCCTTCTTCCCCCTCCTGCCGCCTTCCTCAGATCCACCATTTTGCACTTTTGAAAGTCAGGGCAAGACTATCCCGGCTGACTAGTTTTTTAAAATTAGCCCATCTCTGGTTTCCTCTCTCCTCTGTCAATCAATCAATCAATCGTATTTATTGAGTGCTTACTGTATGCAGAGCACTGTACTAAGCACTTGGGAAGTACAAGTTGGCAACAAGACACCACTAAATCTTCTCATTTCCCCAGGTTTGCTGAGCTCTAGACCTCCACCCCACGATGACTCTGGATTTCTCTGGGCCCTCAAATCAATACTATTTCTTGAACCCCCACTGGCTCAGTGGAAAGAGCCCGGGATTGGGAGTCAGAGGTCATGGGCTCTAATCCCGACTCCGCTACTTGTCGGCTGTGTGACTTTGGGCAAGTCATTTCATCTCTCTGCAGAGAAGCAGCGTGGCTCGGTGGAAATAGCCCGGGCTTTGGAGTCGGAGGTTGTGGGTTCAAATCCCACTCCACCAGTTGTCCTCTGTGTGACTTTGGACAAGTCACTTCACTTCTCTGGGCCTCAGATCCCCCATCTGTAAAATGGGGATGAAGACTGTGAGCTCCCCGTGGGACAGCCTGATCACCTTGTAACCTCCCCAGCACTTAGAACAGTGCTTTGCACATAGTAAGCCCTTAATAAATGCCATTATTATTATTATTATTATTCTCTGGGCCTCAGTTTCCTCATCTGTAAAATGGGGATGAAGACTGTGAGCTCCACGTGGGACAACCTGATCACCTTGTATCTCCCCAGTGCTTAGAACAGTGCTTTGCACATAGTAAGTGCTTAACAAATACCATCATTATTATTATTATTATTATGTACAGCAGAGCAGCGGGCCAAACCCTTGTGGGAGCACAAAAGACATAGTAGTAATAATAATAATGATGATGATCACCATCAATCGTATTTATTGAGCGCTTACTGTGTGCAGAGCACTGTACTAAGCGCTTGGGAAGTACAAGTTGGCAACATATAGAGACGGTCCCTACCCAACAGTGGGATGATGGCATTTGTTAAGCGCTTACTATGTGCAAAGCACCGTTCTAAGCGCTGGGGGGGATGCAAGGTGATCAGGTTGTCCCACGTGGGGCTCACAGTCTTCATCCCCATTTTACAGATGAGGTAACTGAGGCGCGAGAAGTTAAGTGACTCGCCCAAGGTCACACAGCGGACATGTGGAGGAGTTGGGGTTCAAACTCACGACCTCTGACTCCAAAGCCCGAGCTCTTTCCACTGAGCCACGAATGATCCTTAGCCTCAAGGAGCTCATATTTTACTCTTTCACCACTCTCTCTCCGAATGGCCAAAATCTCCATTAACCTCCTTCCTGCTTGTCTTGTCTTATACCTCGAGTCATTTCCCACCCACGGCGACGACACGGACACGTCCGTCCCAGAACGTCCCGCTTTCCATCTGCAATCGTTCCGGCAGTGGATCCAGAGAGTTCTCTTGGTAAAAATCCAGAAGCGATTTGCCATCGCCGCCTTCCAGGCGATAAACTCGACTCTCCGCCCTCAACTCTCTCCCCTGCCGCCGCTGCCCAACGCGGGTGAGTTTTATTTTGTAGCAGATTCCCTGCCACTCGCTAGCCACCGGCCAAGCTAGGAATGGAATGGGCAGGCCTCTGCCTGACTGTCCCTCCCGTAGCCGTGACTGGAAAACTGGAAAATCCTGGAAACTCTCCAGGTGCGGCCCTGAGAAGGCCCTTTCCCGCTAGTTGAGCCTAAAACAGTCCACTGCATTTCCCCAGTCGTGTGACTCTTCCTTGAACAATTCCACCCCCACCCCATCTTCTCCATTCGCCTCGGGAGTTGGTTTTCAGTCTGTCTATTTAGGCTGGAAAGCCGCGGGAGGGAAACCCGATTTAAGGGACTCGGTGGGCCCAGGCTTCGTGAAGAATAAGAAGGTGATATATTTACATCAGGAAGTTTGATCACAACATCGGACGTTCTCGCGGAAGTTGCGGACACCACGAAAGTGGCCTGTCGAGACGGGTTTTTCCTTTCTTTCCCGTAGAATCCAAACATATACGCGAATCCTGGAAAGAATGGGTAAAACCTAGAAGAAATAAATGATTCGTTTTTCCAGTGACATACTAAGTTAAGTCCTATTGATATCAAAACACTCACATAATAAATGACAGGTGGATTTCCCATACATAGCAACAATTCCTTATGTTAATGGGGTATGAAAGAAGCAACACTCAGAATCGACAGAATATTATTATTATTATATTATATTATATATAATATTATAATTATAATAATTGCGGTATTGGTTAAGCACTTACTATGTGCCAAGCACTGTACTAAGCCTTCCCAGACTGAGCCCCCTCCTTCCTCTCCCCCTCCTCCCCCTCTCAGTGGAAAGAGCATGGACTTTGGAGTCAGAGGTCATGGGTTCAAATCCTGGCTCCGCCAATTGTCAGCTGTGTGACCTTGGGCAAGTTACTTCATTTCTCTGGGCCTCAGTTACCTCATCTGTAAAATGGGGATTAAAACTGTGAGCCCCCCGTGGGACAACCTGATCACCTTGTAACTTCCCCAGCGCTTAGAACAGTGCTTTGCACATAGTAAGCGCTTAATAAATGCCATCATTATTATTATTATTATCCACCCCGCCTTACCTCCTTCCCCTCCCCACAGCACCTGTATATATGTATATATGTTTATACGTATTTATTACTCTATTTATTTATTTATTTATTTTATTTGTACATATTTATTCTATTTATTTTATTTTGTTAATACATTTTGTTTTGTTCTCTTACTCCCCCTTCTAGACAGTGAGCCCACTGTTGGGTAAGGACCGTCTCTATATGTTGCCAACTTGGACTTCCCAAGCGCTTAGTACAGTGCTCTGCACACAGTAAGTGCTCAATAAATACGATTGAATGAATGAATGAATGAATGAAAGCGCTGGAGTGGGTACAAGCAAATCTGGTAGAACACAGTCCCTGTCCCACATGGGGCTCAGTCTCAATCCCCATTTCACAGATGAGGGAACCGAGGCACAGAGAAGTGAAGTGACTTGTCCAAGGTCGCACAGCAGACACGTGGTGGAGCTGGGATTAGAACCCAAAACCTTCTGACTCCCAGGTTGAGCCTCTTTGGGGGGCTCAAGAGGGTGGGAGAAAAATCAATCAATCAATCAATCAATCGTATTTATTGAACGCTTACTGTGTGCAGAGCACTGTATGAAGCGCTTGGGAAGTACAAGTCGGCAACACATAGAGAAGGTCCCTACCCAACAGTAAGGAGGTTATCCAGAAAAGAAAACAATTAATAATGTTGATTAAGCAGTTCCTCTGTGCTGAGCACTGTTCTAAGCATTTGGGAGAGTACAATACCACCCCTGCTCTCGAGGAGGTGACAATCTAGCGCAGGAGACAGACACTAAAATAAATTACAGATAAAGAGATGTGCTATGTGGTGCTTAGGGGATGAGTACTCAAGAAAATCAATCACATTTATTGAGCGATGAGTACTCAAGAAAATCAATTGTATTTATTGAGCGCTTACTGTGTGCAGAGCACTGTACTAAGTGCTTGGGAAGTACAAGTTGGCAACATATAGAGACGGTCCCTACCCAACAGTGGGCTCACAGTCTAGAGAGAAGCAGTGTGGCTTAGTGGAAAGAGCGGGAGTCAGAGGTCAATCAATCAATCAATCAATCGTATTTATTGAGCACTTACTGTGTGCAGAGCACTGTACTAAGCGCTTGGGAAGTACAAGTTGGCAACATATAGAGACGGCCCCTACCCAACAGTGGGCTCACAGTCTAGAGAGAAGCAGTGTGGCTTAGTGGAAAGAGCGGAGTCAGAGGTCATGGGTTCTAATCTCAGTTCCGCCACTTGTCAGCAGTGTGACTTTGGGCAGCTCACTTTACTTCTCTGGGCCTCAGTGACCTCACCTGTAAAATGGGGATTAAGACTGGGAGCTCCACGTGGGACAACCTGATCACCTTGTATCTCCCCCAGAACTTAGAACAGCGCTTAACAAAAACGGTCATTATTATTATTAGTTTTTAGGTGGCATAGAAGTGCTGAAGAGGCAGTAAGGGGAAATGAGAGTTAATTAGGGAAAGCCTCTTGGAGCAGGTGTGATTTTAGAAGGGCTTTGAAGACAAGCAGAAGAGTAGATTGTGGGAAATGTGAAGGAGGAGAGAGCTCCAAGGAGGAGGACACATGTGAACAAAAGGTCAAAGGTGAGAGAGGTCAATCATTATTCATTTAATTCATTCATTCAATCGTATTTATTGAGCACTAACTGCGTGCAGAGCACTGTACTAAGCGCTTGGGAGAGGACAATACAACCGAGTGAGTACAGTGCTTTGCAAACAGCGAGCACTAACTGCGTGCAGAGCACTGTACTAAGCGCTTGGGAGAGGACAATACAACCGAGTTAGTACAGTGCTTTGCAAACAGCGAGCGCTCAATAAATACGATTTAATGAGTTAGTAGACATGTTCCCTGCCCACAAGGAGCTTACAGGCTAGAGGGGAGAGACTTGAAAAATGCACACTAAGGTCACTTGAGAGGAGCCAATCGTGAGAGCTGGGTTGTAGTGGGAGAGGAGCCAGGATAAGTAGAAGGGAGAGAATTTACTGAGGTTGTTAAGGGAGAGAATTTCCTGAGGACCTTAAAGTCGAAAACTGAAACAAACCTTTAAACCTTTAAACAGAGAAGCAGCTTGGCTCAGTGAAAAGCGCATGGGTTTTGGAGTCAGAGCCCATGGGCTTGAATCCCAGCTCTGCCACTTATCAGCTGTGTGACTTAGGGCAAGTCACTTCACTTCTCTGTGCCTCAGTTCCCTCATCTGTACAATGGGGATTAAGACTGGGAGCCCCCCCGTGGGACAACCTGATCTCCTTGTAACCTCCCCAGTGCTTTGAACAGTGCTTGGCACATAGTAAGTGCTTAATAAATGCCATTATTATTATGACTATTATCATTGTTAAAAAGGACCCAGATTGGATCCTTTTACATTAGCAAAGATGAAATGGGAGTTGATTACAGTTTCTAGACTGTGAGCCCACTGTTGGGTAGGGACCGTCTCTATATGTTGCCAACTTGTACTTCCCAAGCACTTAGTGCAGTACAGTAAGCGCTCAATAAATACGATTGAAAGAATGGATGAATTACTTTGGGATGCTGTAATACATGTCCCTGTTTGCCCCTCTGCTGGTTTTCCTTTTTTAAAAAAATGTATGGAATTTGTGAAGCACCCACTATGTGCCAGGCACTGTACTGAACACTGGGGTAGAGACAAGCTAATCAAACTGGGCACAGTCCATGCCCCATGTGGGGCTCACAGTCTTAATCCATATTTTACCGCTAAGGTAACAGAGGCACAGAGTTAAGTGACTTGTCCAAGGTCACCCAGCAGACAGAGTGGTGAAGTCAGGATTAAAATCTAGGTCAGCTGACTCCTGGGCCTGTGCTTTTTCAACTAGGCCACTCTGCTTACCTCCTTCCCTTCCCCATAGCACCTATATATATGTATATATGTTTGTACATATTTATTACTCTATTTATTTATTTATTTTACTTGTACATATCTATTCTATTTATTTTATTTTGTTAGTATGTTTGGTTTTGTTCTCTGTCTCCCCCTTCTAGACTGTGAGCCCACGGTTGGGTAGGGACTGTCTCTATATGTTGCCAACTTGTACTTCCCAAGCGCTTAGTACAGTGCTCTGCACACAGTAAGCGCTCAATAAATACGATTGATTGATTGATTGGTGGGATAGTTTCTGGGAGAGTGGGTGGGTTTCACCCCTTGCCTAATGGGAAGCAAAAATGGCACGGGGGGATGGTTTGTCTTCAAAATGTCAGAAAGTTGGGATAGCTCTTGGTTGAGAGAAATACGAGCTGAAGTAACAGAGAAATGGTGACGGAAGCGTGATTGCAGAAGGTGAGAGAAATAAAATATGAGCTAAGGAGCAGAGAAATGGTGATGGAAGTGTGATTGCAGAGGGATTTTCTAAATCCTCTAGACTGTAAGCTTGTGGCGGACAGGGGACGTGTCTGCCAACTCTATTATACCGTACTCCCCCAAGTGTTTAGTACATACTTAGTGGTTTAGAGAGGAGTGAAACGGAAAGCTCACCAATTTGCAGCCTTTCGGATCCGGGAGGAGACTTTGGGCCATTCTGCTTTGACTTGCAGAGCGGGGTGGTCAGCAAACCGCCCGGTCACAACCTTGGTAGCCACTTTATACTGCCGGCAGTTCTGACCCCACTTCAGAGACGCCTGCATCGGGCAAGAAATGGCAGTTTGAGACGTGAACGGCAAAGCCTAAAGAGCTAGAATCGTTGGGCCACAGAACAGCTGGTCATCTGTCCAGCTGCTGGCAGATAAATTGCTTCTCCACCCCCTCCCCAGCACACCCCAAGTACAGGGTTTTTTTTCGGTAATTTGTCACCTCTCCGGGCAACGTAAGATAGGGTTTTCGGACCCAGGCAGTCGAGAAGTTCTTCTTCCTTGAATCCACACCCAAATCTCTCCAGTGACGGGGGCATAATAAGACTGTAAGCCCAATGTTGGGTAGGGACTGTCTCTATATGTTGCCAATTTGTACTTCCCAAGGGCTTAGTACAGTGCTCTGCACATAGTAAGCGCTCAATAAATATGATTGATTGATTGATTGATTGATCCCTGGCCAGGCTAAAGCTGAGCTGCCTCTTACCGCTGCCTTATGGGTGTTAACAACTGAAGCCTCGGCGCAGAACTTCCACTTGCTGGCGGCGGAGATGCTGGAGAAAAATAACTGCATCCTGGGTTTGGAGGAGTCTGTGTACATCATGAACTGGTAACCAGCCTGCTTCTTGTCGCTTCGGAAAGCGCGAAAGACAACAGCCATTGCTGGGGGGTGACTGTCTCCCAGGAATTTAGGCTGAAAGGAACCAGGAACAATATTTAAGATCATCATTCATTCATGCATTCATTCATTCAATTGTATTTATTGAGCGCTTACTGTGTGCTAAGTGCTTGGGAAGTACAAGCTGGCAACATATAGAGACGGTCCCTACCCAACAGCGGGCTCGCAGTCTAGAAGCGGGAGACAGAGAACAAAACAAAACTTATTAACAAAATAAAATAAATAGAATATGTACAAGTAAAATAGAGTAATAAATACGTACAAACATATATACATATATACAGGTGCTGTGGGGAAGGGAAGGAGTTAAGGCGGGGGGGATGGAGGCCCTACTGAGAGCTCACCTCCTCCAGGAGGCCTTCCCAGACTGAGCCCCTTTCTTCCTCTCCCCCTCGTCCCCTCTCCATCCCCCGCATCTTACCTCCTTCCCTTCCCCACAGCACCTGTATATAAGTATATATGTTTGTACATATTTATTACTCTATTTATTTATTTATTTTACTTGTGCATATCTATTCTATTTATTTTATTTTGTTAGTATGTTTGGTTTTGTTCTCTGTCTCCCCCTTTTAGACTGTGAGCCCACTGCTGGATATGGACTGTCTCTATATGTTACCAACTTGTACTTCCCAAGCGCTTAGTACAGTGTTCTGCACAGAGTAAGTGCTCAATAAATACGATTGATGATGGTGATGATGATGGAGAGGGGGAGGAAGGCGACCTGTGACCACTGGACACTCGATATTCGTCCTACTCCCAACTCTACAGCACTTGTGGACATAGCTTTAAATTATATATTATAAATGACTTATTTATTCATATTAATGTCTGTCTCCTCCTCTAGACTGTAAGCTTGATATGTGTCTACTAATTTTGCTGTATTGTACTCCCCCAAGCACTTAGTACAGTGCTCTGCACATAGTAAGCACTCAATAAATATGATTGATTGATCTAGGCCATATCTTGAGGCTCATTAAAGACAAGGCCTAATAATATATGTCAAATTCATTACAGTAACAGTGAGTCTTTTTTAAATGATTGATCAAAGGTAAAAAAAAACCCTAGAAATTAGATATGATTAGAACTTGTTGATTGATTTTTTTTTTTCCCTGAAGAAAACCAAAGGCTACTGTAGCAGGAAAACCATAAAGCAAAACTCAGAATATTTTCTTCTAAAATACTGTGTTGAAAGCCAAAGTCACTTTTTTCAAAACAATAGGCCCATTGACCCACGTCAGTGAACATATGCTTCCACTTTCCCCTACTTCAATTTTTTTTAAATAATACTTGTTAAGCAATTACCATGAGCCAGGAACTGAACTAAGTGCTAGTGTAGATACAATCTAATTAAGTTGGTCATGGGTTCTAGTTCCGGCTCAGCCACTTGTCAGCTGTGTGACTTTGGGCAAGTCACTTCACTTCTCTGGGCCTCAGTTCCCTCATCTGTAAAATGGGGATGAAGACTGTGAGCCCCCCGTGGGACAACCTGATCACCTTGTGTCCCCCCAGTGCTTAGAACAGTGCTTTGCATAGTAAGCGCTTAACAAATACCATCATTAGTATTGTTATTATTATGAAATGGATACAGTCCTTGGCTCACAGTCATAATGCCTATTTTACAGATGAAATAACTGAGGCACAGAAAAGTTTAGTGACTTGCCTACGGTGACTCCGCAGACAAGTAGTGGAGTTGGAATTAGAACTCAGGTCCTTTTGACTTCCAGGGCAGTGCTTTAACTGAGAGAAAGGTGAGGGTGGAGAGAGCTAAGATTACCCCTTTCTTCCGAAAGCCTGCAGGTTGTTCACATATATTAATCTCATTTCACTCCATGAGGTCTCCTAGCTCCTGGAGATATTATCCCTGTTTTATAATGGGGAAACTGAGGCCCTACAGTTCTCAGGGAGTCTCTCCATGGGTTATCAGGGGCCCAAAATGGTCTTCTCAACAGTATCTCTCATCTTGTTTTGACTTTTCATCACCTCTTCCCTCTAAACTGCAAGTTTGGGTCGGGCAGGGGTGTTCTGGGATGAGGTGAAAGATGATTCATTCATTCATTCAATCATATTTATTGAGTGCTTACTGTGTGCAGAGCACTGTACTAAGCGCTTGGAAAGTACAAGTTGACAACATATAGAGATGGTCCCTACCCAACAGCGGGCTCACAGTCTAGACAGGGGAGACAGACAACAAAACAAAACATATTAACAAAATAAAATAAATAGAATAAGTTTGTACAAGTAAAATAAATAGAGTAATAAATATGTACAAATATATATACATATATACAGGTGCTGTGGGGAGAGGAAGGAGGTAAGGCGGGGGATGGGGAGGGGGATGAGGGGGAGAGGAAGGAGGGGGCTCAGTCTGGGAAGGCCTACTGGAGGAGGTGAGCTCTCCATAGGGTTTTGAAGGGAGGAAAAGAGCTAGCTTGGTGGATGTGTGGAGGGAGGGCATTCCGGGCCAGGGGGAGGACGTGGGCTGGGGGTCGACAGTGGGACAGGAGAGAACGAGGCCCAGTGAGGAGGTTAGTGGCAGAGGAGCAGAGGGTGCGGGCTGGGCTGGAGAAGGAAAGAAGGGAGGTGAGGTAGGAGGGGGCGAGGTGATGGAGGTGATGGACTTGAAGCCGAGAGTGAGGAGTTTTTGCTTGATGCATAGGTTGACTGGTAGCCACTGGAGTTATTTGAGGAGGGGAATAACATGCCCAGAGCGTTTCTGCACAAAGATGATCTGCACAGCAGCGTGAAGTATAGACTGAAGTGGGGAGAGACAGGAGGATGGGAGATCAGAGAGGAGGCCGATGCAGTAATCCTGTTGGGATAGGATGAGAGATTGAACGAGCAGGGTAGCGGTTTAGATGGAGAGGAAAGGGCGGATCTTGGCGATGTTGTGGAGGTGAGACCGGCAGGTTTCGGTGATGGATTGGATGTGAGGGGTGAACGAGAGAGCGGAGTCGAGGATGACACCAAGTTTGCGGGCTTGTGAGACGGGAAGGATGGTAGTGCCGTCAACAGTGATGGGAAAGTCAGGGAGAGGGCAGGATTTGGGAGGGAAGGCAAGGAGTTCAGTCTTGGACATGTTGAGTTTTAGGTGGCAGGCAGACATCCAGATGGAGATGTCCTGAAGGCAGGAGGAGACACAAGCCTGAAGGGAGGGAGAGAGAGCAGGGGCAGAGATGTAGATTTGGGTGTCATCAGCGTAGAGATGATAGTTGAAGTCGCGGGAGCGAATGAGGTCACCAAGGGAGTGAGTGTAGATCGAGAACAGAAGGGGACCAAGAACTGATCCTTGAGGAACCCCCACATTAAGGGGATGGGAGGGGGAGGAGGAGCCTGCAAAAGAGACTGAGAATGAATGGCCGGAGAGATAAGAGGAGAACCAGGAGAGGATGGAGTCTGGGAAGCCAAGGTTGGATAGCGTGTTGAGAAGAAGGGGGTGGTCCACAGTGTCGAAGGCAGCTGAGATGTCGAGGAGGATTAGGACAGAGTATGAGCCGTTGGATTTGGCAAGCAGGAGGTCATTGGTGACCTTTGAGAGGGCAGTTTCCATGGAACGTAGGGGACAGAAGCCAGATTGGAGGGGGTCAAGGAGAGAGTTGGCGTTGAGGAATTTGAGGCAGCACACGTAGACGACTCATTTCAGGAGTTTGGAAAGGAATGGTAGGAGGGATATGGGGCGATAACTAGAAGGTGAGGTGGGGTCAAGAGAGGGGTTTTTTAGGATGGAAGAGACATGGGCATGTTTGAAGGCAGAGGGGAAGGAACCAGCGGAGAATGAGTGGTTGAAGATGGAAGTTAAGGAGGGGAGGAGGGATGGAGCGAGAGATTTCATAGGATGAGAGGGAATGGGGTCAGAAGCACAGGTGGCCAGAGTAGCACTTGGGAGGAGGGAGGAGAGCTCCTCTGAGGATACTGCTGGGAAGGATGGGAGAGTAGCAGAGAGGGTTGAGAGCCGGGGGGTTGGAGAATGGGGTGGAGTTACAATACTACTAATAAGAATGATACTTATTAAGTGCTTACTATGTGCCAGGCACTGTATTAAGCGATGGGGTGGATACAAGCAAATCAGGTTGGACACAGTCTCTGTCCCACATGGGGCCCAGTCTCAATCCCCATTTTCTAGATGAGGTCACTGAGGCGCAGAGAAGTGAAGTGACTTGCCCAAGGCCCCACGGCAGAAAAGTGGCAGAGCTGGGATTAGAATCCATGACCTTCCAAATCCCAGGCCTAGGCTCTATCCACTAATCTATGCTCCTTCCCTGTGATAATAATACCTCTCCCCCTTCTAGACTGTGAGCCCATTGTTGGGTAGGGACAGTCTCTATCTGTTGCCGATTTGTACTTCCCAAGAGCTTGGTATAGTGCTCTGCACACAGTAAGCGCTCAATAAATACAATTGAATGAATGAATGAATAATAACAGTATTATTATTATTATTGTGATTAAGGTGATGAACTGTGACCCAGAACGTCCCTAGGCTTCCACAGCCCGGAAGACCTACCTGGCTGCTAATGGGGCTGTTGTAATAATAATGATGGTATTTATTAAGTGCTTACTATGTGCGAAGCACTGTTCTAAGTGCTGCGGGGGGATACAAGGTGATCAGGTTGTCCCACGTAGGGCTCACAGTCTTAATCCCCACTTTCCAGATGAGGGAACTGAGGCACCGAGAAGTGAAGTGACTTACCCAAAGTCACACAGCTGCCAAGTGGCGGAGCCGGGATCAGAACCCATGACCTCTGACTCCCAAGCCTGGGCCCTTTCCATTGAGCCACGCTGCTTCTCTACAGCCCGGAAGGCCTACCTGATTGCTAACGGGGCTGTTGTAATAATAATGATGGTATTTGTTAAGCATTTACTATGTGCGAAGCACTGTTCCAAGCACTGGGGGGGATACAAGGTGATCAGGTTGTCCCACGTGGGGCTCACAGTCTTAATCCCCATTTTCCAGATGAGGGAACTGAGGCACTGAGAAGTGAAGCGACTTGCCCAAATTCACACAGCACGCAAGTGGCGGAGCCGGGATCAGAACCCATGACCTCTGACTCCCAAGCCTGGGCTCTTTCCACTGAGCCACGCTGCTTCTCTAACAGTAATAGTAGAGAAGTAAACACTTAGAGAAGCAGCGTGGCTCAGTGGAAAGAGCAGGGGCTTTGGAGTTAGAGGTGGTGGGTTCAAATTCCAGCTCCGTCAGCTGTGTGACTTTGGGCAAGTCACTTCACTTCTCTGGGCCTCAGTTCCCCCATCTGTAAAATGGGGATTAAAACTGTGAGCCCCCCCGCATGGGTCAACCTGATCACCTTGTAACCTCCCCAGAGCTTAGAACAGTGCTTGGCACACAGTAAGCGCTTAACAAATACCATCACTATTATTAGTAGTAGTAAACGCTATTTTGTAATAGCGTACGTTCGGCTGGGCAAAGGACTGACCTGAGATTTTTCTTCTTTGCTGCCTTCTGAAGAAGCGGAACTAGAACGGCTACTGCTGCTGTGGCTACTGCTGCTGCGGCTACTGCTGCTGTGGCTACTGCTGTGGCTACTGCTGCTGCTGCTGCTGCTGCTGCTGCTGCTGCTGTGGCTACTGCTGCTGTGGCTACTGCTGCTGTGGCTACTGCTGTGGCTACTGCTGCTGCTGCTCTTCCTGCTGCTGTTCTTGCTGCTGCTGCTGCTGCTGCTGCTGCCATGGCTACCCTTTTTACTGCCCATGCGTTCCCCACTCTTCTTTTTGGGAACCTGAAATTAAAAAAAAAAAAAAAATCGCCCCATCAAGTCACACGAATTAAAAACCTTCCCAGAGCTAGCAGGAAGAGTTCATGGAAGTCTGGGCCGGAGATTCACTTTATCCAGGGTCCTCCAACGCCGTTCCCCATTTTCTCTTCATCCTTTTTTTTTTTTCCTGTTCCATTTGTGAATTCACATTCTATTTCTTCTGCCGGCAAGCTCGGTGAGGTGTTGCCCACATTTAAGCAAGTACTTTTAGCCATTGTTCAACGCATACTTTATCTCCTTAAAAGAGAATTCTCTTGTTTCCATGTTTTTCCATAGAGAGGCAGCGTGGCTCAGTGGAAAGAGCCTGGGCTTTGGAGCTAGAGGTCGTGGGTTCAAATCCCGGGTCTGCCAATTGTCAGCTGTGTGACTTTGGGCAAGTCACTTCACTTCTCTGTGCCTCAGTTACCTCAACTGTAAAATGGGGGTTTAAGACTGTGAGCTCCCTGTGGGACAACCTGATCACCTTGTAACCTCTCCAGCACTTAAAACTGCTTTGCACATAGTAAGCACTTAATAAATGCCGTTATTATTATTATTATTATTATACCCTTTATAGGTCAAAGGCAGGGTGACTTGTACTCATTCATTCATTCAATCGTATTTATTGAGCGCTTACTGTGGGCAGAGCACTGTACTAAGCGCATGGAAAGTATAATTCAGCAACAGAGACAATCCCCGCCTGCAATGGGCTCACAGTCTCGAAGGGGAAAGACAGACATCAAAACATCAAAACACATGTGCCTCAAACCTCTGTTAATAATAATAATAATAATGGCATTTATTAAGCGCTTACTATGTGCAAAGCACTGTTCTAAGCGCTGGGGAGGTTATAAGGTGATCAGGTTGTCCCATGGGGGGCTCACAGTCTTCATCCCCATTTTCCAAATGAGGTAACTGAGGCCCAGAGAAGTGAAGTGACTTGCCCAAAGTCACACAGCTGACAATTGGCAGAGCCGGGATTTGAACCCATGACCTCTGACTCCAAAGCCCGGGCTCTTTCCACTGAGCCACGCTGCTTGACAGAGAAGGTATATTCTGAACTGTCCAGCCCAGTGAAGCATTACACCTTCTGCGGGTATTGCTTCATTTTAAAAAAAAAATCTGCTTTATTTAGCCGATGTAGTGGTTACCTAAGATAGCTCTTGCTAGCAGCAAGAGATACGTCTCGAAAAGAGCAGCGGGACAGAAATGAAAACACACACGTGGATATTCCTTCCCAAAGCCCAGATGTCCAAATGTTTCATCCCTCCATGGTTTCTCCGGGCAAACTCCCATCCATCCCCCCCATCTTACCTCCTTCCCTTCCCCACAGCACCTGTATATATGTATATATGTTTGTACATATTTTTTACTCTATTTATTTATTTATTTTATTTGTACATATCTATTCTATTTATTTTATTTTGTTAGTATGTTTGGTTTTGTTCTCTGTCTCCCCCTTTTAGACTGTGAGCCCACTGCTGGGTAGGGACTGTCTCTATATGTTGCCAATTTGTACTTCCCAAGCGCTTAGTACAGTGCTCTGCACATAGGAAGCGCTCAATAAATACGATTGATGATGATCCCTGACCCAAAAAGAAGCCCACATACCTCTTGCTTGTGTGCAGACTTGAATTTGTATTGGTAAATCTCCAATGGTCCCTTGAAAGAGAAAACAGCAAACTGAGAAAATTGAAGATCCTTCCTTGAAAAAAACAATCACAACAATCCCCCAACTCCCTCCTCCAAACCCCCAACAAAACGGCAGTCTTTCTTTGCCGTGTCAGGGGAAGAGTAGTAGAACCTAAATCCATAGTCAGTAAAATGGGAAGATGAAAACTAAGCTCTTTAAACACTTCAAAGTGTTCAAATTAGTGGTGCAGTGGTATTTACTGAGTGCACACTGGGTACACTGCACTCCGCTAAGCACTTGGGAAAGTTCAACAGATAGAAGGGGAACATTTCACGACCGGCGATACCTTCTCATTATGCAGACATTATAGAAATTGTAGTGATTTATACTTCTAATTAGAGTGGCCAGTTGGAGAGAGCATACATGTGGAAATCAGGAGATTTGGGTTTTAATCCTGACTCTGCCTGCTGTGTGACATTGGGCAAGTCATTTAGCTTATCTGTGACTTGTTTTCCCCATCTGTAAATATGCAGTTTTCCTCCCTCAAACTGGGAGCCTTGCGTGGGACAGAGACTGTGCCTGAGCAGATAAACCCATATCTACCTAAGTGCTTTTCACAGAGTAAGCACTTAATAAATACTATTTAATAAATACTATCATCATCATAAGGAGCTTACACTTCCAAAAGTTAATTGCAACCAGAGAGTTTCCCTTGCTCCTAGTTTGAAACCTCTGCAAATACCAACACATAATAATTTAAGTATGACAGTAAAGCTGGTTTTGAGTAATCATTTGAGGATCTTTGAATTTGGAATTCATTCAATCGTATTTATCGAGCGCTTACTGTGTGCAGAGCACTGTACTAAGCGCTTGGGAGGTACAAGTTGGCAATATATAGAGACGGTCCCTACCCAACAGCGGGCTCACAGTCTAGAAGTCTGGAATTATCTAATATCCAGTAAAATTATCATTTTGGAGGCAGTGATGCTAGCAGCGGTAATGATTATGGTCCTGATGAGCCTTAAATCAGTCAGTCAATGGTATTTATTGAGCGCTTACTATGCTCAGCACTCGGGAGAGTACAACAGAGTTGGTATTCAGGTTCCCTGCCCACAAGGAGTTTATAGTCTAGAGGGAGGAGCCAAAAGTTAATTCCAACAATCCTGGAAAGTTTAAGAAGAGGCCAAATCATTGCAGGGGAATCTTATTTTATTCAGATTCCACTACCAGAATTGACATTCACCTGCCCCAGTAATTTCCTAATTATATAGCATGTGACAACACCCAGACTTTAGAAATGTCGAAGGGCTGGTTTAATCTGTGGCACCATCTAATAATACACAATCTTCAAACTCAAAGCCACTCTCTAATAAATAAGCAAGGCTGATTCCAACTTAATACATTCAGCCGATCCACAAGGTTTTCAAAGAATGTTTGTGAAGAACCTTTTGAAGGTTATCTTTTTAGAACATACTATGTGCCAAGCACTGTAATAAGCACTGGGGCAGATCCAAGATAATCTTGCTAGACAGTGTCCCTGTTTGACATCAGTCTCACAGCCTAAGTAGGAGGGACAGCAGCTATTTCATCTGCATTTACAGATGAGGAAACAAGCGCTGAGAAGCAAAGTGACTTAGCCAAGGTGATACAGCAAGAGAAGTGGCGGGGTGGGATTAGAACCCAGGCCCGTGCTCTTTTCACCACCGGGCCATGCTTACTAACTTCCTACTTAATAATAATAATAATAATAATGGCATTTATTCATTCATTCATTCATTCAATTGTATTTATTGAGCGCTTACTGTGTGCAGAGCACTGTACTAAGCGCTTGGGAAGTACAAGTTGGCAACATATAGAGACGGTCCCTACCCAACAGTGGGCTCACAGCCTAGAAATTGAGCGCTTACTATGTGCAAAGCACTGTTCTAAGCACCAGGGAGGTTACAAGGTGATCCGGTTGTCCCACAGTGGGCTCACCGTCTTCATCCCCATTCTACAGATGAGGGAACTGAGGCCCAGAGAAGTGAAGTGACTTGCCCAAAGTCCCCCAGCTGACAATTGGCAGAGCCGGGATTAGAACCCATGACCTCTGACTCCAAAGCCCGGGCTCTTTCCACTGAGCCACGCTGCTTCTCTACTTTCTCCAGGAGGCCTTCCCAGACTGAGCCCCTTCCTTCCTCTCCCCCTCGTCCCCATCTCCATCCCCCCATCTTACCTCCTTCCCTTCCCCACAGCGCCTGTATATATGTACATATGTTTGTACATATGTATTACTCTATTTATTTTACTTGTACATATCTATTCTACTTATTTTATTTTATTAGTAGTTTGGTTTTGTTCTCTGTCTCCCCCTTTTAGACTGTGAGCCCACTGTTGGGTAGGGACCGTCTCTATACGTTGCCAACTTGGACTTCCCAAGCGCTCAGTACAGTGCTCTGCACACAGTAAACGCTCAATAAATACGATTGATGACGATGATGATTCGTTGGGCCTCAGAAATGCGAAGGCTATAACGTTACCCCTTTTTCCTTGCTCTCGCTGCTGCTGCTGCTGCTGCTACTGCTGCTGCTGCTGCTGCTGCTGCTGCTACTACTATTTTTGTTGCTACTGCTGCTGCTGCTGTGGCTGCTACTGCTGCTACTATTGCTTTTGCTACTACTGCTGCTGCTACTGCTGCTGCTGCTGCTGCCATTTGTGCGGTGGGGAGTCTTGTCCAAAACCAGTGCCTTTCCAGGGCTTCTTGACTTGTGTTTCCTTCCAGAATGTTTGCTCTCCCTCCTGCTGCTGCTATTTTTGCTGCTGCTGTCCTTACTGCTGCTGCTGCTGCTTTTACTGCGGCTGCGGTCCTTGCTGCTGCTGCTGCTGCTGCTATTTTTGCTGCTGCTGCTGCTATTTTTGCTGCTGCTGCTGCTATTTTTGCTGCTGCTGCTGCTGTTTCCCTTGCTGCTGCTGCTGCTTTTACTGCTGCTGTTTCCCTTGCTGCTGCTGCTTTTACTGCTGCTATTTTCACTGCTGCTGCTTTTACTGCTGCTCTTTTCACTGCTGCTGCTGCTAGTTCTCTTGCTGTCACTCTTGCTGCTGCTGTCGCTCTTGCTGCTGTTACTACTGCTGCTACTGCTACTGCTCTTTTCCTTCTCACTTGTGTCACCGCTGCTGCTGCTGCTGCTGCTGCTGCTGCTTCTATGGTGGTGTTTAGCCCTCCTCGCCGGGCCTTTTTCACTTTTATGCTTGTCTTTGCCGGCAGCGGAGCGGGACGAAGTCAGAGAAGAGGTCTCAGAAGAGGTCATCGACGAGGAGGAGGATGACTTGGAGGGATGCTTTAGGCCCGCTTCGGTTTGAATCTCAGCTATAGCCTTGATTTTCTTCGGCGACACCTTCTTGGGAAACTTCCACTTCGTTCCATTTTTCTTAACCTATGAAATGGAAAGATATCAATGAAAGTTATCCCTCACTATCACATTGAGACCACTGTTGAGCAGGGACCATCTCTATATGTTGCCAACTTGTACTTCCCAAGCGCTTAGTACAGTGCTCTGCACACAGTAAGCACTCAATAAATACAATTGAATGAATGAATGAATATGTTGCCGACTTGTAATAATAATAATGGCATTTATTAAGTGCTTACTATGTGCAAAGCACTGTTTTAAGAGCTGGGGAGGTTACAAGGTGATCATGTTGTCCCACGGGGGGCTCACAGTCTTCATCCCCATTTTCCAGATGAGGTAACTGAGGCCCAGAGAAGTTAAGTGACTTGCCCAAAGTCACCCAGCTGACAATTGGTGTAGCCGGAATTTGAACCCATGACCTCTGACTCCAAAGCCCGTGCTCTTTCCACTAAGCCACGCAGCTTGTACTTCCCAAGCACTTAGTACAGTGCTCTGCACACAATAAGTGCTCGATAAATACGATTGAATGAATGAATGAATCCTTCATCATTGAGCATTTATTGAGCATAGCCTGTGAGCCCGTTGTTGGGTAGGGACCGTCTCTATATGTTGCCAATTTGTACCTCCCAAACGCTTAGTACAGTGCGCTGCACACAGTAAGCACTCAATAAGTACGATTGAATGAATGAATGAATGACTGTGTGCAGCGTTCTGTACTAAATACTTGGGAGGAGACATGAAACATAAAAGACAGTTCCTGCCATGAAGAAGTTTACAATATTCAGGGAAGGATTATGGGATTTCTACTTTAATAGCTTTTGCTCTTTGGTTTTGGGTTTTTTTTTTTATTGTATTTGCTAAATGCTTACTATGTGTTCAAGCACTACTCTAAGCACTGGGTAGGTACAAGATAATCAGGTTGGACACGGTCCCTGTCCCACCTGGGGTTCAGTGTCTAAGTGATTCTGATGTGGTTCAGCGGTTTTTAATCAGTCAGTCCTTCCAAGAAAAAAGTCTGTCTCCGATTAGAATTTAGCTTATGTAAAGATTTCAGGACAAAGTTCTCAGAACGATATCCTCCCCAAACTCAAGGCTGATAAATGGGGATGAAGACTGTGAGCCCCTCGTGGGACAACCTGATTACCTTGTATCTACCCCAGCGCTTAGAACAGTGCTTTGCACATCGTAAGCGCTTAACGAATACCGACATTACTATTATTATTATAAAGCCAGCCTCCAGATGAAAGCAAATAGCCAAAAATACATTTGGGGAGAAAAATGAAAGAAAAATAACACGCTACAACATTGCCAGCACCAGCAGAAATGACCGCCTGAGATAAAACAGTACAGTACATTTACTTCTGAACTTCCCAAGCACTTAGTACAGAGCTCTGCACATAGTAAGCGCTCAATAAATACGACTGATTGATTGATTGATTCTGAACACCTTTCTGCCCAGAGTACCGCCCTAATTAGGATTCCATTAACTCTCTCAGTCTCCCTGGGAGACATAACGGGGAAGGATTGTTTTCTCCCTTTGAAAAAAAGGAGGAAATTGAGGCACAGGCAGTGACTTATCTCTCACAGAAATCATCTTGTCTCCCCCTTCTAGACTGTGAGCCCACTGTTGGGAAGGGACTGTATATGTTGCCAACTTGTACTTCCCAAGCGCTTAGTACAGTGCTCTGCACACAGTAAGCGCTCAATAAATACGATTGATGATGATGATGATGATGATCTTAGCCCACGATAAAGCCCCGAGGCAGCCAGATCACCTCAACCCGCTTCATCCCCACCTAAGCTGTGTGGTCTTTACAAGCAAGGATCGCGTCCACCAACTCTGCAGCATTGTGCTTTGCCAAGTGCTCATTACAGTGCTCTGCACATAGCAAGCTCTCAATAACGACCACTGACTGATTGACAGGCCTGGGGGTTCCCTATTAGAAAGGACAGGAGGTTGGGTAGAGCAGGAACTGACCATTCATCTCAGGGTGAATTACCTGAAAAACCCTATCGATTCCTAGGATCTTTTTCAATTTCAGTTGCACCGCCTCGTCCCGCGAGATGTCTTCGTCACTGCTCTGATCGTCCTCGTGTTTGTGGTTGTCACCATCCCCGTCCCCCGCGGTTATCACGTGGATGATTTTCGAAGCCGCTTTGGGTCCTGTCTGAATCTCCAACTGGAGCTTGTCAATTGTAGTATCTGCAGAAACTGCACAACACACACAAACACACGCGCACACCATCACCTTCAGCCCCTCAAACACTGGAATCTCCCCCTCGCTAGACTGTAAACTCGTTGTGGGCAGGGAATATGTCACATTATTATATTGTACTCTCCCAAGTGATGATGGCATTTGTTAAGTGCTTACTACGTGCAAAGCACTGTTCTAAGAGCTGGGGAGGATACAGGGTGATCAGGTTGTCCCACGGGGGGCTCCCAGTCTTCATCCCCATTTTCCAGATGAGGTAACTGAGGCACAGAGAAGTAAAGTGACTTGCCCAAAGTCACACAGCTGATAATTGGCAGAGCTGGGATTTGAACCCATGACCTCTGTCTCCCAAGCCCGGGCTCTTTCCACTGAGCCATGCTGCTTCTCTAAGTGCTCAGTACAATGTTCTTCACCCAGTAAGCGCTCAATAAATACAATTGACTGACTGACTGGAAATTAACTCTGTTTGGGTAGGGACTGTCTCTATATGTTGCCAATTTGTACTTCCCAAGCACTTAGTACAGTGCTCTGCACATAGTAAGCGCTCAATAAATGATTGATTGATTCCCAGGCTAAGCCCCGCTTTTCCTCATCTCCTTTTCCCCTCCACGTCGCCCCGACTCGCTCTCTTTGCTCTACCCCCGTCTCACCGCCCCACGGACTTGCGTCTATATGTAGATATCTATAATTATATTTATTTATACTGATGCCTGTCTACTTGCTTCGATGCATATATATCTACAATTCTATGTATTTATATTGATGCCCGTTTACTTGTTTTGATGTCTGTCTCCCCCCTTCTAGACCGTAAGCCCGGTGTGGGCAGGGATTGTCTCTCTTTATTGCTGAATTGTACTTTCCATGTGCTCCGTACGGTGCTCTGCACACAGTAAGCGCTCAATAAATACGATTGACTGACTGAATGAAAGAATCCTCACCCGGTTTCACAAAAGCTTTAAAGGCATGTTCTCCAATGACTTTGTAAAGAAGGGCAGGACTGAGGTAGGAAGCACTGGAAGATTTGGTGGAAAAGCAGATTTGGTATCCAGAAGGATGTACTTTGACACAGAAGGTCTGTGTGGACTGTTTTCCAGATAAAGTGTGATGATGTCTCTTAGGCATGTGGGAATGCTTCTTCGGCATCATTCCGTAAGCCGGCCTCTGCTGTGTGAAATAAAAAAAAAATTGGAAATACAGTAGTGGGGAGGGACAAGGGAGCCCGCTGTTGGGTAGGGACCGTCTCTATATGTTTCCAACTTGTACTCCCAAGCACTTAGTACAGTGCTCTGCACACAGTAATTGCTCAATAAATACTATTGAATGAATGAATGAATGATTTTTCCAGATCACGTCCATAAAATCGTTAAGATACCATCATGGGCTTTTCTCTTGAAGTTGATTCAGCTGATGTAAAATAGACTCTATCCATGTTGTTCGGGACATCTGGAGGTACGACGGGTGTCTTCTTCTCCGCATCCGGCTCTTCGATGTTTCTGGAGACGGCGTAAGCTATAGACCTGCAGCAAGAGAACGACGCGTCGCTTAGGGCCACTGATGCCTTCTGGAACGGCGTCCTTTACATCGAGCCAAAGCAGTCTTACCGAATGAGACCCGATCTGGAAGTACAGTAATCGGGTTGACCTGCAGCGCTCTGCCAGAACTTCGACCACTTTATCGCCATTGACGCTGGAATCTCTACAAGGTTTGTGCTTGTGTGTTTGTGTTTGGCGGGAAAAGGGAGAGGGATCCGAAAGGATAATCCGGTTCTCCTATGTCCCGAAGACACATTCATTCATTCATTCATTCATTCAATCGTATTTATTGAGCGCTTACTGTGTGCAGAGCACTGGACTACTCATTGCATCCACCTGTCACCTGCCTCTGGATGTTGTCATAGGAACACAGCTTTTAGACTGTGAGCCCCTTTTCGACCGTGAGCCCACTGCTGGGTAGGGACTGTCTCTATATGTTGCCAACTTGTACTTCCCAAGCACTTAGTACAGTGCTCTGCACACAGTAAGCGCTCAATAAATACAATTGATGATGATAGGAACGATTCCTCTTTCCATCCTTCAACAGCTCTATTAAAAAGGAAGCCGACCCCTTCCCTCCAATCCCCAGAGGATTCGACAGTCTGATTCAATAATAATAATAATGATGGCATTTATTAAGCGCTTACCATGTGCAAAGCACTATTCTAAGCGCTGGGGAGGCTACAAGGTGATCAGGTTGTCCCACGGGGGGCTCACAGTCTTAACCCCCATTTTCCAGATGAGGTAACTGAGGCGCAGAGAACTTAAGTCACACAGCTGGCAATTGGTGGAGCCGGGATTTGAACCCATGACCTCTGACTCCAAAGCCCGGGCTCTTTCCACTGAAGGGTCAAACCTGTGACCCTTGGGGACTTCTCTGGGCCTCAGTTTTCTCTTCTGCAAAATGGAGATTCAGTATTTGGTCTCCCTCTTACTTAGAATGTGAGCCCCGTGTGGGACAGGGACCGTTTCCGACCTGATTAACTTGTGTCGATCCCGACACTTAGCTTGGTGTTTGGCTCACAGTAAGCCCCTAACAAATGTCACAATTATTATGCCTTGGCTCTGGCATAATAATAATAATAATAATGGTATTTAAATGCTTACTATGTGCAAAGCACTGTTCTAAGCACTGGGGAGGTTACAAGGTGATCATGCTGTCCCACGGGGGGCTCACAGATTTAATCCCCATTTTACAGATGAGGTAACTGAGGCACGGAGAAGTTAAGTGACTTGCCCAAAGTGGGGCATGTGTCTCTCCAGCCCCGAACTTTACTTTGGCTACAAACCATTATGAAGTGACAGAAGAATCGGAATTCCTCATAAACATATAAAATATATTAAGGTCTCTGGATCATATAAAAAGCTGGAGTTAAATTGATTGATGGGTATCTATGGAGTGTCTACTAAGCGCAAAGCATTGTTCCAAGGTCTTGGGAGATGTTAACAGAAGCAAAACGCATATACGTTGCCGACTTGTACTTCCCAAGTGCTTAGTACAGTGCTCTGCACACAGTAAGCACTCAATAAATACGATTGAATGAATGAATGAATGAATGAATCTCCCCTGCCCACAAGGAGATTACAATTTAGTGAGAAAAAAGAATAACAAACGATAGTCATCATCACCAATCAATCTATCATACTTATTGAGTGCTTACTTATTGACTAAAATACATTCATTCATTCAATTGTATTTATTGAGTGCTTACTGTGTGCAGAGCACTGTGTACTAAGCGCTCGGGAGAGAACAATATGACAGAGTCGGTAGACACGTTCCCTGTCCACAGTGACCTTACAGTTTAGACGTCAATCTCCTGGTCATAAACATGCTTCTGGGAGCCAGAAGGCTGCGAGTGCTTAGTACAGTGCTCTGCACACAGTAAGCACTCAATAAATACAATTGAATGAATGAATGTATTTTAGTCATGGCTCTGCCACTGACCTGCTGGCAAGTCACCTAAACTCTGGTTTCAGGCTCCTTATCTATATTAATGATGGTATTTCTGAAGTGCTTACAATGTGCCGAGCACTGTTCTAAGCGCTATCGGAGAAGCAGCATGGCTTAGCGGTCATGCCACTTATCAGCTGTGTGACTTTGAGCTAATCACTTAACTTCTCTGTGCCTCAGTTCCCTCATCTGTAAAATGGGGATTACGGCTGTGAGCCCCACATGGGGCAACCTGATTGCCTTGTAATGATAATAATAATAATGGCATTTGTTAAGCATTTACTATATGCTGAGCACTGTTCTAAGCACTGGAAAATAATAATGATAGTATTTGTTAAGCACTCACTATGTGCCGGGGTAGATACAAGGTAATCAGGTTATCCCATGTGGGGCTCACAGTCTTAATCCCCATTTTACAGATGAGATAACTGAGGCACCGAGAAGTTAAGTGATTTGCTCAAAGTCCCACAGCTGATAAGTGGCAGAGGGGATTAGAACCCACAACCTCTGACTCCCAAACCCAGGCTCTTTCCACTATGGGGAGAATAACATCTGCCTCTCCCTACCTCACAGGGAAGCCGTGAGGATAAAATGAGAACGCGGATGTAAAGGCACTTGGGAAAAAATAAAAGAGCGCTACAAATTTCAGGGATTGTTATCATTATTATTATTATAACTCAGTATATTCAGAACATGGAACAAGTTGAATTGGGCAGGGCACTGTAAAAGGACAGCTAAATATTGAATCCAGCAGTCAAAAAGAGTAAACTTAAAATAAACTATAAATTTGTCATTTTATATGCAAACAACAGAAATTCACAGAAATGGCCTAGGAATTCTAGCAGATAATAGGTTGTATAATCAGCAGCCAAGTAGCTCTTAAGTTAGAAGGGCTAAAGAGAAACATTCATTCATTCATTCAATCGTATTTATTGAGCGCTTACTGTGTGCAGAGCACTGGACTAAGAAACAGGGACAGCATATGTAGGAGCCTTGGGGAAAGATCAAACAATCAATGTCATTTAATTGAACTCGATAAATAATAATAATAATAATAATGGCATTTATTAAGCGCTTACTATGTGCAAAGCACTATTCTAAGCGCTGGGGAGGTTACAAGGTGATCAGGTTGTCCCACAGGGGGACTCACAATCTTAATCCCCATTTTACAGATGAGGGAACTGAGGCCCAGAGAAGTGAAGTGACTTGCCCAAAGTCACCCAGCTGACAGTTGGCAGAACCGGGATTCGAACCCATGACCTCCGACTCCCAAGCCCGGGCTCTTTCCACTGAGCTTCTCTGTGTGTAGAACAGTGTACTAAACACTTTGGAGAGTACAGAACAGTGTTTTGCGCATAGTAAGCGCTTAATAAATGTCATTATTATTATTATTAGAAGCAGCGTGGTTCAGTGGAAAAGAGCATGGGCTCTGGAGTCAGAGGTCGTGGGTTCAAATCCCGGCTCCGCCACTTGTCAGCTGTGTGACTTTGGGCAAGTCACTTCACTTCTCTGGGCCTCAGTTCCCTCATCTGTAAAATGGGGATTAAGACTGTGAGCCCCCCGTGGGACAACCTGGTCACCTTGTAACCTCCCCAGCGCTTAGAACAGTGCTTTGCACATAGTAAGCAAGCGCTTAGTACAGTGCTCTGCACACAGTAAGCGCTCAATAAATACGATTGATTGATTATTATTACAATGCTGCTAGGGAGAAACAGTATAGCCTAGTGGATAGAGCACAGTCTTTGGATACAGAATGTCATGGGGTCTAAACCTGGCTCTGCCATTTGTCGGCTGTGTGATCTTGGGCAAGTCACTTCACTTCTCTGGGCCTCAGTTTCCTCATCTGTAAAATGGGGATCGAGACTGTGAGCTTCACATAGGACTGGGACTGTGTCCAACCCAATTTGCTTCCATCCACCCCAGTGCTTAGTACAGCGGTTGGCACATAGTAAGTGCTCAACAAACACTAAAATTATTATTCTTAGAGGAGTAGCATGGCGTAGTGGACAGTCAGAAGGTCATGGGTTCTAATCCTGCCTCAGCCACTTGTCTCCTGCATGACCTTGGGCAAGTCACTTCACTTCTCTGTGACTCAGTTATCTCATCTGTAAGATTCATTCAATTGCATTTATTGAGCGCTTACTGTGCACAGAGCACTGCGCTAAGTGCTTCTTGGAAAGTATAATTCGGCAATGTGACTCAGTTATCTGTAAAATTCATTCAATTGTATTTATTGAGCGCATACTGTGCACAGAGCACTGCACTAAGCGCTTCTTGGAAAGTATAATTTGGCAATGTGACAGTTATCTCATCTGTAAAATTCATTCAACTGTATTTATTGAGTGCATACTGTGCGCAGAGCACTGCACTAAGCGCTTCTTGGAAAGTATAATTCAGCAATGTGACAGTTATCTCATCTGTGAAATTCATTCAATTGTATTTATTGAGCGCTTACTGTGTGCAGAGCACTGCGCTAAGCGCTTCTTGGAAAGTATAATTTGGCAATGTGACTCAGTTATCTCATCTGTAAAATTCATTCAATTGTATTTATTGAGCGCATACTGTGCGCAGAGCACTGTACTAAGCGCTTCTTGGAAAGTATACTTCGGCAATGTGACTCGGTTATCTCATCTATAAAATTCATTCAATTGTATTTATTGAGCGCATACTGTGCGCAGAGCACTGCACTAAGCGCTTCTTGGAAAGTATAATTCGGCAATGTGACTCGGTTATCTCATCTGTAAAATTCATTCAATTGCATTTATTGAGCACATACTGTGCGCAGAGCACTGCACTAAGCGCTTCTTGGAAAGTATAATTTGGCAATGTGACTCAGTTATCATCTCATCTGTAAAATTCATTCAATTGTATTTACTGAGCGCATACTGTGCGCAGAGCACTGTACTAAGCGCTTCTTGGAAAGTATAGTTCGGCAATGTAACTCAGTTATCTCATCTGTAAAATTCATTCAACTGTATTTATTGAGCGCATACTGTGCACAGAGCACTGCACTAAGCGCTTCTTGGAAAGTATAATTTGGTAATGTGACAGTTATCTCATCTGTAAAATTCATTCAATTGTATTTATTGAGCACATACTGTGTGCAGAGCACTGTACTAAGTGCTTCTTGGAAAGTATAATTCAGCAATGTGACAGTTATCTCATCTGTAAAATTTATTCAACTGTATTTATTGAGCGCTTACTGTGCGCAGAGCACTGCACTAAGCGCTTCTTGGAAAGTATAATTCGGCAATGTGACTCAGTTATCTCATCTGTAAAATTCATTCAACTGTATTTATTGAGCGCATACTGTGCGCAGAGCACTGCACTAAGCGCTTCTTGGAAAGTATAATTCGGCAATGTGACTCATCTGTAAAATTCATTCAACTGTATTTATTGAGCGCATACTGTGCGCAGAACACTGCACTAAGCGCTTCTTGGAAAGTATAATTTGGCAATGTGACTTAGTTATCTCATCTGTAAAATTCATTCAACTGTATTTATTGAGCGCATACTGTGCACAGAGCACTGCACTAAGCGCTTCTTGGAAAGTATAATTCGGCAATGTGACTCAGTTATCTCATCTGTAAAATTCATTCAATTGTATTTATTGAGCACATACTGTGTGCAGAGCACTGTACTAAGCGCTTCTTGGAAAGTATAATCCGGCAACAGAGACAGTCCCTACCCAACGACGGGCTCACAGTCTAGATGGGGATTGAGACTGTGAACCCCACATGGGACAGGGACTGTGTTTCAATCCGACTTGTTTCTATCCACTCCAGAGCTTAGTACAGTGCCTGGCACATAGTAAGCACTTAACAAATACCGTGATTATTACACTATAACAGAGTCGGTGGACTTGTTTCCCATCCACAAGGAGCAAATTATTCCCATCATATCCAGCACTGCCTGCTTGGTAGAGGCCTGAGTTCAGTCAGACCTATAAAACTAAAGAGAAATGTGGAGAGAATCAAATCATCATCAATCGTATTTATTGAGCGCTTACTGTGTGCAGAGCACTGTACTAAGCACAAATCCCACTGCTCGGTTTAGAAGCCAAAAAAGGGAAGGGTAGGAAGACGGGTGTGGGGATGATTTGTCATCAAATATGGGGGTGGGAGGGTCCAGCCCAGTAGGAAAACTCTTTGAGGCCTTTCGACGTTGCTTTTGGCTCCGCCATCATCATCATCATCAATCGTATTTATTGAGCGCTTACTATGTGCACAGCACTGTACTAAGCGCTTGGGAAGCACAAATTGGCAACATCTAGAGACAGTCCCTACCCAACAGTGGGCTCACAGTCTAAAAGGGGGAGACAGAGAACAAAACCAAACATACCAACAAAATAAAATAGAACAGATGTGTACAAACAAAATAAATAAATAAATAAATAGAGTAAAAAATACGTACAAACATATATACATATATACAGGTGCTGTGGGGAAGGGAAGGAGGATCCGATGAGCGGGTGAGATTTAAAAGCCAAACCGTCAGTAGCTCCCTTACCTAAACTTGGTCAGCTCAGTTTCCTTGTGCGACGGGCTCGTTTCGAACTTGAAACTTTTGGATTTCATGTGCAGCTTGGCGTCGAATTTCACCGGGGAAGTGGCCTGGAACTTGGTGTGGAACTCAATGCCGGACTGGAAGAGGGGCGTGTTCACCGTCATGGTTGCCACCGTGTGCAGGTACACGCTAAGAGGGGACAGAACACACGGGAATTTGGACTAGCGCATGAACTGAGTGGACAGCAATCAGATCTTTGGAGTTCTTACTGGGTGAAAAGTGTACTAAGCGCTCGGGAGAGTACAATTTAGCAGAGTTGGTAGACACGTTAACCGCCCCTCGCCGGATTCTGGACAAACCTGCCGAGCATCGGTCTTGGTGCGTGCGGATAAAAGAACAAATCGCCCCTGCCGCATCATTTCTCGCATCTCCATGGTAACCACCCCCGGTTGCTAGGGCTGCCAAGAGGCTCACTGAGTTGGTATGATGGAGGGAGATTCAGCGACCAATCCCTGCCTCAACACATAGACATGGCCCCTTCCCTCCCATCCCCTTTCGCCATCTCAAAGGAGAGGACAGCCATGGAGCTCCTTGGCACGCAAGAACAAGAGACAGTCGAGCGACAGGAAGACAGGGTCGACACCATTCACTCACTCTTCAATCGTATTTATTGAGCGCTTACTGTGTGCAGAGCACTGCACTTGGGAAGTCCAAGTTGGCAACACATAGAGACGGTCCCTACCCAACAGCGGGCTCCCAGTCTAGAAGGGGGAGACGGACAACAAAACATATTAACAAAATAAAGTGTTTGTTTTAACGTGTAACAGAAAACGAGGAACGAAACAGAGACGGGAAGGAAACGCAGAAAGGAAAAGAAGGAAAGGTTCACCGGCTAACTTGGGTGAGGCCGGGTTATTTTTGCTACTGAAGCACAAACGTCTCTTCGGAATTGGCGAAAAATGATCGGACTATGTTTTGCCCTTGTCAAAAAATGCCACACAAATATGGAATTAGACGCAGCGTGGTCTCGGGAAAAGTAGCGTGGCTTAGTGCAGCACTGGCCTGCGAGTCAGAACAATAATAATAATAATAATGATAGCATTTATTAAACGCTTACTAGGTGCCAAGCACTGTTCTAAGCGCTGGAGGGGATACAAGGTAGTCAGATTGTCCCACGTGAGGCTCACAGTCTTAATCCCCATTTTCCAGATGAGGGAACTGAGGCCTAGAGAAGTGAAGTGACTTGCCCAGAGTCACACGGCTGACAATTGGCGGAGCCGGGATTTGAACCCATGACCTCTGACTCCAAAGCCCGGGCTCTTTCCACTGAGCCACGTGGGTTCTAATCCTGGCTCTGCCACTTACTCGCTCTAAGTCACTTCACTTCTCTGGGCCTCAGTTCCCTCATCTGGAAAATGGGGATGAAGACTGTGAGCCCTGATTTGGGACAAGAACGGTGTCTGATCTGATTAGCTTGTATCTACCTCAGCGCTCGGTACGGTGCCTGGAACATAGTAAGCGCTTAACCAATACCATATAAAAGAATTTTAAAAAATTCAGAGGCCACAACCTCCCTTACCTGGGACCAATGTCAGCTTGAGCTTGAATAACAGACTCAAACAACTGTGAAGCCCGGAAGTTGTTGGACATGGGGGGTGACATCTTCATGCCAACTAGGGAAAAAAGTGGGGGGAGGGACAGGCAGCATACTATTATTATTGTTGTTATGGCATTTATTAAGCTCTTACTATAAATATGATTGATTGATTGCCAAGCACTGTTCTAAGCACTATGGTAGATACAAGGCCATCAGGTTGTCCCCCGTGGGGCTCGTAGTCTTAATCCCCACTTTACAGATGAGATAACTGAGGCACAGAGAAGTTAAGTGACTTGCCCAAGTTCACACAGCAGGCATAGGGGAGGAGCGGGATTAGAACTCACATCCTCCGACTCCCAAATCCGTGCTCTTTCCACTAAGCCATGCTGCTTCCAAGCGGCGTAGAGCCAACTCTACAGTGAATTAATTAATTCATTCAGTCATATTTATTGAGCACTCACTGTGGCAGAGCACTGTACTAAACGCTTGGGAGAGTACAATATAACAATAAACAGACACACTTCCTGCCCACAACGAATTTACAGTCCAGAGGGGGAGACAGATGTCAATATTCATTAAATCGTATTTATTGAGCGCTTACTGTGTGCAGAGCATGATATAAATATAAATATAATATATTATATAATATATAATTTTATATATTATATTATATAAATATAATATAAATATAAAAATATAAAAATTACAGATATGTACGTGAGTGCTGTGGGGCTGGGATGGGGAGAAATGAATGAAGGGAGCAAGTCCGGGTGACGCAGAAGGGAGAGGAAGAAGAAGAAAGGGGGGATTAGTCCAGGAAGGCTTCTTGGAGGAGATCATCATCATCATCATCATCATCAATCGCATTTATTGAGCACTTACTGTGTGCAGAGCACTGTACTAAGTGCTTGGTAAGTACAAGTTGGCAACATATAGTGACAGTCCCTACCCAACAGTGGGCTCACAGTCTAAAAGATAAATTAAAAGTTATCTAAAAGTTAAAAGGAGATGTGCCTTAGTACGGTGCTCTGCACATAGTAAGCGCTCAATAAATACGATTGATTGATTGAAGAGGGGCAGAGTCATCATCTGTCAGATCTGAGGACGGAGGGCGATCCAGGCCACAGACAGGACGTGGGTGAGAGGTCAGCGGCGAGATAGTTAAGTCACTTAACTTCCCTGGGCCTCAGTTCCCTCATCTGTAAAATGGAGATTAAGACTGTGAGCCCCACATGGGACAACCTGATCACCTTGTAACCTTCCCAGCGCTTAGAACAGTGCTTTGCACATAGTAAGCGCTTAATAAATGCCATTATTATTCCCTTCAAGGCCCTGCTGAGAGCTCACCTCCTCCAGGAGGCCTTCCCAGACTGAGCCCCTTCCTTCCTCTCCCCCTCGTCCCCCTCTCCATCCCCCCCATCTTACCTCCTTCCCTTCCCCACAGCACCTGTATATATGGATATATGTTTGTACATATTTATTACTCTATTTTTATTTATTTATTTTACTTGTACATATCTATCCTATTTATTTTATTTTGTTAGTATGTTTGGTTTTGTCTCCCCCTTTTAGACTGTGAGCCCACTGTTGGGTAGGGACTGTCTCTATATGTTGCCAATTTGTACTTCCCAAGCGCTTAGTACAGTGCTCTGCACATAGTAAGCGCTCAAGAAATACGATTGATGATGATGATGATAGATGAGACGGAGGTAGAGTGAGAAGGTCAGCGTTGGAGGAGCGAAGTGTGTGGAGCGATTCGGTTGACAACTCACCCGACGCCAAAGCGTGAACGAAGCCAGTCAAGTAAAAACTGAGGTCGAGCGGGAGACCCAGGAGGCTGGGTACAACGTAGTTGACTTCCTCCATCAACACCGGTTGGGTCCACTGCGTGGAAACGCCGTTTTGGAGCTGCGTGATGACCTTCTTCATCGCACTGTGCCTCTCTACCGGTTCGAAGAATACCTGCGGGGAGGCCGAAGGTTACCGGATGCGGGATGCGGAGCCGTGACCGAGGAAGGAAAACGGCTAGGACGCCGGAGAGGCCCGTACCTTCAGTGCCTTCTGAATCAAGTCCTTGTTGATATCGAGAAAGAACCGCTCTTGACCAAATACTTTGATGTCGGCTGAGATCAGGGGTTTTTCAGAAGGTAATCCCTTCCATCCAAATAACTAGAAGGAATAGAAGAAGGGCAGACCGTCCGTTGGTAATTATTATTATTTGTTAAGCGCTTACTATGTGCGAAGCACTGTTCTAAGAGCTGGGGGGGATACAAGGTGATGAAGTTGTCCCACGTGGGGATCACAGTGTTAATCCCCATTTTACAGATGAGGGAACTGAGGCACAGAGAAGTGAAGCGACTTGCCCAAGGTCACACAGCAGACGTGTGGCGGAGCTGGGATTCGAACCCATGACCTCTGACTCCAAAGCCCAGGCTCTTTCCACTGATCCACGTTGCTTCTCCTAACTAATTTAAGTAGTTACACCACTTGAGGAGGCAGAGGAACTGGGTTCTAATCCAGGCTCCGCCATCTGCCTGCTGTGTGACCTTGGGTAAGTCACTTATTTAATGTGCATATCTTTAAATTATATATTATAAATTGCTTATTTATCTTAATGTCCCTCTCCCACTCTAGACTGTCAGCTCGTTATGGGCAGGGAACGTTTCCACCAATTCTCTTGCACTGTACTTTCCCAAGAGCTTAGTACGGTCTGTCACTAAATCCTACCAGTCCCACCTTCACAATAGCGCTAAAATCCGCCCTTTCCTCTCCATCCAAATTTCCACTTTGTTAATTCATCCATTCAATCCTATTTATTAAGTGCTGACTGTGTGCAGAGCACCGTACTAAGTGCTTGAGAAAGTACAATACAGCAATAAAGAGCGACAATCCCTGGCCACAGCGAGCTCACAGTCTAGAGGCAGGGAGACAGGCATCAATGCAAATAAACAGGCATCAATACAAATAAATAAAATAATGCATATAAGTGCTGTGGTGCAGGGAGAGGGAGGAAGAGCAAAGAGAGTGAGTCAGGGTGACACAGAAGGGAGTGGGAGATGAGGAAAAGTGGGGCTTAGTCTGGGAAGGCCTCTTGGAGGAGATGGGCCTTCAGTAAAGCTTGGAAGGTGGGGAGAGGAATTGTCTGGAGGGTTTGAAGAGGGACGGCGTTCCGGGACAGAGGAAGGATGTAGGCTAGGGGTTGGTGGTGAGATCAAGGCACAGTGAGAAGGTTAGCACCAGAGGTGTGAAGTGTGCGGGCTGGGTTGGAGAAGGAGAGAAGCAAGGTGAGGCAGGAGGGGGCAAGGTGATGGAGAGTGTTAAAGCCAATGGTGAGGAGTTTTTGCTTGATATGGAGGTTGCTAGGCAACCAATGGAGATTTTTGAGGAGGGGGCTGACATGTCCCGATCATTTCCGTAGAAAGGTGATCCGGGCAGCAGAGTGAAGTATGGACTTGAGTGGGGAGAGGCAGGAAGTTTGGAGGCCAACAAGGAGGCTGATGCAGTAATCTAGGCGGGATAGGATGAGTGATTGTATTACCATGGAAGCAGTTTGGATGGAGAGGAAAAGGGTGGATTTTAGCAGTGTTGTGAAGGTGGGACTGACAGAATTTGGTGACAGATTGGATGTGTGGGTTGAGTGAGAGAGATAACATTAAGGCCTGCGGGAAGGGAAAGATGGTCGTGCCGTCTATAGTGAGGGGTAGGTCCGGGAGAGGACAGGGTATGGGTGGGAAGATAAAGAGCTCTGTTTTGGACAGTTTGAGGTGATGGGAGGACAGCCAAGTAGAGATGTCTTGAAGGCAGGAGGAGATGTGAGCCTGGAGAGGGGGAGAGAGATCAGGGGAGGAGATGCAGATTTGGGTATCATTCAGTCGTATTTACTGAGCGCTTAACTGTGTGCAGAGCACCGTACTAAGCGCTTAATCTGCAAAGAGATGGTAGTTGAAGCCATGGGAGCGAATGAGTTCTCCAAGGGAGTGGGTGTAGATGGAGAACAGAAGGGGACTGAGAACTGAACCTTAAGGGCCCTCACAGTTAGGGATGGGAGGAAGAGGAGGAGCTCTAGGAGACTGAGAATGAATGGCCACAGAGAGAAGAGGAGAACCAGGAGAGGACAGTGTCAGTGAAGCCAAGATTTGGTGCTTAGAACAGTGCTTGGCGCATAGTAAGCGCTTAACAAATACCATAATAATTACTATTATTATAACATTTCCAGGAGAAGAGGGTGGTCCACAGTGTCAAAAGCAGCTGAGAGGTCGAGGAGGATTAGGATGGAGTAGAAGTCATTGGATTTGGCAAGATTTGGTGACCTCTGAGAAGGTGGTTTCAGTGGAGTGAAAAAGATGGAAGCCAGATTGGAGGGGGTTCAGGAGAGAACTGCGGAAGAGGAATTTGAGACAATGGGTTTAGATGACTTGCTCAAGGAATTTGGAGAGGAATAGTAGGAGGGAGATAGGGTGGTAACTGGAGGGAACCATCGGGTCAAGTGAGGGGTTTTGTAGGATGGGAGAGACATGGGCATGTTTGAAGGCAGTGGGAAAGAAGCCATTGGAGAGCGAAAGGTTGAAGATGGCTGTTAGGGAGGGAAGGGGCGAAAAGTATGAAGGAATGGGGTCCAATGCACATGTGGAGGGGGTGGCACTTGAGAGGAAGTAGGAGATCTCCTCAAGAGATACTGCTGGGAAGGATGGGAAAGCTGAAGGGGCCGAGAGCGGGAGGGACAATTTTAGGGAGCTCACACCTGATGGTGTTCATTTTCTTAATAAAGCGGATGACCAGGTCACTGAGGGAAAGTGATGGGGCTGGGTGGGGGACTGATGGCCTGAGGAGGGAGTTAAATGTTTGGAATAGCTGGCGAAGGCTATGGGCATGGGGGTCAATAAGGGAAGAGAAATAGTTTTGCCGGGCAGAGGAGGGGGCAGAGTTAAAGCAAGCAAGGTTAACCTTGAAGCGGACGAGGTCTGATATTTAGATCTCCTCCAGCAGCGTTCAGCCATTTGAGCACAAGAGTGTAGGAAGCGGACAGCGGAAGTGACCCAGGGCTGTGGGTTAGTGGTACGAGAGTGACGAAGGGTTGGGGAGCGAGTGAGTTGAGTTCAGTAGAGATGGCGGGGTGGAGAATGCCTATTTGGTCCTCAGCAGTGGGTAGATTGGGTATGGAAGCTAACTGGGGCATGATAAGTTGAGGGAGTTGGATGGGGTCAAGGGATCGGAGGTCTCGGTGGTGGAAGAGCCCAGATTTTACGGAGAGGAGAAGTGTGGGAGAGGAGACGAGTGAGAAAGTAGCGGTCAGAGAGAGGGATTTCAGAGTTGGTGAGGGTAGAGATGTGAAGTGGTTAAAGATGATGAGATCAAGTGTGTGTCCAAGTTGGTGCGATGTGGGATGGAGAAGGAGGTCGGCGGAGTTGAGGAGTGATAGAAGGCGGGCACGTATCCAAGCAGGTATCTTATCCAGCCTTGATTTCTACATCAGCCTCCTTGCTGACCTTCGTGCCTCCTGTCTCTCCCCATTCCAGTCCTTTCTTCACTTGGCTGTTGCCGTCATTTTTCCACAAAAACGCTCAGTCCACACTTCCCCACTCCTAAAGAACCTCCAGGGGTTGCCCATCCACCTCCGCATCAAACGGAAACTCCTCACCATCGGCTTTAAAGCGGTCAGTCCCCTTGCCCTCGGCTATCTCACCTCACGGCTCTCCTACTACAGCCCAGCTCACACAATTCACTCCTCAAAAGCCAACCCTATCACTGTACCTTCATCTTTTCTATTGCAACACCAACCTCTCATCCACATCCCGCATCTGGCCTGGAATGCCCTTCCTTTTCATATCTGACGGACAATCACTCGCCCCACCTTCAAAGCCTTAATGGAGGCACATCTCCTTCAAAAGGCTGTCCCTGACAAAGCCTTCATTTCCTCTTTTCCCACTCCCCTCTGCATCGCCCTCACTTCCTCCCTTTACTCATCCCCCACCCTCCCAGCTCCACAGCACTTATGTTTACATCTGTAATTCATTTATTAAAATTAATGTCAGTCTCCCCCTCTAGACTGTAATAATAATAACAATAATAATAATAATAATAATGGTGGTAGTTGTTAAGCACTTACTATGTGCAAAGCACCATTCTAAGTGCTGGGGGGGGGAGCTACAAGGTGATCAGGTTGTCCCACTTGGGGCTCACAGTCTTAATTCCCATTTTACAGATGAGGTAACTGAGGCACAGAGACGTTAAGTGGCTTGCCCAAGGTCACACAGCTGACAAGTGGCAGAGCTGGGATTCAAACCCATGACCTCTGACTCCCAAGCCCTCACTCTTTCCACTGAACCATAATAATGGCATTTATTAAGCGCTTACTATGTGCAAAGCAGTGTTCTAAGCGCTGAGGAGGTTACAAGGTGATCAGGTTGTCCCACGGGGGGCTCACAGTCTTCACCTCCATTTTACAGATGAGGGAACCGAGGCACAGAGAAGTGAAGTGACTTGCCCAAAGTCACACAGCTGACAATAATAATAATAATAATAATAATAATAATAATGGCACTTGTTAAGCGCTTACTATGTGCAAAGCACTGTCCTAAGCACTGGGGGGAATACAAGGTGATCTGGTTGTCCCACGGGGGGGTCACAGTCTTCATCCCCATTTTGCAGATGAGGGAACTGAGGCTCAGAGAAGTTAAATGACTTGCCCAAGGTCACACAGCAGGCATGTGGCAGAGCCGGGATTTGAACCCATGAGCTCTGACTCCAAAGCCCATGCTCTTTCCATTGAGCCATGCTGTTTCTCGTTGTGGGCAGGAACATATCTGTTATATTGTTGTGTTGTACTCTCATCATCAATCATATTTATTGAGCGCTTACTGTGTGCAGAGCACTGTACTAAGCGCTTAGTCCCAAATGCTTAGAACAGTGCTCTGCAGACAGTAAGCACTCAATAAATATGATTGATTGACTGATTGCTGTGAGCACCATCGATTAACTTCTCCGAGCCTTAGTTATCTCAACTGTAAAATAATAATAATAATAATAATGTTGGTATTTGTTAAGCGCTTACTATGTGCCAAGCACTGTTCTAAGCGGGGGGATTAAGACTGTGAGGCCCATGTGAGACAGGGACTGTGTCCAACGAGATTAGCTTGCATCTACCCTAGAGCTTAGAACAGTGCCTGGAAAATACTAAGCGCTTAGCAAATACCATTAAAAAGTTAACTTTCATACAATGAAGGCCAATGGGAAAAAGCCCCTTCTACTCCCTATAGCTTGGGAAAAAAATGTATGCTCTGCAAATGTTTGCGCCACTTAAGAGATTTTTCACTCTTCAAATATAACATGTGAAATAGAGTATAAGGATGAGAAAACTTACAGTTTTCACAAGTTCTTTGATCTTCTTGGTCATGGAAAAGTCAGCAAACGGGGTGTTTTGTTTCCAGAGAACATCAGTCAGGCCTTGAGTCCGGATGCTAAACTATAAAAAAAAATCCACATTATTCACCCTAGAAGACTGCTCATTCTCTAAACATTTTCTCACTATTTTTTAAAACAGTAGTACTTGGAAGTAATGTAATCCTGAGCCTGGGTCTCTCCTCTGCACATGGGGTGAACATTCATTCATTCATTCAATCGTATTTATTGAACACTTACCGTGTACAGAGCACTGTACTAAGCGCTTGGGAGGTCCAAGTCGGCAACAAATAGAGACGGTCCCTACCCAACCGCGGGCTCACAGTCTAGAAGGGGGAGACGGACAACAAAACAAAACACGTGGACGGGTGTCAAGTCATCAGAATAAATAGAAGTGAAGCTAGATGCACATCATTAACAAAATAAATAGTGTTAAGTGAACAGTGTTAAGGGAAATTAAAGGAATGCCCCAGTGGAGGCATGGCCTAGTGGAAAGAACACGGACTTGGAAGTGAGAGGCCCTGGGTTCTAATCATGGCTCTGCTGCATGTCTGCTGTGTGACATTGGGCAAGTCACTTCGCTTCTCTGGGCCTCGGTTCCCTCATCTGGAAAATGGGGATGAAGATTGTGAGCCCCGTGTGGGACAGGAACTGTGTCCAACCTGATTACCTTGTATCTACAAGAGCAGTGCCAGGTAAAACAGTGCCTGATACATAGTAAGCACTTAACAAATACCATTATTATTATGATTATTATTATTATTATTAGGATAAAGGAGAAGCACTGCCAAGTGCAGTTCTACTATCAAGCTGTGTTGCGAATGATACTATCCTGCCATACTGTGCACTATGAGGATTGTAAAATAACTATTGGGCCTATCCATGAGGGTTTTACAGTAGAGTGCAAAAATATTTTAGGTCAACAAAGAAGGCAGGAATTTATCCAAGCACAAAGGGGAAGTAGTACAATTGTAAAAATAATTAGGAGTTTTATTTTACATTTTTTATTTGGTAGGACTTCAAAAGTGGGTCAGTCAACCCTTCTGATCTGGTGTCTGAAGGCACAGCTTTGTAATCAGCCTCTTGGCCTTTTCGAAAGAGCGGAAGACCCGAGTCTTGCTCCCAGCTTTGCCACTTGTCTGTTGTCTATTAGAGAAGCATCATGGCTTAGTGGAAGTCAGAGGTCATGGGTTCTAGTCCCGGCTCTGCCTCTTGTCAGCTGTGTGATTTTGGGCAAGTCACTTAACTTCTCGGTGCCTCAGTTGTCTCATCTGTAAAATGGGGATTGACTGTGAGCCCCACATGGGACAACCTGATAATCTTGTATCTACCCCAGCGCTTAGAACAGTGGTTGGCACAAAGTAAGCGTTTAACAAATACCATCATTATTATTATTATTACCCATCCTTCATATCCAGACCTCACAATTGGGAAATGAGTCTGGTCCACTTTCTGTATTTTTATAGCCTACAGACCACTTCAAAACCCTACTAAAATCACACCTCCTCCAAGAAGCCCTCCCTGACTAACCCTTCATTTCCCCTAAATACCCTCCCTTCTGTGTCACCTAGAAGCAGAGAAGCAGCGTGGCTCAGTGGAAAGAGCCCGGGCTTTGGAGTCAGAGGTTGTGGGTTCAAATCCCAGCTCTGCCAATTGTCAGCTGTGTGACTTTGGGCAAGTCACTTCACTTCTCTGGGCCTCAGTTACCTCATCTGGAAAATGGGGATGAAGACTGTGAGCCCCCCGTGGGACAACCTGATCACCTTGTAACCTCCCCATCAGTTAGAACAGTGCTTTGCACATAGTAAGCATTTAATAAATGTCATCATCATCATTATTATTATTGTTACCTATGTACTTAACTGTGTACCGCTTAAGCACCTTGATTTTCACCTCAACCCCCACGTGGAAGCCGGCAAATTGGGGTGGACACAGTCCCGGTCCCACATGGGGCTCACAGTTTTAATTCCCATTTTACAGTTGAGAGAACTGAGGCCCAGAGAAGTGAAGTGACTTGCCCAGGGTCACACAGCAGCAGACAAATGGGGAAGGTGGGATTAGAACCCAGGTCCTTCAGACTCCCAGGACCAGGCTCATCCAGTAGGCCATAATTGTATTTACTGAGAGCTTACTGTGTGAGGAGCATTTTATTCATTCAATAGTATTTATTGAGCGCTTACTGTGTGCAGAGCACTGTACTAAGCGCTTGGGAAGTCCAAGTTGGCAACATCTAGAGACGGTCCCTACCCAACGACGGGCTCACAGTCTAGAGGGGGGAGGCAGACAACAAAACAGAACATATTAACAAAATAAAATAAATCGAATAGTAAATAAAAGCACTTAGGCAAGTACAATTTAGCAATCTAACAGAATTGGTAGACACATTCCCTGCTCACAACAAGCTAAAGGCAGAGATGTAAATAGTGCAATTTGCCTTTAATCCTATTGTTGCTTTTTTACTAAAAGGAAGAAGAGAAAGAAAGCAATTAGAAAGACAGAAATCTACTCAGACAACTTGGAGGAAGTCAAAATCATACCTTTTCATTTGACATGCCCTGAGATTAGGTTTAAGGATATCAAATGAGAAGCAGCGTTGCCCAGTGGATAGAGCACGACCTTGGGAGTCAGAAGGACCTGGGTTCTAATCCTGCTCCCCCATTTGTCTGCTGCTGTGCGACCTTGGGCAAGTCACCTCTCCGTACTTCCGTCCTCTCAACTGTAAAATGGGAATTCTAGACTGTGAGCCCACTGTTGGGTAGGGATCGTCTCTATATGTTGCCAACTTGTACTTCCCAAGCGCTTAGTACAGTGCTCTGCACGCAGTAAGCGCTCAATAAATACGATTGAATGAATGAATTAATTAATTACAACTGTGAGCCCCGTGTGGGACAGGGACTGTGTCCACCCCAATTTGCTGGTATCCACCACAGCGCTTAGAATAATAATAACATCTATTAATCAGTCAATCAATCAATCGTATTTATTGAGCACTTACTGTGTGCAGAGCACTGTACTAAGCGCTTGGGAAGTACAAGTTGGCAATATATAGAGACAGTCCCTACCCAACAGTGGGCTCACAGTCTAGAAGCGCTTACTATGTTCAAAGCACTGTTCTAAGCATTGGGGAGGTTACAAGGTGATCAGGTTGTCCCACGGGGGGCTCACAGTCTTCATCCCCATTTTACAGATGAGGTCTCTGAGGCCCAGAGAAGTGAAGTGACTTGTCCAAAGTCACACAGCTGACAATTGGCGGAGCCGGGATTTGAACTCATGACCTCTGACTCAAAAGCCTGTGCTCTTTTCACTGAGCCACAGTGACTGGCACCTAGTGAGCGCTTAATAAATGTCACAATTCTTCTTCTTATTATTATTCTTTAGTCCTTTTGACTTGTATTTACTCTCATGTTCTAACTGACCCAAATAAGCAAGATGATATCCCTGAGGATGAATGAAAATTAAATAGCTTTACTGTAGACATCCCAGAGAGGGTTTAAATAGTTTCTCACCTCCTCCAGGAGGCCTTCCCAGACTGAGCCCCCTCTTTTCCCTCCCCACAACACCTGTATATATCAATCAATCAATCAATTGTATTTATTGAGCACTTACTGTGTGCAGAGCGCTGTACTAAGCGCTTGGGAAGTACAAGTTGGCAACATATAGAGACAGTCCCTACCCAACAGTGGGCTCACAGTCTAAAACGGGGAGACAGAGAACAAAACCAAACATACTAACAAAATAAAATAAATAGAATAGATAGGTACAAGTAAAATAAATAAATAGAGTAATAAATATGTACAAACATATATACATATATACAGGTGCTGTGGGGAAGGGAAGGAGGTAAGATGGGGGGGTGGAGAGGGGGACGAGGGGGAGAAGGGGGAGAATATATATGAATATATGTCTGTACGTATTTATTACTCTATTTTATTTGTACATATTTATTCTATTTATCTTGTTAATATGTTTTGTTTTGTTCTCTGTCTCCCCCTTCTAGACTGTGAGCCCACTGTTGGGTAGGGACCATCTCTATATGTTGCCAACTTGTACTTCCCAAGCGCTTAGTACAGTGCTCTGCACACGGTAAGAGCTCAATAAATATGATTGAATGAATGAATGAAATTCTGGCTGGCTTTAAGAGAGCAAAGGGAGGATGCTGGATGGATGGAGTTTATTTTATTTGTACATACTTATTCTATTTATTTTGTTAATATGTTTTGTTTTTGTTCTCTGTCTCCCCCTTCTAGACTGTGAGCCCACTGTTGGGTAGGGACTGTCTCTCTATATTGCCAATTTGTGCTTCCCAAGCATTTAGTACAGTGCTCTGCACGTAGTAAGTGCTCAATAAATATGATTGATGATGATGATGATCCAAACGGGGAGGGTGGATGTCAAGCAGGGCGACTATCACAGTGTTGCTAGAAGCGTCCTAATGTGTTGCTGTCTGAAATAGGCTACTGCACGGTGGAGTCCACTGGCCTACTTCGGTAACGGCGCCCCATCGAAACCTGCTTCCTATTCTTCCCTCATCGTTCTTCCGAGAGCGGTGTCGCACAGGACATTGAAAACAAAAGAAACTCTCCAGAACAACACCTGTCTGCTGTGTGACCTTGGGCTAGTCACTTCACTTCTCTGTGCCACAGTTCCCTCATCTGCAAAACGGGGATTAAGGCTGTGAGCCTCATGTGGGACAGGGATGGTGTCCAACCTGATTTGCCTCTTTCCCCCCCAGAGCTTAGGAAAGTTCCTGGTGCACAATAAGCACTTAATACGTACAACTATTTCTTCAGTCGGCGAGAATGAAAAAGAATGAAAAGCAAAAAAAAAAAAAAATGCTTTCAGACATTTCAAACGGTTACGATAGTTACCTCGAAAAGATCAGCTATTGAACATGCATAGTGGGTTCTGAATTTGGAAATTATAGTTTCTGGAAACATAGTCTTGGGACTGTTCATCAGGTAGATACTTCCGATTGCAGCCGCCCGATACGGATCTAAAACAGAAAAAAAAAGCCACCTTTTTTTTTTGACGATCCCTCAATGTTATTTCTTAGATTTTATTCCCATGAGCTATATTCTCGGGCTTTTGATTATAAATGGAACTAACCCTACAACCCTACAAGCACGCTCTACAGTAGGAGGGAAACAAAAAGATAACTCGATGTTATAAAGCAGATTTTTTAAAATCAAAAATGAAATAGTAGATTTTCATTTGATTGAAAAAGTAAGCCTGTCGCCAACAATCAATCATTGACTGAGCGCTTCGTGTGTGCAGAGCACCATACTAAATGCTTGGGAGAGGACAATGCAACAGAGTTGATAGACACAATCCCTGTCCTAAATGAGCTTGCAGTCCACAGAGGGAGTGTTAACACTTTATTCAATTACTCTAATTCATTCATTCAATCGTATTTACTGAGCGCTTACTGTGTGCAGAGCACTGTACTAAACGCTTGGGAAGTCCAAGTTGGCAACATATAGAGACGGTCTCTATAAGAGAATAATTTCCTTACGCTGCATAAACATCACTTGCATGTGCATTTATATTCGAGATGTAACAAAAACAGCAGACCTAAAGAAACTCTGCAATATATCATTCCCTTAAATAACCTGAGAAAATAAACGAGACTGCGTTACTATAAGTAGAAAATGTTTTAGATAGAAATTTGATTGCATGGTGTATGAAAAGAGAACCAAAAAGTTTTTAACTAGATCCCTTAAAGAACTGAAAATAACCTCATGCATTCAATTCTTGACTTTTGAATGTCGTGTCTACTCTAATAAAGCAGCATCGCCAAAGGATTCATTCATTCATTCATTCAGTGGTATTTATTGAGCGCTTAAGGATGAGCCCCAGATACTCTCCTACAGGTGTCAGGAGTTTCTAATCAACATCCTTTCTGCCGGACCTCTTAAGGAGTAGCCGAAATTCTGGGAGGAAACCTTGATTGGAGTTTAGGGAAACTTCAAGGAGGAGCGACGGAGGCCCAGGGAAAGTCTTCCTAATCCCTGCATCGATCGATTAATCAATCGATGGTATTGATTGAGCACTTCCTCTGGGGGTGGTAAGGTTTGGAAGGGGTTGGCTGAGTTGGGGGGCTTCTTAGTCAGGATTCTCAAGGCCTTCTGCCACTTTGTGGGGGTCGCGGGCGGGAAAATTCTTCCCAGCCACACCAGCCATTGGATCAATTAAGATCCAATTGGATCTTAATCCAATTGGATCTTAATTAATTGGGCATTTTCGTTATTCAGCAGGAGATTTTGCGGGACAACATTTATCATCATCATCAATCGTATTTATTGAGCGCTTACTGTGTGCAGAGCACTGTACTAAGCGCTTGGGAAGTACAAATTGACAACATATAGAGACGGTCCCTACCCAACAGTGGGCTCACATTGTCCAATTAAGATCCAGTGGCTGGTGTGGTTGGGAAGAATTTTCCCGCCCGCGACCCCCACAAAGTGGCAGAAGGCCTTGAGAATCCTGACTAAGAAGCCCCCCAACTCAGCCAACCCCTTCCAAACCTTACCACCCCCAGAGGAAGTGCTCAATCAATACCGTCGATTGATTAATCGATCGATGCAGGGATTAGGAAGACTTTCCCTGGGCCTTCGTCGCTCCTCCTTGAAGTTTCCCTAAACTCCAATCAAGGTTTCCTCCCAGAATTTCGGCTACTCCTTAAGAGGTCCGGCAGGAACGGATACTAGACTGCGAGCTGTTAGATCACTAGACCGTAAGCTCGCTGTGGGCCTGGCATGTGTCTGTTTATTACTACATTATACTCTCAAGCGCTTAGTACAGTGCTCTGCACACAGCAAGCGCTCAGTGAATACGACTAAATGAAAGAATGGCTGTTTTCCTCCAAGCGCGTCATCCAATAATTGAAAATGAACTCCGCCGAAACAATTCTAGGATATGTCCCATACTCACCTACGTATTTTTCGAAGCGCAAAGCCTTGCTATAGCGGTAGCTTAGATAGTCCAGTTTGGGATTGAGGAATTTGATGGCGATACCGCAGGCGGTAGTGCTGCGTTAAACGAATAACAAAACAGCATTAGGAAGAATTGACCCAGAGGGAGTGAATGGACGGATAGTTGCTTTTTATGGTATTTGTTAAGGTATGGTATTTGTTATTTGTCAAGGCCCTACTGAGAGCTCACCTCCTCCAGGAGGCCTTCCCAGACTGAGTCCCTTCCTTCCTCTCCCCCTCGTCCCCCTCTCCTTCCCCCCCATTTTACCTCCTTCCCTTCTCCACAGCACCTGTATATATGTATATATGTTTGTACAGATTTATTACTCTATTTATTTTACTTGTTCATATCTATTCTATTTATTTTATTTTGTTAGTATGTTTGGTTTTGTTCTCTGTCTCCCCCTTTTAGACTGTGAGCCCACTGTTGGGTAGGGACTGTCTCTATATGTTGCCAATTTGTACTTCCCAAGCGCTTAGTACAGTGCTCTGAACATAGTAAGCGCTCAATAAATACGATTGATGATGATGATGATTTGTTAAGCGCTTCCTATGTGTCAAACACTATTCTAAGCGCTGGGGTCAGTATAATAATGTTGGTATCTGTTTAGCGCTTCCTATGTGTCAAACACTATTCTAAGCGCTGGGGTCAGTATAATAATGTTTATTATTATTTATTTATTTATTTATTTTACTTGTACATATCTACTCTATTTATTTTATTTTGTTAGTATGTTTGGTTTTGTTCTCTGTCTCCCCCTTTTAGACTGTGAGCCCACTGTTGGGTAGGGACTGTCTCTATATGTTGCCAACTTGTACTTCCCAAGCGCTTAGTACAGTGCTCTGCACATAGTAAGCGCTCAATAAATACGATTGATGATGATGATGATGATTTGTTAAGCGCTTCCTATGTGTCAAACACTATTCTAAGCGCTGGGGTCAGTATAATAATGTTGGTATTTGTTTAGCACTTCCTATGTGTCAAACACTATTCTGAGCGCTGGGGTCAGTATATAATGTTGGTATTTGTTTAGCACTTCCTATGTGTCAACCACTATTCTAAGCGCTGGGGTCAGTATAATAATGTTGGTATTTGTTTAGCACTTCCTATGTGTCAAACACTATTCTAAGCACTGGGGTCAGGATAATAATGTTGGTATTTGTTTAGCACTTCCTATGTGCCAAACACTATTCTAAGCACTGGGGTCAGTATAATAATGTTGGTATTTGTTAAGCGCTCACTATGTGTCAAACACTATTCTAAGCGCTGGGGTCAGTATAATAATGTTGGTATTTGTTTAGCGCTTCCTATGTGTCAAACACTATTCTAAGCCCTGGGGTCAGTATAATAATGTTTATTATTTATTTATTTATTTATTTATTTATTTATTTATTTATTTATTTATTTTACTTGTACATGTTTATTCTATTTATTTTATTTTGTTAGTATGTTTGGTTTTGTTCTCTGTCTCCCCCTTTTAGACTGTGAGCCCACTGTTGGGTAGGGACTGTCTCTATATGTTGTCAATTTGTACTTCCCAAGCGCTTAGTACAGTGCTCTGCGCATAGTAAGCGCTCAATAAATACGATTGATGATGATGATGATGATTTGTTAAGCGCTTCCTATGTGTCAAACACTATTCTAAGCGCTGGGGTCAGTATAATAATGTTGGTATTTGTTTAGCGCTTCCTATGTGTCAAACACTATTCTAAGCGCTGGGGTCAGTATAATAATGTTGGTATTTGTTAAGCGCTCACTATGTGTCAAACACTATTCTAAGCGCTGGGGTCAGTATAATAATGTTGGTATTTGTTTAACGCTTCCTATGTGTCAAACACTATTCTAAGCGCTGGGGTCAGCATAATAATGTTGGTATTTGTTAAGCGCTTCCTATGTGTCAAACACTATTCTAAGCACTGGGGTCAGTTTAATAATGTTGGTATTTGTTAAGCGCTTACTATGTGTCAAACACTATTCTAAGCGCTGGGGTCAGTATAATAATGTTGGTATTTGTTAAGCGCTTCCTATGTGTCAAACACTATTCTAAGCGCTGGGGTCAGTATAATAATGTTGGTATTTGTTTAGCGCTTACTATGTGTCAAACACTATTCTAAGCGCTGGGGTCAGTATAGTAATGTTGGTGTTTGTTAAGCGCTTCCTATGTGTCAAACACTATTCTAAGCGCTGGGGTCAGTATAATAATGTTGGTATTTGTTTAGCGCTTACTATGTGTCAAACACTATTCTAAGCGCTGGGGTCAGTATAATAATGTTTATTATTATTTATTTATTTATTTATTTTACTTGTACATATCTACTCTATTTATTTTATTTTGTTAGTATGTTTGGTTTTGTTCTCTGTCTCCCCCTTTTAGACTGTGAGCCCACTGTTGGGTAGGGACTGTCTCTATATGTTGCCAACTTGGACTTCCCAAGCGCTTAGTACAGTGCTCTGCACACAGTAAGTGCTCAATAAATACGATTGATGATGATGATGATGATTTGTTAAGCGCTTCCTATGTGTCAAACACTATTCTAAGCGCTGGGGTCAGTATAATAATGTTGGTATTTGTTTAGCGCTTCCTATGTGTCAAACACTATTCTAAGCGCTGGGGTCAGTATAATAATGTTGGTATTTCTTTAGTGCTTCCTATGTGTCAAACACTATTCGAAGCGCTGGGGTCAGTATAATAATGTTGGTATTTGTTAAGCGCTTACTATGTGTCAAACACTATTCTAAGCGCTGGGGTCAGTATAATAATGTTGGTATTTGTTTAGCGCTTACTATGTGTCAAACACTATTCTAAGCGCTGGGGTCAGTATAATAATGTTGGTATTTGTTAAGGGCTTCCTATGTGTCAAACACTATTCTAAGCGCTGGGGTCAGTATAATAATGTTGGTATTTGTTAAGCGCTCACTATGTGTCAAACACTATTCTAAGCGCTGGGGTCAGTATAATAATGTTGGTATTTGTTAAGCGCTCACTATGTGTCAAACACTATTCTAAGCGCTGGGGTCAGTATAATAATGTTGGTATTTGTTAAGCGCTCACTATGTGTCAAACACTATTCTAAGCGCTGGGGTCAGTATAATAATGTTGGTATTTGTTTAGCGCTTCCTATGTGTCAAACACTATTCTAAGCGCTGGGGTCAGGATAATAATGTTGGTATTTGTTTAGCGCTTCCTATGTGCCAAACACTATTCTAAGCGCTGGGGTCAGTATAATAATGTTTATTTTTATTTATTTATTTATTTATTTATTTATTTATTTATTTATTTTACTTGTGCATATTTATTCTATTTATTTTATTTTGTTAGAATGTTTGGTTTTCTTCTCTGTCTCCCCCTTTTAGACTGTGAGCCCACTGTTGGGTAGGGACTGTCTCTATATGTTGCCAACTTGTACTTCCCAAGCGCTTAGTACAGTGCTCTGCACACAGTAAGCGCTCAATAAATACGATTGATGATGATGATGATGATTTGTTAAGCGCTTCCTATGTGTCAAACACTATTCTAAGCGCTGGGTTCAGTATAATAATGTTGGTATTTGTTTAGCGCTTCCTATGTGTCAAACACTATTCTAAGCGCAGGGGTCAGTATAATAATGTTGGTATTTGTTTAGCGCTTCCTATGTGTCAAACACTATTCTAAGCACTGGGGTCAGTATAATAATGTTGGTATCTGTTTAGCACTTCCTATGTGTCAAACACTATTCTAAGCGCTGGGGTCAGTATAATAATGTTGGTATTTGTTTAGCGCTTCCTATGTGTCAAACACTATTCTAAGCGCTGGGGTCAGTATAATAATGTTGGTATTTGTTTAGCGCTTACTATGTGTCAAACACTATTCTAAGCGCTGGGGACAGTATAGTAATGTTGGTGTTTGTTAAGCGCTTACTATGTGTCAAACACTATTCTAAGCGCTTGGGTCAGTATAATAATGTTGGTATTTGTTTAGCGCTTACTATGTGTCAAACACTATTCTAAGCGCTGGGGTCAGTATAATAATGTTGGTATTTGTTTAGCGCTTACTATGTGTCAAACACTATTCTAAGCGCTGGGGTCAGTATAGTAATGTTGGTGTTTGTTAAGCGCTTACTATGTGTCAAACACTATTCTAAGCGCTGGGGTCAGTATAATAATGTTGGTATTTGTTTAGCGCTTACTATGTGTCAAACACTATTCTAAGCGCTGGGGTAGATACAAGGTCAACAGGTGACAACCATGTGGGGCTCACGGTCTTCATCCCCATTTTACAGATGAGGGAACTGAGGCACAGAGAAGTTAAGTGACTCGCCCAAGGTCACACAAGCGGTGGAGCCGGGATTAGAACCCATGACCTCTGACTCCCAAACCCAGGCTTTTTCGACTAAGCCAAGATGCTTTTAGGTTGGACATGGTCCCTGTCCCACATGGGGTTCACAGTCTAAGTAGGAGGGAGAAGAGGTATTGAATCCCCCTTTTACAGTTGAGGAAACTGAGTCCCAGAGAAGTTATATGACAATAATAATAATAATAATGGTATTTGTTAAGCGCTTACTATGTACCAAGCACTGTTCTAAGCACTGGGGTAGATACAAGGTAATCAGGTTGTCCCATGGGGGGCTCACAGTCTTCATTCCCATTTTCCAAATGAGGTAACTGAGGCACAGGGAAGTTAAGTGGCTTGCCCAAGGTCACATAGCAGACCTGAGGCACAGAGAAGTTAAGTGGCTTGCCCAAGGTCACATAACACACCAATGGCGGAGCCAGAATTAGAACCCACGTCCTCTGACTCCCAAGCCCGGGCTCTTTCCATTGAGTCACACTCTAGAGAAGCAGCGTGGCTCAGTGGAAAGAGCTCGGGCTTTGGAGTTAGAGGTCATGGGTTCAAATCCCGGCTCCGCCAATTATAATAATAATAATAATGATGGCATTTGTTAAGCGCTTACTATGTGCAAAGCACTGTTCTAAGCGCTGGGGGGGATACAAAGTGATCAAGTTGTCCCACGTGGGGCTCACAGTCTTAATCCCCATCTTTACAGGTGAGGTAACTGAGGCTCAGAGAAGTTAAGTGACTTGCCCAAGGTCACACAGCAGACTTGTGGTGGAGCCAGGACTCGAACCCATGACCTCTGACTCCAAAGCCCGGGCTCTTTCCACTGAGCCACGCTGCTTCTCTAATTGTCAGCTGGGTGACTTTGGGCAAGTCGCTTAACTTCTCTGGGCCTCAGTTCCCTCATCTGTAAAATGGGGATTAAGACTGTGATCCCCCTGTTGGGACAACCTGATCACCTTGTAACCTCCCCAGTGCTTAGAACAGTGCTTTGTACATAGTAAGCGCTTAATAAATGCCATTATTATTATTATTATTATTATTATTATTATTATTATTATTCTATGAGCCACACTGCTTCTCTTGCCCAAGGTCACACAGCAAGCCATTGGCCAAGCCGGGATTAGAACCCAGGTCCTCTGACTCCCAAGCCTGGACTCTTTCCACTAGGCCATGTTACTTCTCAGGAGAAATTGCCAATCTGATGTTCATTCATTCATTCATTCATTCATTCATTCATTCATTCATTCATTCATTCATTCATTCGTATTTAATAATAATAATAATGATGGCATTTATTAATCGCTTACTATGTGCAAAGCACTGTTCTAAGCGCTGGGAAGGTTACAAGGTGATCAGGTTGTCCCATGTGGGGCTCACAGTCTTCATCATCATCATCAATCGTATTTATTGAGCGCTTACTATGCGCAGAGCACTGTACTAAGCGCTTGGGAAGTACAAATTGGCAACAATTACCTCATCTGTAAAATGGGGATTAAGACTGTGAGCCCCACGTGGGACACCCTGATCACCTTGTATCCCGCCAGAGCTTAGAACAGTGCTTTGCACATAGTAAGCACTTAACAAATACCATTATTGTTATTCTGTGGGCCTCAGTTACCTCATCTGTAAAATCGGGATTAAGTCTTCCTCGCCATTTTACAGATGAGGCCCAGAGAAGTGAAGGCGGAGCCGGGATTCGAACCCATGACCTCTGACTCCAAAGCCCGGGCTCTTTCCACTGAGCCACACTGTATTTGAGCCTTTACTGTGTGCCGAGCACTGTACTAAGCACTTGGGCGAGTGTAATACAACAATAATGAGTATCCAATCATGGCCACAGTCCCCTGAGGCTTGGGGGTGCTGAGGAAGTTCGTTCATTCAGTCGCATGTATTGAGCGCTTACTATGTGTGCTGTACGTCCCCCTTCTAGACTGTGAGCCCACTGTTGGGTAGGGACCATCTCTAGATGTTGCCAACTTGGACTTCCCAAGCGCTTAGTACAGTGCTCTGCACACAGTAAGCGCTCAATAAATACGATTGAATACGAATGTACGAAATACTAAGCACTTGGGAGAGGACACTAGAGGAGCAGCGTGGCTCGGTGGAAAAAGCCCGGGTTTGGGAGTCGGAAGTCATGGATTCGCCCCGTGTCTGCTGTGTGACCTTGGGCAAGTCACTTCACTTCTCTGTGCCTCAGTTCCCTCATCTGCAAAATAGGGATTAAGACTGTGAGCCCCCCGTGGGACACCCTGATCACCTTGTATCCCGCCAGCGCTTTGAACAGTGCTTTGCACATAGTAAGCGCTTAACAAATACCATTATTATTATTATTATTATTATTCTCTGGGCCTCAGTTCCCTCATCTCTAAAATGGGGATTAAGACTGTGAGCCCCACGTGGGACACCCTGATCACCTTGTATCCCGCCAGCTCTTTGCGCATAGTAAGTGCTTAACAAATACCATAATTATTATTATTATTATTATTATTATTATTATTCTGTGGGCCTCAGTTCCCTCATCTGTAAAATGGGGATTAAGACTGTGAGCCCCAAGTGGGACAGCCTGATCACCTTGTATCCCGCCAGCGCTTAGAACAGTGCTTTGCACATAGTAAGCACTTAACAAATACCATTATTATTATTATTATTATTATTCTGTGGGCCTCAGTTCCCTCATCTGTAAAATGGGGATTAAGACTGTGAGCCCCACGTGGGACACCCTGATCACCTTGTATCCCGCCAGCGGTTTGAACAGTGCTTTGCACATAGTAAGCGCTTAACAAATACCATTATTATTATTATTATTATTCTGTGGGCCTCAGTTCCCTCATCTGTAAAATGGGGATTAAGACTGTGAGCCCCACGTGGGACAGCCTGATCACCTTGTATCCCGCCAGCGCTTAGAACGGTGCTTTGCACATAGTAAGCGCTTAACAAATACCATTATTATTATTATTATTATTATTCTGTGGGCCTCAGTTACCTCATCTGTAAAATGGGGATTAAGACTGTGAGCCCCACGTGGGACAAGCTGATCACCTTGTAACCTCCCCAGCGCTTAGAACAGTGCTTTGCACATAGTAAGGGCTTAACAAATACCATCATTATTACTATTATTATTCTCTGGGCCTCAGTTACCTCATCTCTAAAATCGGGGTTAAGACTGTGAGCCCCACATGGGACACCCTGATCACCTTGTATCCTGCCAGAGCTTAGAACAGTGCTTTGCATGTAGTAAGCGCTTAACAAATACCATGATTATTATTATTATTATTCTCTGGGCCGCAGTTACCTCATCTGTAAAATGGGGATTAAGACTGTGAGCCTCACGTGGGACAACCCCATCACCTTGTATCCTCCCCAGCGCTTAGAACAGTGCTTTGCACATAGTAAGGGCTTAACAAATACCATCATTATTATTATTATTATTCTCTAGGCCGCAGTTACCTCATCTGTAAAAAGGGGATTAAGACTGTGAGCCCCACGTGGGACAACCCCATCACCTTGTATCCTAGAACAGTGCTTGGCACATAGTAAGCGCTTAACAAATGCCATCCTCATCATTATTATTATTATTGGAATTATCCTGGACTGCTCCTCCTTTCAACCCCTGTATTCTTGCCAGTTTTTCCTTTCCAATTTTGCCATGATCCACCTCTTCCTCTCCATCCTATAGACCACTACGCCGATCTGGGTCTACCCTGGACTACCTCCCAGTCTCCTCCATCAATCAGGGGTATTTATTGAGTGCTTACGGTGTGCAGAGCACCATATTAAGCGCTACCCTGGTATCTCCCCGGCGCTCAGTGCTCTGCAAGTAGTAAGCGCTTAAAAAATGTTGTCATTATTATCGTACAGACACGGTGCCCGCGCCCACCAAGCTAACGGTCCGGAGGAAGCCGACCGCCCCCCACTCACACGTTGGCGAACTCCGGGATGGTGCTCTTGGACAGCACCTTCATGTGAGAATAAGTGAAACTGGCCACTTGCAGGCTGATCTCCTTCTGCACGGAATTGGCGATGGCCATGACCAGAGTCAGGCCCGGCTTGGTTTCGAAGAGCATCACGCAGGCCGCCATCCGGACGTTGGGGTGGACCGAGCGGTCTCCGTACACCTGGATAAGGACATCCTGCACCTGGAGAAACGCCAAGCGGGGTCACGGCTCGTTTCATCTCTAGAGAGGCCAACTTTTTGGAGAGTCAGGCCGTTATTAGGTTATTAATATTATAATTATTAAGCTCTCATCCTATCCCGTCTGGACTACTGCATCAGCCTTCTCTCTGATCTCCCATCCTCGTGTCTCTCTCCACTTCAGTCCATACTTCCTGCTGCTGCCCGGATTATCTTTGTCCAGAAATGCACTGGGCATATTACTCCCCTCCTCAAAAATCTCCAGTGGCTATCAATCAATCTGCGCATCAGGCAGAAACTCCTCACCCTGGGCTTCAAGACTCTCCATCCCCTCGCCCTCTCCTCCCTTCTCTCCTTCTCCAGCCCAGCCCGCACCCTCCGCTCCTCCGCCACTAATCTCCTCACCGTACCTCGTTCTCGCCTGTCCCGCCATCGACCCCCGGCCCACGTCCTCCCCCGGGCCTGGAATGCCCCCAATCCCTCTGCCCATCCGCCAAGCTAGCTCTCTTCCTCCCTTCAAGGCCCTGCTGAGAGCTCACCTCCTCCAGGAGGCCTTCCCAGACTGAGCCCCTTCCTTCCTCTCCCCCTCGTCCCTCTCTGCATCCCCCCCATCTTACCTCCTTCCCTTCCCCACAGCACCTGTATATATGTATATATGTTTGTACATATTTTTTACTCTATTTATTTATTTTACTTGTACATATCTATTCTACTTATTTTATTTTGTTAGTATGTTTGGTTTTGTTCTCTGTCTCCCCCTTTTAGACTGTGAGCCCACTGTTGGGTAGGGACTGTCTCTATATGTTGCCAATTTGTACTTCCCAAGCGCTTAGTACAGTGCTCTGCACATAGTAAGCGCTCAATAAATACGATTGATGATGATGATGATGATTAATGGTCACGGGGATAAAGGGTTGAAGAAGAGCGAAGGCCTTCGAGGACTGGGTTCAACCCGATTAGCCTCCATCTACCCCAGCCTGGCACAGAGAGAGGCAGCGGAAAGAGCCCGGGCTTGGGAGTCGGAGGCTACGGGTTTGAATCCCAGCTCGGCCGGCTTGGGAGTCAGAGGTCATGGGTTCAAATCCCGGCTCCACCGATTGGCAGCTGCGTGACTTTGGGCAGGTCGCCTAACTTCTCTGTGCCTCAGTTCCCTCATCTGTAAAATGGGGGTTAAGACTGTGAGCCTGCCATGGGACAACCTGATCGCCTTGTTACCTCCCCAGCGCTTAGAACAGTGCTTTGCACATAGTAAGCACTTAATAAATAATAACGGCATTTTATTAAGCGCTTACTATGTGCAAAGCACTGTTCTAAGCGCTGGGGAGGTTACAAGGTGATCAGGTTGTCCCTCGGGGGGGCTCACAGATTTACTCCCCATTTTACAGATGAGGGAACTGAGGCCCAGAGAAGTGAAGTGACTTGCCCAAAGTCACACAGCTGAGAATTGGCGGAGCCGGGATTTGAACCCATGACCTCTGACTCCAAAGCCCGGGCTCTTTCCACTGAGCCACGCTGCTTCTCTATGCCATCATTATTATTATTCATTCATTATTATTATTCATTCAATCGTATTCATTCATTCATTCAGTCGTATTTATTGAGTGCTTACTGTGTGCAGAGCACTGGACTAAGCGCGTGCACTTCCCAAACGCTTAGTCCGGTGCTCTGCACACAGTAAGCGCTCAATAAATACGATGGGTTGATTGATTGATTGCAAGTTGGCAACATATAGAGACGGTCCCTACCCAACAGTGGGCTCACAGTCGAGAAGCCACATGTCGGCTGTGTGGCTTTGGGCAAGTCACTTCACTTCTCTGGGCCTCACTTCCCTCATCTGGAAGATGGGGATTAAGACTGTGAGCCCCCCATGGGGCAACCTGATCTCCTGGTAACCTCCCCAGCACTTAGACCAGTGCTTTGTACATAGTAAGCGCTTAAGCATTAGTATAGTGGTGAGTGTCCCCGCCTTCCCCCTTCTAGACTGTGAGCCGCTATTGGGTAGGGACCATCTCTATATGTTGCCAACTTGGACTTCCCAAGCGCTTAGTCCAGTGCTCTGCACACAGCAAGCACTCAATAAATACGATTGAATGAATGAATGAATGAATGCCATTATTATTATTATTATCATTATTACTATGTCTGCTGTGTGACCTTGGGAAAGTCACTTAACTTCTCTGAGCCTCAGTGACCTCATCTGTCAAATGGGGATTAAGATTGTGAGCCTCACGTGGGACAAGCTGATCACCTTGTATCCCCCCCCCCAGTGCTTAGAACAGTGCTTTGCACATAGTAAGCGCTTATCAAATGCCATCATTATTAGAGTAAGCACTTAAATGCCATTTAAATAAATAAAAATACATTTCAATAAAAAAATAACAAATAGGGCCCTTCCTATAGTTTTTTTTTCCACAATATTTCATTAAAGGGTGCCGATAACTTGGAAAATTAGACTGTCAGCTCCTTGTGGACAAGGATTGCAGCTACCAACTTCTAGACTGTGAGCCCACTGTCACTGTAGGGACCGTCCCTATATGTTGCCAACTTGTACTTCCCAAGCGCTTAGTACAGTGCTCTGCAGACAGTAAGTGCTCAATAAATATGATTGATTGAATGAATGAATAAATGCCATTATTATTATTATTATTATTATTATTATTATTATTGTTATTGTTATTATTATTACTGTGTCTGCTGTGTGACCTTGGGAAAGTCACTTAACTTCTCTGAGCCTCAGTGACCTCATCTGTCAAATGGGGATTAAGATTGTGAGCCTCACATGGGACAAGCTGATCACCTTGTATCCCCCCCCCCAGTGCTTAGAACAGTGCTTTGCACAAAGTAAGCGCTTATCAAATGCCATCATTATTAGAGTAAGCACTTAAATGCCATTTAAATAAATAAAAATACATTTCAATAAAAAAAAACAAATAGGGCCCTTCCTATAGTTTTTTTGACAATATTTTATTAAAGGGTGCCCATAGCTTAGAAAATTAGACTGTCAGCTCCTTGTGGACAAGGATTGCAGCTACCAACTTCTAGACTGTGAGCCCACTGTTGGGTAGGGACCGTCCCTATATGTTGTCAACTTGTACTTCCCAAGCGCTTAGTACAGTGCTCTGCACACAGTAAGTGCTCAATAAATACGATTGAATGAATGAATGAATGCCATTATTAATTATTATTATTATTATTATTATTACTATGTCTGCTGTGTGACCTTGGGAAAGTCACTTAACTTCTCTGAGCCTCAATGACCTCCTCTGTCAAATGGGGATTAAGATTGCGAGCCCCACGTGGGACAAGCTGATCACCATGTATCCCCCGCCCCGCGCTTAGAACAGTGCTTTGCACATAGTAAGCACTTATCAAATGCCATCATTATTATAGTAAGCACTTAAATGCCATTTAAATAAATAAAAATACATTTCAATAAAAAAAACAAAGAGGGCCCTTCCTATAGTTTTTTTTTTGACAATATTTTATTAAAGGGTGCCGATAGCTTCGAAAATTAGACTGTGGACAAGGATTGCAGCTACCAACTTCTAGACTGTGAGCCCGCTGTTGGGTAGGGACCGTCTCTATATGTTGCCAACTTGTCCTCCCCAAGCGCTTAGTACAGTGTTCCGCACACAGTAAGCACTCAATAAATACGATTGAATGAATGAATGAATGAATGGTATTTATCGAGGACTTTCTGCATGCAGAGCACCGTGCTAAGCATTTGGAAGAGTACCACGTCCCTGTCTGATCTATCGGCTCTCCCTCCCGCTCTTTTCCAATTCGTCATCTTCATCCTTTCCAAGCCGATTCCTAGCTTTACCTCTGTCTCTCCTTTCCTGCTTCTTGCTCCCCTCACTTGGAATTTCATCCCTCGCCACCTTCAAAATCCCTCCTGAAGACCGACTTCCTCCAACAAGCATTCCCTGATTCATTTTCCAGCATCCCGAACCACATCATTCCTTGGGCCGACCCTGGCGCTTGAATTTTTTCACACCCTCCTTACCACTTTTGCACATTTGTTCACTTTATTTGTTTTTAGCCTCTCTAGTTGTAAATATTTTTACGCTTGTCTCACCTGTTAGGGTGTAAGCTCCCTGTAGGCGGGGAATGTTTCCTTTTACTATTTTGAACGTCACAAGCCCTTAGCAAGTAGATTTCACATCACCTCTACAGGGTGCTCAAGAATAGCTACTATTACTATTATTCTTTGCAGAGGACTTCTAAATCTACCTGATATCTCCCCTTCCCTGCAATTCTGCATTTCCTCGTGCTTCCAGGTTAGCACTACAAGGCTTTTTTATTTGTTTGTTTTTAATTTGTTAAGTGCTTACTATGCATCAGGCACTGTACTAAGCACCGGGGTAGATTCATTCATTCATTCGATTGCATTTATTGAGCGCTTACTGTGTGCAGAGCACTCTTAAGTGCTTGCACTGTAGATGCGAGTTAACGAGGTTGGACTCAGTCCCTGCCCCGCATGGGGCTAGCAGTCTTAATCCCCATTTTACAGGTGAGGAAACTGAGGCCCAGAGAAGTGAAGCAGTGACTTGCCCAAGGTCACACAGCAGACACGTGGAGAGCCAGGATTAGAAACCTGGTCCTTCTGATTCTCAGGCCCATGCTCTATCCACTAAGCCACATTTGTTCATTCATTCAATCGTATTTATTGTATTTATCGTGTTTGTTCTGATAATAATAATAATAACAGCATTTATTAAGCGCTTACTATGTGCAAAGCACTGATGGCACTTGAAGCTCAATACATCCAAAACTAAACTCCTCTTCTTTGCACCCAAATCCTCTCCTCCTCCTGTATTTCCCATCACAGATAACCACACCACAATCTTTCCCTTCTCTGAGCCCTACAGCATGAGAAGCAGCGTGGCTCAGCGGAAAGAGCCCGGGCTTTGGAGTCAGAGATCACGGGTTCAAATCCCGGCTCCACCACTTGTCAGCTGCGTGACTTTGGGCAAGTCGCTTCACTTCTCTGGGCCTCAGTTACCTCATCTGTAAAATGGGAAGTAAGAGTGTGAGTCCCCCGTGGGACAACCTGATCACCTTGTATCCTCCCCAGCGCTTAGAACAGTGCTTTGCACATAGTAAGCGCTTAACAAATGCCATCATTATTATTATTGGAATTATCCTTGACTGCTCCTTCTTTCAACTCCTTGTATCCTTGACAGTTTTTCCTTTCGAATTTTGCCATGATCTTTTAGACTGTGAGCCCACTGTTGGGTAGGGACTGTCTCTATATGTTGCCAATTTGTACTTCCCAAGCACTTAGTACAGTGCTCTGCACATAGTAAGCGCTCAATAAATACGATTGATGATGATGATGATGATCCACCTCTTACTTTCCATCCTATAGACCACTATGCTGATCTAGGTCTACCCTGGATTACCTCACAGTTTCCTCAATCAATCAAGGGTATTTATTGAGTGCTTACTGTGTGCAGAGCAATGTATTAAGCGCTACCCACATTCTTCCTCTTTCTGCATCATCTGGGGTTTCAAATGGATCGGGCTAAAGAGAAGGGAAGGGGTACGACAGATAGCGGGACAGCGAGAACGAACCTGGAGAGAATACACGGCCTACTGGACTTTAATAATAATAATGGCATTTATTAAGCGCTTAGTACAGTGCTCTGCACATAGTAAGCGCTCAATAAATACGATTGATGATTAAGCGCTTACTATGTGCAAAGCACTGTTCTAAGCGCTGGGGTGGATACAAGGTGATCAGGTGGTCCCACGGGGGGCTCCCAGTCTTCATCCCCATTATACAGATGAGGGAACTGAGGCCCAGAGAAGTTAAGTAATGATAATAATAATAATAATAATGGCATTTATTAAGCGCTTACTATGTGCAAAGCACTGTTCTAAGCACTGGGGTGAATACAAGGTGATCAGGTGGTCCCACGGGGGGCTCACAGTCTTTATCCCCATTATGCAGATGAGGGAACCGAGGCCCAGAGAAGTTAAGTAATGATAATAATACCAAAACATATTAACAAAATAAAATCAATAGAATATGTACAAGTAAAATAAGTAAATAGAGTAATAAATTCTCAATCCCCATTTTACAGATGAGGGAACTGAGGTCCAGAGAAGTGAACTTCTGCCCCTCCACCATGGTTAATGATAATAATACCAAAACATATTAACAAAACAAAATCAATAGAATATGTACAAGTAAAATAAGTAAATACAGTAATAAATTCTCAATCCCCATTTTACACAGATGAGGGAACTGAGGCCCAGAGAAGTGAAGTTTTGCCCCCCGAAAGCTTTCAAAGTTAAGTTCATTGGAGTAAGGGATCAAAAAAGATTCACTACATTGCTTAGTCCTTCAATTTCTACTCTAATACTGTACTTTGCATTTAAGTGCTAAAAAGTAAAAAAAAAAAAAAACCCCACGGTGGCTTCCGAGTAGTATGATTCCCTTCAGACATTTCAGTTCATCTCTGGAGATGAATTAAGAGAAGCAGCGTGGCTTAGTGGAAAGAGCGTAGGCTAGGGAGTCAAAGGTCGTGGGTTCTAATCCTGCCTCCATCACTTGTCAGCTGTGTGACTTTGAGCAAGTCACTTAACTTCTCTGGGCCTCAATTACTTCATTTGTAAAATGGGGATTAAGACTGTGAGCCCCACGAGGGACAACCTGATTACCTTTCATCTACCCCAGTGCTTAGAACAGTGCTTTGCCAACTTGTACTTCCCAAGCGCTTAGTCCAGTGCTCTGCACACAGTAAGCGCTCAATAAATACGATTGATTGAATGAATGAATGAATGCTTGGCACATAGTAAGTGCTTCACAAATAACATCATTATTTATCCACCCACACCTTCCTGAGGGTTGCCTGATGAACATTTGGGAGGGAACTTTAAGGACGATACCTCACCCTTTTAAAGCACCATAAAATCGTGACAAAACCTGTATATCTCAAGGAAGTAGGAAAGGGACCAGAAAACCTGTTATCACGGATTACCAAACAGACGCAAAAAAGATTAGATCAGCCACCAAACAAGTTCCAGATCTAAACTCCACTTGAACTTCTTGAGCGAAGGTTTTGATTACACGTGTATTCTCCAATCAATCAATCAATCGTATTTATTGAGCGCTTACTGTGCGCAGAGCACTGTACTAAGCGCTTGGGAATTACAAGTTGGCAACATATAGAGACAGTCTCTACCCAACAGTGGGCTCACAGTCTAAAAGGGGGAGACAGAGAACAGAACCAAACATTCTAACAAAATAAAATAAATAAATAGAATAGATATGTAGATAAATAGAATAGATAGATATTCTCCAGAACCCCACCCACTCACCACTACTATGAGAAGCAGCGAGGCTCAGTGGAAAGAGCCCGGGCTTTGGAGTCAGGGGTCATGGGTTCAAATCCTGGCTCCACCCCATGTCTGCTGTGTGACTTTGGGTGAGTCACTTCACTTCTCTGGGCCTCTGTTCCCTCATCTGCAAAATGGGGATGAAGGCTGTAAGCCCCCACCATGGGACAACCTGATCACCTTGTAACCTCCCGAGCGCTTGCTTTGCACATAACAAGCGCTTAATAAATGCCATCATGATTATTATTATTATTATTATTATTATTATTATTATTACCCAGCCTGCCCCATTTCTAGTCCATAAGTCAGAGGCAGGATTATTATTTTTTTAATGGTATTTGTTACACACTTATTATGTGTCGATCATTTTTTAAAGCAGTGAGGTAGATACAAGTTTAGCAAGTTGACCCAGGCCCTGTTCCACAGAGGGCTCTCCATCTAAGTAGGAGGGATAATAATAATAATAATAATAACAATAATTATGGTATTTGTTAAGTGCTTACTCTGTGCCAAGCACTATACTAAGTTCCGGGATAGAAACAGGCTAATCAGGTTGGACACAGTCCGTGTCCCACAAGGGGCTCGCAGTTCTTAATCCCCATTTTACAGATGAGATAACTGAGGTACCAAATAGCCAAGTAACTTGCCCAAGGTCCCGAACCCAGGTCCTTCTGACTCCCAAGCCTGTGCTCTAACCAGTAGGCCACCAGGCTTCTCAGGTCTTTAATCTTCATTTTACAGTTGGGGAACTGAGGCACAGAGAAGTGAAGTCACTTGTCCAAGTTCACACAGCGGGCAGAGCCGAGGTGAGGACGCAGGTACTCTTGATTCCCAAACCCAGGCTCTTTCCCCTAGGCCACCATGTCTCCTATTCCCCCCAAAAACCTCTAATGGTTACCCATTCCTCTCCGCATCATTCATTCATTCATTCAATCGTATTTATTGAGCGCTTACTGTGTGCAGAGCACTGTACTAAGCGCTTGGGAAGTCCAAGTTGGCAACGTCTAGGGACAGTCCCTACCCAACAGCGGGTTCACTGTCTAGAAAGGGGAGACAGACAACAAAACAAGGTCCCTACCCAACAGCGGGCTCACCGTCTAGACAGACAACAAAACCTATTAACAAAATAAAATAAATAGAATAAATATGTACAAATAAAATAAATAAATGGAGTAATAAATACGTATGAACATCTATACATATATCCAGGTGTTGTGGGGCGGGGAAGGAGGGAAGGTGGGGGGGGATGGGAGGGGGAGGAGGGGGAGAGGAAGGAAGGGGCTCAGTCTGGGAAGGCCTCCTGGAGGAGGTGAGCTCCCAGTAGGGCTTTGAAGGGAGGAAGAGACTCCAGAAACTCCTGACAATGTTCTTTCGGGGGAAAATGAAACGAAATAAAATAATTCATTAATGTTATATAATCATATAATATTAAATAAAATAATAAATAATGATAAAATAATATTATATATGTGTATATATAAACATATAAAATATATACACATCATTAATGAAATAAATAGAAGAATAAAATAATAAAACAATGTATTAATGTTATATAATTATATGATAATAAATGAAATAATGAATAATAATAAAATAATATATATGACATATATGAGTATATAAAATATATACACATCATTAATAAAATTAATAGAAGAATAAAATAATAAAGTAATGTGTTAATATTATATAATTATATAATATTAAATGAAATAATGAATGATAATAAAATAATATATATTATATGTATATAAAATATATACACATCATTAATAAAAGGAATATAAGAATAAAATAATAAAATAATTTATTAATATTATATGATTATATAACATTAAATAAAATGATGAATAATAATATAATAATATATTATATGTATGTAAAATATATACACATCATAAATAAAATGAATAGAAGCATAAAATAATAATAATAATGGCATCTATTAAGCACTTACTATGTGCAAAGCACTGTTCTAAGCGCTGGGGTGGATACAAGGTGATCATGTTGTCCCACGTGGGGCTCACAGTCTTAATCCCCTTTTTACAGATGAGGTAACAGGCTCAGAGAAGTTAAGCGACTTGCCCAAGGTCACACAGCAGACACGTGGTGGAGCCGGGATTTGAACCCATGACCTCTGACTCCAAAGCCCGGGCTCTTTCCACCGAGCCATGCTGCTTCTCTGAGGATAACGATCACTTCCGGGCCGGGCTCATTATTCTTCCAAGGTCACGTAGTACTAAAGCGAAGCCTTACTTTTTTGGGATCCTTCCAGGCTATTTTTCTGAACGCCATCACCGCTTCCGCCTGAATCCTGACGGGGAGATCGGAAGCGGTAGATGAAAATCCGGGCAGGAATTTCTGGATGCGCTTCACGCTGGCAGGCTGGCCGGCGTTGCCCAGGGCCTTCAGGGCGATGGCCATTTCTTCCTCGTGGCCTTTGCTAAGCGCCTCGGCCGCAAAGTCGTGGAGAACCTGCGAAGCAAACGCCGTCCTGATTTCAAGCACAGGCCTGGTGCAAGGAGTGAGCCCCCAAATTCAAACCAGCTGCGCTTAGTGATAATAACTGTGGGGCTTACTATGTGCCAGGCACTGTAATAAGCGCCGGGGGGGATACCAGCAAATGGGGTTGGACGCAGTTCCTGTCCCATGTGGGGCTCAGAGTCTGAATCCCCATTTTACGGATGAGGTCGCTGAGGCACAGAGAAGTGAAGTGGCTTGCCCGAGGTTACATAACAGACAAGTGGTGGAACCGGGATTAGAACTCATAATCTTTTAACGCCCAGGCCCAGGCTCTCTATGCAACCTCTTACAAGCGTGGCTCAGTGGAAAGAGCCCGGGCTTTGGAGTCAGAGGTCATGGGTTCGAATCGCGGCTCTGCCAATTGTCAGCTGTGTGACTTTGGGAAGTCACTTCACTTCTCTGGGCCTCAGTTACCTCATCTGGAAAATGGGGATTAAGATTGTGAGCCCCACGTGGGACAACCTGATCACCTTGTATCCCCCCAGCTCTTAGAACAGTGCTTTGCACATAGTAAGTGCTTAACAAATACCATCATTATTATTATTATTATTATTATATGCATTCTGTGGATTCCATCACATGGAAAATACAGCTACTTTATATGTTGACATCTACCCCCCAGTCCTCTTCTTTACTGGCTGGTCACCCCATTTTAAAACAACACCATAGGTCCCTCTGATGTGCTGAGGAAAAATCAATCAATCAATCAATCAATCAATCAATCGTATTTACTGAGTGCTTACTGTGTGCAGAGCACTGTACTAAGCACTTGGGAAGTATAAGTTGGCAACATATGGAGACAGTCCCTACCCAACAGTGGGCTCACAGTCTAAAAGGGGGAGACAGAGAACAAAACCAAGCATACTAACAAAATAAAATAAATAGAATAGATATGTACAAGTAAAATAAATAAATAAATAGAGTAATAAATATGTACAAACATATATACATATATACAGGTACTGTGGGGAAGGGAAGGAGGTAAGATGGGGGGGAAGGAGAGGGGGACAGGCGGGAGAGGAAGGAAGGGGCTCAGTCTGGGAAGGCCTCCTGGAGGAGGTGAGCTCTTCTGGGAAAGAAATTTGGAAATGTAAAACTTAGAGGAGACCGCAAGCTCAGGGAGGGGAAGGAACTATGTCTTCTTACCCTATTGTACTCTCCCAAGTGCTTAGTACAGTGCTCTGCACGCAGCAGGTGATTCTTAAATGCTATCGATTAAAGGCATCACCTGGCTGTCACTGGTATCTCACTCCGGATCTAACATAATCAGGGGGCAGAAGGCGAAAATGACCCGGTAAAGGAGCTAATGAATCAGCCCGCATGTTCATGAACAAACTTATAATGGCATTTATTAAGCGCTTACTATGTGCAAAGCACTGTTCTAAGCACTGGGGAGTTTACAAAGTGATCAGGCTGTCCCACGTGGGGCTCACAGTCTTAATCCCCATTTTACAGATGAGGAAACTGAGGCACAGAGAAGTTGAGTGACTTGCCCAAGGTCACACAGCTGACAGTTGGCAGAGCTGGGATTTGAACCCAGGCCTCTGACTCCAAAGCCCGGGTTCTTTCCACTGAGCCACGCTGCTTCTCTAAGTTTGTTCTCCAACAAACTTCTGCCCAGTGAGGTGAAGTGAGGGAAATGAAAGTGCTCTCCTGCTCCTCACACTCCCCATTTGGTGCTCCCGGGAATCAGTGCTGGAGGTGTGAGTTGGGAGGAAAGGAGGTGAGGGGAGGAGAGCTGTGTTTGCTTGTTTCATAATAATAATAATAATAATAACAATGGCATTTATTAAGTGCTTACTAGGTGCAAAGCACTGTTCTAAGCGCCGGGGAGGTTACGAGGTGATCAGTTTGTCCCACGGGGGGCTCACAGTCTCCATCCCCATTTTACAGATGAGGGAACTGAGGCCCACAGAAGTGAAGTGAGTTGCCCAAAGTCACACAGCTGACACTTGGCGGAGCCGGGATTTGAACCCACAACCTCTGGCTCCAAAGCCCGGGCTGTTTCCACTGAGCCACGCTGCTTCTTTATGGTCTTGGTTAAGTGCTCACTATGGATAGAGCACGGCCTGGGAATCAGAAGGTCATGGGCTCTAATCCTGGCTCCCCCACTGCTGTGTGACCTTGGGCAATCAATCAATCATATTTATTGAGCGCTTACTGTGTGCTAAGCACTGTAAGCACTGTGTAAGCACTGTACTAAGCGCTTGGGAAGTACAAGTTGGCAACTTATAGAGACAGTTCCTACCCAACATTCACTTCTTCTCTCTGTGCCTCAGTGACCTCATCTGTAAAATGGCTATTGAGACCGTGAGCCCCACATGGAACAGGGACTGTGTCCAACTCAATTTGCTTGTATCCACCCCAGCGCTTAGTACGGTGCCTGGCTCATATTAAGCGCTTAACAAATACCACAGTTATTATCACGTGCTGAGCACTGTTCTAAGTGTCGGGGTAGAGACGTGGTAATGAGGTCGGATGCAGCCACGTGGGGCTCACAGTCTAATTATTCATTCATTCAATCGTATTTATTGAGCGCTTACTGTGTGCAGAGCACTGGACTAAGCGCTTGGGAAGTACAAGTCGACAACATATAGAGACGGTCCCTTCCCAACAACAGGTTCACAGTGTAGAAGGGGGAGACAGACAACAAAACAAAACATGGGGACAGGTGTCAAAGTCATCAGAAAAAATAGAATCAAAGCTATATGCAATCATTAACAAAATAAATAGAATAATAAATATGTAGAAGTAAAATAGAGTAATAAATCTGTACAAATATATATACAGGTGCTGTGGGGAGGGGAAGGAGGTAGGGTGGGAGGGATGGGGAGGAGGAGAGGGAAAAGGGGGCTCAGTGTGGGAAGGCCTACTGGAGGAGGTGAGCTCTCAGTAGGGCTTTGAATTGAGGAAGACAGCTTGCTTGGCAGATGTGTGGAGGGAGGGCATTCCGGGCCAGGGGGAAGGACGTGAGCCGGGGGTCGACGGCGGGACAGGCGAGAACGAGGTACAGTGAGGAGGACAGGTTTTGAATCCCCATTTTGCAGCTGAGGAAATTGAGGCCCAGAGACATTAAGTGACTTGTCCAAGGTCACACAGCACGCAAGCGGCAGAGCTGGGATTAGAACCCAGGTCCTCTGAGTTCCAGGCCCACGGTCTCTTCCCACTAGGCCACACGGCTTCCCCGTGCGGATGCATTTGCTGCAGGAAGACGCTTAGTCCCCTTAATAATAATAATAATGAAGCGCTTACTATGTGCAAAGCACTGTTCTAAGCGCTGTGGGGGATACAAGGTAATCAGGTTGTCCCACGGGGGGCTCACAGTCCTAAACCCCATTTTAGAGATGAGGTAACTGAGGCTCAGAGAAGTTAAGTGACTTGCCCAAGGTCACACAGCAGACATGCGGCGGGGCCGGGATTCGAACCTATGACCTCTGACTCCAAAGCCCGGGCTCTTTCCACTGAGCCACGCTGTCTTCCCTTGACATCTTGTTCAGGGAGCAGAAGAAGAAGAAGGTAGGTAAGGTGAGGAAGGGCGACATGATGTTGGACAATGGGGAGGACAGCAGAATAAGCTTGGCAGGATGAATAAGAACACTTTTATGAGGCTAATGATTCTTGAAAATGTGTCAGACGGGTCTGAAAGAAGCACCAGTCAATATTTAGAGAAGCAGCATGGCTCAGTGGAAAGAGGCCGGGCTTTGGAGTCAGAGGCCATGGGTTCAAATCCTGGCTCCGCCAATTGTCGGCTGTGTGACTTTGAGCAAGTCACTTTACTTCTCTGTGTCTCAGTTCCCTCATCTGGAAAATGGGGATGAAGACTGTGAGCCCCCCGTGGGACAACCTGATTACCTTGTAACCTCCCCAGCACTTAGAACAGTGCTTTGCACATAGTAAGCACTTAATAAATGCCATTATTATTATTATTATGTTTCGTTCCCCACATTCAGGACCGTTCATTTCCCAAAGTATTTTCTCATCCACGGCCGTTCGCAATTTGGGATTCACGAATGTAAAATGGAAGCCACTCACCTGAAGAACGGCATTTGGACAGGTGGAAATGGTGGCGCAGTACCTGTACACGAAGGAACCGTATCCCAGGAGCGCAATTTGGAGGAATGTGGCATCTTTCTTAATCCGCGAGCTGGTCACTAGTTCCTATCAAAGGAAGGACGGTTTAAAATGGATATTGCATTAGATGTTTGTAATTACTAGGCTTCTCATTCTCTCTTCATTCATTCATTCATCTTCAGGCCTCCTCATGAACTTCGCTCTCACGAAGGTGAAAGTCGTCCAGTATGGAGGCCGTCAGTGAAATCATCAATCGTCATCATCATCAATAGTACTTATTGAGCACTTACTATGTGCAGAGCACTGTACTAAGCGCTTGGGAAGTACAAATTGGCAACATATAGAGACGGTCCCTACCCAACAGTGGGCTCACAGTCTAAAAGGGGGAGACAGAGAACAAAACCAAACGTACTAACAAAATAAAATAAATAGAATAGATATGTACAAGCAAAATAAATAGAGTAATAAATCTGTACAAACATATATACATATATACAGGTGCTGTGGGGAAGGGAAGGAGGTAAGATGGGGGGGATGGAGAGGGGGATGAGGGGGAATGCACCAGCCATGAGGGTCAGTGGTGTTCCCAAGCATTAGGAATCTTCAAGGGTGATGCCCAGTTCCCTAGACCGTATATCCAACAGCACATCTCAGGGAGAGATGGGCCTCCTCTCCCGTGAATTGAAAATCAGAGATGGCAGGAAGAAACATGGCTCTTCACACAAGAGAAGGTCCCTCTTTGCTGCAGTCAACTGTAACCTTTACAACGTGTTTCGGTGCTCAGTTTTCATTTTTCAGTAGACCACTACTCTTGTCTGATCTGATGCTGAAATAACTCAGGAAGAACCAAAATGAGACTTGTCCAAGTGATTTGAATATAGTGGCCAGAAAGACTTCTTTCCCTAGTTCTCTCTCCAGCACTTTCAGTAGAGAACAGACTACTTTTTTTTTTTGAATGGTATTTGTTCATTCATTCAGTCGTATTTATTGAGTGCTTACTGTGTGCACAGCACTGTACTAAGTGCTTGCAAAAGGGCAGGCACTGTACTAAGCACTGGGGTAGACACAAGCTAAGCAGGTTGGACAGAGGCTATGTCCCACTTGGGGCTCATAATCTTAAACCCCATTTTACAGATGAAGCAACTGAGGACCAGAGAAGTGAGCTGACCGGTCCAATGTCACACAGGAGACAGATGAGGGAATCGGGATTAGAACCCAGGTCCTCGGATTCCCGGGGCCGTAATCTTCCCATCAGATCACCCTGCTTCTCTATATTGAGAACCAATGCTACCCTCAATTCCAGTTCATGAAGCTGTGCGTTGATTTGGGGACGCATGTAGAACCTGCCGCGTCGTAAGTACATTTTGTGTACTTCTGAATACTTTTGGAAAATACGACCGGGGACTTTGGACTTTGCGATTAAATCGTTCCAGAAAATAGACGGCACTTACGATGACCTCCGGTATCAGTTTCTCTTCGAGTCTGACGGAATGGAAGACCAGAGAGAGGATGGCGGCTGTTTCCATGTAGTGGGTCTCCTCCCCGTGAATCTTTTTTTTCAGGAACTTGAACGCGTCCAAAGAGCCGGCCATGGAAATGGCACTCAGCAGCCATCGCCTGGAAGACAGGAAGAAAATTCCACTCGTTTCTCCTACCATATCCCCGCTTCCAGTCCTCGGGGGTGGAAAGGTGCTGCCGTAACTTTCGGACTTAACCTGTAATGGCTCTTCTCCCCATACTGCTTCCAGACACTGTCCAGACCTTCAAAAGTCGATGCCCGGCAGAGCAGGGTAAGCTCGAGGAATTTAGTCGGGGCGTCTTCCTTGATATCGTGCTGATTGGCCTGTACTAAATATTTCAGGGTCTCCACGACCTGTGAGGAAAATAGAGAGCCACAGAATAATAACGTTCGGATCCTTTCGTCGCGGCGGCAGTGAAATTCTGATTCGGCCTGGTTGGCGTCAAGAAACAATTAAGCATCCTATACCCGGTCTTCGGGGTTTTTTAACTTTACTATCTGCATCGGCATCTGCTGCGTCTCTTTAGGGAAATGGTACCGGATGCTTCCACGACTCTGCAGGTGTATTTCCGCTGGGGTCTGCTTGCTTTTAATTTCAAGCAGAGTAAATACTTGCCTGCAAGGGAAAGAAGAGATACCAGCGGGTGAAAAATAAAGGCATAATATCAGCCCTATTGTTGGAAGGCACCCCATTTGTGCATCTTTTTTCAGACTTTTTATCTCTAACCATCAATCAACTGCATTTATTGAGTGCTTAATAATAATAATAATAATAATAATAATAATAATGGTATTTGTTAAGTGCTTACTATATGCCAAGCACTGTTCATTTGCAGAGCACTGTAATAATAATAATAATATTAATGATAATAATAAAAATGGCATTTATTAAGCACTTACTATGTGCAAAGCACTGTTCTAAGCACTGGGAAGGTTATAAGGAGAGCAGGTTGCCCCATGGGGGGCTCACAGTCTTCTAGACTGTGAGCCCACTGTTGGGTAGGGACCGTTTCTATATGTTGCCAACTTGTACTTCCCAAGCGCTTAGTACAGTGCTCTGCACACAGTAAGCGCTCAATAAATACAAGTGATTGATTGATTGATTAATCCCCCTTTTACAGATGAAGGAACTGAGGCACAGAGAAGTTAAGTGACTTGCCCAAAGTCACACAGCTGACAATTGGCAGGGCTGAGATTTGAACCCATGACCCCTAACTCCAAATAATAATAATAATAATGGTATTTATTAAGCGCTTACTATGTGCAAAGCACTGTTCTAAGCAGTGGGGAGGTTATAAGGTGATCAGGTTGTCCCACCTGGGGCTCACAGTCTTAATCCCCATTTTACAGATGAGGGAACTGAGGCACAGAGAAGTTAAATGATTTGCCCAAAGTCACACAGCTGACAAGTTGCGGAGCCGGAATTCGAACCCATGACCCCTGACTCCAAAGCCCGTGCTCTTTCCACTGAGCCACGCTGCTTCTCTGATGTTGGGAGAATACAATATAACAGAGTTGGTAGACACATTCCCTGCCCACAGGGAGCTTGGGTAATGGTGGAATGTAAATAGATGGAAAATAGGTACATCTGAAATATTTTCCACATTTTCATTTCCAACCCAAAGATGAATTGAAGTTTTAAAGCAAACTAACTGATCTATATTCAAAGGAACCAGGGCTGGGGAAATCCCCATTTCTTATTCGTGAATTCATTCATTCATTCAATCGTATTTATTAAGCGCTCACCGTGTGCAAAGCATTTGGGAGAGAACAATACAACAAACAGACACACTCCCTGCCCACGACAAGCTCACAGTCTAGAGAGGGAGACAGACATTAATATAAATAAACAGATAAATAAATAAATAGTGCACAGGCCAGGGAAAGTGTCTATCAACTGTACTATATTGTACTTTCCCAAAGCCTTAGTACGGTGTTCTGCACACAGTAAGTGCTCAATAAATATGACTGATTGATTGATTAAGGTCTCATCTCCTCCAAGAGGCCTTCCCTGATTACGCCCTATTTTCCCCAACTCCCTCTCCCTTTTGCGTCACCCTTGTCACCTGTGTGCTATACCCTTTAGGCAGTGGTATTCACACCACACTCAGCCCAGCAACACTTATGGATATACCATAAATTATTTATTTACGCTAATGTCTAGACTATCAATAAATACAACTAGTCTAGTACATTGACTGATACTATATTGATTGTCTAGACAGTGCTCTGAACACTGTAAGCACTCAATAAATACGATTGATGATGATGATGTTGACTATAAGCTCGTCGAGGGCAGGGAATACGTCTACCAACTCTGTTTCTCTCCGAGCACTTAGCACAGTGCTCTGCACAGAGTAAATGCTTAATAAATTCCACTGATTGGTTGATTGATTCATTCAATCGTATTTATTGAGCGCTTACTGTGTGCAGAGCACTGCACTAAGCGCTTGGGAAGTACAAGTTGGCAACGTGATTGATTGATTGATCTGTACACTGTCTACAAACTCTATTGTACCTCTAACTCTCGCAAATGAATAGTGCAGGGCTCCGCATTCAGCAAGTGCACAATAAATACCATCGATCGATCGATCGATTGATTGATTGATGTGTTTTTTCTCCCCACCAGATGTTCCCCATCTGAGTTACTTTCAAGCTCCTGCAATCCCAAGAGAGGTGGTGGAGTGGAGGAAAGGGAACGGATCCCTAAAGCGGCCGACGTGGATGGATTAATAGGATAATAGCCGCCCCCCACCCCAACGAAGAAGCACGAGGTACATAAAACCCACTAAATCCTACTTGGATTCCGCGACGGCCACACCGTTGAGTTCGTTGAAAGGCGCCGTCTGATACACCTGCTGAGCCTTAACTTGGGTGATCAAGGCACCCGCTTGGGCGTATTTCATCGTGTACGTGTACGAAGCCGTCCCTTTCGTGGTCTTGTCTCTCTGGGGGAGCAAGGAGCCGGCCCACGTCGTCGTGAGATCCGGTGTCGCTAGCGGTCGGCCCAAGTCGCCCCCCACCCTCCCCGAACTCCCGGGGCTAAAAAGCGGATCAGCCCTACCTTGTCGCAGAAAGGGCAGGTGAACTTGTAAGCCATCCCGCTGCTCCTCACCACCTTGTCTTGGCAATTGTTGAGGTCCTTGGTCTTGCTGATGGTGACGCTCTCTTCCTTCTTGTCTTCCTGGATGATGTATCTGGTGTGACAGAGTCCGCCGATCCCCGTCTGCGGAGACAGGAGCAAAGCGATTTGTTTTTGAGGCTCAGCAGAAGTCGGAGGAAAGCAACGATTCCTTGGGCTTGGGATTCAGAGGGCCTGGATTCTAACTCCAGCTCTGCCACCGTCGGCTGGGTGACCGGGGGGAAGTCCCGGCTCCGCCACATGTCTGCTGTGTGACCTTAGGCAAGTCACTTAACTTCTCTGAGCCCCAGTGACCTCATCTGTAAAATGGGGATTAAGACTGGGAGCCCCACGTGGGAGAACCTCATCACCTTGTATCCCCCCCAGCGCTTAGAGCAGTGCTTTGCACATAGTAAGCGCTTAACAAATGCCATCATTGGGAAGCAGCGTGGCTCAGTGGAAAGAGCATGGGCTTTGGAGTCAGAGGTCATGGGTTCAACTCCCAGTTCTGCCAATTGTCAGCTTTGTGACTTTGGGCCAGTCACTTAACTTCTCTGTGCCTCAGTGACCTCATCTGTAAAATGGGGATTAAGACCGTGAGCCCCCTTGGGGACAACCTGACCGCCTTGTAATCTCCCCAGTGCTTAGAACAGTGCTTTGCACATAGTAAGCGCTTAATAAATACCATTATTATTGTTAAGTCACTGCACTTCTCTGGGCCTCAGTTTCCTCATTTCTAAAATGGGGATTAAATACCTGTTCTCCCTCCGACAGACTAGGAGCCCCGTGTGGGAGAGAGAGTGTGTCTCACCTGATTGTATTGGATCTACCCAGGTGTTATAGAACAGTGCTTAGCACATAGTAAGCACTTTAACAAATACGATCATTATTAAGCTGAAGGAAAGAATGATTTTTGCATGCGGTACCATGCTAAGCACTGAGGTAGATGGAGGTTTATCAGGTCGGACACTGGTCATGTCCCTCACGGGGCTCACAGTCTTTATCCCCATTTTACAGATGAGGTAGCTGAGTCCAGCACTTAGTACAGCACCCAGCACATAGTAAGTGCTTAGCAACCACCACCCAAAAAAAAAAAAAATAAAGCCCAGAGAAGTCAAGGAGTTACGGTACTTGTAAAGTGCTTACTCTGTGTCAAACACTGTTCTAAGTGCCAGGGTAGATAAAAGCTACTCGTGTTGGACATTGTCCTGTCCCACATGCTCCAGTTGTCAGCCGTGTGACTTTGGGCAAGTCACTTCACTTCTCTGTGCCTCAACTACCTCATCCGTAAAATGGGGATGAAGACTGTGAGCCCCCCGTGGGACAACCTGATCACCCCGTAACCTCCCCAGCGCTTAGAACAGTGCTTTGCACATAGTAAGCGCTTAATAAATGCCATCATTATCATTATTAATCCCCATTTTACAGATGAGGTAACTGAGGCCCAGGGAAGTGAAGTGACTTGCTCAAGGTCACACAGCAGACATGTGACAGAGGCAGGATTAGAACCCAGGCCCTTCTTTCTCCCAGGCCCATGCTCTATCCTCTAGGCCATGCTACTTCTCAGCGTGGCTCAGTGGAAAGAGCCCGGGCTCTGGAGTCAGAGGTCATGGGTTCAAATCCAGGCTCTGCCAATTGTCAGCTGTGTGACTTTGGGCAAGTCACTTCACTTCTCTGGGCCTCAGTTACCTCATCTGTAAAATGGGGATGAAGACTGTGAGCCCCCCATGGGACAACTTGATCACCTTGTAACCTCCCCAGCGCTTAGAACAGTGATTTGCACATAGTAAGCGCTTAATAAATGTCATTATTATTATTATTATGGTCTGCCAGGGAATGGGAACACAAACCTCCTGCAGGTCATACACCGATTGGGATTTCTTGATGGTCACGTGCAATATTTGGAGGATTCCTCTCAGTATGTTCACAACGGTGTCGGACATGTCCTCCGGGGCAAAAATGGCTCCGACCCTCCCTTTGACGTATTCGAATTTGATGGGCGCATTCACGTGGGACGCCAGGATATGGGTGAGCTTGGAAGAGTGAACGAAGGCCTCTTGGGGCCAGTAGCCGTTGTATTCGTCTACTTGTGGAGATCGGATCTGCGGGTGAAAATGAAGTGAAAAAGTGGATCCACCCGAATCGACAATAATATATTATAATAACATATATTATAATTATAACATATTATAATTAATACTATAATACTACATATTATATGTATATTATATGTATATGTATAATATACATATTATATGTTGCCAACTGTACTTCCCAAGCGCTTAGTACAGTGCTCTGCACACAGTAAGCGCTCAATAAATACGATTGATGATGATTGATGATGATATTATATATTATAATTAGAACGCTATATGCAATACAATACTATTAATATATAATAATATTATCGATAATAATAATAATAATAAATAGATTTTTCAAGAGCCTAATGGGATTATTTGGAGACGTTTTGAAGCGTCTTGTGGAAGACACGGTTAGTTATGGAAGCAAAAGAATTTTACTAAAACGTAGTCGGTAGTTCAGACTGTTCTTTGCTAGCGGAAACACCCTTCTTCATCCCAGACCGAACAACTTCCCCTTCTCGATCTCTCTTCCCTTCCTGGGCTTCACGCTCCCCGGCCCATCATTCACTTCATTCACAATATACATTCACCTGTATATATGTATATATGTTTGTACATATTTATTACTCTATTTATTTATTTATTTTACTTGTACCTATCTATTCTATTTATTTTATTTTGTTAGTATGTTTGGTTTTGTTCTCTGTCTCCCCCCTTTTAGACTGTGAGCCCAATGTTGGGTAGGGACTGTCTCTATATGTTGCCAATTTGTACTTCCCAAGCGCTTAGTAAAGTGCTCTGCACATAGTAAGCGCTCAATAAATATGATTGATGATGATGACTTGGAAAGGATGGAAGAAAGCTAATCTTGATAGTTTTTGAATCGATTGATACGCAAGGCTGAAAAGCTCGGTGTGGGCAGGGAATATGTCTACCTACTCTTCTACTGCACTCTTCTAACAGTGCTCAGCGCTCAGAACAGTGCTTTGCACATAGTAAGAGCTTAATAAATGCCATCGTTATTATTATTATTATTATTCTAAGTCCTTAATACAGTGCCCTGCACACAGTAAGCGCCTTCCTGAGTTTCCCTCCCCTTTCCTCTTCTCCCATTCCCTTCTGTGTCACTAACTTTCTTCACCCCCTTCCCAGCCCCACAGCACTTCCGTACACATCAGTGATTTATTTATGGTGTCTGTGTCCCCGTCTAGACTGTGAGCTCACTGCGGTCAGGGAACGTGTCTGTTATATAAAAACCTAAATAAATATCCTATAAATACGATTGATTGATTGATTGATTATATTGCTGTACTCGACTCTTCCCGGCGCTTAGTTCAGTGCGCTGTACACGGTAAGCGCTCAATAAATACAACTGAATGAATGAACGAGTGCATTTGGGGTTGCATTTCTACCAGGAGCTATTGCTCTGCTTCCCACCCAAGTCCCCACTGATAAAACTTCCAACAAAACTTCCAAGTCCCAATCTGGGGACTAGTTGGGACACTCCATTCCCAACAGGTAAATCAGGAAGGGGACATGGGAAGAGAATTTTCTCTGTTTTTGCCCCTCGCTCTCTCATACCTCACCTTGTTACTTCATTCATTCATTCAATCAATCATATTTACTGAGTGCTTACTGTATGCACAGCACTGTACTAAGCGCTTGCAGGAGTACACTACAACAATAAACAGACACTTTCCCTGCCCATGACAGCTTACACTTGTTTGCATTAGAGAAAGAAACAATCATAAACAAATTGTTGGTTTCAGTATAGGTGCCAGGAGATAGATGAGATCCTTGATTGTCAAATAGCTATTTATTATTCATTCATTCATTCAATTGTATTTATTGAGTGCTTCCTGTGGGCAGAGCAATGGACTAAGCGCTTGGGAAGTACAAGTTGGCAACATCTAGAGACAGCCCCTACCCAACAGCGGGCTCACAGTCTAGAAGGGGGAGACAGAGAACAAAACCAAACATATTAATAAAATAAAATAAATAGAATAAATCTGTACAAATAAAATAGAGTAATAAATATATACAACATATTAACAAAATAAAATAAATAGAATATGTACAAATAAAATAAATAAATAAATAGAGTAATAAATACATACAAACATATATACTTATATACAGGTAAGGGAAGGAAGTAAGGCGGGGGCAAAGTCTGGAAGGGGGAGACAGAGAACAAAACCAAACATATTAACAAAATAAAATAAATAGAATAAATATGTACAAATAAAATAGAGTAATAAATATATACAACATATTAACAAAATAAAATAAATAGAATATGTACAAGTAAAATAAATAAATAAATAGAGTAATACATACGTACAAACATAATAATAATAATGGCATTTGTTAAGCGCTTACTATGTGCAAAGCACTGTTCTAAGCGCTGGGGGAATACAAGGCGATCAGGTTGTCCCACGTGGGGCTCACAGTCAATCCCCATTTTACAGATGAGGTAACTGAGGCTCAGAGAAGTAAAGTGACTTGCCCAAGGTCACACAGCAGACGTGGCAGAGCCGGGATTTGAACCCATGACCTCTGGCTCCAAAGCCCGTGCTCTTACCACTGAGCCACGCTGCTTCCAATAAAGGTACGTTAAATTGAACAGAGCTTTGCACCCTTATTAACCAATCAATCAATTGTATTCATTGAGCACTTGTTTTGTGTAAGCACTTGATTCAGTTCTCTGCACAAAGGAAGCACTCAGTAAATACTATTGATTGATTATAGAGCATGCTACTAAGTGCTCAGTAGAGTACACAGATTTGGTCGACATGTTCCCTGCCCATGAGGAACTTACAGTCCAGAGGCGGGAGTAAACGATATACATATACAGTAAACATATATACATATATACAGGTAAGGGAAGGAGGGAAGGAGGGGGGAGTGGAAAGGGGGAGGAGGGGGAGAGGAAGGCCACCACCATTCAACTAGATAAATATGGTGAAGGTGGACATTATAACTAACTTTCCTACTACATTCCAGTCAACACACTTTGCTCCTCTAAGGGTAACCTATTCACGGTACCCTGATTTCAACTATCGCGCCTCCAGCCTCCGATCCACATCCCGTCTCTGGCCTGGAATACCCTCCCTCCTCATATATGACAAACAATCACTCTCCCCCGCTCCTTCAAAATCCTACTGAAGGCCCATCTCCTCCAAGAGGTCTTCCCTGACTAAAACCCTCTTCCTTCGACTCCCTTCTATGTCACCCTGCCTTGTTTCCTTTATTCATCCCCACTTCCAGGCCCACAACACATGTCCATAAATGTAATTTATTTATTTATAATAATTATAATAATAATAATAATGGCATTTATTAAGCTCTTACTATGTGCAAAGCACTGTTCTAAGCGCTGGGGAGGTTACAAGGGGATCAGGTTGTCCCAGGGGGGGCTCACAGTCTTAAGCCCCATTTTCCAGATGTATATATGTTTGTACCTAAATATGTACAAACATATATACATATATACAGGTGCTGTGGGGAAGGGAAGGAGGTGAGATGGGGGGGATGGAGACCAATTTATATTTCATTTTCATTGATGTCCCTCTAGACTGTAAGTTCATTATGGGCAGGGAACATATCTGCTAATTCTGTTGTACTGTCCCAAGTACAGTGTCCTGCACATAGTCAGAGCCCAATAAATACCACTGAGGCACAGAGAAGTTAAGTGACTTGCCCAAAGTCACACAGCTGACAGTTGGTGGAGCTGAGATTTGAACCCATGACCTCTGATTCCAATGCCCGGGCTCTTTCCACTGAGCCGCGCTATGTCTGTCCCCCTTTCTAGACTGTAAGCTCACTGTGGGGAGGGAATGTTGGTTTATTATTATATGGTACTCTTCCAAGTGCTTAGTACAATGCTCTGCAGACTGTACTGAGCACTCAATAACGCCCAGTAAATACGACTGACTGACTCTCTTCTCTCTCAAGCGCAGGCTGCTACCATCCTTCCAGAGAAGAAGGAGACAATAGTTAGCAGACCAATTTATATTTCATTTACATTGATGTCCCTCTAGACTGTAAGTTCATTATGGGCAGGGAACATATCTGCTAATTCTGTTGTACTGTCCCAAGTACAGTGTCCTGCACATAGTCAGAGCCCAATAAATACCACCGATGGATTGATTGAGTCCTAACTGCCACTTGTTTGTCATTCTGCCAGAGCTTTCCTGTCTCTGAAACCACCAAGCAAACCCAACAGCCCACTTGGCTACAACAGGCCTTGGGAATTATAAAACGGAAAGACCATTTTGAGGTTGAGGAAGGAAATCTCACAGCAGGCATGTTGGCGCAGAGACCTAGTCACAGGGGCAGGAAGACAGGGCCAGCGCTGCTTCAGTGGCCGCAAAAACGGTGGCCTTCCAAAGAGGACCCCTGTTAGCCGTCTCTCAAAATGGTCACACTGCTGCCCTTCTCAAAGATCACAACCCTGTGGTGTCAATCAATCAATCAATCAATCGTATTTATTGAGCGCTTACTGTGTGCAGAGCACTGTACGAAGTGCTTGGGAAGTACAAGTTGGCAACATATAGAGACGGTCCCTACCCAACAGTGGGCTCACAGTCTAAAAGGGGGAGACAGAGAACAAAACCAAACCTACTAACAAAATAAAATAAATAGAATAGATATGTACAAGTAAAATAAATAAATAAATAGAGTAATAAATATGTACAAACATATATACATATATACAGGCGCTGTGGGGAAGGGAAGGAGGTAAGATGGGGGGGATGGAGAGGGGAACGAGGGGGAGAGGAAGGAAGTGTGTCCATCAAACTGATCAATCAATCAATCATTCACATTTATTGAGGGCTACTGTGTGCACAGCACACTACTAAGCACTTGGGAGAGAGAGTGGGTAGATACGTTCCCTGCCCACAGGGAGATTACAGTTCAGAGGGGGAGGCAAACGTTAATAGGAATGTATTACGGCTAAGTACATTGAGGTGAGGTGAGGGGCTGAGGGAGAGGTGAATAAAGGGTAATAATAATAATAATAATAATAATGCCATTTATGAAGCACTTATTATGTGCAAAGCACTGTTCTGAGTGCTGGGGAGTTCACAAGGTGATCAGGTTGTCCCACGAGGGGCTCACAGCCTTAATCCCCATTTGACAGATGAGTTAACTGAGACCCAGAGAAGTAAAGTGACTTGCCCAAAGTCACCCAGCTGACAATTGGTGGAGCTGGGATTTGAACCCATGACCTCTGACTCCAGAGCCCGGGCTCTTTCCACTGAGCCACGCTGTAAGTTCAAGGGTGACAAAGAAGGGAGTGGGAGAAGAAGAAATGAGGGCCTAGTCTGATCCGTTAGTGAATCAGGGTCTTGGAGCTGAACTCTCGGGGTTGAGGGGACGGAGCGGGGTTATCGCAGCAGCAAGGAGCGGTGGCGGAAATACGTTTTCTCCTCCAAATGTTGCATATGATGCCACTGCGTTACTTTGTGTGAGACCCTCAGCCAGACGTGATGACATTTGTACATTGCGCTGAGCACACGTGACCCTATGGTGGTGTGAATGGGATCATTCATTCCTTCATTCATTCAATCGTATCTATTGAGCGCTTACTGTGTGCAGAGCACTGTACTAAGCGCTTGGGAAGTACAAGTTGGCAACATATAGAGATGGTCCCATCCCAACAACGGTCACATGCTAGAAGGGGGAGTGGAATGGGGCTGGTGGCCATTTTTGACCCACCTCAGAGTGCCCAAATGTCTGCAAAAGTCTGTCTTTTCGACTGTGAGCCCACTGTTGGGTAGGGACCATCTCTATATGTTGCCAACTTGTACTTTCCAAGCGCTTAGTCCAGTGCTCTGCATACAGTAAGCTCTCAATAAATACGATTGATTGATTGATTGATTGCAGTTCGACCCGCAGGAAAGGACCTGGCCAGAGTTGATCTGACGGGGAGCCACCCAACGGCAAACAGTGATGATTCTGCTGCCACCCTGCTCCCTCATACACTTGGGTTTCTTTGCCACTCAGGCGGCACAACAAAGATTTTCTCCCTGCCGCTGCTTGGCCCACTATAGTCACTGCCCTTCTATAGAAGGTGTTCCTGGGTCATCTGGGAGTGAGCTCACTGAACCAGAGGGAAGTGTGTGTTTGTGTGTTAGTGTGTGTGTGTGGGGGGGGCTTCTGGGTCTCACCCCCTTCCATGCCCTCAGAGTAAGCATCAGCATCCCCAACTGGATGACTGCATCAGCCTCCTCTCTGATCTCCCATCCTCCTGTCTCTCCCTGCTTCAGTCTATACTTCACACCGCTGCCCGGATCAATTTTGTGCAGAAACGCTCTGGGCATGCCACTCCCGTCCTCAAAAATCTCCAGCATCTGCCTGTCAACCTACGCATCAAGCAAAAACTCCTCACTCTCGGCTTCAAGGCTGTCCATCCCCTCGCCCCCTCCTACCTCACCTCCCTTCTCTCCTTCTCCAGCCCAGCCCACACCTTCTGCTCCTCTGCCATGGCTAACCCCCTCACTGTACCTCCTTCTCGCCCGTCCCACTGCCGACCCCCGGCCCACGTCCTCCCCCTAGCCTGAAATGCCCTCTCTCCACCCATTCTCCAAGCTAGCTCTCTTCCTCCCTTCAAAGCCCTACTGAAAGCTCACCTCCTCCAAGAGGCCTTCCCAGACTGAGCCCCCTTTTTATCCTCTCCTCCTCCCTATCCCCCTGCCCTACCTCCTTCCCCTCCCCACAGCACCTGGATATATGTTTGTACAGACTTATTATTCTATTTATTTTACTTGTCCATATTCACTATTCTATTTATTTTGTTAATGATGTGCATTTAGCTTTAATTCTATTTGTTCTGATGACTTGACACCTGTCCACATGTTTTGTTTTATTGTCTGTCTCCCCCTTCTAGAGTGTGAGCCCGCTGTTGGGTAGGGACCGTCTCTAGATGTTGCCGACCTGTAGTTCCCGAGTGCTTAGTACAGTGCTCTGCACACAAGAAGCAGTGTGGCTCAGTGGAAAGAGCCCGGGCTTTGGAGTCAGATGTCATGGGTTCAAATCCTGGCTCTGCCAATAGTCAGCTGTGTGACTTTGAGCAAGTCACTTAACTTCTCTGTGCCTCAGTTCCCTCATCTGTAAAATGGGGATGAAGACTGTGAGCCCCCTGTGGGACAACCTGATCACCTTGTAACCTCCCCAACGCTTAGAACAGTGCTTTGCACATAGTAAATGCTTAATAAATGCCATCATTATTATTATTATTCTCTGTGCCTTAGTTACCTCATCTGTAAAGTGGGGATTAAGACTGTGAGCCCCCCGTGGGACAACCTGATCACCTTGTAACCTCCCCAGCACTTAGAACAGTGCTTTGCACATAGTAAGCGCTTAATAAATGCCATCATTATTATTATTAGTGGTAGTAAACACTCAGTAAATACGATTGAATGAATGAATGAATCACCAAGGACTCAGAAAGAAACCCAAACCCAACATATGTCCTTGGCAAAGCACTGAATAAACAATTCTCAAACTTCTAGTTGAGTCTTAACCCGGTGATCTACCCCAAAATCAACATTTTCTCGTTCTCGCCTGTCCCGCCGTCAACCCCCGGCCCACGTCCTGCCTCTGGCCTGGAATTCCTCAAATCCACCAAACTAGCACACTTCCCATCTTCAAATCCCTACTGAAATCTCACCTCCTCCAGGAGGCCTTCCCAGATTGAGCCCCCCTTTTCCTCTGTTCCCCCCCATCACCCCAACATGCTTCCTTCGCCTCCGCTCCCTGCAGTGCCTGCGTATATATGTACATATTTATAATTATAATTCTATTTATTTTTATTCATGATGTGCCTGTATCTACAATTCTTTTTATAATGATGCTTCTGATGCCTCTTTACTTGTTTTGATGTCCGTCTCCCCCCTTCTAAACTGTGAACCCGTTGTGGGTGGGAATTGTCTCTCTGTTGCTGGATTGTACTTTCCAAGAGCTTAGTATTAAGCACTCAATAAATAATAATAATAATAGTAAAAAAATAATAATAATAACAGTAATAATGGCATTTATTAAGCGCTTACTACATGCAAAGCACTGTTCTAAGCACTGGATACGGTGAAATGAATTGAATGAACGAATTTTCTGCTTATGTGGTAAAGAATTTGCCCTAAAAGAACACTTTTCATCTTCAGAACCCTCCTGAATCTGCACCTGTACTCAATCTCCTAAACCGAGGCTCGTTTACATTCTGAAAAAACAACTTCTGGCAATCGAACGAAACTGGACTCAGGCCATCCTCCAGAGAAAGGAGGTCAGTCAGTCAATCAGCCAGTCAGTTCTATTTATTTAGTGCTTACTGGGTGCAGAGCACTGAACTAAGCGCTGGGGAGAGTATAATATATAACAGCAAGGCTCAGTGGAAAGAGCCCGGGCTTAGGAGGCAGAGGTTGTGGGTTCTAATCCCGGCTCTGCCACTTGTCAACTGTGTGACTTTGGACAAGTCCCTTCACTTCTCTGGGCCTCAGTTACCTCATCTGTCAAATGGGGATGAAGACTGTGAGCCCCACGAGGGACAACCTTGTATCCCCCCCAGCGCTTAGAACAGTGCTTTGCACGTAGTAAGCGCTTAACAAATGCCATCATTATTATTATTGCGATTATTAACAACAAACAGACATGTTCCCTCTGTTCTTGACTCTTCATCGGTGCGGCCAGAACATTTCCCTCCTTCTCCCAGGAGAAGTCACTGAAACACCATGGAGGCCCAAGAATGTAAAAATCTCACCGGCAGGTGGTACGTGATTCTGGTTACTCCAATTTTTGAATAATAATGATCATAATAATGACATTTATTAAGTGCTTACTATGTGCAAAGCAGTGTTCTAAGCGCTGGAGAGGTTACAAGGTGATCAGATTGTCCCATGTGACGCTCACAGTCTTAATCCCCCTTTTACAGATGAGGTAACTGAGGCGCAGAGAAGTCAAGTGACTTGCCCAAAGTCACACAGCTGACAAGTGGTGGAACTGGGATTTGAACCCATGACTCTGACTCCAAAGCCCGGGCTCTTTCCACTGAGCCACGCTGCTTCTCTAAGTAGGGCTCGGTCCCTGTTAGCTGGCACAATCAGTATTTTCGGCAAGGCTAATGAATCACTGGCAATTCTTCATTCATTCATTCATTCAATCGTATTTATTGAGCGCTTACTGTGTGCAGAGCACTGTACTAAGCGCTTGGGAAGTACAAGTTGGCAACCTATAGAGATGGTCCCTACCCAACAGCGGGCTCACAGTCTAGAAGGGGGAGACAGACAACAAAACAAAACATATAAACCAAATAAAATAAATAGAATAAATATGTACAAGTAAAATAGAGTAATAATAATAATAATAATGATGGCATGTATTAAGTGCTTACTATGTGCAAAGCACTGTTCTAAGCGCTGGGGAGGTTACAAGGTGATCAGGTTGTCCCATGGCGGGGCTCACAGTCTTCATCTGAGAAGCAGCATGGCTCAGTGGAAAGAGCCCGGGCTTTGGAGTCAGAGGTCATGGGTTCGAATTCCTGCTCCGCCACATGTCTGCTGTGTGACCTTGGGCAAGTCACTTAACTGCTCTGAGCCTCAGTTACCTCATCTGTAAAATGGGGATGAAGACTGTGAGCCCCCACGTGGGACAACCTGATCACCTTGTATCCCCTCCCGGCGCTTAGAACAGTGCTTTGCACATAGTAAGCGCTTAACAAATACCATCATTGTTGTTATTATTATTCATCCCCATTTTCCAGATGAGGTAACAGAGGCCCAGAGAAGTCAAGTGACTTGCCCAAAGTCACACAGCTGACAATTGGCGGAGATGGGATTTGAACCCATGACCTCTGACTCCAAAGCCCGGGCTCTTTCCACTGAGCCACGCTGCTTCTCAATATAAATAGAGTAATAATAGAGTAATAAATCTGTACAAACATATATACATATATCCAGGTACTGTGGGGAGGGGAACGAGGGAAGGCGGCGGGGATGGAAAGGGGGAGGAGGGGGAGAGGAAGGAGGGGGCTCAGTCTGGGAAGGCCTCCTAATTCTGCCAGGAACTAATCAAGTGGGCTGGATTCTAATTCCACAGCCGAGTCTTCCCTAAACTGCTAAGCGACGACAGACCCGACCCACGGATCATTCATTCATTCATTCATTCAATCGTATTTATTGAGTGCTTACTGTGTGCAGAGCACTGGACTAAGCGCTTGGGAAGTCCAAGCTGGCAACATATAGAGACGGTCCCTACCCAACAGCGGGCTCACAGTCTAAAAGGGGGAGACAGAGAACAAAACCAAACATATTAACAAAATAAAAGAAATAGAATAAACGTGTACAAATAAAATAGAGTAATAAATACGTACAAACATATATACATGTTTATATATATATATATATACACATGTTTATATAAAAGCAGCGTGGCTCAGTGGAAAGAGCCCGGGCTTTGGAGTCAGAGGTCATGGGTTCAAATCCCAGCCCCGCCACTTGTCAGCTGTGTGACTTTGGGCAAGTCACTTAATTTCTCTGGGTCTCAGTTACCTCATCTGTAAAATGGCGGCTGTGAGCCCCGCGTGGGACGACTTGATCACCTTGTAACCTCCCCAGCGCATAGAACAGTGCTTTGCACATAGTAAGTGCTTAATAAATGCCATTATTATTATTATTATTACATATATACAGGTGCTGTGGGGAGGGGAAGGAGGTAAGGCAGGGGGAATGGGGAGGGGGCTCAGTCTGGGAAGGCCTCAGGTAGAAGTCAGGGAAAAATTTTGGTAAACAACAACACAAAAACGCACACTCCCTGCATTATTCTACCTGCTGACCAGGTAGTGACTTTCCTTTTTTTTTTTTTTAATAGCTCCTGTACTGAATCTCTATTATCTTTTCCCAGTTCTTTTCCACAATGAGCTAGACCATAGAGGCGAACCCTTTTTGTTCCTACCCATCTTGCTTTATTCCATTATTCAATCTTAGTTAAGAGATCGAGTCTGCACGTCCTTTTTCGCTTCCCGCCGGGCCCCACTGGGTACCTTGAGGTAGTATGCCTTCTCTGATGCTCCGCTGATCTCCACTTTGCACGAGAGCTTCAACCCAGCCCTCGCCAAATCTCTGTCCGGCAACCCACTGAGGAGCTGTCCCTCGTAACTGTACACGTAAGTCCTGCTGCTGCTAAATCCTGGCTCTGTAAAGACACAGGTCATCAATCAGTCAATTAATTATAATAGCATTTGGTTCATTCATTCATGAGCCCACTGTTGGGTAGGGACTGTCTCTATATGTTGCCAACTTGTCCTTCCCAAGCACTTAGTACAGTGCTCTGCACCCAGGAAGAGCTCAATAAATACGATTGATCGATTCAATCGTATTTATTGAGCTCTTCCTGGGTGCAGAGCGCTGTACTAAGCGCTTGGGAGGGACAGGTCGGCGACATAGAGAGACGGTCCCTACCCAACAGCAGGCTCACAGTCTAGAAGGGGGAGACGGACAACCAAACAAAACAGATTAACAAAATAAAATAAATAGACTAGTAAATACGTACAAGCAAAATAGAGTAATCAATCTGTAATGATAATGATGATGGCATTTGTTAAGCGCTTACTATGTGCAGAGCGCTGTTCTAAGCGCTGGGGGGGGGGATACAAGGTGATCAAGTTGTCCCACGTGGGGCTCACAGTCTTCATCCCCATTTTACAGATGAGGGAACTGAGGCTCAGAGAAGTTAAGTGACTTGCCCAAGGTCACACAGCGGATCTGTACAAATAGATATACAGGTGCTGTGGGGAGGGGAAGGAGGTAGGGCGGGGGGATTCATTCATTCAGTCGTATTTATTGAGTGCTTGCTGGGTGCAGAGCACTGTACTGAGCGCTTGGGAAGGACAGGTCGGCGACATAGAGAGACGGTCCCTACCCAACTGCGGGCTCACAGACTTGAAGGGGGAGACAGACAACAAAACAAAGTATATTAACAAAATAAACTAAATAGAATAGTAAATATGGACATGTAAAATAATAGAGTAATAGATTTGTACAAACATATACAGGTGCTGTGGGGAAATATGATTGAATGAATCATTATTATGTAATAATGATGATTACGATATTGTTATTATATTAAGTTGTAATAATAATTATGGTATCATTAGTATTAATATAATAATATTACTATGGTAACAGGCCACGAGGGGTGAAGCGGGCCACGTGGAGGGGGGATAAGACTGCATCTGCGCACTGATGACGGCTCACCCCCTCCCGCCCTTCATTCATTCATTCATTCAATCGTATTTGTTAAGCGCTTACTACATGCCAAGCACTGTTCTAAGCGCTGGGGAGGTTATGAGGTCATCAGGTTGTCCCACGGTGGGGCTCACAGGCTTCATCCCCATTTTACAGATGAGGGAACTGGGGCCCAGAGAAGTGAAGTGACTGGCCCAAAGTCACACAGCTGACAAGTGGGGGAGTTGGGATTCGAACCCATGACCTCTGAATCCCAAGCCCGGGCTCTTTCCACTAAGCCACGTTCTCAATCAATCATATTAATTAAGCACTTACAATGTGCAGAGCACAGTACTAAGCACTTGGGAGAGCACAATACTATAGATTATAAAATTGTTTGGGCAGGGAATGTGTCTATCGACTGTGTTATGTTGTTCTCTCCCAAGCGCTTAGTACAGTGCTCTGCACACAGTAAGCACTCAATAAGAGAGGGGAAGCAGCATGGCTTAGTGGAGAGAACACAGGCCAGGGAATCAGAAGGATGTGGGTTCTGTTCCCGGCCCTGCCACTTTTCATTCATTCATTCAATCGTCTTGTCTTCAATCAGACACTTGTCTGCTGTGTGACCTTAGACAAGTCATTTAACTCCTCTGTGCCTCAGTTGCCTCATCTGTAAAATGGGGACTAAGACTGGGGAGCCTCATGAGGGACAAGGACTCGGTCCAACCTGACCAGCAAAGCAGCACGGCTTAGTGGGTAGAGCACAGGCCTGGAAACCAGAAGGACCTGGGTTCTGCTCCCAGCTCTGCCACATAACAATAATAATAATAATAATAATAATGGCATTTATTAAGCGCTTACTATGTGCAAAGCACTGGTCTAAGTGCTGGGGGGGAATACAAGGTGATCAGATTGTCCCACGCGGGGCTCACAATCTTAATCCCCATTTTACAGATGAGGTAACTGAGGCTCAGAGAAGTTAAGTGACTTGCCCAAGGTCACACAACAGACATGTGGCAGAGCCGGGATTCGAACCCATGACCTCTGACTCCAAAGCCCGTGCTCTTTCCAGTGAGCCATGCTGCTTCTCATGCCTTCAGGTCAGACATGCTTCACATGTCTGCTGTGTGACCTCAGGCGAGTCACCTGACTTCTCTGTGCCTCAGTTACCTCATCTGCAAAATACATTCATTCAATCGAATTTATTGAGCGCTTATGCACAGAGCACTGTACTAACCACTTGGAAAGTATAATTCGGCAACAGATAGCGACAATCCCTACCCAACAACGGGCTCACAGTAAAATGAAGATTAAGACTGTGAGCCCCATGTGGGACAGGGATTGTGACCAACCTGACTGATTTGTATCTACCTCAGCGCCTAGAATAGTGCTTGGCTTAGAGTAAGCCCTTAAGAAATCCCAGAAAAATAGATAAATACGATTGATTGATTGACTGATAGATTGGTTGGACATGAACGCTGCCCTCAAGGAGCTTGCGTGGGACGGGGCTGTCGTAATGATGCTCACACACTATCACCAGAATCGTATCAGGGCTTACTGAGCGACTCCGGGGGATCCAGCACCTCACTAGGCGCTTCGACGCTTACGGTAAAAATAGAAGACAGCCCCTGCCCTAGAGGAGAATACACTGTGAGTGACGATAAGCTCGCCTCTAGACCGTAGAGCAGGGGACGGGCCTACCGACTCTGTTAGACTGGACTCCCCCCAAGAACAGTGCTTTTTACCCAGGAAGCGCCCACTAAGTACAGGTGGATGGATCCGAGACGATGAGTGAAACACAAAAAGTGAAAAGCGGACTTACCCACGGGGTACTTCTCGCTCCCTGTATAAAACAAAGCAAAGACACACATGGGTGAGACTCAGGGGGCTGGGGGAGAAGTGCCATCCCATTCAAGCGCTTAGTACAGTGCTCTGCACACAGTAAGCGCTCAATAAATGCGATTGATGTTGGTGATGTCTGAAACCCAACCAGGCCCTAAAGCCTGAGAAGATAGGAGGACTTACCCGCCAGGGAGACTAGCAAGGCCAAGACGAATGCCCTCATGGTGCCAGTGAGCACGGGGCTCAGGCGCCAGGGGATTTTTATGGCTGCAGAGTCTGCCCCCGGTCTCTCCCGACCACTTTTCTGCTGCGCTGGCAACTTTTTATCACCTCAGGCAAACACCGTGTTTGCAGCCGCGGGACGTTTCATTTTCAAACAGCGTGGTCTTTGGTGTCCACCTGCTCTGATTACATAGTAATCGTCTGCAACTTGCAAAACATCTCGGGGGTGATGTCTCTCCTAGAGCTTTAAACCCATTAGGTTAGGAAACCCAAACACCACAGTTCAACCTCCGGGGATTTGTTCGCCGTGCAGGTTACAATGACTTTTTGCGGGTTATCCTGACCTGGCATAGAAAGATCTCATCAGATCAGGAGGATTGTGCAAATACAAAACCTGGCAAAAAAAGACGGGCAACGCTTTATATTTCTGAATATGTCGTCCTCCCACCCACCGCCAACACATTTTTCTGGGCTCTTTTTTGGTGTTATTTTCTGAAGAGCTTAATGGCAAAGAACTCTGTTTAGAAGATGATGGAAAAAATTCCTCTGGGAGAAGAAATGATGAGCAGAAACCATCACCTAGAAGCACATTTTTCTGTGTTGGTTTTTGGTATTATTTCCCCAAGGGAAATTAAAAGTTGATAATAAAGATCTTTGTTTGGAAGATGGTGGGAAAAAAAAGCCCTGGGGACAGAAATGAAGAAATTCATTCATTCAATCATATTTATCAGGCGCTTACTCTGTGCAGAGTACAAGTTGCAAGAAATGAGTATAAACTGCCATCTAGAAGGCTTGGAGTGCTAGATAAGGAGGGATTTTCCAACAAGGAGAGTCGTTAGCTGTTGAACGTGATACCCAAGTAGAACTCCTCTCCTTGGGGGGTGTTTGATGATAGAACAGGTTCTTTTGGGATCGGGTTGGATGAGGCTGTCCCCCTCAGAGGCTGGTGACTTCTCAAAAGCCCCTTCTCCTACATTACTGTGTCTTCGAAACTCATTGAAGATGACTCACAGCGAGCTGTTGAAATCAGTTTCTTTGGCCATGGGCAGGCGAGGGAAACGAGAAGCGATGAAATGCTGAATTGTCCCTTTCAGGTAGAGATTCCTGAGTTTTGCTTCTTTCCCATAGTGACGATCAATCGGTATCCTTGAGCCATTCTAGAGTAATCAAAAGAATCTCTTTGATTTCTCTTCCGGTTGTATTTCTACTGTCTGATACATGCGATGCTTTCTTCTGGGCAGGAGTGTTTTTAAATGCTTACACAAATGTCAGCTTCTATTGATTTTATTTGTACATATTTATTCTATTTATTTTATTTTGTTAATATGTTTTGTTTTGTTCTCTGTCTCCCCCTTCTAGACTGTGAGCCCGCTGTTGGGTAGGAACCGTCTCTAGATGTTGCCAACTTGTACTTCCCAAGTGCTTAGTCCAGTGCTCTGCACACAGTAAGCGCTCAATAAATACGATTGAATGAATGAATGAATGAAATGTCAGCTTCTACTTTCACAAATAAATGAAGATTTGAAAATCTCCTATAAGTTGGTATCTAATTTGTATCATCTGTTTGTTATCTTTGGTCTTTCATTGTCCATGCTTTTTCTTCAGTCATCTGACTAGTGTCAACTGAAGGGATAAAATGACTCCCCTTTCTCTTTCCAATTGGGGAGAGAATGAGGATGTTACATCTACTCAATGGGCAGAGAGATGTCTGTTTCTTCACAGATATCCTTGTGGGCAGAGAAATTGTCGCTTCCTTTTAAAAAAAATGGTACTGGTTAAGCCCTTGCTCAGTGGAAATAGCCTGGGCTTTGGAGTCAGAGGTCATGGGTTCAAATCCCAGGTCTGCCAATTGTCAGCTGTGTGACTTTGGGCAAGTTGCTTCACTTCTCTGGGCCTCAGTTACCTCAACTGTCAAATGGGGGTTAATACTGTGAACCCCACGTGGGACAATGTGATCACCTTGTAACCTCCCCAGCACTTAGAACAGTGCACATCAATCAATCAATCAATCAATTGTATTTATTGAGCACTTACTGTGTGCAGAGCACTGTACTAAGCGCTTGGGAAGTACAAGTTGGCAACATTTAGAGACAGTCTCTACCCAACAGTGGGCTCACAGTCTAGAAGGGGGAGACAGAGAACAAAACCAAACATACTAACAAAATAAAATAAATAGAATAGATAGGTACAAGTAAAACAAACAAATAAATAAATAAATAAATAGAGTAATAAATATGTACAAACACATATACATATATGCAGGTGCTGTGGGGAAGGGAAGGAGGTAAGATGAGGGGGATGGAGGGGGGACGAGGGGGAGAGGAAGGAAGGGGCTCAGTCTGGGAAGGCCTCCTGGAGGAGGTGAGCTCTCAGCAGGGCCTTGAAGGGAGGAAGAGAGCTAGCTTGGCGGAGGGGCAGAGGGAGGGCATTCTGGGCCCCGGGGACGACGTGGGCCGGGGGTCGATGGCGGGACAGGCGAGAACGAGGCCTGACGGTGAGGAGATTGGCGGCGGAGGAGCGGAGGGTGCGGGCTGGGCTGGAGAAGGAGAGAAGGGAGGGGAGGTAGGAGGGGCCGAGGGGATGGACAGCCTGGAAGCCCAGGGTGAGGAGTTTCTGCCTGATGCGCAGATTGATTGGTAGCCACTGGAGATTTTTGAGGAGGGGAGTAACATGCCCAGAGCGTTTCTGGACAAAGACAATCCGGACAGCAGGGTGAAGTATGGATTGAAGTGGAGAGAGACACGAGGATGGGAGATCAGAGAGAAGGCTGATGCAGTAGTCCAGACGGGATAGGATGAGAGCTTGAATGAGCAGGGTAGTGCTTTGGATGGAGAGGAAAGGGCGGATCTTGGCAATGTTGCGGAGCTGAGACCGGCAGGTTTTGGTGACGGCTTGGATGTGAGGGGTGAACGAGAGAGCGGAGTCGAGGATGACACCAAGTTTGCGGGCTTGTGAGACGGGAAGGATGATAGTGCCGTCAAGAGAGATGGGGAAGTCAGAGAGAGGGCAGGGTTTGGGAGGGAAGACAAGGAGTTCAGTCTTGGACATGTTGAGTTTTAGGTGGAGGGCAGACATCCAGATGTCCTGAAGGCAGGAGGAGATGCGAGCCTGGAGAGAGGGGGAGAGAGCAGGGGCAGAGGTGTAGATCTGGGTGTCATCAGCATAGAGATGATAGTTGAAGCCATGGAAGCAAATAAGGTCACCAAGGGAGTGAGTGTAGATCGAGAACAGAAGGGGACCAAGCACTGAACCTTGGGGAACCCCCACAGTAAGGGGTTGGGAGGGGGAGGAGGAGCCTGCAAAAGAGACTGAGAATGAACGACCAGAGAGAGAAGAGGAGAACCAGGAGAGGACGGAGTCTGTGAAGCCAAGGTCAGATAGCGTGTTGAGGAGAAGGGGGTGGTCCACAGTGTCGAAGGCAGCTGAGAGGTCGAGGAGGATTAGGATAGAGTAGGAGCCGTTGGATCTGGCAAGCAGGAGGTCATTGGTGAACTTTGAGAGGGCAGTTTCCATGGAATGTAGGGGACGGAAGCCAGACTGGAGGGAGTCGAGGAGAGAGTTGGTGTTGAGGAATTCGAGGCAGCGCGTGTAGACAACTCGTTCAAGGAGTTTGGAAAGGAATGGTAGGAGGGATATGGGGCAATAACTAGAAGGTGAGGTGGGGTCAAGAGAGGGTTTTTTTAGAATGGGAGAGACATGGGCATGTTTGAAGGCAGAGGGGAAGGAACCAGTGGAGAGTGAGCAGTTGAAGATGGAAGTTAAGGAGGGGAGAAGAGAAGGGACGGAGTAAGAGATTTCATGAGATGAGAGGGAATGGGGTCAGAAGCACAGGTGGCCGGAGTAGCACTTGAGAGGAGGGAGGAGAGCTCCTCTGAGGATACTGCTGGGAAGGATGGGAGAGTAGCAGAGAGTGTTGAGAGCCGGGGGCTTGGAGAAGGGGGGGAAGTGACATTGGGGAGGTCGAACCTGATGGATTTAATTTTGTTAATAATAATAATAATAATAATAATAATGGCATTTGTTAAGCGCTTACTATGTTCAGAGCACTGTTCTAAGCGCTGGTGGGGGATACAAGGTGATCAAGTTGTCCCACGTGGGGCTCACAGTCTTAATCGCCATTTTACAGATGAGGTCACTGAGGCTCAGAGAAGTTAAGTGACTTGCCCAAGGTCACACAGCAGACATGTGGCGGAGCCGGGATTCGAACCCATGACCTCTGACTCCAAAGCCCGGGCTCTTTCCACTGAGCCACGCTGCTTCTCTAATGAAGCAGGAGGCCAGATCGTTGGGGGTGAGGGAAGGAGGAGGGGAAGGAACCGGGGGCCTGAGAAGGGAGTTGAATGTACAGAAGAGCTGGCGGGGATAATAGTAAGCGCTTAATAAATGCCATTATTATTAGTATTATTATTATGTGCCAAGAACTGTTCTAAGCACTAGAATAGATATAAACTAATCAGGTTGGACAAAGTTCACGTCCCTCATAGGGCTCGCAGTCTTAATCACAGTGTAGATACAGGCTAATCAGGTTGGACACAGTCCATGTTCCTCACTGGGCTCACAGTCTTAATCCCCATTTTACAGATGACATAACTGAGGACTAGAGAAGTTAAGCAACTGGCCCAAGGTCACACAGCAGACAGGTGGTGGACCCGGGATTAGAACCGAGGTCCTTCTGACTTCGAGAGAAGCAGCGTGGCTTAGTGGCAAGAGCCTGGGCTTGGGAGTTAGAGGATGGGGGTTCTAATTCCGGCTCTGCCACTTGTCTGCTGTGTGACCTTGGGCAAGCCACTTAACTTCTCTGTGCCTCAGTTTCCTCATCTGTAAAATGGGGATTAAGACTGTGAGCCCCACGTGGAACAACCTGATTACTTTGTAACAACACCAGTGCTAAGAACAGTGCTTGGCACATAATAAATGCTTAACAAATACCATTATTAGTATTATTATTAGTCTATGGCCATGCTCTATCCACTAGAGAAGCAGCGTGGCTTAGTGGAAAGAGCACGGACTTGGAAGTCAGAGATCGTAAGTTCTAATCCTGACTCCTCCACTTGTCAGCTGTGTGACTTTGGGCAAGTAACTTCACTTCTATGTGCCTCAGTTACCTCATCTGTAAAATGGGGATTAAGACTGTGAGCCCCAAGTGGGACAACCTGATTACCTTGCATCTATCCCAGGGCTTAGATCAGTGCTTGGCACATAGTAAGTACTTAACAAATACCATCATTTTCCCCCTTCTAGACTGTGAGCCCACTGTTGGGTAGGGACTGTCTCTATATGTTGCCAACTTGTACTTCCCAAGCACTTAGTAATAATAATAATAATGATGATGGCACTTATTAAGCGCTTACTATGTGCCAAGCATTGTTCTAAACACTGGGGAGGTTACAAGGTGATCAGGTTGTCCCACGTGGGGCTCACAGTCTTCATCCCCATTATACAGATGAGGTAACTGAGGCCCAGAGAAGTGAGGTGACTTGCCCAAAGTCACACAGCTGACAAGTGGCGGAGCCGGGATTTGAACCCATGACCTCTGACTCCAGAGCCCGGGCTCTTTCCACTGTGCCGCGCTGCTGCTGCTTCACTGTACTTCTAGTACAGTGCTCTGCACCCAGTAAGCGCTTAATAAATACGACTCATTGATTGATCTTCATCATCATCATCATCACTAGACCATGCTGCTTCTCTAGGGAAATTTGATCAGTAATTTTGAAGGACCCCTGAAACTTCTATTAAAGTTGAGTGCAGCTGACTTTCCAAGGATCCAAAATTCTTACAAAAGGATGCAGACACATATACAAACTTCTAAGGCTCTCTCTGATAAATGAGGAGATTGAATGAAGGAGATATTTAGTGTTCAGATGCTGACACCTGTGAACGCCTCACCACTGGTTTTAAAGCAGTCCATCCCCTCGCCCCCTCCTACCTCACCTCCCTTCTGTCCTTCTCCAGCCCAGCCCGCACCCTCCGCTCCTCTGCCGCTAATCTCCTCACGGTACCTCGTTCTCGCCTGTCCCGCCATCGACCCCCGGCCCACGTCATCCCCCAGGCCTCGAATGCCCTCCCTCCTCAAATCCGCCAATCGCTCTTCCCCCCTTCAAAGCCTTACTGAAGGCACACCTCCTCCAAGAGGCCCTCCCTTCTGCATCAACCTTTGCTCTCCCCCTCCCACAACACTTATGCATATATCTATAATTCTATTTATTTATATTGACGTCTGTCTCCCCCTCTCTAGACTGTGAGCCCGTTGTGGGCACGGTTCGCCTCTCTTTATTGCTATATTGTACTTTCCAAGCGCTTAGTACCGTGCTCTGCACACAGTAAGCGCTCAATAAATACGATTAAATGAATGAGCTAGAGGGCCGCTGCCATTTTGAACTAGGCGCCTTAGGCTTCCTAATTGTACCGTTCAAATCTTTTATTGAAACGCTCTTAGACATTCCTAGAATTTGAGAGACAGAGGAAGAGATTGACCGATCGATGGTTAGGTAGATCAGTTGATAGCTTTAGTACAGTGCTCTGCACACAGTAAGCGCTCAATAAATACAAATGATTGATTGATTGATTGATTGGATGACTAGATCAGTAGATTGATAGAATACAATGGATTTATAGATAAATCGATCGATCAATGGTGTTTATCGAGCACTTACTGCATACAGAACGCTGTACTAAGCTCTTGGGAGAGGACAATTAATTTTATTATTTAATTATTAATTATTAATTATTAATTTTATTTTGTTAGTATGTTTGGTTTTGTTCTCTGTCTCCCCCTTTTAGACTGTGAGCCCACTGTTGGGTAGGGACTGTCTCTATATGTTGCCAATTTGTACTTCCCAAGCGCTTAGTACAGTGCTCTGCACATAGTAAGCGCTCAATAAATACGATTGATGATGATGCTGACAATGTAACAGAGTTGGTAGCCATGTTCCCTGCCTAAGAGCATGCAGCCTGACGGACATTACAATAAATAAATAAATTATAGATCAATCAGTGGTATTTATTGAGGGCTTAGCATGTGCAGAACAACACACTAAGCGCTTGGGAGAGTATAGTGAAACAGAATTAGTAGTCACGTTCCCTCCCCATAACGATCCCAAGTGCGGTGGGGTTGAGGGAGGGGAGGTGAATAATAAGTACAAATCCAAGTTAAAGGGGTGATGCAGAAAGGAACGGGAGAAGAGGAAATGAGGGTTTAGCCAGGGGAGGCCTCTTGGAGAAGATGTGCTTTTAATAAGGCTTATTTTAATAATGGTGTACTTCTTTTATTCTTTTATTTTTACTTTATTCTTTCATTTTTTGAGAAGCAGCGTGGCTTAGTGGAAAGAGCACGTGCTTGGGCGTCAGAGGTTGTGGGTTCTGATCCTGGCTCTGCCACTAATCAGCTGTGTGACTTTGGGCAAGTCTCTTGACTTCTCTGGGCCTCAGTTACCTCATCTGTTAAACGGGGATTAAGACTGTGAGCCCCACGTGGGACAACCTGATTGCCTTGTAACCTCCCCAGTGCTTAGAATAGTGCTTTGCACATAGTAAGTGCTTAATAAATGCCATTATTATTATTATTATATGTATATATATGTATATGTATATATGTATATATGTTTGTACATATTTATTACTCTATTTTACTTGTGCATATCTATTCTATTTATTTTATTTTGTTAGCATGTTTGGTTTTGTTCTCTGTCTCCCCCTTTTAGACTGTGAGCCCACTGTTGGGTAGGGACTGTCTCTATGTGTTGCCAACTTGTACTTCCCAAGTGCTTAGTACAGTGCTCTGCACACAGTAAGCGCTCAATAGATACGATTGATGATGATGATGATGATGATTATTAAGTATGGCTTGGAGTGGGGAGAGACAGGTGACTGGGAGGTCAGCAAGAAGGCTGATGCAGTCATCTAGGTGGGGTCGGATGAGTGATCTACCCCAGCGCTTATAAAAGTGCTTGGCACATAGCGCTTAACAAATACCATCGCTATTATTATTATTTTATTGTGACCATCACGCTCATTTGGACACGTTTAAGCAGGAAATCAAAGGGTATAAATTGTAGAAATGAAGTGAAATTTATATAAGACTGAAAAAAATGGAACATTGGCACAACCGTTAGTTGGTGTTTACGCTGAACATTTCAGGTCAGCCTGACCAGCTGGAGTAGAGGAAAGTCTGTCGACTTTGGTCCGCGATTACGACAAAGTTTAGTTTTTTCTAAAAAAAAAAAACCCCTCATCTTGGTGATAGCTCCTGTCTGGTGATTCATCGATCCTGAATCTGACCTCTCTGACCAGTAAATACCTGGCAAGACGATGAATGATTCCACTGCCTTCAATGTTGAGTTAACGCATCAGGCCCAAGAGGAGCCGGCGGCTGTCTGGGACTGTAATATCTGTACTGGCAGTAGATGAAATCTGTGGGATTCAAACTCGTTTCTGTTTGGAATCAATCAATCAGTTGGTTATATTAAGCACTTACAATGTGTAGAGGACTACACTGTGCAACTGGGAGGATACAATAGAATTGGTAGACATGATTTCCTGCCCATAGTGAGCTTACAGCGTCGAGGGGAAAATTGATTTCTTTTGCCAGGGCTCAGTAATGTTTTTGAACTTCAGTTTCCTATCCTGGAAGATCTAAAAAAATGCGGAGGATAAGGGATTCTCTTATGTCCCTAAATCATCGATCAATCAATTGTACTCACTAAGTGCTTACTCTGCGTGGAGATTTGTACGAAGTGTCCGAGAGACTTGCTGTTGTCGTTGTTTTATGCTGTCAAGCCACGTCCGACCCACGGTGACGCCATAGTTACATCTCTCCCAGAACGTCCCATTTCCATCTGCAATCGTTCTGGTAGCGTGTCCATAGAATTTTCTCGGTAAAAATATGGAAGTCTTTTACCATTGCCTCTTTCTGAGCAATAAACGAGTCACCTCGAATCTGTCCCATGCTGTTGCTGCCCAGCACAGGGGAGTTTTGACTTGTAGCAGATTTCCTTCCGCTCGCTAACCACTTCCCAAGCTAGGAATGAAGTGGGTCGGCCTCTGCTTGACTCCCCCTCCTATAGTCGTGACTGGTAGAGGACTTCAAACTCTCCAGCTGTGACCCTGAGAAGGGTCTGAGAGACTACAGTACAACAGAGTTGCTAGAAACGATGCCAGCCCACAGGGAACTTGCAGGCTAGAGGGGAAGAGAGACATAAAATAAATTATGGACACATATGTTCGTAAGTTCCCGGGGGGTGGGTGAATAATAATGGCATTTATTAAGCGCTTACTATGTGCAAAGCACTGTTCTAAACGCAGCGGAGGTTACAAGGTGATCAGGTTGGCTCACAGTATTAATCCCCATTTTACAGTTGAGGTAACTGGGGCACAGAGAAGTTAAGGCTTCTAGACTGTGTTGTTTTCTGTCTCCCCCTTCTAGGCCGTGAACCCGCTGTTGGGTAGGGACCGTCTCTATATGTTGCCAACTTGTACTTCCCAAGCGCTTAGTACAGTGCTCTGCACACAGTAAGCGCTCAATAAATACGATTGAATGAATGAATGAATGAATGAAGTGACTTGCCCAGAGTCATACAGCTGACAATTGGCAGAGCTGGGATTTGAACCCATGACCTCTGACTCCAAAGTCCGGGCTCTTTCCACTGAGCCACGCTGCTTTTCTAAAATCAGACTGCTTAAGGGGTGATAATAATAATAATGACAGCATGTGTTAATCAATCAATCATATTTATTGAGCACTTACTGTGTGCAGAGCACTGTACTTGGCACTTGGGAAGTACAAGTTGGCAACATATAGAGACGGTCCCTACCCAACAGTGGGCTCACAGTCTAGAAAAGCACTTACTATGTGTATACAAAGCACTGGGTAGATACAAGGTAATCAGGGTGTCCCACGTAGGGCTCACAGGCTTCATCCCCATTTTACAGATGAGGGAACTGAGGCCCAGAGAAGTGAAGTGACTGGCCCAAAGTCACACAGCTGACAAGCGCCAACTTGTACTTCCCAAGCGCTTAGTACAGTGCTCTGCACACAGTAAGCGCTCAATAAATACGACTGAATGAATGAAGTGGCAGGAGTGGGATTAGAACCCACAACCTCTGACTCCCAAGCCTGGGCTCTTTCCACTAAGTCACGCTGCTCGAAGGTACGGACTCAAGTGTACAAGTGACACAGAAAGGAGGACGAATCAACTGAGGGCTTGGTCAGGTAAGGCCTCTTGGAGGAGATAAATAATAATAATAATAATAAAATAATGATGGCATTTGTTAAGCGCTTACTGTGTGCAAAGCACTGTTCTAAGCACTGGGGGGGATACAACGTGATCAAGTTGTCCCACGTAGGGCTCACAGTCTTAATCCCCATTTTTACAGATGAGGTAACAGGCTCAGAGAAGTTAAGTGACTTGCCCAAGGTCACACAGCAGACTTGTGGCGGAGCCGGGATTCGAACCCACGACGTCTGACTGCAAAGCCCGGGCTCTTTCCACTGAGCCACGCTGCTTCCCATCCCTTGAGATGTGATTTCAGGAGGGCTTGGAAGATGGTCTTTGGGGTGGTCCGTCGGATATGAAGGAGGAGGGAATGCCAGGTCAGAGGGAGAGATTGGGTGAGAGATCGGGGTCGAGAAAGATGAGATTGAGATATAATGAGATATAATGAGAGAAGCAGCGTGGCTAAGTGGAAAGAGCCCGGGCTTTGGAATCAGAGGTCATGGGTTCAAATCCCGGCTCCGCCAATTGTCAGCTGTGTGACTTTGGGCAAATCACTTCACTTCTCTGGGCCTCGGTTCCCTCGTCTGTAAAATGGGGATTAAGACTCTGAGCCCCCCGTGGGACAACCTGATCACTTTGTAACATCCTCAGCACATAGTAAGTGCTTAATAAATGCCATTATTATCATTATTATTCATGAGTAGTTTCATTCATTCATTCCATCATCACCATCAATCGTATTTTTGAGTGCTTACTATGTGCAGAGCACTGTACTAAGCGCTTGGGAAGTACAAATTGGCAACATATACAGTCCCTACCCAACAGTGGGCTCACAGTCTAAAAGGGGGGGCTCACAGTCTAAAATCATATTTATTGAGTGCTTTCTGTGTGCAGAGTAATGTACTAAGAGTTTCCATTGTTTCTATTCGATGCAGAGGTGGTTGGGCAACCTAGACTGTGAGCCCACTGTTGGGTAGGGACCGTCTCTATATGTTGCCAACTTGTACTTCCCAAGCGCTTAGTACAGTGCTCTGCACACAGTAAGCGCTCAATAAATACGATTGATTGATTGATTGATTTTGAAGAGGGAGAAGATGTGGACTGAAGAAAAATGCTCTCGGCAGGAGAGAAGTATGGACTGGAGTGGGAAGGGATAGAAGGCAGGCCAGGCCGCTCACCCAGTAATCAAGGTGGGATATGCTAAGTGCTTGTACTTCCCAAGCACTTAGTACAGTGCTCTGCACACAGTAAGCGCTCAATAAATACGATTGATTGATTGATTGATTGATTGGATCAGCATGATAGCAGTTTGGATGGAGATGAAGGGGTGGGTTCTAGAAATGGCGCAAAGGTAGAGCCGGAAGGATGTGGGGACAGATGGAATTTGCACCTTGACTGAGAGAGAGAAGTTGAAGATAATGGCAAAATATGGGCTTGGGAGACAGGGATGGTAGTGGTGTTGTCTACAGTTATGGGGAAGTCTTGAGCGGGGCAGAGTTTGGATGAGAAGCAGGGTGGCTCAGTGGAAAGAGCCCGGACTTGGGAGTCAGAGGTCATGGGTTCAAATCCCGCCTCCGCCGCTTGTCCGCTGTGTGACTTTGGGCAAGTCACTTCACTTCTCTGGGCCTCAGTTACCTCCTCTGTAAAATGGGGATAAAGATTGTGAGCCCCACGTGGGACAACCTGATCACCTTGTATCCTCCCCAGCTCTTAGAACAGTGCTTTGCATGTATTAAACGCTTAACAAATACCAAAATTATTATTATTATTATTATTATTATTATGAGAAGATGAGGAGTTCTCTTACGGGCTTGTGAGACAGGGATGTGTTGTCTACATTCATTCATTCAATCATATTTATTGAGCGCTTACTGTGTGCAGAGCACTGTATTAAGCGCTTGGAAGGTGAAGAGTTATGGGAAAGGTTGAGGAGGACAGAGTTTGGATGAGAAGATATAATAATAATACTTGTTAAGCACTTACTATGTGCCAGGTACTGTATAATAATAATAATGATGGTATTTGTTAAGCGCTTACTATGTGCAAAACACTGTTCTAAGTGCTAGGGGGATACAAGGTGATCAGATTGCCCCACGTGGGGCTCACAGTGTCAATCCCCATTTTACAGATGAGGGAACTGAGGCCCAGAGAAGTGAAGTGACTTGCCCAAAGTCACACAGCTGACAGTTGCGGAGCCAGGATTTGAACTCCTGACCTCTGACTCCAAAGCCCGGGCTCTTCCCACTGAGCCACTGTACTAAGCACTGGGGTGGATACAAGCAAATCGGTTTGGACACAGTCCCTGTCCCACATGGGGCTCACGGTCTTTATCTTCATTTTACAGATGTTCTACCACGGGTTTGTGAGACAGGGATTATGGCGGTGTTATCTACAGTTTGGGGGAAGTCTCGGGGGAGGGCAGAGTTTGGGAGGGAAGATGAGGAGTTCTGCCACAGGCTTACCCCTCTGCCGCTCGGGAAACTTGTCCAGCTTCTGTAGTGTTTGAACTCCCAGCTGTGCGGCAGCTGTAATGAGCCTCCGGACTTCTTGGATCAACTGTTCCGAAGAGAATCGGGAAGGGGAAAATGTAAGCAAATGAGCCTTTCCTATCCTTGTCAAACTCTGCTGGCGGCCTTTCTGACCCCGAGAAAGGGTGGGAGGAGAGGCCTAGAGGAAAATCCTTCCCACCCCACTGGCTTCCCATCTCTACACTGAACTGTGGCATCAAGAGAAGCAGTGTGGAATTAAGAGAAGCAGCGTGGCTCCGTGGAAAGAGCCCGGGCTTTGGAATCAGAGGTCATGGGTTCAAATCCCAGCTCCGCACTTGTCAGCTGTGTGACTTGGGGCAAGTCGCTTCACTTCTCTGGGCCTCAGTTCCCTCATCTGGAAAATGGGGATGAAGACCGTGAGCCCCCTGTGGGACAACCTGATCACCCTGTAAGTTCCCCAGCGCTTAGAACAGTGCTTTGCACGTTGTAAGCACTTAATAAATGTCATTATCATCATCATCATCATCATCAGTCGTATTTATTGAGCACTTACTATGTGCAGAGCACTGTACTAAGCGCTTGGGAAGTACAAATTGGCAACATATAGAGACAGTCCCTACCCAACAGTGGGCTCACAGTCTAAAAGGGGGAGACAGAGAACAAAACCAAACATACTAACAAAATGAAATAAATAGAATAGATGTGTACAAGTAAAATAAATAATAAATAAATAGAGTAATAAATATGTACAAACATATATACATATATACAGGTGCTGTGGGGAAGGGAAGGAGGTAAGAAGGGGGGGAAGGAGAGGGGGACGAGGGGGGAGAGGAAGGAAGGGGCTCAGTCTGGTAATTATCATTATTATTATCACCTGTCTACATGTTTCGTTTCGTTGTCTGTCTCCCCCTTCTAGACCGTGAGCCCGTTGTTGGGCAGGGACCGTCTCTATATGTGGCCGACTTGTACTTCCCAAGCGCTTAGTAAGTGCTGTGCACACAGTAAGCGCTCAATAAATACGATTGAATGAGTGAGTGAATCATATCCCAGCAGGCAGTACCGTGGTACTACTGTGGCTTTCGCCACCCACATTAGTCAGATATTTTTCAGGAATTCTTGTTGGGTCTTCCCACCTCTCCTACTTCACCTGGTGGTTCTTTCTTCAGAAACCTTGACCGCCAATGGCATAACCGCAGTATGTAGAAGTAACGATATTTATGGAGTACCCACTGTGCAAAGTGCCTTGTGGTTCTCTACTCAATAATTGTGCTATTTGTTAAGTGCTTCCTATGTGCCAAGCACTGAACCTTAGTTCACTAGGGTAGATACAAGATAATCAGGTCCCACATGGGGCTCGCAGTCTAAGTAGGAAGGAGAATAAGTATCATATCCCCAATGGGCAGATGAGGGAACCGAGGAGTTAAGTGACTAGTCCAAGGTCACACAGCAGGGAAGTGGTAGAACCGGGATCAGAATCCTAATTCCAGGGCCCCAACTCTTTCCACTACACTCCTTCCCCATTGGGGAATCGAAACCTGGTGTCCTGTGTGACAGGGAGAGATACTCGCCGCTATACTACCGAGGATCCCAAGTCTTCTGATTTCCAGAGCTACTTTTTTGGAAAAGTCCATGTTGGCCATCCAACTCTGGGTACCTCTATGTCACTCGCTGGCTTGATCTGTTTCTCCATTCTCTCTCCTTGTCCTCCCTTTTTCTTCATCTGTTATTCTTGCTCCACTAGTTCACCCATTGGAAACTCCGCTTCCTGTCCAACTTTGGCTCCAGAATCTACGATCGTACTACCCTACCACAGAAATGCGGGTCACGCAGTCCAGTGAAATGGGACGTTTGTTCAGTGCAGCAAAAGGCGTTCACCATAGCATCCTCTTTAACATTTGTAAAAGCAAATAATTAATTTGCTCAAGAGCGGTAGCCTTATCTTAGAAGACAGTGATGGCCCAAATGGGCAAATTGTTCCTGAAGACATTAAAAGAATATGGAAACACTCCAAGTTTTTAAAAGTCTGGAAAAAATAGAATGTGTGAAGCACTTTCGTAGGTGAAGAAACTAGAATTTTAAAAAATGTGGTGATCGTCTTTTTTTATATTTTAAAACAGACTGGCCAGATGGATTCCAGACAGTCCAAGAGTGCTGTAGGTTTCCCCAGGAGCTCTCTGAGGAAAAGTTACAAATGTTCTGGATTTGAGACTGGTTCAGCTAAACCGATCAGCCTACGTTGCAGTGATGAGTCAGAAGGACGTGGGTTCTAATTCCCGTTCCGCTACTTGTCCGCTGTGTGACCTTGAGCAAGTCACTTCACTTCTCTGGGTCTCAGTTATCGCATCTGTAAAATGGGGATTAAGGCTGTGAGCCCCATTCATGGACTGTGACCAACCTGAGCAGCTTGTATCTTATCCCAGTGCTTAGTTCAATGCCTGGCACATAGGAAAGGCTTAACAAATACCATTAAAAAACAAAAACAAAACCCACTACTTCAACCTCCAGTTGTGGAGTACAGTGCTCTGCACACAGTAAGCGCTCAATAAATACGATTGATGATGATATAAATATGATTGATGATATGGGTATCGGTAAAGATAGAATCATCTTTCTTAATTTCCTTCTACATTCACAGATCCACCTGGCCTGATTAAATAATAATGAACGAATTATAATACAGGCCTATCCCAGTGAGTCAGTCAGGCAATCGTATTTATTGAGCACATACTGTGTGCAAAGCACTGCACTAAGCGCTTAGGAGAGTGCAATATAACAAAGCTGGTAGACACAGTCCCTTCCCACAACAAGTTTACAGTATAGAAGGAGAGACAACTACTCGTGTAAATAATATAATAATAATGACATTATAATAACATTATTCTGCGGTGGTTATGGCCACTACAGAATACCAGCCACCCAGGGATAGTCGTTATTATCTGATGCATTGACAATCCAATGAATCTTTAAAAGATATCAAAACGGATGAAGAAGCTGTGGCCTCTCTACTACCAGATGAATTTTTTTTTAAAGAATTCAGGTTCATTTATAAAAACACCAAAGATATTGATGGAGAGAGGAGTTCAGTGCAATAAAGAGATTTTTGGAAGACACTGAAAGAAGGGAAGTACTATAAGGGATGTTATGAAGACAAGAGGAAGGCAGTTGTTCAATCCAAATTAGAAAAAAATTATCCACCAAAATTGAAAAAAAACTCACTTCCACGGTCAGCAGAATAAGCTTCCTTCATTCAACAAAGGTTCATTTGTTCATTGTCGTATTTATTGAGTGCTAACTGTGTAGGGCACTGTACTAAGCGCTTGGAAAGTACAATTCAGCAATAAGGAGAGACAATCCCTGACCGGGTTTACAATCCAGGTTCGTAATCAAGTTGCCGCTTCTCATTGAGTTAATATTGTGAAGTTGTGTTTTGAATTATTTTAACAAAGATTAAACAATAACTTAATGTTGCTTAATGAAACAATGCCTAGAGCATAAAGGAACTTACATTCTTTTCTCAGAAGTTTTGCTGCAGATCCCATGATTCGACCATTCAGGATACACCTCTATTTTCAAGGAAAACATCACAGCTGAACTGGGGGTTCATCTAGAAATTCAAACTTTCTCCTAAATACTTATCCAAATTAATTGCATCCCAAAACAAGCTTCCATGAGAATGTGAGCCTCCACTGGGGAAAAGAGATGCGGATTCTCGTTGTTATTGTTGCTGTGCTGTTTGAACTAATATAGTTCCCAGTACATTCCACTGATTGATTAATTATACCCAAGCCATTTATCGAAGATTCTGGCAGGAATTATTTGCTCCCTTTCAGTAAGTGTCTTACATTTGCAAGCAAATTCTAACGGTGGCAGATGTGGGAATTAGTGTGCCCTCATGGACAGAGCTCAGGCTTGGGAGTTAGAGGACTTGAATTCTAAACCTCAAAAATCTCCAGTGGCTACCAACCTATGCATCAAGCAAAAACTCCTCACTCAGCTTCAAGGCTGTCCATCCCCTCGCCCCCTCCTACCTCACCTCCCTTCTCTCCTTCTCCAGCCCAGCCCGCACCCTCCGCTCCTCGGCCTCTAACCTCCTCACCGGGCCTCGTTCTCGCCTGTCCCGCCGTCGACCCCCGGCCCACGTCCTCCCCCTGGCCCGGAATGCCCTCCCTCCGCACATCCGCCAAGCTAGCTCTCTTCCTCCCTTCGAAGCCCTACGGAGAGCTCACCTCCTCCAGGAGGCCTTCCCAGACTGAGCCCCCTCTTTCCTCTCCTCCTCCCCATCCCCCCACCCTACCTCCTTCCCCTCCCCACAGCACCTGTATATATGTTGATTGATTACTCTATTTATTCCTCCCCATCCCCCCCGCCCTACCTCATTCCCCTCCCCACAGCACCTGTATATATGTTTGTACAGATTGATTACTCTATTTATTTTACTTGTACATATTTACTATTCTATTTATTTGATTTTGTTAATATGTTTTGTTTTGTTGTCTGTCTCCCCCTTCTAGACTGTGAGCCCGCTGTTGGGTAGGGACCATCTCTATATGTTGCCAGCTTGTACTTCCCAAGCGCTTGGTACAGTGCTTTGCACACAGTAAGCGCTCAATAAATACGATTGAATGAATGAATGAATAAACCTTGTGTCACCAATTATGTGCTGTGTGGCCTTGGGCAAATCACTCTCCGTGCCTCAGTTACCTTATCTGTAATTGTCTGTGGGACCGGAGTGTGTCCAATCTGATTATCTGGTATCTACCTAAGAGAAGTAGTGTGGCTCAGTGGAGAAGAGCCTGGGCTTTGGAGTCAGAGGTCATGGGTTCAAACCCCGGCTCCGCCAATTGTCAGCTGTGTGACTTTGGGCAAGTCACTTCACTTCTCTGGGCCTCAGTTACCTCATCTGTAAAATGGGGATTGAGACTGTGAGCCCCCCGTGGGACACCCTGATCACCTTGTATCTTCCCCAGCACTTAGAACAGTGCTTGGCACATAGTAAGGGCTTAACAAATACCATCATTATTGTTATTATTATTCTCTGGGCCTCAGTTACCTCACCTGTAAAAGGGGGATTGAGACTGTGAGCCCCCCGTGGGACAATCTGATCACCTTGTAACCTCCCCAGCACTTAGAACAGTGCTTTGCACATAGTAAGTGCTTAATAAATGCCATTATTATTATTATTATTATTACCTCAGCACTTGGTTCAGTTGCCCAGAATAGAGTAAGGACTTAACCAATACCATAAAAAAGTTTGATTCATTCATTCAATCATATTTATTGAGCGCTTACTGTGTGCAGAGCACTGTACTAAGCGCTTGGGAAGTACAAGTTGGCAACATATAGAGACGGTCCCTACCCAACAGTGGGCTCACAGTCTAGAAGATAATAATGGCATTTGTTAAGCGCTTAACTATGTGCAAAGCACTGTTCTAAGCGCTGGGGGATATGAGGTGATCAGGTTGTTCTGCGCGGGGCTCACAATCATCATCCCCATTTTACAGATGAGGTCACTGAGGCTCTGAGAAGTGAAGTGACTTGCCCAAGGTCACACAGCAGACATGTGGCGGAGCCAGCATTCGAACCCACGACCTCTGACTCCAAAGCCCGGGCTCTTCCCACTGAGCCACGCTGGCGAGGTTGGACGGGACACCAATCTGGGCTGTCCCAATCTGGTCTTAATTCCTTAATTGTGGAATTCCCGCTGCTATTCGGCTATCTTCCGTGGTGCTGAAAACCGTTGGGTAGGGACTGTCTCTATATGTTGCCAACTTGTACTTCCCAAGCGCTTAGTACAGTGCTCTGCACACAGGAAGCGCTCAATAAATACGATTGATCGATTGATTGAAAGCATCGTCCAGTTAGTTCTGAGGGGGCACTTAGCGAAATCCAAAATATTCAGGAATTAGGCCTAACCAATTAGACTGTGAGCCCACTGTTGGGTAGGGACTGTCTCTATATGTTGCCAATTTGTACTTCCCAAGCGCTTAGTACGGTGCTCTGCACATAGTAAGTGCTCAATAAATACGATTGATGATTACCGCTTGGTAATTCTGAGTTTCCCCTCTCAGTCCTGGAGAGTTTCCAGTCCTCTACTAGTCTCGGGTACGGGAGGGAGAGTCAAGCGGTCCTTATTTCTATTTCTAGCTGGGCCAGCGACTAGCGAGGGACGGGCAACCCGCGACAAGTCAAAATCCGTGAGAGTCAAGGGTGGAGACTCAGTTTGCCTGCACGGAAGGAGGCCATGATAAATGCCTTCCGTATTTTTACCGAGAAAACCTTGCGGATCCACCGCCAGAACGATTGCGGATGGAGGTGTATCACGGAAAGAGGCCATGATAAATGAGAAGCAGCATGAGAAGCATGAGAAGCATGAGCAGCAGCAGCATGAGAAGCAGCGTGGCTCAGTGGAAAGAGAATGGGTTTAGAGCCAGAGGTCATGGGTTCAAATCCCGGCTCTGCCAATTACCAGCTGTGTGACTTTGGGCAAGTCACTTCACTTCTCTGGGCCTCAGTTACCTCATCTGTAAAATGGGAATCAATCAATCAATCAATCATCAATCAATCGTATTTATTGAGCGCTTACTATGTGCAGAGCACTGTACTAAGCGCTTGGGAAGTACAAATTGGCAACACATAGAGACAGTCCCTATCCAACAGTGGGCTCACAGTCTAAAAGGGGGAGACAGAGAACAGAACCAAACATACCAACAAAATAAAATAGGATAGAAATGTACAAGTAAAATAAATAAATAAATAAATAAATAGAGTAATAAATATGTTTAATAAATATGTTAAGACTGTGAGCCCCACGTGAGACAACCTGATCACCTTGTAACCTCCCCAGCACTTAGAACAGTGCTTTCCACATAGTAAGCGCTTAATAAATGTCGTCATTATTATTATTATTATTATTATTATTATTACAAATGCCTTCCGTATTTTTACCAATCAATCAATCAATCGTATTTATTGAGCGCTTACTGTGTGCAGAGCACTGGACTAAGCGCTTGGGAAGTACAAGTTGGCAACATATAGAGACGGTCCCTACCCAACCGTGGGCTCACAGTCTAAAAGAAAACTCTACGGATCCACCGCCAGAACGATCGCAGATGGAGGTGTATCGCGGAAGGAGGCCATGATAAATGCCTTCCATATTTTTACCAATCAATCAATCAATCAATCAATTGTATTTATTGAGCGCTTACTGTGTGCAGAGCACTGTACTAAGCGCTTGGGAAGTACAAGTTGGCAACATATAGAGACGGTCCCGACCCAACGGTGGGCTCACGGTCTAAAAGAAAACTCTACGGGTCCACCGCCAGAACGATCGCGGATGGAGGTGTATCGCGGAAGGAGGCCATGATAAATGCCTTCCGTATTCTTACCAATCAATCAATCAATCAATGAATCGTATTTATTGAGCACTTACTGTGTGCAGAGCACTGTACTAAGCGCTTGGGAAGTACAAGTTGGCAACATATAGAGACGGTCCCGACCCAACAGTGGGCTCACAGTCTAAAAGAAAACTCTACGGATCCACTGCCAGAATGATCGCGGATGGAGGTGTATCCCGGCTCTCCCCACGTGTCTGCTGTGTGATCTTGGGCCAGTCGCTGAACTTCTCTGAGCCTCAGTTACCTCATCTGTTTCTTTCTCAAACCAATGCGGATGGAGGTGGGGCGCCCACTGTTGGGTAGGGACTGTCTCTATATGTTGCCAACTTGTACTTCCCAAGCGCTTAGTACAGTGCTCTGCACACAGTAAGTGCTCAATAAATACGATTGATGATGATGATGATGATGAGATGTGTCCTTGGAGCCTCTGTGACATGGAAACAACTCGACAACAGAAGACAAGACAATTATGAGTTCAATGGATTCTCCTCGTTAAATGATTATTGCGTTCCATGAATCTTGTTGAATTGCCAATTCATATCAAAGCACGGGCTTTGGAGTCAGAGGTCATGGGTTCAAATCCCGGCTCCACCAGTTCAATCAATCGTATATTTATTGAGCACTTACTGTGTGTACAAGTGTACAAGCGTACAAGTGTACTATAAGTACTGTGAACCCACTGTTGGGTACGGACTGTCTCTATATGTTGCCAACTTGTACTTCCCAAGCGCTTAGTACAGTGCTCTGCACACAGTAAGTGCTCAATAAATATGATTGATTGATTGATTGTACTGTGTGTACAAATACACTGTACTAAGCGCTTGTCAGCTGTGTGACTTTGGGCAAGTCACTTCACTTCTCTGGGCCTCAGTTCCCTCATCTGTAAAATGGGGATTAAGACTGTGAGCCCCCCATGGGACAACCTGATCACCTTGTAACCTCCCCAGCGCTTAGAACAGTGCTTTGCACATAGTAAGCACTTAATAAATGCCATTATTATTAATATTATTATCTAGGAAAGTAAGTCACAAACAACACCTCCTAAAAGTCCATCCTCATTCATAGAGGACCTCACGTCCTCATAGAGAAGCAGCATGGCCCAGTGGAAAGAGCCCGGGCTTAGGTGCCAGAGGTCATGGGTTCTAATTCTGGCTCCGCCACATGTCTGCTGCATGCCTTTGGGTAAGTCACTTAACTTCTCTGAGCTTCAGTTCCCTCATCTGTAAAATGGGGATTAAGACTGTGAGCCCCACATGGGACAACCTGATCACCTTGTATCCCTCCAGTGCTTAGAATAGTGCTTCGCACATAGTAAGCGCTTAACAAATGCCATTATTATTATTATTATTATTATTATTATTATTAATGGGTCAGTGGAAAGAGAAGCAGCATGGCTCAGTGGAAAGAGCTCGGGCTTTGGAGTCAGAGGTCATGGGTTCAAATCCCAGCTCCGCCAATTGTCAGCTGTGTGACTTTGGACAAGTCACTTCACTTCTCTGGGCCTCCGTTACCTCATCTGTAAAATGGGGATTAAGACTCACATCCAAGCCGTCACCAAAACCTGCCGGTCTCAGCTCCGCAACATTGCCAAGATCCGCCCTTTCCTCTCCATCCAAACCGCTACCCTGCTCATTCAAGCTCTCATCCTATCCCGTCTGGACTACTGCACTAGCCTTCTCTCTGATCTCCCATCCTCGTGTCTCTCTCCACTTCAATCCATACTTCATGCTGCTGCCCGGATTATCTTTGTCCAGAAACGCTCTGGACATATCACTCCCCTCCTCAAAAACCTCCAATGGCTACCGATCAATCTGCGCATCAGGCAGAAACTCCTCACCCTGGGCTTCAAGGCTGTCCATCCCCTCGCCCCCTCCTACCTCCCCTCCCTTCTCTCCTTCTCCAGCCCAGCCCGCACCCTCCGCTCCTCCGCCGCTAATCTCCTCACCGTTAGGCCTCGCTCTCGCCTGTCCCGCCATCGACCCCCGGCCCACGTCCTCCCCCGGGCCTGGAATGGCCTCCCTCTGCCCATCCGCCAAGCTAGCTCTCTTCCTCCCTTCAAGGCCCTGCTGAGAGCTCACCTCCTCCAGGAGGCCTTCCCAGATTGAGCCCCTTCTTTCCTCTCCCCCTCGTCCCCCTCTCCATCCCCCCGCCTTACCGCCTTCCCCTCCCCACAGCACCTGTATATATGTATATATGGTTGTACATATTTATTACTCTGTTTATTTATTTATTTATTTATTTTACTTGTACATTTCTATCCTACTTATTTTTTTTTGTTGGTATGTTTGGTTCTGTTCTCTGTCTCCCCCTTTTAGACTGTGAGCCCACTATCGGGTAGGGACTGTCTCTATGTGATGCCAATTTGTACTTCCCAAGCGCTTAGTACAGTGCTCTGCACATAGTAAGCGCTCAATAAATACGATTGATTGATTGATTGATTGATTGACTGTAACCCCCCCGTGGGACAACCTGATTAGCTTGTAACCTCTCTAGCTCTTAGAACAGTGCTTTGCACACAGTAAGCGCTTAATAAATGCTATCATTATTAAAGGGCATGGGCTTTAGAGTCAGTGGTCATGGGTTCAAATCCCAGTTCCACCAATTGTCAGCTGTGTGACCTTGGATAAGTCACTTCACTTCTCTGGGCCTCCGTTACCTCATCTGTAAAATGGGGATTAAGACTGTAACCCCTCCGTGGGACAACCTGATTACCTTGTAACCTCTCTAGCTCTTAGAACAGTGCTTTGCACACAGTAAGTGCTTAATAAATGCTATCATTATTAAAGGACATGGGCTTTGGAGTCAGTGGTCATGGGTTCAAATCCCAGCTCCGCCAATTGTCAGCTGTGTGACTCTGGGCAAGTCACTTCACTTCTCTGGGCCTCCGTTACCTCATCTGTAAAATGGGGATTAAGAATGTAACCACCCCCGTGGGACAACCTGATTACCTTGTAACCTCTCTAGCTCTTAGAACAGTGCTTTGCACACAGTAAGCACTTAATAAATGCTATCATTATTAAAGAGCATGGGCTTTGGAGTCAGTGGTCATGGGTTCAAATCCCAGCTCCGCCAATTGTCAGCTGTGTGACTCTGGGCAAGTCACAACTTCTCTGGGCCTCAGTTACCTCATCTGTAAAATGGGGATTGACTGTGAGCCCCCCATGGGACAAACCGATCACCTTGTAACCTCCCCTAGAACAGTGCTTTGCACAAAGTAAGCACTTAATAAATGCCATTATTATTATTATTATTATTATTATTATTATTAATGCTAGCTATAATGACCTAGGTGCAGGGATAATGGAATCAGCCTGTCTGCTAGAGACCCTTGGGTAGCCTCTGCAGAGACTCAAATGGGAGGTTCAATCAATCAATCGTATTTATTGAGCACTTACTGTGTGCAGAGCACTGTACTAAGCGCTTGGGAAGGACAAGTTGGCAACATATAGAGACGGTCCCTACCCAACAGTGGCCTCACAGTCTAGAAGGGGGAACCTTCTAGGGGTTTCCTGTGTGACCTTGTGGGTGTCACTTAACTTCTCTGTGCCTGAAGTTTCGCCAAGTGTAAAATAGGGATTAAATGCCTGTTCCCCCTCCTGCTTAGACGGTGAGCCCCGTGTGGGGCAGGGGCTGTGTCCAAATTGATTAACTTGTACCTATTCCAGTGCTTAGAACAGTGCTTGACACATAGGAAGCACTTAATAAATGCCATTATTATTATTATTATTATTACTTAAAAATACTATAATAATAATAATAATTAACACCAATGATTGGTTGAGTTTTGAGGACCAGAAGGCTAGAAGTGCACCAAGGAATGGTTCAAGAAAGAGTTAGAGAGAAGATAATGATGACCTCACAGTGGAAGACTTCCAGGACAGGACAGATATTACTCTATTCATTTATTTATTACTCTATTTATTTTACTTGTACATGTCTATTCTATTTATTTTATTTTGTTAATACGTTTGGTTTTGTTCTCTGTCTCCCCCTTCTAGACTGTGAGCCCAGTGTTGGGTAGGGACCGTCTCTATATGTTGCCAACTTGTACTTCCCAAGCGCTTAGTACAGTGCTCTGCACACAGTAAGCGTTCAATAAAAACGATTGAATGAAATCATCATGATTATTATTATTATCATACAAGCTAATCAACTTGGACACAGTTTTGCAAGCTTGTTGTGGGCAGGGAATGTGCCCGCTTATTACAGTGTACTCTCCCAAGCGCTTAGTACAGTGCTCTGCACACAGTAAGTGTTCAATAAATACGATTGAATGAAATCATCATGATTATTATTATTATTATACTAAGTGCTGGGGTAGATACAAGCTAATCAACTTGACACAGTTTTGCAAGCTTGTTGTGGGCAGGGAATGTGTCTGCTTATTATAATGTACTCTCCCAAGTGCTTAGTACAGTGCTCTGCACACAGTAAGCATTCAATAAATACGATTGAATGAAATCATCATGATTATTATTATTATTATACTAAGTGCCGGGGTAGATACAAGCTAATCAACTTGGACACAGTTTTGCAAGCTTGTTGTGGGCAGGGAAAGTGCCTGCTTATTACAGTGTACTCTCCCAAGCGCTTAGTACAGTGTCCTGCCCACAGTAAGCACTCAATAAATACGATAAATACGATAAATAAATACGTCTCCCCCTTTTAGACTGTGAGCCCACTGTTGGGTAGGGACCGTCTCTATATGTTGCCAACTTGTACTTCCCAAGCGCTTAGTACAGTGCTCTGCACACACAGTAAGCGCTCAATAAATACGATTGATTGATTGATTGATTGATTGATAGGATGAATGAATGTTCCCACCTGGGGTTCACAGCCTTTCTCTTTATTTTACAAATGAGGTAAACGGCACAAAGTGAAGTGACTCGTCCAAGGTCACACAGCAGACAGATGGTGGAGGTGGGACTAGAACCCAGGTCCTTCTGGTTCCCAGGCCCGTGTCCTACGCACTAAGCCACACCGCTTCTCAATATATGCGTATTTAGCTGCCCGTCCTTCCTTCCCCTGAAAAAATAGTAATGATAATTAATAATAATGATAATAATGGTGGCATTTGTTAAGCACTTACTATTTGGCAAGCACTGTGGTACATAAAATGCAGATAGATTTCCCATCCCACATGGGATCACTGACTAAGGCTGGGGGATGACTTACACTTCCCCAGCTCTACGTGACTTCTATTTATTTTATTTTGTTCGTATGTTTGGTTTTGTTCTCTGTCCCACCCTTTTAGACTGTGAGCCCACTGTTGGGTAGGGACTGGCTCTATATGTTGCCAATTTGTACTTCCCAAGCGCTTAGTACAGTGCTCTGCACACAGTAAGCGCTCAATAAATACGATTGATGATGATGATGATGATGATGACGCAGGAACTGTCCCCGATTGGATTATCTTGTATCTTCCCCAATGCTTAGCCTAGCGTCTCGCACATAGTAAGCACTTAATCAACACCGCTAATTATTGAAGGCTTTTCAGCATCATCGGTCAACTATAGCCCCGGTCACGCAACCTAGGAAGCGGGGGAAAGACCCGAACGCTCTGGAATTTTTCCATGAGCGAATGCTCAGTTCATTCATTCATTCAATCGTATTTATTGAGCGCTTACTGTGTGCACAGCACTGTTCTAAGCGCTTGGGAAGTACAAGTCGGCAACATATAGAGATGGTCCCTACCCAGCAATGGGCTCAGTTACTGTCTTGCTGCTCCAACCTCCCTTATTTTCGCTAATGTTGGGAGTAGGATTAAGTAAAAATCCCAGTTGGATCCAGCCTCTACTCCATTCACACCTCAGTCACTTCACTTCTCTGTGCCTCAGTTCCCTCATCTGTAAAATGGGGATTGACCGTAAGCCCTCCGTGGGACAACCTGATCACTCTGTGGACTACCCAGAGCTTAGAACGGTGCTTTGCACATAGTAAGTGCTTAATAAATGCCATTATTATTATTATTATTATTATTATTATTATTATTATTCAAGTGGAGAAGCAGCATGGCTCAGTGGCAAGAATCCGGGCTTCGAAGTCAGAGGTCATGGGTTCTAATCCCTACTCCCCCACTTGTCAGCTGTGTGACTTCGGGCAAGTCACTTCACTTCTCTGGGCCTCAGTTCCCTCATCTGGAAAATGGGGATGAAGACTGTGAATTCCACGTGGGACAACCATGATTACCTTGTATCCCCTCCCCCAGTGCTTAGAACAGTGCTCGGCACATAGTAAGTGCTTAACAAATACCAACATCATTATTATTATTATTATTATTATTATTATTAAGTAAAATCCTCTGAGTTCATCTATTTTCAAGGCTGGCTGGAACCAGAATAACCTCCCAGTGCCTGCTTTTCACCTGTTTTCTTCTGTCCATTTCTTCCCCCTTCTAGACTCTGAGCCTGTTGTTGGGTAGGAAACATCCCTATATGTTGATTCATTCATTCAATCGTATTTATTGAGCACTTACTGTGTGCAGAGCACTGTAATAAACGCTTGGGAAGTACAAGTCGGCAACATATAGAGACGGTCCCTACCCAACAGCGGGCTCACAGTCTAGAAGGGGGAGACAGACAACAAAACATTAACAAAATAAAATAAATAGAATAAATATGTACAAATAAAATATATAAATAAATGGAGTAATAAATCCGTACAAACATATATACATATATACAGGTGCTGTGGATGGGGAAGGGGAGGAGGGGGAGAGGAAGGAAGGGGCTCAGTCTGGGAAGGCCATCTTCCCACCACAAAAAAAGACTTAAAAACCTGTAAGTGTATCTTCACACTTTTATGTTGCCAACTTGTACTTCCCAAGTGCTTAGTACAGTGCTCTGCACACAGTAAGTGCTCAATAAATACGAATGATTGATTGATTGATTGATTTACAAAGGATGGGCATTTCAATGTATAGTATTTCGTGGTTGCATTGAAAAGTGCCTCTAAAATGTTGTTCACAATAATTAGAGAGAAAATTTCCAGATCTTTTCATAGAATCAATCAGTCGTATTTATTGAGCGCTTACTGTGTGCAGAGCACTTTACTAAGCGCTTGGGACATACAAGGTGGCAACATATAGAGACAGTCCCTACCCAACAGTGGGCTCACAGTCTAAAAGAACCGAAACCCAAAGTATAATACAAAAACCTGTTTTAGCTCAAATAATATGGCTAGCCAAGCTCATATGTCAACAGTTCGTCTTCAAGTCATCAACATGAAAAGTGCTAACTGTAACGACGGTAAAAATGGATCCGTGACTGTGAAGATTGGTGAATTTGAGATTAAGATGGATTTTATGGACCATATGCAATGGGATATATTTTCCAAAAAGTGGTCAAACTACATAGACAGATATTATTACAAATTATTGAAATAACCAACCCATCTGCCTCTCAAAATACAGTAAAATATTGGGGAGTGTTTTTTGAATTTACAAATACCTATAAGAAATGCTAAAATTAGAGACGGCAAGAAATGCTTTTCCACCTTGTACTTCCCAAGCACTTAGTACAGTGATCTGCACACGGTAAGCGCTCGATAAATACGATTGAATGAATGAATGAATTTCCCGATTAGGAATCGGGACATCAATCAATCAATCAATCAATCAATCGTATTTATTGAGCGCTTACCGTGTGCGGAGCACTGTACTAAGTGCTTGGGAAGTACAAGTTGGCAACATTCTTAGTATTCCTTTTCCATCCTCAGAGAAAGTTTCCTACCTCAGTGCACGCGAAATAGAGTAAGATTAGTGCACTGTGGGAAGCAGCGTGGCTCAGTGGAAAGAGCCCGGGCTTTGGAGTCAGAGGTCATGGGTTCAAATCCCAGCTCCGCCAACTGTCAGCTGGGTGCCTCTGGGCAGGTCACTTCACTTCTTTGTGCCTCAGTGACCTCATCTGTAAGATGGGGCTTAAGACTGTGAGCCCCCCCGTGGGACAACCTGATCACCTTGTAACCTCCCCAGTGCTTAGAACAGTGCTTTGCACATAGTAAGCACTTAATAAATGCCATTATTATTATTATTGTGCAAACATTTTTCCTTCAACTCATCCCATGGGGAGCCTTGGCTTCCTTCCTCTTCTTTCCCAAAGGCTCCTTCTACAACCCTGTGGCCATCCAGAGTCGCAAAGCCTAAATCTGAGACAGGGGCGGCTGAGGGCGGAAGTTTCTGTGAGGAATTTCACTTTATTTTTAACTCACGGAGATGCTCCCAAGTGCTTAGAATTGTGCTCGGCACCAGAAGATGTTCAATACTTCTCAATGCTCCATGCTTCTAGACCGTGAACCCGCTGTTGGGTAGGGACCGTCTCTATATGTTGCCGACTTGTACTTCCCAAGCGCTTAGTACAGTGCTCTGCACACAGGAAGCGCTCAATAAATACGATTGAATCAATGAATGAATAAAAGTTAATGATTGATTGATACAGTCAAATGATCCATTACCAAAAACCTACTTGCTTACCTTAGCCAGATAGTACAAGCTATCCAAACTGTTTCGAGAATGGGATCTGGATAAATCACTTTAGTAAAGTGCTAAGCGCTTAGTACAGTGCTCTGCACACAGTAAGCGCTCAATAAATACGATTGAATGAATAAAATAAATGACTACAGTGGCATTTGTTAAGTTCTTACGATGTGCCAAACGCTTTTCTAAGCACTGAGGTAGATAACAGATATTCAGGCCAGATACGTCTCCATCCCACATGGGGCTCTATCAATTAATCATCCTATTATATTTATTGAGCACTTATTGTGTGCAGAGCCTTTGGGCAAGTCACTTCACTTCTGTGCCTCAGTTACCTCATCTGTAAAATGGGGATTAAGATTGCGAGCCCCACGTGGGACAACCTAATCACCTTATATCCCCCCAGCACTTAGAACAGTGCTTTGCATGTAGTAAGCGCTTAACAAATACTATCATTATTCAGCGCTTAGAACAGTGCTTTGCACATAGTAAGTGTTTAATAAATGACATCATTATTATTTCAGAATAACAGAGTTGGTAGATACATACATTCATTCATTCATTCATTCAATCATATTTATTGAGTGCTTACTGGGTGCAGAGCACTGTACTAAGCGCTTGGGAAGTACAAGTAGGTAACATAGAGAGACGATCCCTACCCAAAAACGGGCTCAGAGTCTAGAAGGGGGAGACGGACAACAAAACAAAACACATAGACAGGTATCAAAATCATCAGAATGGATTAAAGCTATCTGCACATCATTAACAAATTAAATAGTAAATATGCACAAGTAATAAATAGAGTAATAAATCTGTAAAAATTCATTCATTCATTCATTCAATCATATTTATTGAGTGCTTACTGTGTGCAGAGCACTGTACTAGGCACTTGGGAAGGACAAGTTGGCAACATCTAGAGATGGTCCCTACCCAACAACAGGCTCACAGTCTAGAAGGGGGAGACAGACAACAAAACGTATTAACAAAATAAAATAAATGGAATAAATATGTACAAATAAAATAGAGTAACAAATATGTACAAACATATATACATATATACAGGTGCTGTGGGGAGGGGAAGGAGGTAGGGCGGAGGGGTTACATGCTCTGCTCATAACGAGCCGGCTCTCAGTTGACGAGGGAGGGAGAACAAGGTATTGAATTCCCATTTTACAGATGAGGAAATGGAGGCACATAAAGAATTTACATGACTTATAAAAGGTTACACAACAGGTAAGTGGTAGAGCTAGGTTTCGATCTCAGGTCCTCTAATAGCACGGCATAGTGGATAGAGCACGGGCTTGGGAGACAGAAGGTCATGAGTTCTAATGCCGGCTCTGCCACTAGTCTACTGTGTGGCCTTGGGCAGGTCACTTCACTTCTCTGGGCCTCAGTTCCCTCATCTGTAAAATGGGGATTGAGACAGTGAGTCCCATGTGGGACAGGGACCCAATTTGCTTATAAACACCCCAGTGCTTAGTACTGTGCCTGGAACATAGTAACACATAACAAACACAATTATTATTATTATTGAAGAAATAACCAGTCAATGGTATATATTGAGCACTTACTGGGGCAGAGCACAATACTAAGGCCTCGGGAGAGTCCACAACAGTAGTGTTGGTTGTTGGCAATGTTCTAATCCCCACTTCGTCACTTGTCTGCTGTGTGATCTTGGGCAAGTCACTTCACTTCTCTGCGCCTCAGTTCCCTCACCTGTAAAATGGGGATTGAGAATGTGAGCTCCCTCTCTCTGATCATAACCTTCTCACCTGCCTCTGCCTCAATCAATCAATCAATCGTATTTATTGAGCGCTTACTGTGTGCAGAGCACTGTACTAAGCGCTTGGGAAGTACAAGCTGGCAACATACAGAGACGGTCCCTATCCAACAACGGGCTCACAGTCAAGAAGGGGGAGACAGACGACAGAACAAAACATGTGGACAGGTGTCAGGTCATCAGAATAAATAAAAATAAAGCTACATGGACATTATTACCAAAATAAATAGAATCACACTCCTCTCCCCTGTAAATCTACATTACTCCCTCACAGAGACCTCCGCTCTCTCGACCCCATCCATCTTTCTGAGCGCCTCACACCCCACCTTGCCTCCCTTTCCTCTCTACCCAATCTTGATGACCAGATTACTAGCGCTTAGTACAGTGCTCTGCACACAGTAAGCGCTCAATAAATATGATTGAATGAATGAATGAATTACTGCTCTCAACTCTACCCTCTCTACTCAGTTCAACTCGCTCGCTCCCCTTTCCCTTCGCCACTCTTGTACCATTAACCCACAGCCTTGGATCACTCCCACTGTCTGCCCCCTTCGCACTTATGCTCAAACTGCTGAACGCTGCTGGCAAAAGTCTAAACACCAAGCCAAGCTTGTTCACTGCAAGTTTATCCTTTCCTGCCTTAACTCTGCCCTCTCTACTGCCAGGCAAAACTATTTCTCCTCCGTTATTGACACCCATGCCCATCATCCCCGACAGCTCTTCCGTACATTTAACTCCCTTCTCAGGTCCCCTGTTCCTCCCTCTCCTCCATCCCTCACCCTCAACGATCTGGCCTCCTACTTCATTAGTAAAATTAACTCCATCAGGTCTGAGCTCCCCAAAGTCAATCCTTCCCCTTCTCCAAACGCCCCCCTCAACCCTCTCCACTACTCTCCCATCCTACCCAGAAGTATCTTCAGATGAGATCTCCTCCCTCCTCTCAAGTGCTTCTCCGGCCACCTGTGCTTCTGACCCCATTCCCTCTCATCTTATGAAATCTCTCGCCCCTTCCCTCCTCCCCTCCTTAACTTCCATCTTCAACCGCTCATTCTCCACTGGTTCCTTCCCCTCTGCCTTCAAACATGCCCACATCTTCCCCATCCTAAAAAACCCTCTCTTGACCCCACCTCCCCTTCTAGTAATCACCCTATCTCCCTCCTACCCTTCCTTTCCAAACTCCTAGAATGAGTCGTCTACACTCGCTGCCTCGAATTCCTCAACACCAACTCTCTCCTTGACCCCTTCCAATCTGGCTTCCATTCACTCCACTCCACCGAAACTGCCCTCTCAAAGGTCACCAATGACCTCCTTCTTGCCAAATCCAACGGCCCCTACTCTGTCCTAATCCTTCTCGACCTCTCAGCTGCCTTCGACACTGTGGACCACCCCCTTCTCCTCAACACGCTATCCGACCTTGGCTTCACAGACTCCGTCCTCTCCTGGTTCTCCTCTTATCTCTCCGGCCGTTCATTCTCAGTCTCTTCTGCAGGCTCCTCCTCCCCCTCCCATCCCCTTACTGTAGGGGTTCTTCAAGAGTCAGTTCTTGGTCCCCTTCTGTTCTCTATCTACACTCACTCCCTTGGTGAACTCATTCACTCCCACGGCTTCAACTATCATCTGTACGCTGATGACACCCAAATCTACATCTCTGTCCCTGCTCTCTCTCCCTCCCTTCAGGCTCATGTCTCCTCCTGCCTTCAGGACATCTCCATCTGGATGTCTGCCCGCCATCTAAAACTCAGTATGTCCAAGACTGAACTCCTTATCTTCCCTCCCAAACCCTGCCCTCTCCCTGACTTTCCCATCACTGTAGACAGCACTACCATCCATCCCGTCTCACAAGCCTGCAACCTTAGTGTCATCCTCGACTCCTCTCTCTCGTTCACCTCTCACATCCAATCCGTCACCAAAACCTGCCAGTCTCACCTCTGCAACATTGCCAAGATCCGCCCTTTCCTCTCCATCCAAACCACTACCTTGCTGGTTCAATCTCTCATCCCATCCCGACTGGATTACTGCATTTGCCTCCTCTCTGATCTCCCATTCTCCTGTTTGTACGCAGCTGCCCAGATCATCTCTGTGCAGAAACGCTCTGGGCATGTTACTTCCCTACTCAAAAATCTCCAGTGGCAGCCTGTCAACCTACGCATCCAGCAAAAACTCCTCACTCTTGGCTTCAAGGCTGTCCATCACCTCGCCACCTCCTACCTCACCTCCCCACCTCCTACCTCACCTCCCTTCTCTCCTTCTCCAGCCCAGCCCGCACCCTCCGCTCCTCCACTGCTGATCTCCTCACCGTACCTCGCTCTCGCCCGTCCCGCCATCGACCCCCGGCCCACGTCATCCCCTGGGCCTGGAATGCCCTGCCTCTGCACATCCGCCAAGCTAGCTCTCTTCCTCCCTTCAAAGCCCTACTGACAGCTCACCTCCTCTAAAAGGCCTTCCCAGACTAAGCCCCCTTTTTCCTCCCCTCCTCCCCATCCCCCTGCCCTACCTCTTTCCCCTCCCCACAGCACCTGTATATATGTTCGTACAGATTGATTACTCTATTTATTTTACTTGTATATATTTACTAATCTATTTTGTTAATGATGTGCATTTCACTTTAATTCTATTTGTTCCGACGACTTGCCACCCGTCCACATGTTTTGTTTTGTTGTCTGTCTCCCCTTTCTAGACTGTGAGCCTGTTGTTCAGTAGGGACCGTCTCTATATGTTGCCAACTTGTACTTCCCAAGTGCTTAGTACAGTGCTCTGCACCCAGTAAGCGCTCAATAAATACGATTGAATGAATGACAGGGACTGGGTCTAACCCAATTTGTTGGTCTCCACCCCAGAACTTAGTACAGCGCTTGGCACATAGTAGACACTCAGTAAATACCGTAATTATTAATTATTATTATTAGACCTTTTCCCTGTCTTCAGGGAGTTTACAATCTAGTGGAGGGGCTCACGTCAGCTTCTGAAGGGCAATCTCACAGGGCAGGCCTCTCCTTGTCAGTGCCACCTGACCTGAGGGCACACCTGGTTGTTTACCCGTTGTTGTGCGGAAAGTTTAGGAAATGTTAATGATTTCCTTTACAGTAGCCTCATTTGCTTTGGATGATGTAATATTTGCGCAGAGCCAGAGGGACATTTGGAAAACGATTCTGGTCACTGTGACCTCAGCTACGGGGCCATAACCTCACAGCCCATGTGCCCAAAACCTGGGCCAAAGGGGAGGCCCGGGAGAAAGAGAGTTGGGCCTTTAGGGACGGGAATGAGGTGACTTGTGAGGCCCAAGGCCTTTGGGAAGAGTTAACTCCAACGCCAAACTCCAACCCTGACTCTCACACTGGGTGGTATGGCTTTACCAGGCAACTGATCGCCGGAGAATGGCTATTAGCAGGTCAGCCCTCAAAGGATCAGTCAATCAGTCGGTGGCATTTATTGAGTGCTTCCTATGTGCAGAGCACTGTCCTAAGCACTTGGGAGAGAACGATACAACAGAACAAGCAGACTCGTTCCCTGCCCGTTACGAGCTAAAAGAAAAGTTCAAGTAGAGAAGCAGCATGGCGTAATGGACAGAGCAAGGGCTGGGAGCCAGAAGATCGTGGGTTCTAATCATCAATCATCAATCGTATTTATTGAGCGCTTACTATGTGCAGAGCACTGTACTAAGCGCTTGGGAAGTACAAATTGGCAACATGCCACGTGTCTGCTGCGTGACAACTTTGGGCAGTCACTTCACTTCTCCGGCCCTCAGTTCCCTCATCAGTGAAATGGGGATTGCCACCGTGAGCTCCATGTGGGACGGGGACTGCGTCCGACCTGATCTGCTCATATCCTCCCCCCACCTCAGCTCTTAGTACAGCGCTTGGCATATAGTAAGCGCTTAACAAATACCACAATTATTAAATCAATACAAATTCTCCAGGTGGTGCTGGGCAGCGAAGTCACAGGCCTGCCAGGAGGACAAACTCCCCCAACGCCAGAATGGTTTGGGTCATTTGGGGAAGAGGCTACCCCCCTACTAATAGCGGGAGAGCACCACCCCCATGGAGGTGGATCCAAAATCCCCCGTGGGCAGAGAAAAGAGAAATCAAGAAATGAACAGCTTCCCATTGGTCCCGAGGTGTTGCCTGCCTGCTTCTCTGAGATCCATCTGCAAGAGATCTTCATGGGGTAAATGCTTTTCTCTTTACCAAAATTATCCTCAGGGTAATTCATTCATTCATTCAATCGCATTTATTGAGCGCTTACCGTGTGTAGAGCAATGTACTAAGCGCTTGGGAAGTACAAGTTGGCAACATATAGAGACGGTCCCTACCCAACAGCGGGCATAAAGGAAGCTAGAGCAGACTAACGATGATCATTGTCATTGGGGATTCTTTTAGACTAAACCCGAGCCCACTGTTGGGTAGGGACCATCTCAATATGTTGCCAACTTGTACTTCCCAAGCGCTTAGTACAGTGCTCTGCACACAGTAAGCACTCAATAAAAACGATTGAATGAATGAATGAATCTTTTCCCCGAGACTGAGAAAATGACTAAACCCTCATTTTCCCAATCCCTTCTGCGTCGCCCTGACTTTCTCCCTTTATTCACCACTCTCCTTCCCCCAGCCCCACGTCCCTTATGTATATACAAGTAATTTATCTATATTTATTAATATCCGTCTCTCCCTCTAGACTGTAAGCTCATTGTGGGCAGGGAATGTGTCTGTTATATTGTTGTGTGGTACTCACCCAGCGTTTAGTAGAGTGCTCTGCTCACAGTAAGCGCTCAGTAAATACAACTGATTGATTGAGAAGAAAGCGCGGGGCACCTGCCTTCTGTTATTCAAATCTTCAGCTTGGCTCCAACCATCTCAACTCTTGGTAAACTTGACTTTACTACTTTCTGTCGTGATGTCTTTCCATTGGTGTGACTAATTAAATTCCGATTTTGATCATTACTTTGTTTGGAAGTCTGGTCTATTTATTTATTTATTTTATTTGTACATATTCATTCTATTTATTTTATTTTGTTAATATGTTTTGTTTTGTTGTCTGTCTCCCCCTTCTAGACTGAGCCCCCTGTTGGGTAGGGACCGTCTCTATATGTTGCCGACTTGTACTTCCCAAGCGCTTAGTACAGTGCTCTGCACACTGTAAGCGCTCAATAAATACAATTGAATGAATGAATGAACGGTGCTTTGCACATAGTAAGCGCTTAATAAATGCCATTTTTATTATTATTATCACCCTGGATGGAGTTCCCGAATTTCCTTCCTTTAGCGGTCCCAAATATAGGGCAGCTGATTCTGATCCTCGTTTTGCTTGCAACAAGAAAGAGTCCTAAATTTTGATCTCCTGAGGAAAAAGGCTTGGTGGAGTCTAATAGTTTGGGTCAGATTCCTTGCTCCTGAGATTAATCTGGATCAGGGAGGGGAATGAGATCACAAGTGCCAACAGAGGGTAGAGAATAACGCAAGAGGAGGTACAATGTGAGCCGGGGAGGGTATCCCATTCATCCTTAAACTATAGAAAGCCCTGGAAATTTAGGGATCCCACCTAAAGCGCTGACACTGGAACTGCTTTGGGGGTTCTGGTCCCAGAGATGAGAGTTTACGGTGAGTAGGGACTGTGTCTCCCCATTTTGTTGTATTCCCCAAGCGCTTAATACAGTACACTGCACACAGTAGGAACTTAGTAAATGTCACTGATGGATTGGTGAGAAGCAGCACGGCTTAGAGAAAAGAGCATGGGCCTAGGAATCAGAAGGACCTGGGTTCTAATCCCAGCTCTGCCACTGGCCTGCTGTGTGACCTTGGGTAAGTCACTTCTCTGTGTCTCAGTTCCCTCATCTGTATAATGGGGACTGAGACTGGGAGCCCCATGCGGGACAGAGACTATGTCTGACCCAATTCGCTTGTATCCATCCCAGTGCTTAGTACAGCTGGCACATAGTAAGTACTTAACAAATACCATCATTAATTAATTAACTGTTGTGGGGTGGGGGGAGTTCACTGCCTTACAAATAATGACCTTTCCAGTTTCCCCGATCACTGCTGAAAAACACCTATGGGAACCCCTGAGTTTGAAACTTTACAGATATTTATATCAGCACTTCCTCCCCCCATGTTAAAAGCCCCAAAGGAGGTTTGGGAGGGAGGGAGGAGGGAAGGATGGAAGGAGGGAAGGACAGAGGAAAGGAAGGAAGGAAGGGAGGGAGGAAGGGAGGGAGGAAGGGAGGGAAGGGACGAGGGAGGGAAGGAGGAGGGAAGGAGGGAAGGAAGGGAGGGAAGGAAGGAGGGAAGGAGGAAGGAAGGAAGGAAGGAGGGAAGGAAGGGAGGGAGGGAGGAGGGAAGGACAGGAAAGGAAGGATAGGAAAGGAAGGATAGGAAAGGAAGGAAGGAAGGAAGGAAGGAAGGAAGGAAGGGAGGGAGGAAGGGAGGGAGGAAGGGAGGGAGGAAGGGAGGGAGGAAGGGAGGGAAGGGACGAGGGAGGGAAGGAGGAGGGAAGGAGGGAAGGAAGGGAGGGAGGGAAGGAGGGAAGGAGGAAGGAAGGAAGGAAGGAGGGAAGGAAGGGAGGGAGGGAAGGAGGGAAGGAGGAAGGAAGGAAGGAGGGAGGGGGAGGGGAGGAGGGGAGGAGGAGAGGAAGAGAGGAGAGGAGGAGGAGGAGAGGAAGGGAGGAGGAGAGGAGGAGAGGAGGAGAGGAGGGAGGGAGGAAGGAAGGAAGGAAGGGAGAAAGGAAGGAAGGGAAGAAGGAAGGGAGGAGGGGAGGGAGGAGGGAGGGAGGAGGGAGGGAAGGAGGGAGAGAAGTAAGGAGGGAAGGAAGGAGGGAAGGAGGCTCTCTCTTCCCTCTTTGTCTCTCTCCATCTCTCTGCTCTCTATCTCTCATCTCTCGTCTCTCATCTTTCATCTCTCTCACCTCTTTATCCCAGACTGAGCCCCCTCCTTCCTCTCCCCCTCTTCCCGCCTTACCTCCTTCCCCTCCCCACCACACCTGTATATATGTATATATGTTTGTACAGATTTATTACTCTATTTATTTTACTTGTACATATTTATTCTATTTATTTTATTTTGTTAATATGTTTTGTTTTGCTGTCTGGCTTCCCCTTCTAGACTGTGAGCCCGCTGTTGGGTAGGGACCGTCTCTATATGTTGCCAACTTGTACTTCCCAAGCGCTTAGTACAGTGCTCTGCACACAGTAAGCGCTCTATGGAAGGAAGGAAGGAAGGAAGGAAGGAAGGAAGGAAGGAGAAAGAGAGAGACAGAAACGAAGAGGCAGCAAGGCCTAATGGAAAGAGCGTGGGCTTGGGAGTCAGAAGGACCTGGGTTCTAATACCAGTTCTGCCACACTGGTCTGCTGTGTGACCTTGGGCAAGTCACTTCTCTGTGTCTCAGTTCCCTCATCTGTAAAATGGGGACTAAGATTGGGAGCCCCATGCGGAACAGGGACTGTGTCTGACCCAATTCGCTTGTAGGACCCATGTGTGACCTGGGTATCTTGTAGCTACCCCAGTGCTTAGGGACAGTGCCTGGCACATAATAAGCACTTAACAAATACATTATTATCATTATTATCAGTTGAGCCCATTGTTGGGTAGGGATTGTCTCTATTTGTTGCCGAATTGTACTTCCTAAGAGCTGAGTCCAGTGCTCTGCACACAGTAAGCGCTCAATAAATACGATTGAATGAATGAGTGAATAGAATCACCGGGACAGGTCAGTGTGAACAAAGATGCAAAGGTCCTGCTCTGTACAAGATCATTTTTAATTATAATCCTTTAGAGAGGTTCCTCAAAATAAATCTCAATTCAACTCCTTCATTTGCCCATGCTTTACTCATACTTCACATTCTTAAGAAGTAGCGTGGCTCAATGGGAAAACCCAGGGCTTGGGAGTCAGGGGTCATGGGTTCAAATCCCGCTGTGCCACTTGTCAGCTGTGTGACTTTGGGGAAGTCATTTAAGTTCTCTGGGCCTCAGTTCCCTCATCTGTAATATGGGGATGAAGACTGAGCCCCATGTGGGACAACGTGATCACCTTGTATCCTCCCCAGTGCTTAGAATAGTGTTTTGCACATAGTAAGTGCTTAATCAATCGTATTTATTGAGCGCTTACTGTGTGCAGAGCACTGTACTAAGCGCTTGGGAAGTACAAGTTGGCAACATATAGAGACAGTTCCTACCCAACAGTGGGTTCACAGTCTAAAAGACTGTGATGGCTTAATAAACACCATCATTATTATTATTATTAAAATTTTGCTTTTAGAGCTCTCAGTAATGCAAGCAGTGACAAATACGTTTGAATTTCTTGGAACTGCATATTCACAGGTCAAAATTAACAATAATAATAATAATGATGGCATTTATTAAGCACTTACTATGTGCAAAGCACTGTTCTAAGCACTGGGGAGGTTACAAGGCAATCAGGTTGTCCCACGGGGGGCTCACAGTCTTAATCCCCATTGAACAGATGAGGGAACTGAGGCCCAGAGAAGTGAAGTGACTTGCCCAAAGTCACACAGCTGACAATTGGCGGAGCCGGATTTGAACCCATGACTTCTGACTCCAAAGCCCGGGCTCTTTCCACTGAGCCACGCTGCTTCTCAGCCCAGCGGAGACCTCCTTGTCTTTCTGACGATTGGAATTTGAAATTCGGGGTGGATTTGGGGGCACTGCGTCGTCGACACTCTCAGATAGACAAGTGAGCGTCTACGAGCAATTCGAATGAGCCTCCCTCAGCGCTCCCGTGCTCCTCTTTGTGAGCACTTCACACGGGATGCTCCTTTCACCCTCGGCCACTTTTCAAGGCGTCCAAACAGCACGCAACATACCCACCCTATCCTGGAAGCTGTTCTAAAGATTTCACATGTGGGATCCCCATACGAAGCTAGTAACACATCAATCAATCAATCAATCGTATTTATTGAGCGCTTACTGCGTGCAGAGCACTGTACTAAGCGCTTGGGAAGTACAAGTCAGCAACAGAGACGGTCCCTACCCAACAACGGGCTCGAAGTCCTTTGCACTTACGGCACCATAAATGGCAAAATTCGCCCATGAGCGAGTGTGGATGAAAAGGCCAATTATGTACTGAACACTTACAGTGAGGAGAATACAATATAACAGAGCTAGAAGACGCGCGTTCTCCGCACTGCACACGGTAAGTGCTCAAAAAATGGGATGGACCGATCGATTGCCCACAACGAGCTTACAGTCTACCACGGGGTGACAGACCTTAATATAAATAAGTAATGGATAAGTACATGTGTGCTATGGGGCTGAAGGAGGGGAGAATAAAGGGGGCCAATTCATTCAATTCATTCAATCGTATTTATTGAGCGCTTACTGTGTGCAGAGCACTGTACTAAGCGCTTGGGAAGTACAAGTCAGCAACAAATTGAGACGGTCCCTACCCAACCATGGGCTCACAATCCAAGTGCAAGGGCGACACAGAAGGGAGCGGGAGAAGAGGAAAACACTCCCGACGGCCCGGTGAATTGTGCGCCTGGTTGTGCCGATTTGCTTGTTTTCAGCATTTTTAGTTTTGCCTTCTACCCTCACGATTCTTAGGAAGGTTCTGCTCCTAAAGAGCCATTGCCATTCTTGGTTATACTGTGCCGTGCTGGTCTATCGGATGATGGACTCCCAGTTCTCAGCTGGGACGGAGCATTGTAAGAGGCTTTGTTTTACCGCTTTTGGTTTCCCAATTTCAGCTCATCGAGCTCTAATGTCCTTACCATCAGCTTTAGAGCACTGAATCGGTTCGCCTCCTCCTACCTTACCTCACCTCACTGTTTTACCACAGCCCAGCCCGCACAATTGGCTCCTCTGGCATCTGCTTGCTCACCGCTCCCCAAAATCGTCTATCTCGCCGCTGACCTTTTTCCCACGTCCTCCATCACGGGACTCCCTCCTGCTCCATATATTCCAGATCACCACCTTCAAAGCCGTAACATCGCATTTCCTTCATGAGACAGAAGTCCTGGCCCTGGGTTCTAATCCCACCTCTGCCACTTATCTGCTGTGTGAAACTTGGGCAAGTCGCTTCACTTTTCTGGGCTTCAGTCCCCTTCACTGGAGAGTGGGGATTTAGAGGAGTGTGAGCCCGTGTGGGACGGAGACTGTGTTCAACCTGATTACCTTGTATCCACCCCAGTGCTTAGAATGGTGCCTGGCCTTAAATAGCATGAAGAAAAACAAAAACCTATCCCAATTAAGTCTTCTCTTCCCAATTCCCTCTCCCTTTGGCATCATCTTTCCCTTCAAGGCCCTACTGAGAGCTCATCTCCTCCAGGAGGCCTTCCCAGACTGAGCCCCCTCCTTCTTCTCCCCCTCGTCCCCCTCTCCATCCCCCCGTCTTACTTCCTTCCCTTCCCCACAGCACCTGTATATATGTATATATGTTTGTACATATTTATTACTCTATGTATTTATTTTACTTGTACATATCTATTCTATTTATTTTATTTTGTTAATATGTTCGGTTTTGTTCTCTGTCTCCCCCTTCTAGACTGTGAGCCCATTGTTGGGTAGGGACCGTCTCTATATGTTGCCAACTTGTACTTCCCAAGCGCTTAGTACAGTGCTCTGCACACAGTAAGCGCTCAATAAATACGATTGATTGATTGATTGATCTTTGCATTTGGATCTGCCCGCTTTGAGAACTTGGGATTCACCCCACAGCACATATGTACTTAACCATAATTGATATATACTGTCTCCCCCTCTAGACTGTAAGCGCATTGTGGGCAGGGAGTATGTCTTCAAACTCTTGTGTTGTATTGTCCCAAGTGCTTAGTACAGTGCTGTGCACACAGTAAGCACATGATAAGCAGCGTGGCTTAGTGGAAAGAGCACTCATTCATTCATTCAATCGTAGTTATTGAGCGCTTACTGTGTGCAGAGCACTGGACTAAGCACTCAGGAAGTCCAAGTTGGCAACATCTAGAGACGGTCCCTACCCAACAGCGGGCTCACAGTCTAGAAGGGGGAGACAGACAACAAAACATATTAACAAAATAAAATAAATAGAATATGTACAAGTAAAATAAATAGAGTAATAAACCTGCACAAACATATATACATAAATACAGGTGCTGTGGGGAGGGGAAGGAGGTAAGGTGGGGGCATTGGGAGGGGGAGGATGGGGAGAGGAAGGAGGGGGCTCAGTCTGAGAAGGTCTCCTGGAGGAGGTGAGCTCTCAGCAGGGCCTTGAAGGGAGGAAGGGAGCTAGCTTGGCGGATGGGCAGAGGGAGGGCATTCCAGGCCCGGGGGATGACGTGGGCTGGGGGCCGACGGCGGGACAAGCGAGAACGAGGCACGGTGAGGAGGTTAGCGGTGGCAGAGGAGCGGAGGGTGCAGGTTGGGCTGGAGAAAGAGAGAAGGGAGGGGAGGTAGAAGGGGACGAGGAGATGGAGAGTCTTGAAGCCCAGGGTGAGGAGTTTTTGCCTGATGCGTAGGTTGATTGGTAGCCACTGGAGATTTTTGAAGAGGGGAGTAGCATGCCCAGAATGTTTCTGCACAAAGACGAGCCGGGCAGCAGCGTGAAGTGTAGATTGAAGTGGGGAGAGACAGGAGGATGGGAGATCAGAGAGGAGGCCGATGCAGTCATCCAGTTGGGATAGGATGAGAGATTGAACGAGCAGGGTAGCGGTTTGGATGGAGAGGAAAGGGCGGATCTTGGCGATGTTGCGGAGCTGAGACCGGCAGGTTTTGGTGACGGATTGGATGTGAGGGGTGAACGAGAGAGCGGAGTCGAGGATGACACCAAGGTTGCGGGCTTGTGAGGCGGGAAGGATGGAAGTGCCGTCAACAGTGATGGGAAAGTCAGGGAGAGGGCAGGGTTTGGGAGGGAAGATAAGGAGTTCAGTCCTTATCTGAAGATGTCCAAGATGTCCAAGAGCATGGGCTTGGGAGTCAGAGGTCGTGGGTTCTAATCCCAACTCCAACACTCGTCAGGTCTGTGACTTTGGGCAAGTCACTTCACTTCTCTGTGCCTCAGTTACCTCATCTGTAAAATGGGGATTAAGACTGTGAGTTCCCCCCCCCCCCCCAGGGGCTTAGAACAGTGCTTGGCACATAGTAAGTGCTTAATAAATGCTATCATTATTATTATTATTAATACCCTAGAGGGATCCACTCAGCACTTAATACCACAGATTGATCTATTCTTGTCACTGGTCTCAAAAATCAATCAATCATATTTATTGAGTGCTTACTATGTGCAGAGCACTGTACTAAGCGCTTGGGAAGTACAAATTGGCAACATATAGAGACAGTCCCTACCCAACATTGGGCTCACAGTCTAAAAACACTGCTGTGCTCACCCTCCTCCTCTTTCTGTGCGGCATCTTGGCCCACCAAGGCAGGGTGAGGTCCCCGGGAGACCGCGTTCCCTGACTTCAGGTTGTCCCCATCCGCAATGCGACCCACAGGGCATACGGGGCACCTAGAGAGAGTGAGGATGGCTCAGTGCGGGCCATCCCCGCTGCTGCAGCCCCCTTCCCGCATCTGCCCGGGTGCAGAGAGAGGAGCCTCGGAGCCTGTAGACTGGAAGCTCAGCGTGGGTAGGGACTGTGTCTATCGTTGTGTTGTCCTCTCCCAAGCCACTTAGTACAGCGCCCTGCACACAAAAAGCACCCAATAAATACAACTGAATGAATAAATGAGGTGACTGCAATGCTAGAAGATGGACCCTGTGGTCTGTGATTGTCTTACACTTTGCCACTGAGAATATCCCACTGGTGACACAGATGGAACCGTTCCAAGAGTCAGATGAAGCACCTGTCGGCAAGGGGGCCTGGTGCCTACATTTTCATTCATTCATTCATTCATTCATTCATTCATATTTATTGAGCGCTTACTGTGTGCAGAGCACTGTACCAAGCGCTTGGGAAGTCCAAGTTGGCAACATATAGAGACGGTCCCTACCCAACAGTGGGCTCACAGTCTAGAAGGGGGAGACAGAAAACAAAACACATTAACAAAATAAAATAGAATAAATATTTACAAATAAAATAAATAAATACAGTAATAAATACGTACAAACATATATACATTTCCCAGATTTAAGGAGGTCAGACAGCACCGCAAGCTCCACAGATCTGGTTTGGTGTGAAGCCTGATACCCCACTGCCACAGCGTTCCGAGTTTCCCACAGAATTTGATTCAACTACTTCCCAGGATTTATCTTCGGTCAGTACGTTTCCTGGGTAGTAGGACCATGGCAGCATTAACATTTAACGTGCCTGTTATATTGTTCTCTCCCAAGCGCTTAGTACAGTGCTCTCCACTTAGTAAGCGCTCAATACCATTGATTGGATTACACTCTATGTTGCCAAAACTGACTTTTGGTTGTATGAAAGGAGTCCCCTTCTAGACTGTAAGCTCATTGTGGGCAGGGAACATGTCTACCATCTCTGATATATTTGTACTCTCCCAAGTGCTTAGTACAGCGCTCTCCACTTAGTAAGCGCTCAATACCACTGATTAATTGGATTACACTCTATGTTGCCAAAACTGATTTTTGGTTGTACGAAGGGCGTTACCTTTTAGACTGTAAACTCATTGTGGGCAGGGAACATGTCTACCATCTCTGATATAGTTGTACTCTCCCAAGTGCTTAGTACAGTGCTCTCCACTTAGTAAGCGCTCAATACCATTGATTGGATTACACTCTATGTTGCCAAAACTGATTTTTGGTTGTACGAAGGGCGTCCCCTTCTAGACTGTAAGCTCGTTGCGGGCAGGGAACATGTCTACCATCTCTGATATATTTGTACTCTCCCAAGTGCTTAGTACAGTGCTCTCCACTTAGTAAGCGCTCAATACTATTGATTGGATTACACTCTATGTTGCCAAAACTGATTTTTGGTTGTATGAAAGGCATCCCCTTCTAGACTGTAAGCTTGTTGTGGGCAGGGAACATGTCTACCATCTCTGCTATATTTGTACTCTCCTAAGTGCTTAGTACAGCGCTCTCCACTTAGTAAGCACTCAATAAAAATGATTGACATTCCCCAGTGCATGCTGATTCAGCACAGCTCTTTGTAATTGGCATGTCTTGGGCATGTGCTTCTAATCAATTGTATTTATTGAGCGCTCACTGTGTTGTACTAAGTGCTAATTGGCATGTCTTGGGCGTGTGATTCTAATCAATTGTATTTATTGAGCACTCACTGTGTTGTACTAAGTGCTTGGGAGAGAACAAAACAATATAACAGACACTTTCCCTGCCCACAACGAGCCTGCAGTCTAGAGGGGGAGACAGACGTTAAAATAAATAACAGATCTGTACATAAGTACTGTGGGGCTGGGAGGAGGGATGAATAATAATAATAATGACGATGGCATTTATTAAGCACTTACTATGTGCAAAGCACTGTTCTAAGCGCTGGGGAGGTTACAGGGTGATCAGGTTGTCCCACGGGGGGCTCACAGTCTTCATCCCCATTTTCCAGATGAGGTAACTGAGGCCCAGAGAAGTTGACTTGCCCAAGGTCACCCAGCTGACAGTTGGCGGAGCCGGGATTTGAACCCACGACCTCTGACTCCCAAGCCTGGGATCTTTCCACTGAGCCACGCTGCTGATGCTAAATGCTAATGCTGCCACAGTCGAAGGGAGCAAGTCAGGGCGAAGCAGAAGGGAGTGGGAAAAGGGGAAATGAGGGTTTAGTCAGGGAAGTCCTCTCGGAGGAGGTGTGCCTTGCAAATGCTAGAAGAGCTTCTCGGGCAGAGTGGTCTCAGTACAGTGCTCTGCACATAGTAAGCGCTCAATAAATACGATTGATGATGATGATGGTCTCCATACGGTCATTCTTGAACATTTTTCACTAGTAAACGTTCCTCCCCCGCTCTATTCCCCCTGCCTTACCTCCTTCCCTTCCCCACAGCACCTGTATATATGTATATATATTTGTACATATTTATTACTTTATTTATTTTACTTGTACATATTTATTCTATTTATTTTATTCTGTTACTATGTTTTGTTTTGTTCTCTGTCTCCCCCGTCTAGACTGTCAGCCCGCTGTTGGGTAGGGACCGTCTCTATATGTTGCCAAATTGTACTTCCCAAACGCTTAGTACAGTGCTCTGCACACAGGAAGCGCTCAATAAATACGATTGAATGAATGAATAGTACTTTGGGTCGGGAGAGTTTCCCAAAGGAGCGACAAAACACACAGTTCATACAAGCATCACAAACATCTTAATTCCAAACCGCACAAATAATGTCTGCCCGGGCTTCAGTCCAGCTGCTCTGGCCTGTTTTGACAAACTCTTTTTCACCCCAGTAGCCCCTAACCTCCCCTCATCCTAAGCCCACATAATAATAATAATAATGGCATTTATTAAGCGCTTACTATGTGCAAAGCACTGTTTTAAGCGCTGGGGGGATACAAGGTCATCAGGTTGTCCCACATGGGGCTCACAGTCTTAATCCCCATTTTCCAGATGAGGGAAGTGAGGCCCAGAGAAGTTAGGTGACTTGCCCAAAGTCACACAGCTGACAAGTGGAGGAGCCGGGATTAGAACCCATGATCTCTGACTCCCAAGCCCGGGCTCTATCCACTGGGCCATGCTGCTTGGGGCATTTTCAGTTTGGATTTTGCTTTAAATGCTCAACCCGACCCCCTCGACATTTCCGTTTTCAAAATGAGATCTTGTATTACTCACGGCCCGGCCTCCAGCCATGTTGCAAATCCTCCACATATGAAAGCCAGTTGCTTAAATTCTTGGAGACGAGGCATCTGGGCCCACAGATTTCACTACAGGAGGTAAATCATCTCTTGGCCGACGGATCCGTGCTCTGGCTTGGTTTTCATTCATCATCATCATCAATCGTATTTATTGAGCGCTTACTATGTGCAGAGCACTGTACTAAGCGCTTGGGAAGTACAAATTGGCAACATATAGAGACAGTCCCTACCCAACAGTGGGCTCACAGTCTAAAAGGGGGGAGACAGGGAACAAAACCAAACATACCAACAAAATAAAATAAATAGAATAGATATGTACAAGTAAAATAAATAAATAAAGAGTAATAAATCTGTACAAACATATATACATATATACAGGTGCTGTGGGGAAGGGAAGGAGGTAAGATGGGGGGATGGAGAGCGGGACGAGGGGGAGAGGAGGGAAGGGGCTCAGTCTGGGAAGGCCTCCTGGAGGAGGTGAGCTCTCAGTAGGGCCTTGAAGGGAGGAAGAGAGCTGGCTTGGCGGATGGGCAGAGGGAGGGCATTCCGGGCCCGGGGGATGACATGGGCCGGGGGTCGATGGCGGGACAGGCGAGAGCGAGGTACGGTGAGGAGATTAGTGGTGGAGGAGCGGAGGGTGCGGGCTGGGCAGTAGAAGGAGAGAAGGGAGGTGAGGTAGGAGGGGGCGAGGGGATGGACAGCCTTGAAGCCCAGGGTGAGGAGTTTCTGCCTGATGCGCAGATTGATCGGTAGCCATTGGAGGTTTTTGAGGAGGGGAGTAACATGCCCAGAGCGTTTCTGCACAAAGACGATCCGTGCAGCGGCGTGAAGTATGGATTGAAGTAGGGAGAGACAGGAGGATGGGAGATTAGAGAGGAGGCTGATGCAGTAACCCAGTCAGGATAGGATGAGAGCTTGAATGAGCAGGGTAGCGGTTTGGATGGAGAGGAAAGGACGGATCTCGGCGAGGTTGCGGAGGTGAGACCGGCAGGTTTTGGTGACTGATTGGATGTGAGGGGTGAACAAGAGAGCGGAGTCGAGGATGACACCAAGGTTGCGGGCTAGGGCTTAGAAAAGTGCTTGACACGTAGTAAGCGCTTAAAAAGCATTAAAAACAGAAACAAAAAAACTTCAAGTCACTTCTGAGACCTTCTCTGTAAGTAAACTGACCCTAATCAATAGCCTCTGGACAGCACGGCCTAGTGGAAAAAGCCCAATGATGATGATGATGGCATTTATTAAGCCCTTACTATGTGCAAAGCACTGTTTTAAGCGCTGGGGAGGTTACAAGGTGATCAGGTTTTAGACTGTGAGCCCACTGTTGGGTAGGGACTGTCTCTATATGTTGCCAACTTGTACTTCCCAAGCGCTTAGTACAGTGCTCTGCACACAGTAAGCGCTCAATAAATACGATTGATGATGATGATGATGATGATGATCAGGTAGTCCCACGGGGGGCTCACAGTCTTCATCCCCATTTTACAGATGAGGGAACTGAGGAACAGAGAAGTTAAGCGACTTGCCCAAAGTCACACAGCTGACAACTGGTGGAGCCGGGATTTGAACCCATGACCTCTGACTCCAAAGCTCGGGCTCTTTCCACTGAGCCACGCTGCTTCTCTAACGGGCCTGGAGGTTAGGAGACCTCAGGCTCTGGTCCCGGCTGCACTGCTTGCCTGCTGTGGGACACTGGGCAAGACACATACCTTCTCTGCGCCTCCATTTCCTCATCTGTAAAATCAATCAATCATATTTATTGAGCACTTACTATGTGAAGAGCACTGTACTAAGCACTTGGGAAGTACAAATTGGCAACATATAAGATAAAATGAGAATAAAATACCAGTTCTCCCTCTCTCCTAAACGGGCATGTCTTAGAGCATGTGCTTCTAATCAATCGTATTTATTGAGCGCTTACTGTGACATCAGCAGATCAGGGAACATGTCTGCTAACTCTGCTGTATTGACTCACCCAAACGCTTAGTACAGTGCTCAGCACATAGTAAGTGCTCAATAAATAGCACTGATTGATTTGAACTCATATTGAGTTCTGTCCTATCCTTTCAACTCAGTGCTAGGCACTTAGTGGGCTGTGAATCTACAGCAACATTATTACTGACCTCCGAGCTGCAGAAGATAAAAATGGAACTAGCATAAAAATTTCCAACGGGTGAATTAGTAATACAAACATCTACCATGTTCAGTTTCGTGAATGTCTTTTGCACATTTATTGCCCATATATGTTCCCAAAGAGTTTGATCTTTGAACTGTAAATGTAGCAGAGCCCCAAACATCTGTAAACAGAATATCACCAAAGTTTAAATTGGCATTGTAAATTCTATCATTCTGGTTGCAGGAAATTATTTCATTTTACAGCATCTTACCGTGATCATGTACACCTATGTACAAACATACATAAAACCTCACCTAAGACATACGAAAGAGGTAATCTCAAACCGCACTAGACGAAATAAATAGAGCCTGTTTCGTTAAAAATCTACCGTGTACATTCAAGGCAAAACTTCCAATGCCGCTCACGCTTGACAAAATTAAACATTTACAATAATCGGTTTACTAAAAGTGCTACGTAATATATGATAAAAAGGAAACTCATTCTAGTGCTTCTGTTTCCAACTGAACTATTTCATACATTCCTTGTTTCGCAGAATCCAAGCTTCTGTTACTGAAATACCTATCCAAAAGCTTTCATTTCCCTTCAAATAGACTTTAAAGATTTGATTCTTTGGGGAGTAGGGTGGGGAAGCCGGGACAGACAACTCGCACACGACCCTCTTAGTTTACTAGAGATGACTGAGTTTATAAGACCCCGCTTCACCCTAAGCAAGCACATTTAAGAACGCCGAGACAACCAAAGAGCGTGTCATTCTAGGAGGTTTAAGGTAAGTCTTCTCTGTGCTCTCCGTGTGAATTGGCACAAAGAAGAGAATGTCGAGTACAGCAGCCTTCCTGGGATTCAAGCCTCGCAGCCACGTTCTGGATCTGGGTTGTAGACTCCCTTCGGCTTGGATTTGGTTTAGTGTCTTCGGTGGTTGCACTCAGAACACTGCTTGAGCTGTTAAAGTAAAAAAACATCAACTAAACACTTATAATGCAGACTGGATATTTCTTCTAAGCCTTTGAAATTCCTGGTCACGGTTGGCCTGTGCCCTGGCAAAAACTGGGCTGTGGAAACATTTCTGTGGGACAGGGCTGCCAACCCAATTGTTTGAATAGTACAGTGCTCTGTACTGTACTGTAGATACTGTACTCAGTATCTTTAGATGAGATCTCCTCCCTCCTCTCAAGTGTTACTCCATCCACCTGTGCTTTGGACCCCACTCCCTCTCATCTTATGAAAACTCTCGCCCCTTCCCCCCTCCCCTCAACTTCCATCTTCAACCGCTCACTCTCCACTGGTTCCTTCCCCTCTGCCTTCAAACATGCCCACGTCTCCCCCATCCTAAAAAGACCCTCTCTTGACGCCACTGCCCCTTCCAGTTATCGCCCTACCTCCCTCCTACCCTTCCTTTCCAAACTCTTAGAATGAGTCGTCTACACGCGCTGCCTCGAATTCCTCAACGCCAACTCTCTCCTCGACCCCCTCCAATCTGGCTTCCGTCCCCTACACTCCACCGAAACTGCCCTCTCGAAGGTCACCGACGACCTCCTTCTTGCCAAATCCAATTGCTCCTACTCTATCCTAATCCTCCTCGAACTCTCAGTTGCCTTCGACACTGTGGACCACCACCTTCTCCTCAACACGCTATCTGACCTTGGCTTCACAAACTCCATCGTCTCCTGGTTCTCCTCATCTCTCCTCATTTTGTCATCTCCTCCTCCTCCTCCCATCCCCTTACTGTAGGAGTTCCTCAAGGGTCAGTTCTTGGTCCCCTTCTGTTCTCTATCTACATTCACTTCCTTGGTGAACTTATTCGCTCCCACGGCTTCAACTATCATCTCTACGCTGATGACACCCAAATCTACATCACTGCCCCTGCTCTCTCTCCCTCCCTTCAGGCTCGTATCTCCTCCTGCCTTCAGGACATCTCCATCTGGATGTCTGCCCGCCATCTAAAACTCGGTATGTCCAAGACTGAGCTCCTTATCTTCCCTCCCAAACCCTGTCCTCTCCCTGACTTTCCCATCACTGCGGATGGCACTACCGTCCTTCCCGTCTCACAAGCCTGCAACCTTGGTGTCATCTTCAACTCTGCTCTCTCATTTACCCTACACATCCACTCCTTCACGAAAACCTGCCGGTCTCACCTCCGCAACTTTGCCAAGATCCACCCTTTCCTCTCCATCCAAACCGCTATTTTGCTGGTTCAATCTCTCCACCCATCCTGACTGGATTACTGCCACAGCCTCCTCTCTGATCTCCCATCCTCCTGTCTCTCCCTGTTTCAGTCTATACTTCACTCTGCTGCCCAGATATCTTTGTCCAGAAACGCTCTGGGCATGTCACTCCCCTCCTCAAAAATTTCCAGTGGCTGCCTGTCAACCTACGAATGAAGCAAAAACTCCTCCCCCTGGGCTTCAAGGCTGTCCATCCCCTCACCCCCTCCCACCTCCCCTCCCTTCTCTCCTTCTCCAGCCCAGCCCGCGCCCTCCGCTCCTCTGCCGTCGCTAACCTCCTCACTGTGCCTCGTTCTCGCCTGTCCTGCCATCAACCCCCGGTCCACATCCTTCCCCTGGCCCGGAATGCCCTCCGTCCACACATCTGCTAAGCTAGCTCTCTTCCTCCCTTCAAAGCCCTACTGAGAGCTCACCTCCTCCAAGAGGCCTTCCCAAACTGAGCCCCCTCCTTCCTTTCTTTCTCCCCATCCCCTCCACACCCTACCTCTTTCCCCTCCCCACAACACTTGTATATATTTGTACAGATTTATTATTCTCTTTATTTTACTTGAACATATTTACTACTCTAGTTTGTTAAGGATGTGCATATAGCTATAATTCCATTCATTCTGACAGTTTTGACACCTGTCTACATGTTTGGCTTTGTTGTCGGTCTCCCCCTTCTAGGCTGTGAGCCCACTGTTGGGTAGGGACCGTCTCTGTATGTTGCCGACTTGTACTTCCCAAGCGCTTAGTCCAGTGCTCTGCACACAGTAAGCGCTCAATAAATACAATTGAATGAATGAATGAATACGCAGGGAGTGCTCAATCAGTGAATCTCTTGATTTTTGTTGTCTGTCTCCCCCTTCTAGACTGTGAGCCCACTGTTGGGTAGGGACCGTCTCTATATGTTGCCAACTTGTACTTCCCAAGCGCTTAGTACAGTGCTCTGCACACAGTAAGCGCTCAATAAATACGATTGAATGAATGAATGATCCCATTCACACCACCGAAAGAGCATCTTTCAGGTTGCGAAACGGTGTAACTTTTTTGCTCTGACTGGGGAAACCTACTTAGTCATGGCTACATTCCCATTTTAAAATTTTGGAAAGAGGTGAGGAATCTTGTTAGAAAAATAATTTTCTCTAAATTCAATCCTTGGGTCACTTCTAGGTTTTAATTTTATTGCGCGATATTGTATTGCTCAAGACATGAGAATCCATAGCAACAAAAGCAAAAACAAATTCATTCATTCATTCAATCGTACTTACTGAGCGCTTACCGTGTGCAGAGCACTGTACTAAGCGCTTGGGAAGTACAGTGAGGGTTGGGGCTGAAGTATTAGAATAGGAGCCGATAGTCTAGAACATGGAATCTTGCCTTGTCATCTGATAGTTTGGTTTTATTTCTTGGCCATCATTGAGGTGGGCTTGTTTTCAATTTTTATATTACATAAGGGGCAACCGGCCATTACCCAACCCATAGTAAAATTCCTTTTTACACTTTTGAAGCGCTGTTGGAGAAAACCTCCCGAAAAGTCAGTTAGAAGAAATTAACCGAGATAGCGTTTGGCGACATTTAATGTGAACGAAGCAACAGGAGGTATTTATTTGAGGACTTATATGCCAAGCACCATACTAGATGCTTGGGATGGCGATGATGGTATTTGTTAAGCACTTACTAAGTGCCAAGCACTGTTCGAGATGCTGGGGTAGATATGAGGTTGTCCCACGTGGGGCTCGTATTTTATAGATGAGGTCCCTGAGGCCTGGGAATTAGTAGGTCATGGGTTCTAATCCCGGCTCCAGCACTCGTCTGCTGTGTGGCCTTGGACAAATCACTTCACTTCCCTGGGCCTCAGTTACCTCACCTGTAAAATGGGGCTTGAGACTGTGAGCCCAATGCGGCACAGGGACTGTGTCCAACCCGACTTGCTTGTATTCACCCCAGCGCTTAGTACAGTGTCTGGCACACAGCACGCAGAGAAGCAGCGTGGCTCAGTGGAAAGAGCCCAGGCTTTGGAGTCATAGGTCTCTGCCACTTGTCAGCTGTGTGACTTTAGGCAAGTCACTTCACTTCTCTGGGCCTCAGTTACCTCACCTGGAAAATGGGGATGAGGACTGTGAGCCCCCCGTGGGACAACCTGATCACCTTATTAACCTCCCCAGCGCTTAAACCGTGCTTTGCACAGAGTAAGCGCTTAATAAATGCTATCACTATTATTATTATTATTATAGTAAGTGCTCAACGAATACCATTATTATTATTATCAACTAAGACCTGCTTTTCTGCTTTCACTCGTTCCACCCTCACAAAAAGGACACCGGATTTTTTTTTTTTTTTTTGGAGGGAGGGGGCTATGTTTCCTTGCATCCAGGATTTTCAAAACTATTTTTAAGACCTATACGTCCACTTGCTGAATTCCCCTCATGGAAAGTCCTGCCACAGCCCCTCTGGTCAGGTGATAGTCCGTCACCTGCTTTTTCCGTGGAGATGCTACTTTGGCTCTAGGCTACGCTCCTCAATCAATCAACCAATCAATCGTATTTATTGAGCGCTTACTGTGTGCAGAGCACTGTACTAAGCGCTTGGGAAGTACAAGCTGGCAACATATAGAGACGGTCCCTACCGTCCCGATTGCTGGGCAGGCCACGCTCAGACCGGCCCGGGCCCCTTCCCGTTCACCGGGCCCCTGCATTGTACAAGGCCAGCAACCGCCAGGGCTGGGGTCGCTCCCTTTATTACAGGGAAATCATTACAATCAACATCATCATCATCATTGGTACTTATTGAGCACAACTTCTGGGGGCCACTTTCCTCATCTGGAAAATGGGCGACTCCAAACCTGCTCTCCCACCTCCTTAACCTGCAAGCCCAACGAGAGGCAGGGACTGGGCCCCGTCTGATTGCCTTGAATATACCCCACTGCTCAGCACAGTACTGAACGCTTAAATACCACAATAATAATAATGATGATGGTATTTGTTAAGCGCTTACTATGTGCCAAGCACTGTTCTAAGCACTGTGGGGAAACAAGGTGATCAGGTTGGGGCTCACAGCTGTCATCCCCATTTTACAGATGAGGGCCCAGAGAAGTTAAGTGACTCGCCCAAAGTCACACAGCTAATTGTTAGTCACAACTGTTACTAACCCCCTCACTGTTATCGTTCATTCATTCAATGAATGAAGCAGAGAAGCAGCGCGGCTCAGTGGAAAGAGCCCGAGCTTTGGAGTCAGAGGTTGGGGGTTCAAATCCCGGCTCCGCCACTTGTCAGCTGTGTGACCTTGGGTAAGTCACTTCGCTTCTCTGGGCCTCAGTTCCCTCATCTGTAAAATGAGGATGAAGACTGTGAGCCCCTCGTGGGACAACCTGATTACCTTGTATCTAGCCCAGCACTTAGAATAGTGCTTGGCACATAGTAAGCGTTTAACAAATACCAACATTATTATTATTATTCAATCATATTTATTGCGCGCTTACTGTGTGCAGAGCACTGGACTAAGCGCTTGGGAAGTGCAAGTCGGCAACATATAGAGACGGTCCCTACCCAACAACGGGCTCACAGTCTAAAAGGGGGAGACAGACAACAAAACAACAAAACACGTGGATGGATGTCAAGTCGTCGGAACACATAGAATTAAAGCTAGATGCACAACTAACAAAATAAACAGAATAGTAAATATGGACAAGTAAAATAGAGTAATAAATCTGTACAGCCATAGATACAGGTGCTGTGGGGAGGGGAAGGAGGTAGGGCAGAAGGGGGTGAGGGGGAGGAGGAGAAAGAAAACGGGGCTCAGTTTGGGAGGGCCTCTTGGAGGAGGAGAGCTCTCAATAGGGCTTTGAAGGGAGGAAGACAGCTAGTTTGGTGGATGTGTGGAGGGAGGGCATTCCGGGCCAGGGGGAGGACGTGGGCCGGGGGTCAACGGTGGGACAGGCGAGAACGAGGTACAGTGAGGGGGTTAGCGGTGGCAGAGGAGCGGAGGGTGCCGGCTGGGCTGGAGAAGGAGAGAACCCGTCTTGGCTCCTGGGCTGTTTTTCAAGTTCGTGATGGGACAGTCCAACCCTGAACAAAGTACATCTTTGTCTTGTCAAGCTGGCGATTCCATGGACACATCTCCCCAAGAAGACCCCACTCTCCATGGGCAATCGGTCTGGTAGGTTTTAAGGTAATCTCTCTCAATCTCAATCTCCCTCTCTCCCTTCCCCCAGCCACCCGGCCCCTGATTTGTCCACTCTTTTCTCCCATTAAAACCCAGATCACGCTCTTTGTTCTCTCAAGCTAACCTACTTACTAGGCTTCTTTCTTGTCTCTTCCACCCTGATCCGGTCCACTGCCTGTGAGCCCACTGTTGGATAGGGACCGTCTCTATATGTTGCCAACTTGTACTTCCCGAGCGCTTAGTACAGTGCTCTGCACACAGTAAGCGCTCAATAAATACGATTGATGATGATGATGTTGCCAACTTGTAGTTCCCAAGCGCTTAGTACAGTGCTCTGCACACAGTAAGTGCTCAATAAATATGAGTGAGTGAATGAATGTATCCACAGAGTTTTCTTGGTAAAAATACGGAAGCTCACCACAGTACGTACCCAAAGGAAATGTCTGACAAGAAACTCTCAGGTACTACTGATGGATTTTTGTCGAGGATTAGTGTGCGGAACTCAATGCTCACGATAAATGGGCAACTCTGGGGCCCGAAGCAAGCTGCATCACACCTCGAGGATTGAAATTCACAGCCCAGGGCCTTCTGCCCCTTCCTTCAATTTACACAGCTCACCGTCTCCTCTTTACATCACTTCAATCACTCCATCGGTGGATTTTACTAAGCGCTTACTGTGTGCAGAACACGGTACTAAGCTCCTCGTGGGCCGGGGACGTGTCTACCCACTCTGCTCTGCACACGATAAGTGCTCAATAAATATTATCGATTGATAAGTGCTTGAGAGAATAGAGTAAGGAGACAAGACACCAGCCCTCGAGGGGCTTACGATTTTCTCCGCAGAATGAAAGATGTGTATCTGACACTGAAGGACTCACTTCAAAAAGTGAAAATGTTTTTAACTCAATGGTTACGGTTCTACTGGAGTTCATTCAAAATTATTTTGAAACGGCTCTTAATGGTTACTCTCCAAAACCTTCCTTTGTGGTGAAGGTCAACTTGTCAACGACATTGAGGAAGTGTCATTTCTCGCAAGTACCTATTTTCCGTTGCGTGGTGGTGTGTCTGGAAAAGCTCGGAAGCAAGGGATGTAGTGAGGAGAGGCTTTGTGGGTTTCGATGTGCACGTCGGAGATCCACTGGGCACGCAGTGAAATTTCTTTTGCCGGGACCTGTAGCACACTGTTTGATTGTCCTGATCGGGACCTGTGAGCACAAACGACAATAAAAAAAAAAAAAGAGGCAGTAAGAAATGATAATCTCTTGAAAAGATTTCCAGGTGTCTCTATATGTTGCCATCTTGTACTTCCCAAGCGCTTAGTACAGTGCTCTGCACACAGTAAGCGCTCAATAAATATGATTGATTGATTGAGGTTAGGATAGATGCTCTCTCTCCAGACTGGCTTAGCTGTTTGTTGAGAAGCAGCACGTCGCAGTTGTATAGCATGGGTCAAAGGGTCATGAGTTCTAATCCCGGCTTGGCCACTTGTCTGCTGGGTGGCCTTGGGCAAGTCGCTTCACTTCTCTGTGCCTCGGTTACCTCATCTATAAAATGGGGATTATTATTAATAATAATAATAGTAATAATGATGGCATTTTACTCTATTTATTTATTTTACTTGTACCTATCTATTCTATTTATTTTATTTTGTTAGTATGCTTGGTTTTGTTCTCTGTCTCCCCCTTCTAGAATGTGAGCCCACTGTTGGGTAGGGATTGTCTCTATATGTTGCCAGCTTGTACTTCCCAAGCGCTTAGTACAGTGCTCTGCACACAGTAAGCGCTCAATAAATACAATTGATTAAGCGCTTACTATGTGCAAAGCACTGTTCTAAGCGCTGGGGGGGGATACAACGTGATCAGGTTGTCCCACGTGGGGCTCACAGTCAATCCCCACTTTCCAGATGAGGTAACTGAGGCTCGGAGAAGTTAAGTGACTTGCCCAAGGTCACACAGCAGGCATGTGGCGGAGCCGGGATTCGAACCCATGACCCCTGACTCCAAAGCCCGGGCTCTTTCCACTGAGTCACGCTGCTTCTCTAAACACCCCACGTGGGACAGGGACTGAGTCCAACCTGATTTGTTTGTATCCACCCCAGAGCTTACTACAGTGACTGGCACATAGTAAGTGCCTGACAAACACCACAATCATTATTATTATTATTATTGCTATTATCCCCCCTTTTAGACTGTGAGCCCACTGTTGGGTAGGGACTGTCTCTATATGTTGCCAATTTGTACTTCCCAAGCGCTTAGTACAGTGCTCTGCACACAGTAAGCGCTCAATAAATACGACTGATGATGATGATTATCCTCCTTCCTGGAAACAGGGGGGCTACAACATTTCTTCTGGCCCATGCCACTCTTGAGTTTTATTTTACTTTCCGTTGATTCTAGATCATGGGACCTGGAAGCTAAGAGACGCTCCTACCCCAGTTCTGCTGTGTGACAACCCCCTCTCTGGTTCTCGGCCTCCTTAAATATAAAATGGGGGGGAAACACGGTGAGATCTCTCTGGCTCTCAGCCTCTTGAAATATAAAATGGGGGGAACGCAGTGAGATCACTGACGTGAAAGCTCTTCGGAAGAACAGGAGCACTTCACAAATAAACTCACGTTACTACCAGTGTTTACGGTCTTCCATCGTGGACTGTTTCTTTTTGGGACGGAAGAACTCAATAACGACCAACTTTAAAAGCCTATTTAAATTGCATTTTTCAAGGGAGGTATGGAAAAACAATTCATTTCTTGGATCAAAGAGGAAAAACTGGGCAAGATATCTTTTCCATTTCAATAAAGTGCCTTTAGTAACATACTGCCGGCAGTATCTCTGAGATGCCGGGATAGATTAGGAATGCCAACAAGCATAATTACATATATTGAAAAATGAATCGGACCATTTCCGTTCAACAGACCGTAACCAAGTTTAAAAAAATATATACAGGCCTCATCATACCTAAGAGGGAATGGATTTTTAAGATTTACAAAAACCCATGATTTGGAGGACGATCACTGGGCTCTATTATTGTTGGGCTTTTGTTTTTAATTAGGTAGAGAAAGTTTAAATTCTCCAAATGTTCACGTTTGTTTGTGCCTACCTTGAGGCGTCTCTCATTTAGGAACCCCTGGAAAAATGGCCTGCAGAGGAGAGAACCAACGCCACTTTGCTGAGGGATGGGAGGATGCAAGAGGGGAACGGGGAAATCAATCAATCAATCGTATTTATTGAGCACTTACTGTGTGCAGAGCACTGTACTAAACACTTGGGAAGTACAAGTTGGCAACATATAGAGACAGTCCTTACCCAACAAAGGGCAGCTCTCATTCATTCATTCATTTATTCATTCATTCAATCGTACTTATTGAACGCTTACTGTGTGCAGAGCACTGTACTAAGCGGTTGGGAAGTACAAGCTAGAAGGGAGCATTACAGGAGGTGGGGAGGGAACATCAGGAAGTTCTTCACTCCACAGAAGTCCCTTCATCAAACTCAAAGTTATTTATTATAATGATAGCATTTGTTAAACGCTTACTATGTGCAAAGCACTGTTCTAAGCACTGGGGAGGTTACAAGGTGATCAGGTTGTCCCATGGGGGGGCTCACAGTCTTAATCCCCATTTTACAGATGAGGTAACCGAGTGACTTGCCCAAAATCACACGGCTGGCAATTGGCGGAGTCGGGATTTGAACCCATGACCTCTGACTCCAAAGCCCGGGCTCTTTCCACTGAGCTAGAGCACTTACTGGGTCCAGAGCACTGTTCCAACCACTTGGGAGAGTAAAATATATCTGAGTCAGTAGACATGTTCCCTGCCCACAAGGAGCTTCATCTCTCAACTTCTTAATAATCATCAATCGTATTTATTGAGCGCTTACTATGTGCAGAGCACTGTACTAAGCGCTTGGGAAGTACAAATTGGCAACATATAGAGACAGTCCCTACCCAACAGTGGGCTCACAGTCTTAAGCACTTATTAGGTGCCAGTGTTTTAAGCACTGGGGTGGATATAAAAAAATTGGGCTGGACACAACCCCGGCCTGTCCCACCAAGGGCTCACAATCTTCACCCCCATTTTACAGATGAGGTGACTGAGGCACAGAGAAGTGATACGGTGCCCAAGGTTGCACAGCGAACATGTGGCAGAGGCAGGATTAGAACCCAGATCCTTCTGACTCCCAGCCCGTGCCCTACCCACTAGGCAACGCTCTCCCCACTCCCCCAACCCTTTTAGGGACATGCTTATGGTTTTACCTTTGGAGAGGGGAAGAAGACTGTGAGCCCACTGTTGGGTAGGGACCGTCTCTATGTGTTGCCAACTTGGACTTCCCAAGCGCTTAGTACAGTGCTCTGCACACAGTCAGCGCTCAATAAATACGACTGAATGAATGAAGAGGAAGGGGGCATTGGGGCAGGGCTGCTGGAGGGGAGGGAGGAGGAGAAAGAAGCAGGGAGTGGCAAGGGAGGGCGATGAGCAGCCGACTCAGAGGACCACAGGGGCCTTGGGGCGAAACAAACATAATTCTGGGACTTTGTGGGATTAGTCTGAAATACGAGAAAAGCAATCATTCATTCATTCAATCGTATTTATTGAGCGCTTACTGTGTGCAGAGCACTGTACTAAGTGCTTGGGAAGTCCAAGCTGGCAACATCTAGAGACGGTCCCTACCCAACAGCGGGCTCACAGTCTAGAAGGGGGAGACAGACAACAAAACGAAACATATAAACCAAATAAAATAAATAGAATATGTACAAATAAAATAGAGTAATAAATACGTACAAACATATATACAGGTGCTGTGGGGAAGGGAAGGAGGGAAAGCGAGGGGGATGGGGAGGGCGAGGATGGGGAGAGGAAGGAGGGGGCTCAGTCTGGGAAGGCCTCGGATAGAAGTCAGGGAAAAATTTTGATAAACAGCAACATAAAAACGCACACTCCCTGCATTAATCTACCTGCTGACCAGGTAGTGACTTTCCTTTTTTATTTTGTTAAATAGCTCCTGTACTGAATCACTATTATCTTTTCCCAGTCTTTTCCACAATGAGCTAGACCATCGAGTTGAACCCTTTTTGTTCCTGCTCATCTTGTGTTATTCCATTTTCCATTACTCAATCTTAGTTAAGAAATCTTCTTGGAAACTAACCCTTCATTCATTTGGGGTTTTGACTTAAACTCCCTTCCCATTTTATTCATTCATTCAATCATATTTATTGAGCGCTTACTGTGTGCAGAGCACTGGACTAAGCACTTGGGAAGTCCAAGCTGGTAACATATAGGGACGGTCCCTACCCAAACAGCGGGCTCACAGTCTAGAAGGGGGAGACGGACAACAAAACAAAACATATTAACAAAATAAAATAAATGGAATAAATATTAACAACAAAATAAATAATCTGAAGACATAGAATTGTTACGGAAAGTTATCCTTGGGGGAATGCACTTTTCTTTATTACTTTTGGCACACATGGATGCTCCTGTTAGCAGATTCTCTTGTTCAAAGTGTACAGTTTGGGCAAGTGAAAATTAGGAGAGTGCGCACATAAATAAATAATAAATAGATAAATAAATAAATAAATAATGGAATAAATAAATAAATAGTACGTATTTATTACTCTATTTTATTTGTACATACAAATAAAATAAATAGAGTAATAAATACTTACAAACATATATACAGGTGCTGTGGGAAGGGGAAGGAGGTAGGGCAGGAGGGATGGGGAGGGCGAGGAGGGGGAGAGAAAGGAGGGGGCTCAGTTTGGGAAGGCCTCGGGTAGAAGTCAGGGAAAAATTTTAATAAACAACAACACAAAAATGCACACTCCCTGCATTAATCTACCTGCTGACCAGGTAATGACTTTCTTTTTTTTTTTTAAATAGCTCCTGTACTGAATCACTTTTCCCAGTCTTTTCCACAATGAGCTAGACCATAGAGTTGAACCCTTTCTGTTCCTACTCATCTTGCATTACTCCATTTTCCATTATTCAGTCTTGGTTAAGAAATCTCCTTGGAAACTAACCCTTCGTTCATGTGGGGTTTTGACTTAAGCTCCCTTCCCATTTTATACACGCACTCTCCTAATTTTCACTTGCCCAAACTGTACACTTTGAACAAGAGACTCTGCTTACACGAGCATTCGTCTGTGCCAAAAGTAATAAAGAAAAGTGCATCCCCCAAGGATGACTTTCCATAACAATTCTATGGCTTCAGATTATTTATTTTGTTGTATAATGGCCTTGGCTTGGATGAGATTTGCTAATGCATTCTGCTTTTCTAAAATATAAATTACAATAGTTTGGACTTTAAAAACAAATGATAATAATAATAATAACATTTGTTAAGCGCTATGTGCAGAGCACTGTTCTAAGCGCTGGGGGTGGATACAAGGTGATCAAGTTGTCCCACATGGGGCTCACAGTCTTAATCCCCATTTTACAGATGAGGGAACTGAGGCTCAGAGAAGTGAAGTGACTTGCCCAAGGTCACACAGCAGACATGTGGCGGAGCTGGGATTCGAACCCATGACCTCTGACTCCAAAGCCCGTGCTCTTCTCCACTGAGCCACGCTGCTCCTCGAATGAGTGCTACACCAAGCACTGGGAGTCAGAAGGACCTGGGTTCTAGTCCCAGCTCCGCCAGTGCCTGCTGTGTGACGTTAGGCAAGTCATTTAACTTCTCTGTGCCTCAGTTTCCTCATCGGTAAAATGGGGATTAAGACCGAGCCCCATGTGGGACAGGGACTGTGTCCAACCCGGCTATCTTCTATCTACCCCAGTGCTTAGAAGAGTGTCTGGTAATAATAATAATAATAATAATAATAATAATAATAATAATGATAAAGGAATTTTTTAAGCGCTTACTATGTGCAAAGCACTGTTCTAAGCGCTGAGGAGGTTACAAGGTGATCAGGTTGTCCCACGGGGGGCTCACGGTCTTAATCCCCATTTTACAGATGAGGGAACTGAGGCACAGAAAAGTTAAATGACTTGTCCAAAGTCACACAGCTGACTAGGCCCTCTCACCCTCCCTTTAACCTCCCCCCCTTAAACAGCTGATCCGTACCCCAGGCTCATAACTCTTTTGTACATATCCTAATTCTCCCCCATTCCGCTAACAGTAATTTATTTTTAAAGTCTGTCTTCCCCTCTAGATTGTGAGCTCCTTGTGGGGAGGGTTTACCAAATGCAGAAGGAGCCTGGGCTTGGGCGTTAGCGGTCGTGGGTTCTAATCCTGGCTCCGCCACTTATCAGCTGTGTGATTTGGGGCAAGTCACTTCACTTCTCTGGGCCTCAGGGACCTCATCTATAAAACATGGGATTAAGACCGTGAGCCCCATGTGGGACAACCTCATATCTACCCCAACATCTCGAACAGTGCTTGGCACTTAGTAAGTGCTTAACAAATACCATCATCATCATCCCAAGCATCTAGTATGGTGCTCGGCACTTAAGTCCTCAAATAAATACCTCTTATTGCTTCGTTCACATTAAATGTTGCCAAACGCTATCTCAGTTAATTTCTTCTGACTTTTTGGGAGGTTTTCTCCAACAGCACTTCAAAAGTGTAAAAAGGAATTTTACTATGTGTTGGGTAATGGCTGGTTGCCCCTTATGTAATATAAATTTTATCTGTACATATTTATTCTATTTATTTTATTTTGTTAATATGTTTTGTTGTCTGTCTCCCCCTTCTAGACTGTGAGCCCACTGTTGGGTAGGGACCATCTCTCTATGTTGCCAACTTGGACTTCCCAAGCGCTTAGTACAGTGCTCTGCACACAGTAAGCGCTCAATAAATACGATTGAATGAATGAAAACAAGCCCACCTCAATGATGGCCAAGAAATAAAGCCAAACTATCAGATGGCAAGGCGAGATTCCATGTTCTAGACTATCGGCTCCTATTCTAATACTTCAGCCCCAACCCTCACTGTACTTCCCAAGTGCTTAGTACAGTGCTCTGCACACAGTAAGTGCTCAATAAGTACGATTGAATGAATGAATGAATTTGGTTTTGCTTTTGTTGCTATGGATTCTCATGTCGTGAGCAATACAATATCACGCAATAGAATTAAAACCTAAAAGTGACCCAAGGATTGAATTTAGAGAAAATTGCTTTTCTAACAAGATTCCTCACCTCTTTCCAAAATTTTAAAATGGGAATGTAGCCATGACTAAGTAGGTTTCCCCAGACAGAGCAAAGAAGTTACACCGTTTCGCAACCTGAAAGATACTGTGGATTGGCAACAGTTTCCACTAAAATAGACACATGCATGTAAATGAAGCATAACAACTTACTAAAGGACTGAGATTGTGCGGTACTCACTTCCTGAGAAGGCACTTTGAGGTTTCATATTTTCTACGTTTCTGAAGTCAAAGGCGGTCATATGTAAGAACTGTTGCTTCAGCCAACCTGCTCTATCATCTTCAAATGCTTTTCTCTACAAAAGGATACACGGACATTGGAAACGAGACAAGAGATCAGGACGTTAAGGCAGTTCATACTGACTATCCATCTTGTTCTGAAGACCCCTCAAAGACTCCCAAATAATAATAATAATAATCATAATGGTATTTGTTAAGCATTTACTAAGTGCAAAGCACTGTTCTTAAGCGCTCGGGGGATACAAGGTAATCAGGATGTCCCATGAGGGGCTCACAGTCTTAATCCCCATTTTACAGATGAGGGAACTGAGGCCCAGAGAAGTTAAGTGGCTTGCCCAAGGTCACACAGCTGACAAGTGGAGAAGCAGCATGGCTCAGTGGAAAGAGCTCGGGCTTTGGAGTCAGAGGTCATGGGTTCAAATCCCGGCTCCGCCAACTGTCAGCTGTGTGACTTTGGGCAAGGCACTTCACTTCTCTGGGCCTCAGTTACCTCATCTGGAAAATGGGGATTAAAGCAGTGAGCCCCCCGTGGGACAACCTGATCACCTTGTAACCTCCCCAGCGCTTAGAACAGTGCTTTGCACGTAGTAAGCGCTTAACAAATGCCATTATTATTATTAAGTGGTGGAGCCGGGATTCGAACCCATGACCTCTGACTCCCAAGCCCGGGGTCTTTCCACTGAGCCACACTGCTTCTCCCAAAGGTCTTAAATTCACTGGAGTTCGGCCTGCGTTTATCCTTACCGTCAAAAGTTTGCCAGCCTGCCACTAACCCTACAAGCTAGCGTAACGCAAGTTAAATTCCCAGAAAAGGGAAAAATCCATTGCCCCATTCGAAGGCTTATCTCTTCTCCGAGCTCAGACTAGTTTAAAGTCTTCGGCACGTTTCAACTTGACAGTTTTGCTTCCCAGACCGAGTAATTACGACCATCAGTATGGCGGAGGATTATCGGAACTAAGTGGTTTAGAGCGGGAGCGTTTTCCGAGAAGACAACGGTTAGTAACGGGAAGTCGCATCAGTTACAGTGAAATACACGGATTGGCTTCGGCAGCTGAGCCGCTCTATATTTCAAGATACAAGATGAAATTAAGCTCTTCGAAAGCAGAAACGTTATCTCTCCCTTGCTGGACTTCTGAGGTTCCCCGGGTGGGAGAAAAGGAGAGGACAATGAAGTCGATCCTTAAAGTTGCTCTTCGGGTCATCCATGATGGGCCGAGCAGCTTCGAAGAAGGAGATGGGGAAGCAGTGTGGCTTTCGGTGGTTTTCTGGTTTCTTCTGAGCAGTGCTGCCTTTCCAACCAGGCTCCATTTCCAGGAGGAGTGGAGGTGGTGAATAATAATAATAATAATAATAATAATGATGGCATTTGTTAAGCGCTTACTATGTGCAAAGCACTGTTCTAAGCGCTGGGGGGGGGATACAATGTGATCGAGTTGCCCCACGTTGGGGCTCACAGTCTTAATCCCCATTTTTACAGATGAGGTAACTGAGGCTCAGAGAAGTTAAGTGACTTGCCCAAGGTCACACGGCAGACTTGTGGTGGAGCCAGGATTCGAACCCATGACCTCTGACTCCAAAGCCCGTGCTCTTTCCACTGAAACAATTTGAAAGCCAGTACTTTCTAACGTGTTCAGCTTTTACGTAGAATTTTACGAGGAAACGACTGTTCCGCAGTTTAGAATTCAAGCATGAATATTTCCGAATTGGAGAGGAAAGTGCTGTCACGTAAGTACTAGTACTTACTGAGTGTATCCACTCCCCTGCCCGCGAGGTCGCCAAGGCTTGGAAGTCCTCCTCCCCTCACCTCCGGCGCTTAGAACAGTGCTTGGCACATAGTAAGCGCTTAACAAATGCCATCATTATTATTATATACCAGATTGCAGTCCTCACCTTTGAACCCTCATGAAATTCACCTCCAATAAACCTTTCCTTAATGATCAGAACCTGAATCTTAACTCCTCAGTGACCTCTCCCACCCCTATATTTATTTCTACCTACCCAGTCAGTCATTGGAATTGATTGATATATATGTATACATGTTTGTACGTATTTATTACTCTATTTATTTGTACATATTTATTCTATTTATTTTATTTCATTAATATGTTTTGTTTTGTTGTCCGTCTCCCCCTTCTGGACTGTGAGCCCGCTGTTGGGTAGGGACTGTCTCTACATGTTGCCGACTTGTACTTCCCAAGCGCTCAGTACAGTGCTCTGCACACAGTAAGCGCTCAATAAATACAACTGAATGAATGAATGAAAGTGCAAAACACTTTACAACACGCTTTGGAAAACAACATAGTTAAATGTTGCATTTCCTGCCCTTAAAGAGGCCTATACTCTAATCCGAATTACAGTAGACAAAACTACTCACTGTGGATCATTTCAACTTGCCTATCTACAGAGGCTAATAAACTTAAAAATGTGTAGATTAAACGCACGCTACTTTTGAATCACAAGATTCAGAGCTGGTGAGCGGAGATTACACAAAGCGCAATGCGTGAAATCATACAAACGAGTAACTTAAACCTATCTTTCCGATAATAATAGTAATAATGATGGTATTTGTAAGCGCTTACTACGTGCAAAGCACTGTTCCGATCACCGACGGTGTGCATATTAGAAATTTCTGGATTGTAAAGTCCTTGAGCGTGTGGATCACTTCTATTAATTCGACTGTACAACCCCAAATGTTCACTCAAATACTGATTAAAATCCTTCCCCTCCGAATACCTCCATTCCTAGCTGAATGGCAGCTTCGGTGAAATTCCTTCGCTCTCTCTCGAAATTCTTTTTTTGTTCCTTAAACAGCATCCACTCTTCTTGGAGACGTTCTTTCTCCTCCAGCAAATAACAGTCTTGAAAAAGTGAAGATGTGTCATCGTCGATAGTGAGCTGCTGCTACAAATGGAGGCAGAAGATCTATTTAAGGCATAAACCACAAAGTCCTGCTGTTTTTCCGCAAATTGTTTTAGAAGGAGAAACCGGACTAATTTGGTCACTAACAGAGGGCTAGCGCTTAGAAATGATCAAAGCTGGAAATAATTCATGTGACTGCTCTCTCCAATCCTGCCGCACCATGCTTTATAGCCATTAAGGAGCAAAAGGAAGCATCATCAAGGGGGGTTTAATCATTTTTTTTAATTTTTTAATGGTAGCCGTTCAGTGATTACTAAGTGCCAGACACTGAACTAAGTATTGGGGTAGACAAGCTAACCAGGCCGGACACAATCCATGACCCGCATGGAGCTCACACTCTTAATATCCACTTTACAGATAAAGTAGCTGAGGCACAGAGAACTGAAGTGACTTGTCCACACAGCAGGCCAGTGGCAGAGCTGGGATTAGAAACCAGTTCTTTCTGACTCCCAAACCCGTGCTCTATCCACCAGTCCTCAAGACTTTAAGTTCATTAGGAGCGATTCTGCTGTACTGTAATCAATAACAACAATGGTATTTGTTAAGCGCTTACCATGTGCCCAGAACTGTTCTGAGCGCTGGGGGACGACGACAAGATAATCAGGTTGTCCTAAATGGGGTTCACAGTCTTCATCCCCATTTTACAGATGAGGCAACTGAGGCCCAGAGAAGTTAAGGGACCTGCCCAAAGTCACACAGCTGACAAGTGGCGGAGCCGGGATTAGAACCCATGACCTCCGACTCCTGAGCCCGGGCTCTTTCCACTGAGCCATGCTGCTTAGAATAGCGCTCTGTACGTAGTAAGCACTCAACAAACGCCACTGATTGATAATAATAACACAAGTGCGGTGTTGGCGGAGACACGAAGCGCGTCTGCAGTCAACGCCTCCTCTGGACCAGCCATGGTGAGTAAGGGACCCCCGGGTCTTATAATAATAACAATAATAATTCATAATAATGATGGTATTTCTTAAGCGCTTACTACGTGCCAAGCACTGTTCTAAGCGCTGGGGGAGATCCAAGGTCAGTGAGCCCGCTGTTGGGTAGGGACCGTCCCTATTTGTACATATTTGTATTTATTTGTACCTATTTATTCTATTTATTTTATTAATATCTTTTGTTGTCTGTCTCCCCCTTCTAGACTGTGAACCCACTGTTGGGTAGGGACCGTCTCTACATGTTGCGTGGCTCAATGGAAAGAGCCCGGGCTTTGGAGTCAGAGGTCATGGGTTCAAATCCAGACTCCGCCAATTGTCAGCTGTGTGACTTTGAGCAAGTCACTTCACTTCTCTGTGCCTCAGTTCCCTCATCTGTAAAATGGGGATGAAGACTGTGAGCTCCACATGGGACAATCTGATCACCTTGTATCCTCCCCAGTGCTTAGAACAGTGCTCCAGCGCTTAGAACAGTGCTTTGCACATAGTAAGCACTTAACAAATGCCATTATTATAAATGCAATTGAATGAATGAATAATAATAATAATGATGGCATTCTATTTATTTTATTTTGTTAATATGTTTTGTTTTGTTGTCTGTCTCCCCCTTCTAGACTGTGAACCCGCTGTTGGGTAGGGACTGTCTGTATATGCTGCCAACGTGTACTTCCCAAGCGCTTAGTACAGTGCTCTGCACACAGTAAGCGCTCAATGAATACGACTGGATGAATGAATGAATGAATTTATTAAGCGCTTACTATGTGCAAAGCACTGTTCTAAGCGCTGGGGAGTTTACAAGGTGATCAGGTTGTCCCACGGGGGGCTCACAGTCTTCATCCCCATTTTACAGATGAGGTAACTGAGGCCCAGAGAAGTGAAGTGACTTGCCCAAAGTCACACAGCTGACAAGTGGCAGAGCGGGGATTTGAACCCGTGACCTCTGACTCCAAAGCCCGGGCTCTTTCCACTGAGCCACGCTGCTTCTCTGCTTGATTGATAAGGCCAAGCTGCTTTACTGAGCGCTTACTGTGCATGGAGCACTGTACTAAGCGTTTGTGAGAGCACATAACAGAGGTGGTAGCTCTATTCCCTGCCCACAACGAGCTCTCAGTCTAGAGGTGAATGAATTTATTTTATTTGTACATATTTATTCTATTTATTTTATTTTGTTAATATGTTTTGTTGTCCGTCTCCCCCTTCTAGTCTGTGAGCCCGCTGTTGGTGGGTAGGGACTGTCTCTATATGTTGCCAACTTATACTTCCCAAGCGCTTAGTACAGTGCTCTGCACACAGTAAGCGCTCAATAAATATGACAATGAATGAATGAATGAATGAGCAGTCATCCAAGCAACTTGCCCCATTTCCTGCAGAGCTGAAGACCTAAACCAATGTTTTCCGACACCATAGTGCACAAAAAGGAAGAGAAAAAACAGGTGGCAGGCGCAGTAAAACTCAAGGTTTTGACAGCACGAGTAACTCAATAGCAATCGGACACCTACCTGTAAAAGCTGTTGCTGATTTTTAATCATTTCTTTGCACTGCTGAATTTCTAACTCCAGCTTTTCCGTTTCTTGTTCATGGTCCTGTCTTGAGATCACATCCTCATCGTTAAAAGCTCCTAAATGTACCTGTGACACTAAATTCAAAAACAAATACACTTTAACACGGGGGTATCACATGCGTATCTAAAATTCCTGCAGTTTCGAAAGACTCAAAAACTTCTTAAGGGCAATTTTCCGGAATCTAAAAGGATCTATAGTGCATCGAAGAATATTTAAAAATATGTACTGATTTGATTGTTCGACTTTTACCTTAAAGTTCAGCTTCTGAACTTGATAAAGGGGGAAGAAAAAGAAATCAACATCTTCAGGGTCGCATACATACACCATGAGTTACTTGGCAAGGATCAATGCAAAAAATTGGCTGCTTTGCCAAGTAATTACATCAGAACGTCTGCAATGTGCTACAGCTATAAAGTCTGATGTAACTGTCTAAATTGTACATTCAATGTGCTACAGCTACAAAGTCTGATGTAACTAAATTGTACACTCAACGAATCGATGTCTGCGCATTTTTCCCGCATGAATTATTTTTACGGTGACGTCTTCTGTAGGCAATTTTATCTTCCAGGACATTGGCATACCGAGCCTAAAAAAGTTGGCAAATGAACCATAAGCAGACTGTGGCCTCTTATTATTTTATTCAATCAATCAGTGGTGCTTACTGAGCACTTACTATGAGCAAAGCACTGCAGTAACCACTTGGGAGAGTACAAATACAATAAAGTTGGCAGACAGGATCCCTGCCCGCGACGAGCTTACAGTCCAGAGTGATTTGTTTCGATTACTACTTTCAACTCAATCAACAGTAAAATCAATGCCTACTATGTGCAGAGTGGTGTAGAAAGCATTTGGGAGAGTACAACGGATGTAATCAATCGATGCTATTTATTGAGCACTTACTGGGTAAGAGACACGATTCCGGCACAAAAGGATCTTACAATCTAAGGGGAGAGACAATGATTGATTATGTGAAGACTTCCTCTCCTAACGAGCGTGCAAGTTGAGATGCCCAGAAGGTTGTAAACACAAGACGCTGCAGCCAACTTTGGGAGGAGAAAAAGCTTTAAGGAGGTGGCTTTTCAGAAGGCTTTGAAGATGGAGAGCTGAACCTTGGTGGAAGTGAAGAAGGAGGGACTTGCAGGCAGGAGCAAGGCTGTAAACCAGTCCATCATATTTACTGAGCGCTTACTGTGTGCCAAGCACTGTACTAAGCACTTGGGAGGGTGCAAAATTAACTGTATAACAGGCGCATTCCCTGCCCAAAGCAAGTTCATTCATTCATTATTCATTCAGTCGTATTTGTTGAGCGCTTACTGAGTGCAGAGCGCTGTGCTAAGCGCTTGGGAAATACAAGTCGGTAACATATTTAGCTAGCTCTCTTCCTCCCTTCAAGGCCCTGCTGAGAGCTCACCTCCTCCAGGAGGCCTTCCCAGACTGAGCCCCTTCCTTCCTCTCCCCCTTGTCCCCCTCTCCATCCCCCCATCTTACCTCCTTCCCTTCCCCACAGCACCTGTATATATGTTTGTACATATTTATTACTCTATCTATTTATTTTACTTGTACATATCTATTCTATTTATTTTATTTTGTTAGTATGTTTGGTTTTGTTCTCTGTCTCCCCCTTTCAGACTGTGAGCCCACTATTGGGTAGGGACTGTCTCTATATGTTGCCAACTTGTACTTCCCAAGCGCTTAGTACAGTGCTCTGCACACAGTAAGCGCTCAATAAATACGATTGATGATGATATTTAGACGGTCCCTACCCAACAACAAAGGGCTCACGGTCTAGAAGGGGGAGACTGACACCAAAACATGTAAACAGGTGTCAAAATTGTCAGAACAAATAGAATTATAGCTAGATGCACATCATTAACAAATTAAATAGAATAGTAAATATGTACAAGTAAAATAATACACTTCTCCCTTCCTCTACTGTTTCTTAATCTTCTGTGTTTCTAATTTCCTTGCAGAGCAAAACAAAAATTTTAGAGATGCCTTCCTGAAATAGTTTTGTGACCCACCTTGCCCAGTATTCTGTTCTCGAAAGTGGAGAAACCATGTGAAGGTTGCCCTTTTGAAGTCGACACCACAGATGCACCATTGAATGTCCTGTGTAAACCTGCTGCCCTGCTGCCCATGAATTTACCAAAATTCTTCTCGACCACAGTCAGTGTTTTCTTGCCTGTGTACCTAATCAGTCATTAATCCCATATCCTTATTTTATGCTGTCCCTCTGCCCCCATCTCCTTTAATTCCAGGAATGGATTCACTGAAGGCAAATCCACCATAGTTATTCCAGAGTTTGATACGATCTGATAGCCGGACCCTTGAGTCAAGGTGACGCAAGTGAGAATGAGAGAGCAAGGTCAGGTCCTATTTGCTCCTGATCTTGATGCCCGATGTTTCCCCAAACAAATATTGCAAACTATAAGTTTGCAGTCTAGAGGGACCAGAGGTAATAATGATAATGGTATTTGTTAAGCGCTTACTACGTGCCAAGCACTGCTTTGGGAGAGGCGGAAACAAGGTACAGGGAGGTGAGTCGGGAGAAACGGAGAATGCGAGCTCGGGTGGAAGAGAAGAGTGAGGTTGGACACCCAAAGGTAAGAGGGAGAAACCCAATGGAGCCAAAAGATAAGAGTATCATGTTATGTTGCCATCTTGTACTTCCCAAGTGCTTAGTCCAGTGCTCTGCACACAGTAAGCGCTCAATAAATACGATTGATTGATTGACTGATGCGACGATGAATGGGAAATCACTGGAGGTTTTTGAGGAGTGGAGAGATTTGCGCAGACCGTTTAGAATATCCACGCAACAGGATGAATTACAGAATGGAGAGGAGCGAGGCCGGAGACGGGGAAACCAGGAAGGAGACTGAGGCGGAGGTCCAGCTGGGCCGTGACAAGGGGGTAGATGGGCGGGCAGGGGAGGATTCAGGAAGAGAGGCGGAAAAACCGACAGGATTTAGCAAAAATTAAAGGTGAAGGTTGAGAGAGGGCAAGAGCAGCGTGGCCTAGGGAGAAGAGCGTGGGCTTCAGAGTCAGAGGACCTGGGCTCTAATCATGATTTGATTAGAGGAAGTTAGGATGGAAGATAATAATAATAATCTTGGTATTTGTTAAGCGCTTAGTGCAAAGCACTGTTCTAAGCTCTGCCACTTGACTGCTGTGCGACCTCGGGCACGTCATTTCACTTCTGCGTGCCCCAGTTACCTCATCTGTAAAACAGCGATTAAATCCTCCTCCTGTGGTTGGACTGTGTCCAACCTGAGTCTCTCGTATCTAACCCGGAGCTTACTACAGTTCCTGGCACATAGTAAGTGCTTTTAAGAGAAGCAGCGTGGCTCAGTGGAAAGAGCCCGGGCTTTGGAGTCAGAGGTCATGGGTTCAAATCCCAGCTCCACCAACTGTCAGCTGTGTGACTTTGGGCAGCTCACTTAACTTCTTAAGTTAACTTAACAAATACCATCATCATTATTATTATTATTATTATTTTAAGTACCATTAAAAGGGAAAAAAAGAAAGAAACAAGAGCAAGGTCAGAGTGGTACGCTTTGGGAACAGAGAGGACGGTGATGAGGGGAAACAAGGGGAGAGGAAGTTAGAATGGAAGATAATAATAATTTCGGTATTTGTTAAGCGCTTACTATGTGCAAAGCACTGTTCTACGCTCTGGGGAGGATACAAGGTGATCAGGTTGTCCCATGTGGGGCTCACAATCTTCATCCCCATTTTACAGATGAGGTAACTGAGGCCCAGAGAAGTGAAGTGACTTGTCCAAAGTCACACAGCTGACAAGTGGCGGAGCTGGGATTAGAACCCATGACCTCTGACTCCCGAGCCCGGGCTCTTTCCACTGAGCCACGCTGCTTCTCGAAGGTGAACTCAGGTTGTGGGGAGTCCAGATCTCATAGCCACAGAGAGGATTTTCACTGTACAGCACTGCCAATTGCCGGTGGGAAACCTAATATCAGAGGGCCTCCACACTCTGAGAAGCTCCCAAATAATTTTGCTTCTATGGTATTTGCTAAGTGCTCTGCTGTATGTTAAGCACTGTTCTACACACTGAGGAAGATAATCACGGTGAATGTAGTCCCTGTCCCACTTGGGGCTTGCATTCTAAGTAGGAGGGAGAACGGACATTGAATCCCCATTTTAAAAATGAGGAATCTGAGGCATAGAGAAATTAAGTGACTTGCTCAAGGTCACACAGCAGAGCCACGATCGGAACCCAGGTCCTCTGACTCCCAAGGCCATTTCTAGACTGTGAGCCCGCTATTGGGTAGGGACCGTCTCTATATGTTGCCGACTTGTACTTCCCAAGCGCTTAGTACAGTGCTCTGCACACAGTAAGCGCTCAATAAATACGATTGAATGAATGAATGAACATGTACTTCCCAGGTGCTTAGTACAGTGCTCTGCCCACAGTAAGCGCTCAATAAATACGACTGAATGAATGAACATGTACTTCCCAAGTGCTTAGTACAGTGCTCTCCCCACAGTAAGCGCTCAATAAATACGATTGAATGAATGAATGATCTAGCCATTTGGCCATGCTGTTTCTCACTGGCCTTCGTGACCTACTAGTTTTGATTTTCCTTGTGGGCAGGGAACGTGTCTACCGATTCGGCTGTCTTGTACTCTCCCAAGAGCTCAGTACGGTCTTCTGCACACAGTAAGCCATAAGTACAAATCGATTGATTGATGATCTATTCCCTTACCTATTGCTGGCCGGCGCTGCTTAGGTAACCAAATTCCATGACCACACTCTGGCCTGGTGGCCACTCTAGCTTTTTGGTTCTCTGTCTACGCTTTCCTAATGCAGACCGCTACATTTCTTGAGTTATATCAGCCTGCGATGCCTGTTCGCTGCATGATTTCTTGGCTGTGGTCTTCCAGGGGGCAGCCAGTCCCCCCGCGTACAGCAATCCTGGCATGACTTCCGATCGATCCTCCTAATCAACTCTAAGGGCCTCTACTTTAATCCTCTTCCTTGACCTCTTCGCCCCTCCTTTCCCCTAGAAATGCTCTCTGCTCTTCATTCCTCCGACACAATGGACTGCTGATTTTCCTCCTTACCATTCTGCCTGCTGTTTCTTTGGCTGGTTCGTCGTATTTCTCACCCCAAGCCGTGGGTTCCTCTCAGATTCTGTTCCGAGTCCCCCACTCATTTCGCTTTGTAGTCAATCATATTTATTGAGCGCTTACTATGTGCAGAGCACCGTACTAAGTGCTTGGGAAGTACAAATTGGCAACATATAGAGACGGTCCCTACCCAACACTGGGCTCACAGTCTAAATGGATTCGGCTACCACCTCGACGCATGACTCCCAACTTATCGGGCTAGTTTGATCGTCGCTCTGCAGTCTTGCGTTTCCTCTCGCCTGCGGGATATGGCTACGAGGATGTCCTGCTGGCATCTTATCCTCGATCTGTCACCTGAAGTCTCACAAGTCTGACAGTTTCTCCCTCTACAGCACTGCCTAATACCCATCAGAAGGGCCACCCCCCAATCATCATCATCAATCGTATTTATTGAGCGCTTACTATGTGCAGAGCACTGTACTAAGCGCTTGGGAAGTACAAATTGGCAACATATAGAGACAGTCCCTACCCAACAGTGGGCTCACAGTCTAAAAGATCATAGCTCAGCTTGACTCCTCCATGAGCCACCTTCACTTGTCTCCCTTCTTCGGCCTGGGCTTCCCTCGTATACTCAGATCATCTTTCCAAAATGTTGTTCTATCCATCTCTCCGCCCCTCAAAATCCTCAATAGCCGCCCGTTTCCCTCTACCTCTTAAAAAAAAGATTCCTTACCATTGTCTCCAAGAATCTATTCCAGCTCCACAGTAAATAATAATAATAATGGCATTTAAGCGCTTTCTACGTGCCACGCGCTACACTAAGCTCTAAGATAAACAAAGATATTTAGGTCAAACACAGTCGTTGCCCCAACTAGGGTTTGTATTCTAAATCTGTGGGAGAACAGGTATTGAAACTCCAGTTTTAGATGATAAGCCCGCTCTGGGCAAGGATTGTCTCTATTGCTGAATTGTACTTTCCAAGCGGTCCCCTCCCCACAGCACTTGTGGGTATTTGTACATATTTATTACTCTATTTTATTAATGATGTGTATATAGCTATAATTCTATTTATTCTGATGGTATTCACACCTGCCTAATTGTTTTGTGGTGTTGTCTGTCTCCCCTTCTAGACTGTGACCCCACTGTTGGGTAGGGACCGTCTCTATATGATGCCGATTTGTACTTCCCAAGTGCTTAGTACAGTGCTCTGCACATAGTAAGCACTCAATTAATACAATTGAATGAATGAATGAATACAGTGCTCTGCACACAGTAAGCGCTCAAAAAATATGACTGAATGAATGAATTTTACAGATGAGGAAACTGGGGCACAGACAAGTTAAGTGGCTTGCTTAGAGTTACATAGGAGGCAAGTGGCAGAGTCAGGATTAGAACCCAGGCCCACACTCTTTCCCCGAGGCCATGTAAGTGCTCAGTCGAATACCACTGATTGATTGCTATTAGTTGTAATGCTTGTATATATTGGTATTTCTGTCTACCCATTAGTCTGTAAACTCCTTATAGGATTGGTACATGAATTGTGCTTTTATGGTAGTTTCTCAATAATGCCACCAATCAATGGCATTTGTTGAGCACTTACTAAGTGTAGAGCAATGTACTGAGCACTTGGGAAAGTACAACGGTTAGTAGACACATTCCACGCCAACCGAGAGTTCATAGTACAGAGAGGGAGAGAGACGTTAGAATATACTATACATAGGGACATGTGCTTTGGTACAATTTTCAAATCATTCATTCATTCAGTCGTATTTACTGAGCGCTTACTGTGTGCAGAGCACTGTACTAAGCGCTTGGGAAGTACAAGTCGGCAATATATAGAGACGGTCCCTACCCAACAGCGGGCTTACAGCCTAGAAGGGGGAAGACAGACAACAAAACAAAACAGGTGGTCAGGTGTCAAGTCATCAGAATAAATAGAAGTAAAGCTAGATGCACATCACTGACAAAATTCATTCATTCATTCAATTGTATTTATTGAGCGCTTACTGTGTGCAGAGCACTGTACTAAGCACTTGGGAAGTACAAGTTGGCAACATACAGAGACGGTCCCTACCCAACAGTGGGCTCACAGTCTAGAAGGGGGAGACGGACAACAAAACAAAGCATATTAACAAAATAAAATAAATAGAATAAATATGTACAACTAAAATAGAGTAATAAATACGTACAAACATATATACATATATACAGGTGCTGTGGGGAGGGGAAGGAGGTAAAGCGGGAGGGATGGGGAGAGGAAGAAGGGGGCTCAGTCTGGGAGCACTGTATGCACAGCACTGTACTCGTGGCTCAGTGGAAAGAGCCCGGGCTTTGGAGTCAGGGGTCATGGGTTCGAATCCTGGCACCGCCAATTGTCAGCTGGGTGACTTTGGGCAAGTCACTTCACTTCTCTGGGCCTCAGTTCCTTCATCTGGAAAATGGGGATTACGACTGTGAGCCCCCCGTGGGACAACCTGATCACCTTGCAACCTCCCCAGTGCTTAGAACAGTGCTTTGCACATAGTAAGTGCTTAATAAATGCCATTATTATTATTATTATTATTATTATTATTATTATACTAAGCGCTTGGGAGAGTACAATACGAAAGAGTTGGTAGAACGATCCAACAAACCACAAACATGGCAGCTCGGCAAGGGACAGAAAGCCTTTGTGTGAGCACAGTGGGGTCAGAATTGTGGAATTTGGATTGCCTTTTATAGCTACACCTGCTCCCAGAAGGGTCTTTCACTTTCATCTTTTGTGAGTATGACGAAAACAGTTAACGCACATTAAAGTACTCAGGAAAAAAAACTAACCTGGAACTCATCCACCTATGGCAGATTAGACAAAAACCCACCTTTCCAAAAATGGCAAAAATTCACGCAAATTTCGGCTTTGATGCGGCTTTAAATATTTACCTAGTTGGGCAGAAGAAAAGAGGCCCCGACAAAGTACTTGAAATATCACTCAAGATAGTTTTTCTAGGAGTTTGACAGAAAGGAGCTACTAAAATTTGTGGTGGACAGTGACCACTGGCACGCATTGTCACTTTAATATTTATCTACAGGAATAATTTCAGGTTTCCAAAACCTTACGTTCCCAGAAATTGAGCAGGGATCATAGTCACCTTGGTTGTCAAGCTTTTCCACGTGGCTTTTGAGAATCCTCCATTGTTTCCTAATGCTGTTGGTGAGCTGCTCTCGTGCGGTTTCACAAGAAAGTTCCCACATATTACTGTCCTTGCTTAGGTCTCCGGCATCTTCTTCCATATCTGATAGGACCTGCAAGGGGTAAAAAGTGAAACAACGAGGAAGAACCGGCACCCAAAATTGGTTTTTAACTAATTCGGACGGATAAAACCTGCGTCTGGTGGCGGGCACGCTGGATCATCTGTCTGACCTTGTTACAGAATTTATGTTCTGCCTCGCAACAGCTCTGGACATGCCCTAGTGTTTCATGACATGTCAAGCCCATTGTGGGCAGGGACTATCCCTCCTTATTGCTGAATTGTACTTTCTGAGCACTTAGCAGAGTGCTCCGCACACAGTAAGTGCTCAATAAATACAATGGAATGAATGCATCTATTATCTCCAATGCTTCCCCTCTACATTTCTATTTTTTTTATTTAAATGGTATTTGTTAACAATAATAATAATAATAATGGCATTTACTAAGCACTTACTATGTGCAAATCAATCAATCGTATTTATTGAGCGCTTCCTGTGTGCAGAGCACTGTACTAAGTGCTTGGGAAGTACAAGTTGGCAACTTATAGAGACAGTCCCTACCCAACAGTGGGCTCACAGTCGCACTGTTCTAAGTGATGGGGAGGCTACAGAGTGATCGGGTTGTCCCACGGAGGGCTCACGTTCAATCCCCATTTTACAGATGAGGTAACTGAGGCCCAGAGAAGTTAAGTGACTTGCCCAAAGTCACACAGCTGACAAGTGGTGGAGCCGGGATTTGACCCCATGACCACCGACTCCAAAGCCCGGGCTCTTTCCATTGAGCCACGTTAAGCGCTTACTATGTGCCAGACACTGTTCTAAGTGCTGGGATAGATACAAAATCATCGGATTAGACAGAGTCCACGACCCACATGGGGTTCACTGTCTATTTTTATTTAATGGTATTTGTTAAGCGCTTACTATGTGCCAGACACTGTTCTCAGGGCTGGGATAGATACAAAATCATCAGGTTGGACAGAGTCCACGACCCACATGGGGTTCACTGTCTATTTTTATTTAATGGTATTTGTTAAGCCCTTACTATGTGCCAGACACTGTTCTAAGTGCTGGGATAGATACAAAATCATCAGGTTGGACAGAGTCCACGACCCACATGGGGCTCACTGTCTATTTTTATTTAATGGTATTTGTTATGCACTTATTATGTGCCAGACACTGTTCTAAGTGCTGGGATAGATACAAAATCATCAGGTTGGACAGAGTCCACGACCCACATGGGGCTCACTGTCTATTTTTATTTAATGGTATTTGTTATGCACTTATGTGCCAGACACTGTTCTAAGTGCTGGGATAGATAAAAAATCATCAGATTGGACAGAGTCCATGACCCACATGGGGTTCACTGTCTGTTTTTATTTAATGGTATTTGTTAAGCGCTTACTATGTGCCAGACACTGTTCTCAGTGCTGAGATAGATATAAAATCATCGGATTAGACAGAGTCCACGACCCACATGGGGTTCACTGTTTTTTTTTTTATTTAATGGTATTTGTTAAGCGCTTACTATGTGCCAGACACTGTTCTAAGTGCTGGGATAGATACAAAATCATCAGGTTGGACAGAGTCCACGACCCACATGGGGTTAACTGTCTACTTTTATTTAATGGTATTTATATATGTTTGCACGTATTTATTACTCTATTTTACTTGTACATATTCTATTCATTTTATTTTGTTAATATGTTTTGTTTTGTTCTCTGTCTCCCCCTTCTAGACTGTGAGCCCACTGTTGGGTAGGGACCATCTTTATATGTTGCCAACCTGTACTTCCCAAGTGCTTAGTCCAGTGCTCTGCACACGGTAAGCGCTCAATAAATACGACTGAATGAATGAATGTTAAGCACTTACTACGTGCACTGTTCTCAGTGCTGGGATAGATACAAAATCATCAGGTTGGACAGAGTCCACGACCCACATGGGGTTAACTGTCTACTTTTATTTAATGGTATTTATATATGTTTGCACGTATTTATTACTCTATTTTACTTGTACATATTCTATTCATTTTATTTTGTTAATATGTTTTGTTTTGTTCTCTGTCTCCCCCTTCTAGACTGTGAGCCCACTGTTGAGTAGGGACCACCTTTATATGTTGCCAACCTGTACTTCCCAAGTGCTTAGTCCAGTGCTCTGCACACGGTAAGCGCTCAATAAATATGACTGAATGAATGAATGTTAAGCACTTACTACGTGCCAGGCACTGTTCTCAGTGCTGGGATAGATACAAAATCATCAGGTTGGACAGAGTAGGGACCATCTCTATATGTTGCCAACCTGTACTTCCCAAGTGCTTAGTCCAGTGCTCTGCACACGGTAAGCGCTCAATAAATACGATTGAATGAATGAATGTTAAGCGCTTACTACGTGCCAGACACTGTTCTCAGTGCTGGGATAGATACCAAATCATCAGGTTGGACAGAGTAGGGACCATCTCTATATGCTGCCAACCTGTACTTCCCAAGTGCTTAGTCCAGTGCTCTGCACACGGTAAGCGCTCAATAAATATGATTGAATGAATGAATGTTAAGCACTTACTACGTGCCAGACACTGTTCTCAGTGATGGGATAGATATAAAATCATCAGGTTGGACAGAGTAGGGACCATCTCTATATGTTGCCAACCTGTACTTCCCAAGTGCTTAGTACAGTGCTCTGCATCATCATCAATCGTATTTATTGAGCGCTTACTATGTGCACAGCACTGTACTAAGTGCTTGGGAAGTACAAATTGGCAACATATAGAGACAGTCCCTACCCAACAGTGGGCTCACAGTCTAAAAGACTGTGCACACAGTACTCTGTGTGCACTTACTCTGCACACAGTAAGTGCTCAATAAATACGATTGATTGATTGTTCACTGTCTTAATCCCCATTTTATAGGTGAGGTAACTGAGTCCCAGAGAAGTGCAGTGACTTGCCCATAGTCACAGACAGGTGGCCGAGCCGGGATTAGAACCCAGATCCTCTGATTCCGAGGTCCACTTGGCCCTGCTACTTCTCGTTTGGTTCATTTGCTTCGTCTGCATCGTTCCTCTGACCTTCTTGCTATTGAAATGAATAATCAAACGAACTCAAGTCTGGGCCTCTCCCGCACGTTCCCGAGCCCAGAACAAAGCGAAGAAGGAGCCTCTCGGCTGTTCTCCCTCCGCAACCGTTCCAAATTTCCCTTCCCCTCTCCAGCCATCCAAGAGTGCTGACCGCTTCCCAGCTTGTCCCGCTACTTTGAAGAGTCTTCCTCTAACGGCAAGGTGCCCCTCAAACCTCTCCTTCATCTGCCCAACGCCCCCATCCAGTTCTTGCCTACCGCTTTTTGGGATTCTCCATTCTCAATCTCCATTCTCAGTTACCTCACCTATAAAATGGGGATTAAGACAGTGAACAATCAATCAATCGATCGTATTGATTGAGCGCTTACTGTGTGCAGGGCACTGTACTAAGCGCTTGGGAAGTTGGCAACATATAGAGACGGTCCCTACCCAACAGTGGGCTCACAGTCTAGAAGTCTCCTCATCCAAGTGGGTCGTCGGCCCTTTAGAAGAGGGCTTCTTCCGCCCATCTGGCGATTTCTCTTCCTCCGCCAACTAACCGGGAGGGCAGTTGCTCTGGGATTTCACTCCCCTCTACAGCACCGACGTAATGATTCCTTCAATCGTATTTATTGAGCGCTTACTGTGTGCAGAGCACTGTACTAATCAATCAATCAATCGTATTTATTGAGCGCTTACTGTGTGCAGAGCACTGGACTAATCAATCAATCAATCGTATTTATTGAGCGCTTACTGTGTGCAGAGCACTGGACTAAGTGCTTGGGAAGTACAAGTTGGCAACATATAAAGACGGTCCAATGATGTGCACACAGCTTTAATTCTATTTGTTCTGACGATTTTGACACCCGCCTCCATGTTTTGTTTTGTTGTCTGTCTCCCGCTTCTCGACTGTGAGCCCGCTGTTGGGTAGGAACCGTTTCTATATGTTGCCAATTTATACTTCCCAAGCGCTTAGTCCAGTGCTGTGCACACAGTAAGCGCTCAATAAATACGATTGAATTAATTCCCTTCAACTTCAACTTGTTGGGTAGGGACCGTCTCCCTATGCTGCCAACTTGTACTTCCCAAGAGCTTAGTCCAGTGCTCGGCACACAGTAAGCACTCAATAAATACGACTGAATAAATGAATGAATCCAGGCCACTAAAAAATCAATCGTATTTACTGAGCGCTTACTGTGTGCAGAGCACTGTACTAAGCGCTTGGGAAGTAAAAGAGAGACGGTCCAATGATGTGCACCTACCTTTAATTCTATTTGTAAAAAGTGAGACTGTCTCACTTTTAGACTGTGAGCCCGCTGTTGGGTAGGGACTGTCTCTATATGTTGCCAACTTGTACTTCCCAAGCGCTTAGTACAGTGCTCTACACACAGTAAGCGCTCAATAAATACGATTGATGATGATGATGAAGAAAAGGGTGTCCTCTAACAGCCCCCAGGCAACCCAACCCTAGTGTCCCTCCCCCTCGGCCCCCACAAACACACACATCCTCCCACAACCTCAAGAAAATTCCTCACTCATTTCCTTTTCCAAAACTGGCTTCATTTCCTGTCTCTTCCCCCACCAAGAACACTAATTTCCCTCAAGATGCTGCCACCACCAAAGACTCTCTCGCACAGAAGCAGCCTGGCTCAGTGGAAAGAGCCCGGGCTTTGGAGTCAGAGGTCACGGGTTCAAATCCCGGCTCCGCCACTTGTCAGCGGTGTGACTTTGGGCAAGTCACTTCACTTCTCTGGGCCTCAGTTCCCTCATCTGGAAAATGGGGATGAAGACTGTGAGCCCCCGAGGGACAACCTGATCACACTGTAACCTCCCCAGCGCTTAGAACAGTGCTTTGCACATAGTAAGCGCTTAATAAATATCATCACCCTTCACGCCTCACACTCCCTTTAAAAAAAAAAAATGGTACTTGTGAAATGACACATGCCAAGCACTGTACTCCCAAACTAATCAGGATAGACCCACTCCCTGTTCCACATGGGGTTTACAGTTTTAATCCCCATTTTACACTCTTAATCCCCTCCTCCCCCTCTCCATCCCCCCCGCCTTACCTCCTTCCCTTCCCCACAGCCCCTGTATACATGTTTGTTCGTATTTATTACTCTATTTATTGACTTATTTTACTCATACATATCTATTCTATTTATTTTCTTTTATCAATATGTTTGGTTTTGTTCTCCCTCTCCCCCTTCTAGACTGTGAGCCCACCGTTGGGTAGGGCCCGTCTCTAGGTGTTGCCAACTTGGACTTCCCAAGCGCTTAGTACAGGGCTCCGCACACAGTAAGCGCTCAATAAATACGATTGATTGATAGATTGATTGGACAGATGAGCCAACTGAGTCACAGAGAAGCAGAGTGGCTTGCCCCCACTGTTGGGTAGGGACCGTCTCTATATGTTGCCAACTTGAACTTCCCAAGCGCTTAGCACAGTGCTCTGCACAAAGTAAGCGCTCAATAAATACGACTGATTGATTGCCCGAGGTCACACGGCAGACGAGTGGCGGAGCCGGGATTAGAGCCCAGGTTCTTCCCTCACCCGGGCCCCATGATCCATCCACTAGACTACGCTGCTTCCCTCTCCCCACTAACGTACTGGTTCCACCCATTCCCCGGAATCGTTATTCCTTTAGGCCAACACCAAATCACAATAGGAATTTAATACGCGCTTAGTACAGTGCTCTGCACACAGTAAGCGCTCAATAAATACGATCGATTGATTCATAAATTCCTCCTGTTACCTCTCTAGCAATCAGTGAGTGGGCTCGCAAGAGGAGCACACAATCACTTATTCTGCCCCGAATCCCACGAGTCTCTCAGCAAACCCACACGACGACAACGGAAGCCCCCTCACCACCACCACCACCACCACCCAACCCAGCCTTACCAGCTTTTAATTTAATTTTATGATCTGTCCGGCAGAATCTCCGTTAGCTTGAGCCCACTATTTGGCCAACATTTAACCACATAAAGTGCTTCCAGTTACACAGCCGTCAAGCCCCGGGGCTCTATAACTCTATAAAATTAAATTAATTTAATTTTATGATTTGTCCGGCAGAACCTCCGTTAGCTTGAGCCCACTATTCGGCCAACATTTAACCACATAAAGTGCTTCCAGTTATAGAACCGTCAATTCCCGGGGATCTATAACCCGAGGGCTGCATTCTCGCTGTATTAAGGAACGTTTGTGCTGTAATTCATTCATTCATTCAATCGTATTTATTGAGCGCTTACTGTGTGCAGAGCACTGTACTAAGCGCTTGGGAAGTACAAGTTGGAATAGAAGATGGATCGTGTGCCAGCACGCAGCATATAACGGACGCCACGCAGCTCCGTATCCGCACAAGCCCGGGATTGTCGGAAGACCGTTCCCTAATTCCCCCCGGTGCTCTTGCCAAAAACCCGTCCGGCGGGTCAGAATATCCCGAAAATAAACTCAATGTCCTCTACTATCTTTCCAACTACCACATTCTTGGTACATGGGTCCCTTGACCTTTATTTTGGGGCCAAAAATCACAGCAGGGATTTAATTAATAATTCAATAAATTCCTCCTGTTACCTCTCTAGCAATAAGTGGGTGGGCTCACAGGAGTAGCACGCTAAATGTGTCGCGCCAAGGTTTTCATTTATTTTTTGATGCCCAGGTCTAATGGCTGAAATATTCACAGTGAGGTATCGGTACTGTACTTTAATAATAACAATCAATCAATCAATCGTATTTATTGAGCGCTTGCTGTGTGCAAAGCACTGTACTAAGTGCTTGGGAAGTACAAGTTGGCAACATATAAAAATAATAATAATAATGATGGCATTTATTAAGCGCTTATTAGGTGCAAAGCACTGTTCTAAGCGCTGGGGAGGTTACAAGCCGATCAGGTTGTCCTACGGGGGGCTCACAGTCTTAATCCCCACTTTACAGATGAGGGAACTGAGGCACAGAGAAGTGACTTGCCCACAGCTGACAATTGGCGGAGCCGGGATTTGAACCCATGACCTCTGACTCCAAAGCCCGAGTTCTTTCCACTGAGCCACGCTGCTTCTTTAGCACCACTCGGCAGGCCTGGCAAGCCCCTGTGGTTTTCCGAGTCTTTTTTAGGCTTCCTGTTGAGTCTTTCCCATGTCACAGGATGCCCTAGCTGGCTATTTGGTCAGAAAGTCCGCTAGACTTCAATGAACTGTATCATCATCACTGGTTTATGGGAAGCAGCGTGGCTCAGTGGAAAGAGCCCGGGCTTTGGAGTCAGGGGTCATGGGTTCGAATCCCGACTCTACCAACTGTCAGCTGGGTGACTTTGGGCAAGTCACTTCACTTCCCTGGGCCTCAGTTCCCTCATCTGGAAAATGGGGATGGAGACTTTGAGCCCCACGTGGGACAACCTGATCACCTTGTATCTACCCCAGCACTTAGAACGGTGCTTTTCACATAGTAAGCGCTTAACAAATATCAACATTATTATTATTATTATTTATTGAGCGCTGCGCTGGAGAAGCAGTGTGGCCCAGTGAAAAGAGCCCAGGTTTGGGAGTCAGAGGTCGTGGATTCTAATCCCGGCTCCCTTTTTCCTCGTCTCCTCCCCTTCCCCCCCTGCACTACCTTAGAACAGTGCTTTGCACATAGTAAGCGCTTAATAAATGCCATCATCATTATTATTTTTATTATTACCTCCTTCCCCTCCCCACAGCAACTGTATATGTTTGTACAGATTTATTACTCTATTTTACTCATACATATTTACTATTCTGTTTATTTTGTTAATGATGTGCATCTAGCTTTATTTGTTCTGATGACTGGACACCTGTCCACATGTTTTATTTTGTTGTCTGTCTCCCCCTTCTAGACTGTGAGCCCGTTGTTGGGTAGGGACCGTCTCTATATGTTGCCGACTTGTACTTCCCAAGCGCTTAGTCCAGTGCTCTGCACACAGTAAGCGCTCAATAAATACGATTGAATGAATGAAGTCACAACTTGTATATATGTTTCTACATATTTATTACTCTATTTATTTATTTTACTTGTACATACCTATTCTATTTATTTTGTTAATATGTTTTGTTTTGTTCTCTGTCTCCCCCTTCTAGACTGTGAGCCCACTGTTGGGTAGGGACCGTCTCTATGTGTTGCCAACTTGTACTTCCCAAGCGCTTAGTACAGTGCTCTGCACACAGTAAGCGCTCAATAAATACGACTGATTGATTGATTAACTTGTCTGGGCCTCAGTTACCTCATCTGTAAAACGGCGGTTAAGACTGCGAGCCCCAAGTGGGACAACCTGATTACCTTGTAGAGCTTAGAACAGTACTTGGCACATAGTAAGCGCTTAACAAATGCCATCATTTCCATCACCGAAATTTGGCACTTGAGAGTGGACCGTCTCTATATGTTGCCAACTTGTACTTCCCAAGCGCTTAGTACAGTGCTCTGCGCACAGTAAGTGCTCAGTAAATATGACTGATGATTGATTACAGTGCTTTGCACACAGTAAGCGCTCAGTAAATACGATCGAATGAATGAATGAACTGAATCGGTAGACAAGTTCCCTGCTTTACAATGAGCTGTCTGTCCAAAGGGAGAGGTAGACATTACTTTAAATGAATAATTTAAAGATTTATACGTCAGTGCTGTGGCAAATACTCTCCCAAGTGTTTAGTGCAGAGCTCCTACACAAAAAGCGCTCAATAAATACTACACCCGACAGGTGTTATGTAAACAACTGGGATTAGAACGCAGGCCTCCAGGTTCCTACTGTCCTGCTCTTTCAATGGGGCCAAAAGTCATATATGTATTAAATTGCTACAGTTTCTACAGATTACTGTGTTCTGTAGCAAAAAAAAAAAAATTACAATGGCAGTATTAAGGTGAGTGGGTTCCTTCACACTTTGCACAGACACATTTAACGCAGAGATCTGTATCAATCAATCATATTTATTGAGCCCTTACTGTGTGCGGAGCACTGTACTAAGCGCTTGGGAAGTACAAGTTGGCATGGCCTAGATCATCAAGTATTCACTTTAAAACAATAACTTTTCCGAAAGGTAATAACAAATAACCATTCGCTACGGGCAATCTCACCTACAATATAGTGATTCGTGTAACAGAAAAGTAATTAAGTAGCAGAGTTTCATCCCAATATCCTTAATCCCAATATTGATGATAATGATGATGGCATCTGTTAAGCGCATACTATGTGCAAAGCACTGTTCTAAGCGCTGGGGGGGCTACAAGGTGATGAGGTTGTCCCACGGGGGGCTCACAGTCTTAATCCCCATTTTACAGATGAGGTAACTGAGGCTCAGAGAAGTGAAGTGACTTGCCCAAGGTCACACAACACATGTGGCAGAGCCAGGATTCGAACCCATGACCTCTGACTCCAAAGCCCGGGCTCTTTCCATTGAGCCACGCTGCTTCTTTGAAGGAGGTGAAATTAGATGTTACTGAATGTAGCCATGAAACTGCAGTGCCGTTTTTTTTTATTTTAAGTACTAAAAATACATTTGTAGCACCCTTCGCCCACACTGAGCATAACACAGATACCGTGACAAAGCTTTTTCTGATATTTTCTTTTCCATTTTCAACCTTGAAAATTGAACATTTCCCTTTTACAACTGACTCAAAAGTAACTGAACAGAAGTTACTAGACCGTGAGCCCACTGTTGGGTAGGGACCGTCTCTCTATGTTGCCAACTTGTACCTCCCAAGCACTTAGTACAGTGCTCTGCACACAGTAAGCACTCAATAAATATGACGATGAATGAAAGTTCACAGGACCTGAATTTATTACTCTATTAATTTATTTTATTTGTACATATTTATTCTATTTATTTTATTTGGTTAATATGTTTTTAGACTGTGAGCCCACTGTTGGGTAGGGACTGTCTCTATATGTTGCCAATTTGTACTTCCCAAGCGCTTAGTACAGTGCTCTGCACATAGTAAGCGCTCAATAAATACGATTGATGATGATGATGATGTTCTGTTTTGCTCTCCGTCTCCCCCTTCTAGACTGTGAGCCCGCTGTTGGGTAGGGACCATCTCTAGATTTTGCCAACTTGTATGTCCCAAGCGCTTAGTCCAGTGCTCTGCACACAGTAAGCACTCAATAAATATGATTGAATGAATGAATGAATTTATTACTCTATTTATTTATTTTATTTCTGCATATTTATTCTATTTATTTTATTTGGTTAATATGTTTTGTTTTGTTGTCCGTCTCCCCCTTCTAGACTGTGAGCCCGCTGTTGGGTAGGAACCGTCTCTAGATGTTGCCGACTTGTCCTTCCCAAGCGCTTAGTCCAGTGCTCTGCATGCAGTAAGTGCTCAATAAATACCATTGAATGAATGAATGAATGAATTTATTTCTCAATTTATTTTATCTGTACATATTTATTCTATTTTATTTGGTTAATATGTTTTGTTTTGTTCTCCGTCTCCCCCTTCTAGACTGTGAGCCCACTGTTGGGTAGGGACCGTCTCTATATGTTGCCAACTTGGACTTCCCAGTAGTTTAGTCCAGTGCTCTGCACACAGTAAGTGCTCAATATGATTGAATGAATGAATTTATTACTCTATTTATTTATTTTATTTGTACATATTTATTCTATTTATTTTATTTTGTTAATATGTTTTGTTTTGTTCTCCGTCTCCCCCTTCTAGACTGTGAGCCCGCTGTTGGGTAGGGACTGTCTCTATATGTTGCCAACTTGTACTTCCCAAGCGCTTAGTACAGTGCTCTGCACACAGTAAGTGCTCAATAAATACGATTGAATGAATGAATATACGAGAGAGGAACAAAGATGTTCCGAGACTGATAACATTTTTGCTTTACCTCTTCCTTGGTTGTACAATTCAAAGTCTAAAGAGCCAAGTCATCTAAAATTCATTTCATTCATTCATTCAATCGTATTTACTGAGCACTTACTGTGTGCAGAGCACTGTACTAAGCGCTTGGGAAGTACAAGTTGGCAACATCTAGAGACGGTCCCTACCCAACAGTGGGCTCACAGTCTAGAAGGGGGAGACGGAGAACAAAACAAAACATATTAACCAAATAAAATAAATAGAATAAATATGTACAAATAAAATAAATTAATAGAGTAATAAATTCAGTCATTCATTCAATCGTATTTATTGAGCGCTTACTGTGTGCAGAGCACTGTACTAAGTGCTTGGGAAGTACAAGTTGGCAACATATAGAGAAGGCCAAATTCTACAACTAGGCTTGGGCTGGGCCAGGTTAACCTCTGGCTTCGGAGGCTTTCGATGCGAGAGGTCAGAGAGCATTAGGGGTCTGACTTCAAACAAACCCGGGGCTGCCATTTGGTGGTCTCGGACTACCGGCCATCTCATTCATTCATTCATTCATTCAATCGTATTTATTGAGCGCTTACTGTGTGCAGAGCACTGGTCTAAGCGCCTGGGAAGTCCAAGTTGGCAACATCTAGAGACGGTCCCTACCCAACAGCGGGCTCACAGTCTAGAAGGGGGAGACGGAGAACAAAACATATTAACCAAATAAAATAAATAGAATAAATATGTACAAATAAAATAAATACATTAATAGAGTAATAAATTCATTCATTCATTCAATCGTATTTATTGAGCGCTTACTGTGTGCAGAGCACTGGACTAAGCGCTTGGGAAGTCCAAGTTGGCAACATCTAGAGACGGTCCCTACCCGACAGTGGGCTCACAGTCTAGAAGGGGGAGACCGACAACAAAACAAAACATATTAACCAAAGGCCTAGGAATCAGATGATCACGGGCTCTAATTCCGACTCCGCCACTTGTCTGCTGTGTGACCTGGGGCAAGTCACTTCACTTCTCTGGGCCTCAGTTACCTCATCTGGAAAATGGGGATTGAGACCGTGAGCCTCATGTGGGACAGGGGCTGCATCCAACCTGATTTGCTTGTCTCCACCCCAGCACTTAACGTGCCTGGCTCATAGTAAGTCCTTAACAAATACTAATTATTATTATAATAATGTGTGTTGTGCACTTAAAGAACCCAACGGAAAGAACTGCCACTGCTGTCAAAAATCCTTGTGTTAACCCTCTTCTGCTGGCTCAGTGGAAAGAGCCCGGGCTTTGGAGTCCGGGGTCATGGGTTCAAATTCTGGTTCTGCCACCTGTCAGCTGTGTGACATTGGGCAAGTCACTTCACTTCTCTGGGCCTCAGTTCCCTCATCTGGAAAATGGGGATTAAGACTATGAGCCCCCCATGGGACAGCCTGATCACCTTGTAACCTCCCCAATGCTTAGAACAGTGCTTTGCACATAGTAAGTGCTTAATAAATGCCATTATTATTATTATTATTATTATTATTCATTGAGTGCTTACTGTGTGCAGAGCCCTGTACTAAGCACTTGGGAAGTCCAAGGTTTTTTTTTTTTAATGGCATTTACTAAGCGCTTAGTATGTGCAAAGAACTGTTCTAAGCGCTGGGGAGGTTACAAGGTGATCAGGTTGTCCCACGGGGGGCTCACAGTCTTCATCCCCATTTTCCAGATGAGGGAACTGAGGCCCAGAGAAGTGAAGTGACTGGCCCAAAGTCACCCAGCTGACAAGTGGTGGAGCCGGGATTTGAACCCATGACCTCTGACTCCAAACCCTGGGCTCTTTCCACTGAGCCACGCTGCTTCTCAAGTTGGCAACATCTAGAGACGGTCTCTACCCAACAGCGGGCTCACGGTCTAGAAGGGGGAGATGGACAACAAAACACATTAACAAAATAAAATAAATAGAATAAATAGGTACAAATATGATAAATAAATAATGATGGCGCCAAGAAGCCACCATGCTAGTGTCCAAACCCTGCTCTGGGCTGAGTCCAGGCAAGAAACGGTTGAATGAGAGGAGCTAATATGCCCCCAGAAAGCTCGGCTCCCCAAATCTCTCCACTTGGAACCTGGAGCTCTAGACTCCAGTCTTACAGCCTCTGGACTTGTAAGCTCACTGTGGGCAGGCAATGTGTCTGTTTATTGTTACACTGTACTCTCCCAAGTGCTTAGTACAGTGCTCTGAACACAGTAAGTGCTCAATAAATACCCCTGACTGACTGGGGCTGCGGGCTAATGATGGCCCTGGTCTGAGCTAGCCAGCCTAATGTCCGGGCTATCAGGACGGAAGGATCCCCCCCTTCTGTGAGCCCGATGTTGGATAGGGACTGAGAAGCTGCTGTGGCTCACTGGAAAGAGCCCGGGCTTTGGAGTCAGGGGTCATGGGTTCAAATCCCGGCTCTGCCGCGCAGACTGAGCCCCCTCTTTCCTCTCCCCCTCCCCCCCGCCTTACCTCCTTCCCCTCCCCACAGCACCTGTATATATGTACATACGTTTGCACGGATTTATTACTCTATTTTATTTGTACATATTTATTCTATTTATTTTATTTTGTTAAAATGTTTTGTTTTGTTCTCCATCTCCCCCTTCTAGATTGTGAGCCCGCTGCTGGGTAGGGACCGTCTCTAGATGTTGCCAGCTTGGACTTCCCAAGTGGTTAGTACAGTGCTCTGCACACAGTGAGCGCTCAATAAATACGATTGATTGAATGAATGAATGAACTGTCAGCTGTGTGACTTTGGGCAAGGCACTTCACTTCTCTGGGCCTCAGTTCCCTCATCTGTAAATGGGGATTAAGACTGTGAGCCCCACGTGGGACATCCTGGTCACCTTGTATCCCCCCCAGTGTACTTCCCAAGAGGGAAGGGAAGGGAAGGGGAAAGGGAAGGGGAAGGGAAAGGGGAAGGGGAAGGGGAAGGGGAAGGGGAAGGGGAAGGGGAAGGGGAAGGGGAAAGGGAAGGGGAAAGGGAAGGGGAAAGGGAAGGGGAAAGGGAAGGGGAAAGGGAAGGGGAAAGGGAAGGGGAAAGGGAAAGGGAAAGGGAAAGGGAAGGGGAAAGGGAAGGGGAAAGGGAAGGGGAAAGGGAAGGGGAAAGGGAAGGGGAAAGGGAAAGGGAAGGGGAAAGGGAAGGGGAAAGGGAAAGGGAAAGGGAAAGGGAAGGGAAGGGACAGAGGGATTGCCAGAGAGGAGGAGGCAGAGAGACACCTCTCCAGGGTCATCCCCCTCCAAGAGATCTCTCACAAAAAAAAAAAATCAGTGGTATTAATGGATCACTAACTGTAGGCAGAGCACTGTACTAAGTGTTTGGGAGAGTACAATACAATAATAATGATAATAATGATGGCATTTATTAAGCACTTACTATGTGCAAAGCACTGTTCTAAGCATTGGGGTAGATACATAGTAATCAAGTTGTCCCACATAGGGCTCACAGACTAAATCCCCATTTTACAGATGAGGGAACTGAGGCACAGAGAAGTGAAGTGACTTGCCCAAAGTCACCCAGCTGACAAGTGGCGGAGCTGGGATTTGAACCCGTGACCTCTGACTCCAAAGCCCCGGTTCTTTCCACCGAGCCACGCTGCTTCTTTTAGAATAACATAATTAGTGAAATTAGAATTAGAGAATAGAATAGAAAATAACAGAATTAGTGGATGTGTTCCCTGCCCGTAACAATCCTACAGCCTAGCTTATACGCCAGTGAGAAGGAGCATGGTAGGAAAGAGTAGCCATCATCACCATCATCAATCGTATTTATTGAGCACTTACTGTGTGCAGAGCACTGTACTAAGCGCTTGGGAAGTACAAGTTGGCAACATATAGAGACAGTCCCTACCCAGCAGTGGGCTCACTTTTCCTGCTCCCAAAACCAGGTCCAAGTGACTGTGCGTTCCAACAGGAAAAACAAATTTTCCAAGGTTTCATGGCAGAATAACCCTGCACCGTAAAGTGGAGGGAAACGGAATCATGCTTTGTATTGCAGGCCACCCCACTAATATTTGGAAGAAACGCATATTTAGTTTTAGACACCGTCAACTAAAGGTCCTATGGCAAAGCATGTCTGAGCTAATCATGAAAAGAATTGTTTCGAGAACTGGAAAATTCACACAAGATCTGGTCAAATCAAAGAATGAACTTGAGTCTTAGTCCAGATTTCCCTCTCGTCTGTCTTCGTACAAATCCCCAGTTAAAACTAGGAAAAATGCAACTCTTCCCAAAATCTGAGACCGCTAACCAAAGACGCCCCTAAAGTATATACTGGTGACTATATACGCCTTTCGGTATCATGGGACCCTCTGAGTACTTTGAGTTCTTCAGGACTGGTGGAAAAAAGATAGCGAATGATTGTTTAAAATAAAATAAATCAAGCCAATTAAAACACTTACTGCTCCACAGCTCTCTTCAACTTTCCCTTTAGGTTTCTGCTTTTGTGGTGTGAGGACAGAAATCATTTCCTTTTTCATTTGCTGAAGAACTTTCTTGAGTTCGGCATTTTCCAGCAGAATTTGTTTCTGACGTTGCTCATAGTCGCTCAGCAGAACTTTATACATTTCATCTTCATTCCTAAAACAACCAGCCATCATGAAGTGCTGTACGGCTTGGAATGAAGTTGATAAATACCTAGATTCATTAACATCCAGTAAGTATTACCTGGCTTCGGTTTTGTCAGTTCTCCAGGCGCCTCTCTTTCCATCTGCTCTACCTACGTAATTGAGAACATCCATCGCTACCAAGAAAAGAAATAGATATATAAAAAATTGTCACCCTAGGTATGAAACCCAAATGGCAAACCAAATGTTGGCGAACGCAACTCTTAAGGAAATTTGCAAAAAAATTAACAGCATTCACTGAGCGGCTCCGTTGTACCTACGGTGCATCTTGCCTCCTTCCCTTCCCCACAGCACCTGTATATATGTATATATGTTTGTACGTATTTATTACTCTACTTATTTATTTTACTTGTGCATATCTATTCTATTTTATTTTGTTAGTATGTTTGGTTTTGTTCTCTGTCTCCCCCTTTTAGACTGTGAGCCCACTGTTGGGTAGGGACCGTCTCTATATGTTGCCAATTTGTACTTCCCAAGCGCTTAGTACAGTGCTCTGCACATAGTAAGCGCTCAATAAATACGATTGATGATGATGATGATTTGGTAATCCGTGTCTTTTTGTGTGCCTCATTAGACTTTGAGCTGCAAGACGGGGATTGGATTTTATTTGGTGATCCGTGTCTTTTTGTGTGCCTCATTAGACTTTGAGCTTCGAGACGGGGATTGGGTTTTATATTTTACTTTCCTCTCAAGAGCCTAGTACCCCACTTTCCGCTCAAATGATGCTGATCAAGGCAGAGAGAACAACTGAAATGTTCGGAGGGAGGCTGGAGCAAGTTGTGATGGTGAAGGTGCACGGCCTAGATTGGAACACTTTGGTCTGGATAAGTGAAGGTTCAGGGGAGATACGATTACGGTTCACCTCCCCCGGAAAAAAGGAAAAAAGGACAACTCATGAGAAGCATGAACGGAGCTCATCCCACACGCTAGGATTTAGAAGACACCTCGTGCAGCTCGAAAGGTTAGGTTCAAGGCAAACAAAAGAAAAATCATCCAGTGGGTAGAAGAAGTTGGAACGTACCAAAGAAAACTCTGCCTGCTGAAAAAAGTTTTCGTATTTTGAGGATGCAGCTGGATAAACTCATAGAAGAGTCCAGAGTGGGGGTTTTTTTTGAGAGGGGAAAGCTAGCTGTTTTAGAAGGTTAAGTTGAGGTGTTAAGGTGAATGTACATATACATTGTACATTTGTACGTCTCTATTCTATTTATTTTATTTTGTTAATATGTTTTGTTTTGTTCTCTGTCTCCTCTTTCTAGACTGTGAGCCCACTGTTGGGTAGGGACCATCTCTATACGTTGCCAACTTGGACTTCCCAAGCGCTTAGTACACTGCTCTGCACACAGTCAGTGCTCAATAAATACGATTGAATGAATGAATATCTGACGTGCGTATTTATTTGTCTGTATTTTTTTCTCTATTTTATTTGTACATATTCTATTTATTTTATTTTGTTAATATGTTTTGTTCTCTGTCTCCCCCTTCTAGACTGTGAGCCCACTGTTGGGTAGGGACCGTCTCTAGATGTTGCCAACTTGGACTTCCCAAGCGCTTATTACACTGCTCTCTGCACACAGTCAGCGCTCAATAAATACAATTGAATGAATGAATGAATATCTGACATGTGCGTATTTATTTGTATGTATTTTTTACTCTATTTTATTTGTACATATTCTATTTATTTTATTTTGTTAATATGTTTTGTTTTGTTCTCTGTCTCCCCCTTCTAGACTGTGAACCCACTGTTGGGTAGGGACCGTCCTAGATGTTGCCAACTTGGACTTCCCAAGCACTTAGTACACTGCTCTCTGCACAGTCAGCGCTCAATAAATACGACTGAATGAATGAATATCTGACGTGCGTATTTATTTGTACGTATTCTTTACTCTATTTTATTTGTACATATTCTATTTATTTTATTTTGTTAATGGGTTTTGTTTTGTTCTCTGTCTCCCCCTTCTAGACTGTGAGCCCGCTGTTAGAGACGGTCCCTACCCATGTCGCCAACTTGGACTTCCCAAGCACTCAGTGCAGTGCTCTGCACAGGGTAAGCGCTCAATAAATACGATTGAATGAATGAATGAATACAATTGATTGATTGGCACGGGAGACAACTTGTTGCCATGGTAGCGCCACCGACCTATAAATGTATACACAAACGCTACCTGTAAAAATTATATATTATAAATCATTTATTTATATTCACAACTGTCTTCCCCGCTAGAGTGTCAGCTCGTTGTGGGCTGAGAACGTGCTTACCAACTCTTTCGTTCTCGCCCAAGCGCTTCATACAGCGCTCTGTACACAAGCAGGCGTTCAACAAATACCACCGCTTGATGTTTTTTGCTGGGTTTTGGGCTGCCGCTTCAGCGGCTGAACCCAGACAGGCTGGCTGGGCAGAACACTGCCTGTGTACCCACAAAAATGAAAGACCACCAGAGGATAGTGCCCAGCAGCTGATAACCTCTTCATCATGGTTCTCTCCAGCACTTAGAACAGTGCTTGGCACATAGTAAGCGCTTAAATACCATCATTATTTTATTATTATTATTATTATTGCACTTTACCTGTTTTTTTATCCTTCTTGCTCATTACCAGTTGATGAAGCCGTTCCTTTAGCCTGTTGTATTCTCGCTCTTTTCTCTTCATGTCGTGATTATACTGAGTGGCCCGGCTTGCGATGATATTTTGTAATTTTTGTACCTGAAGCAGTTTTGCGGTTAGTACAGATTAAAATTCCCGAATTTACAGTGGAAAGAATAAGTACCAGTGCACTGTCACTCCAACGGTGCCCAACCTTAAGCCCATTCTACCGTCACAATAGATGGTATGGATGAGTACTTCCCAAGCGCTTAGTACAGTGCTCTGCACACAGTAAGTGCTAAATAAATACGACAATGAATGAATGAGTGATCCCATAGATCAATCGTATTTATTGAGCGCTTCCTGTGTGCAGAGCACTGTACTAAGCGCTTGGGAAGTACAAGTTGGCAACATATAGAGACAGTCCCTACCCAACAGCAGGCTCCCTGTCTAGAAGGGGGAGACAGAGAACAAAACCAAACATACTAACAAAATAAAATAAATAGAATAGATATGTACAAGATAAATAGAGTAATAAATATGTACAAACATATATACATATGTATACATATATATATATATATATATACACACACACACACATATATATAGATAAGCATAGAGAAGCAGCGTGGCTCAGTGGAAAGAGCACAGGTTTGGGAGTCAGAGGTCATGGGTTCAAATCCCGGCTCCGCCACTTGTCAGCTGTGTGACTTTGGGCAAGTCACTTCACTTCTCTGGGCCTCAGTTCCCTCATCTGGAAAATGGGGATTAAGACTATGAGCCCCACATGGGACAACCTGTTCACCTTATAACCTCCCCAGTGCTTAGAACATAGTAAGAGCTTAACAAATGCTATCATGATTACTATAATAAATAAAAGGCTTTCTGGAATACCTCAGTATAATAAAATAACTGCGTACGTAGTGACTAAACAACTGCAAACTAGAGAACAGAATAAAGTACACTAATCAAAAAGAATCTAAGTATAGAGCGATTACTAGGAATATTGTTTCCCAAATTGCCAGTTGAGCATTGATTAAAAAAAGCATCCAAGACACCCGGTGTTCAGGTTGTAGATGCTTTTAGTCAACAACTTAACCCATTTCTACTTCTAATTTCTTTCAGTAAGATGGCCAGGCTATAGGTCCGCCTAAAGCAACGCATTATTAGCAACAGGATGAGGTTATTTATAATTTGAGAGGCCAATTAAATAACTCAGGCCTCTTTTGAGTGTACTCCTGATGTTTTCAAAAGGGCTATGAAGTTACATGCCCCCCCAGACTAGCCGTTTTCCATAGTTAAGGTATTGTGGGCAAGCTGTAACTGGAGATAAGCACAGCGGCCTAACATTCATCCAGGGTCTTGCCTTACTGTTCCAGAGTAAGAGACCAAGCCAGCTTCATTGTATTGTAATCGAAGGTCAAAATAATAATAATAATAATAATAATAATGGCATTTATTAAGCGCTTACTATGTGCAAAGCACTGTTCTAAGCGCTGGGGAGGTTACAAGGTGATGAGGTTGTCCCACGGGGGGCTCACAGTCTTAATCCCCATTTGACAGATGAGGGAACTGAGGCCCAGAGAAGTGAAGTGACTTGCCCCAAGTCACACAGCTGACAATTGGAGGAGCCGGGACTGGAACCCATGACCTCTGACTCCAAAGCCCGGGCTCTTTCCACTGAGCCACGCTGCTTCCCTTTAGGATCCAATAATTTGGCTTGCCTGAATTCCAGCTAATCCCCGCCACGGGGAAGGTGTCAGGTTAGCAATTATAAAGCTTTTTGTTCAGGATTCATTGCTCTTCCAACCAGCTGTTACTAACAATAATAATATTAATGATGGCATTCGGTAAGCGCTTACTATGTGTCAAGCACCTAAGCGCTGGGGTAGATACAGGGTAATCAGGTTGCCTCATATTCATCAGTCAATCGTATTTACCTCCTTCCCCTCCCCACGGCACCTGTGTTATGTTTGTACATATTTATTACTCTGTTTTTTTTATTCGTACATATTTATTCTATTTATTTTCTTTCGTTAAATATGTTTTGTTTTGTTCTCTGTCTCCCCTGTCTAGACTGTGAGCCCGCTGTCGGGTAGGGACCGTCTCTATGTGTTGCCAACTTGTACTTCCCAAGCGCTTAGTCCAGTGCTCTGCACACAGTAAACCTCAATAGATACGATTGAATGAATGAATGAATTTATTGAGCGCTTACTGTGTGCAGAGCCCTGTACTAAGCGCTTGGGAAGTACAAGTTGGCCACATATAGAGACGGTCCCTACCCAACAGCGGGCTCACAGTCGGGAGCCTCATATGGGGCTCACAGTCTTAATCCTCACTTTACAGATGAGGTAACTGAGGCCCAGAGAAGTGACGTGACTTGCCCAAAGTCACACAGCTGACAAGCGGCGGAGGTGGAATTAGAACCCACGACCTCCGACTCCCAAGCCAGTGCTCTTTCCACTAAGCCACGTGTGCTAAGCATTGGGAACAAAACAGACTGGACTGTGAGCCCGCTGTTGGGTAGGGACCGTCTCTATATGTTGCCAACTTGGACTTCCCAAGCGCTTAGTCCAGTGCTCTGCACACAGTAAGCGCTCAATAAATACGATTGAATGAATGAATGAATTGGGAACAAAAACCGTAGGAAATGAAAAACTTTAGCAGTGGACACTGACAATCCAAAGTGGCTGCATGGTTACCGGTTTGGCTAACTCTCGTAGCCTTACTCCTCTGAAAAGAGAACTGGTTATCATTCTACAACTCACCTCATCCTTCTCGTTCTTAAGTAATTGGTGTAAATTTCTGTTCTTGCACTGTAGCTGTCTGTCCCGTTCTTGAAGTCCAATCATTTCCCTTCTTGAGGTTTCCAGCTGCTCCTAAAAAGACACAAATTCATGCTCAAACCCCGATGAAATTTCCCGTGGATAAGGCCATGCTGTTGTTTTTAGGAGATCCCGAAACTGGGTTTTTGCTATCTCAAATGCAAAATGACTGATAAAGCACTTGATATTCATCAAAATCCTTTTAAGATTCAAATCTCCTCCCAGAGGCCTTTCTCAGCCCTCTGTTGGGTAGGGACCATCTCTATATGTTGCCAACTTGTATTTCCCAAGCGCTTAGTACAGTGCTCTGCACACAGTAAGTGCTCAATAAGTACGAATGATGATGATGATGATTAGGCCCTCTTTTCCCCACCTCCCTCTCCCTTCTGTTTTAATAATAATAATTATGGTACCTGTTAAGCGCTTAACTATGTGCCAGGCACTGTACTGGCCCGCTGTTGGGTAGGGACCATCTCTATTTGTTGCCAACTTGTCCTTCCCAAGCGCTTAGTACAGTGATCTGCACATAGTAAGCGCTCAATAAATACAATTGAATGAATGAATGAATGAATAAGCGCTGGGGTGGATACAAGCATTCATTCATTCAATCGTATTTATTGAGCGCTTACTGTGTGCAGAGCACTGTACTAAGCACTTGGAAAGTACAATTCGGCAACAGAGACAACCCCTGTGTCGGGAACATTGTAAGCCCTTAACAAATCCTGCCTTTCCAATGCATCTGGCAAAAAAAACAATCAATCACATTTACTGAGCGCGTACTGTGTGCCGAGCACTGTACTAAGCACTTGGGAAGTACAAATTGGCAACATATAGAGACGGTCCCTACCCAACAGTGGGCTCACAGTCTAGAAGGGGGAGACAGAGAACAAAACAAAACATATTAACAAAATAAAATAGAAATGGACAAGTACATATGTATGTACAACAACCAAAAAACAAAATAATAATAATAATAATAATGTTGGTATTTGTTAAGCGCTTACTACGTGCCAAGCACTGTTCTAAGCGCTGGGGTAGGTACAAGGTAATCAGATTGTCCCACATGGGGCTCATAGTCTTCATCTCCACTTTACAGAGGAGGGAACTGAGGCCCAGAGAAGTGAAGTGACTTGCCCAAGGTCACCCAGCTGACAAGTGGCGGAGCCGGGATTTGAACCCATGACCTCTGACTCCAAAGCCCGGGCTCTTTCCAATGAGCCACGCAGCTTCCCCAAGTTTACTCCACCCTGGCCCCTAAACCATGGTGAAGTAGGAGACGGCCTCCCTTCAGACTGTCTCAGCCCAAGGAAAGGGTAATGAGAGTAGATATTACTCTATTTATTTATTTCACTTGTACGTATCTATTCTATTTATTTTATTTTGTTAATATGTTTGGTTTTGTTGTCTGTCTCCCCCTTCTAGACTGTGAGCCCGCCGTTGGGTGGGGACCGTCTCTAGATGTTGCCAACTTGGACTTCCCAAGCACTTAGTATGGTGCTCTGCACACAGTAAGCGCTCAATAAATACGATTGATTGATTGACTGATTGATAGATATCTCAGTGCATTTTTTGGTCAATCTGATGAAATTGCTCTTCAACCCCAAACGTTCATGTTATGGTCTTCTTTTAGCAGCATTTATGCATAATAAGGGAGTTTGTTAGGGAGTAGGTTTAAAATCACTTGAAAGTGTTGAGCCACTTGATAGCATATTTATTTGCTATTTATTTACAGCATATTTGTACATATTTATTACTCTATTTCATTTGTACATATTTATTCTATTTATTTTACTTCGTTAATACGTTTTGTTTTGTTCTCTGTCTCCCCCTTCTAGACTGTGAGCCCACTGTTGGGTAGGGACCATCTCTATATTCATTCATGCATTCAATTGTATTTATTGAGCGCTTACTGTGTGCAGAGCACTGTACTAAGCGCTTGAATGTTGCCAACTTGTACTTCCCAAGCGCTTAGCCCAGTGCTCTGCACACACTAAGTGCTCAGTAAGTACGATTGAATGAATGAATGAGAGAAGTGGGGAAGTGAGCAGAGAACTGCATGACATCATGACACTGCAAGCTGATGGGGTCAATCCCCATTTTACAGCTGAGGTAACTGAGGCCCAGAGAAGTGAAGTGACTTGCCCAAGGTCACACAGCAGACAAGTGGAGGAGCCGGGACTATGCACTGGGATCTGTACCCTTTGGGAACTTAACATTCACCTCATCCTCAGCCCCGTAACTCTTCGGCACATATCCGTAACTTATTTAAGGCAATGCCTTAAGTAGAGAAGCAGCGTGGCTCAGTGGGAAGAGCCCGGGCTTTGGAGTCAGAGGTCACGGGTTCAAATCCCAGCTCCGCCAATTGTCAGCTCTGTGACTTTGGGCAAGTTACTTCACTTCTCTGGGCCTCAGTTCCCTCATCTGTAAAATGATTAAGACTGTGAGCCCCCCATGGGACAACCTGATCACCCTGCAACCTCCCCAGCGCCTAGAACAGTGCTTTGCACATAGTAAGTTCTTAATAAATATCATTAAGTACAGCGTTTTGTACACTGTAAGCGCTCAATAAAAATTAGTATTTATTGAGTGCTTACTGGGTGCAGAGCACTGTACTATAATAATAATAATAATAATAATAATGGCATTTATTAAGCGCTTACTATGTGCAAAGCACAGTTCTAAGTGCTGGGGAGGTTACAAGGTGATCAAGTTGTCCCACGGGGGGCTCACAGTTAAATCCCCATTTTCCAGATGAGGTCACTGAGGCCCAGAGAAGTGAAGTGACTTGCCCAAAGTCACACAGCTGACAAGTGGCGGAGCCGGGATTTGAACCCATGACCTCTGACTCCAAAGCCCAGGCTCTTTCCGCTGAGCCATTCGTCTCTATATGTTGCCAACTTGTTCTTCCCAAGCACTTAGTACAGTGCTCTGCACACAGCAGACGCTCAATAAATACAATTGAATTGAATGAATGAATGCTGCTTCTCCAAAAGATTTCTCCAGCGAAGCCCTCATTTCCTCTTCTCCCACTCATCATCATCATCATCAATCATATTTATTGAGCGCTTACTGTGTGCAGAGCACTGTACTGAGCGCTTGGGAAGTACAAGTTGGCAACATATAGAGACAGTCCCTACCCAACAGTGGGCTCACAATCTAAAAGTGTCACCCTTGCACTACGATGTGCCCCCTCTACTCACCTCTCCCTCAGCCCCGTAGCACTTACATACTTAACCATAAATTAATTCAATTATATTAATGTCTGTTTCTCCCTCCAGACCGGAGCTCAGTGTGGGCAGAAAGATGTCTACCGACGCTGTTGTACTGTACTCCTCAAGCGCTTAGTACACAGCACTCAGTAAGAGTACGTATTTATTACTCTATTTTATCTGTACATGTTTATTCTACTTATTTTATTTTGTTAATATGTTTTGTTTTGTTGTCTGTCTCCCCCTTCTAGTCTGTGAGCCCGCTGTTGGGTAGGGACTGTCTCTATATGTTGCCAACTTGTACCTCCCAAGGGCTTAGTACAGTGCTCTGCACACAGTAAGCGCTCAATAAATACGACCAAATGAATGAATATAATGAATAAATAACTGAGTGATTAAGCAGCCAGAGAGATAGGAGGAGAACCGCCAATCTGTCTGTTGTGTAACTCTGGGCAACTTCTCTGGGCCTCAGTTACCTCATCTGTATAATAGGGAGTAAGTATTCAAGAGAAGCAGCATGGCTCAATGGAACGAGCACGGGTTTTGGAGTCAGAGGTCATGGGTTCAAATCCCGGCTCCTCCAATTGTCAGCTGTGTGGCTTTGGGCAAGTCACTTCACTTCTCTGGGCCTCAGTTCCCTCATCTGGAAAATGGGGATTAAGACTGTGAGCCCCCTGTGGGACAACCTGATCACTCTGTAACCTCCCCAGCGCTTAGAACAGTGCTTTGCACATAGTAAGCGCTTAATAAATGCCATCATTATTATTATTATTATTAAGACTGTGAGCCCCATATGAGACAACCTGATTAGCCTGTTATTATTATTATTAAGACAGTGAGCCCCATATGAGACAACCTGATTACCCTGTTAATCATAATAATAATAATAATAATAATAATAATAATAATAATAATAACAGGGTAATCAGGTAGTCTCATATGGGGCTCACAGTCTTAATAATAATAATAATAAAAATAACAGGGTAATCAGGTTGTCTCATATGGGGCTCACAGTCTTAATAATAATAATAATAATAATAACAGGGTAATCAGGTTGTCTCATATGGGGCTCACAGTCTTAACAACAATAATAATAATAATAAGACTGTGAGCCCCATATGAGACAACCTGATTACCCTGTATCTACCCCAGCACTTAGAACCGTGCTTGGCACATAGTAAGCGCTTAACAAATGCCATCGTTATTATTAGCGTAGTACAGTGCACGCGGTAAGTGCTCAATAAATACGACTGAATGAATGGACAGGGAGGCAGATATTAATATAAATAATTTACAGATATGTACCTAAGAGCTGCGGGGGCTGAGGGCGGGGTGAATACCAAATGCCCAAAGAGTACAAATCCAACTGCATGGGTGACAGACAAGGGAGAAGGAGTGGAGGAAATGAGGGCTTAGTCAGGGCAGGCCACATTATCTCAAAGGTCCCGAAAGGTGGTGGAAACAGACGATCAAACCACTCGGGGTTTTGGCTAGTTGAGTGAGAGTAGTTTGTGCGAGCAACCACTGCTTCTCTGCAAAAGACGTTCAAAAGATAGCTGATCCAGCGGGGAGCAGAAGGAAACAAGACATTTCAGCCCATACCACACCGAGGGAGGTGGTGGTCCCAAGGAGGGATAGAAGGGGTCAGAGAAGCAGCATCTGGGGCCTGATTACATCCATCAACCTGATACTACACATGGAAGAGACGCGGGGCACCCACGATATGCTGCATTTAAAGGGAATTTTTCCACGGAAGAGACACCAGCCAAGAAAAAGCTCTGTTTTGAGGTAGCAGACTGACAGTCCTAAGGAAAGTATTTCCTTTGATCACAGAAATAAGTCTACCTCACGTTTACCCTCACATTCTGGTCCCGGTTTCACGCTGAGAAGCAGCGTGGCTCAGTGGAAAGAGCCCGGGCTTTGGAGTCAGAGGTCATGGGTTCGAATCCTGGCTCCACCACAAGTCTGCTGTGTGACCTTGGGCAAGTCACTTAACTGCTCTGAGCCTCAGTTACCTCATCTGTAAAAATGGGGATTAAGACTGTGAGCCCCACATGGGACAACTTGATGACACTGTATCCCCCCCAGTGCTTAGAACAGTGCTTTGCACACAGTAAACGCTTAACAAATGCCATCATTATTATTATTATTATCTGAGGATCATCTGAAGGAAGTAGTTAATCTTGAAGAGCTGTCGCAACTTCTTTGCATGTTCTAATTACAGCTTTAGTTCCTTTGACTTGGATACCTTTTTCTCTTAAGATTGTTGGTCTATTGTCCCAAGAGCTGTATCTGTTTGTGGGGTATCTTATTTAAGAAAATATATTCCCTTTAAGATTATGATTTAATTATCCATTTGCCCTGCCCCCTGAAATTTCTTTCATTCATTCAGTCACATTTATTTGACGCTTACTCTGTGCAGAGCACTGTACTAAGCACTTGGGAAAGTACCACACAATAAAGAATAGAGAAGCAGCGTGGCTCAGTGGAAAAGAGCATGGGCTTTGGAGTCAGAGGTCATGGGTTCAAATCCCGCCTCCGCCACTTGTCAGCTGTGTGACTTTGGGCAAGTCACTTCACTTCTCTGGGCCTCAGTTACCTCAACTGTAAAGTGGGGATGAAGACTGTGAGCCCCCCATGGGACAACCTGATCACCTTGTAACCTCCCCAGTGCTTAGAACAGTGCTTGGCACATAGTAAGCGCTTAATAAATGCCATTATTATTATTATTATTAATAAACGCTGCCCACAACAAGCTCACAGTTTACAGTGAAGGAGACAGACATCAAAACAAGTAAATAAAGTTACAGATATATACCTAAGTGCTTTGGGGCTGGGAGAGGGACCAAAGGGAGCAAGTCAGGGAGACACAAAAGGGAGTGGGAGATAGTGGGGAAAAAAGTGGGGAAAAGTGGGGAAAAGTGGGGCCTTTTGGAGGAGATGTGCCTTCAAAAAGACTTTAAAGCGGGGAAGAGTGATTGTCGGATTAGGGGAAGGAGGGCACGCTTAGTACAGTGCTCTGCACACAGTAAGCGCTCAATAAATACAATTGATTGATTCCAGGCCAGAGACAGGACTTGAGATAGGGGCCGGGGGCGAGACAGGTGGAGATCGAGGCACAGAGAGGTTAGGACTAGAGGAGGTGAGGTAATAATAATGATAATGACGGCATTTGTTAAGCGCTTACTATGTGCCAAGCACTGTTCTAAGCGCTGGGGAGGATACAAGGTGATCAGGTTGTCCCATGTGGGGCTCACGGTCGCAATCCTCATTTTACAGATAACGTAACTGGGGCACAGAGAAGTTAAATGACTTGCCCAAAGTCACAGAACGGACAAGCGGTGGAGTTGGGATTTGAACCCATGACCTCTGACTCCCAAGTCCGTGCTCTTTCCTCTAAGCCACGCTGCTTCTCTGTGCTAATATAACAATAATAATAATAACAATAATGGCATTTGTTAAGCGCTTACTATGTGCAAAGCACTGTTCTAAGCGCTGGTGAAGATACAAGGTGATCAGGTTGTCCCACAGGGGCTCACAGTCTTAATCCCCATTTTACAGTTGGGGTAACTGAGGCACAGAGAAGTTAAGTCAATCAATCAATCATATTTGTTGCGTGCTTACTGTGTGCAAAGCACTGTACTAAGCACTTGGGAAGTACAAGTTGGCAACATATAGAGACAGTCCCTACCCAACAGTGGGCTCACAGTCTAAAAGGGGAAGACAGAGAACAAAACCAAACATGCCAACAAAATAAAATAAATAGAAAAGATATGTACAAGTAAAATAAATAAATAGAGTAATAAATATGTACAAACATATATACATATATACAGGTGCTGTGGGGAAGGGAAGGAGGTAAGATGGTGGGGATGGAGAGGGGGACGAGGGGGAGAGGAAGGAAGGGGCTCAGTCTGGGAAGGCCTCCTGGAGGAGGTGAGCTCTCAGCAGGGCCTTGAAGAGAGGAAGAGAGCTAGCTTGGCAGAGGGGCAGAGGGAGGGCATTCCAGGCCCGGGGGAGGACGTGGGCCGGGGGTCGATGGCGGGACAGGCGAGAACGAGGTACAGTGAGGAGATGAGCGGCGGAGGAGCGGAGGGTGCGGGCTGGGCTGGAGAAGGAGAGAAGGGAGGGGAGGTAGGAGGGGGCGAGGGGATGGACAGCCTGGAAGCCCAGGGTGAGGAGTTTCTGCCTGATATATATATATATATATATATATATATATATATACATATATATATATATATATATATATACACACACACACACACACACACACACACACACACACACACACACACAATAATCGAGCACATATATACTATAGTACACTTACTATAATCAGTTGTATATATACTGATTAGCTTCAATAAATTTCAAGTAAAAAGTTGAATATCCAGGTGCTGTGGGGAAGGGAAGGAGGTAAGATGAGGGGGATGGAGAGGGGGACAAGGGAGAGAGGAAGGAAGGGGCTCAGTCTGGGGAGGCCTCCCGCCCTTTGGTTCCCACCCTTGCCCCCTGCTTGCCCCCGGGCGGGGGTCCTCCCCGAGCCCCCCTCGGCTGGTCCAACAGGTCCCCGGTGCCGCCGGCCCCGCTCCACCAGGCACCGAAACCTGCCAACGTCGCCGCCGCTGCACCGCCTCCTCGCCCGCTTTTGCCCAGCGCCGGTGCCCTTCTCTGCCCATCGCTCCCTTCTAAACGCGCGGTCCGAGCTGCCACCCTTGAGGGGCGGGGACGTGGAGAGAGGGCAGCCCAGGAGGGTGGGGATGGATGTGTGGGGGGGGGGAACCGCCGCTTTGTTGGATGGGCAGGATGATCGCCATTCCTCCCCTCGCCATCCCATCACCGTGCCTGCTCGTTTCGGGCAAACTTTAAGTGACTTGCTCAAAGTCACACAGCCGACAACTGGCAGAGCCGGGATTTGAACCCATGACCTCTGACTCCCAAGCCCATGCTCCTTTCCATTGAGCCACGCTGCTTCTCTAATATGGAGTGCTTAGTATAGAGCCTGGCACACAGTATGCACTTAACAAATACCACAGTTGTTATTATTGTATTCCAGGAGTATCTAGATTCCACAGGGTTCCCTCTCCGCTCCTGCTGTTCCCCGTTCTCAATTTATCCCCCCCAAATTCTTCGGAATTATTAGAAACAGGAGAGCAGGTGTCAGATGTGTGTTCCCTTGTCTTTTTGAAATGCACAGAAGTGTCATTACCTAGTTATGAAACAAACAGATCATAAGGAAAATAACCTGTCAACACAAAAGCACATTAAATTAGCATTAAGGGCCGAGAAAAGGAATACAAGTGAATTTCTAAAACTTTATAAAAATCACCACATTAGCCTAAACGAAGAATATTTATTTCGAATTTCTGCAGTTCCTTGTGGTAGAATAAGTGGCGAGATTAAGGAAAATATGGACAGAGAGAGAGAGAGAGAGTGACCTTATTTTGCTGTTTTGGATTGCCCGGCGAAAGCCAAGCAGAGTGGATAGAGCACGCGCCTGGGAATCAGAAGGATTAGAAAATCCTGGCGACACCACTTGTCTGCTGTGTGACCTTGGGCAAGTCACTTCACTTCTCTGTGCCTCAATTACCTTATCTGTAAAATGGGGATTTAAGACTGTGAGCCCCATGGGGGACAGGGACTGTACCCAATCTGGTTGGCCTGTATCTACACCGGCACATAGTACAGTGCCTGGTTCATAGTAAGTGCTTAACAAATATCTTTTTTTTTTTTAAAGAAGGCTGAACTAAACTCGCATTCAGAAGATTTTCTTTTTAAATTAATTCAGGACCCTACCTCTCCTTATATAAGACACTGAGTCCCTTTTAGACTGTGAGCCCACTGTTGGGTAGGGACTGTCTCTATATGTTGCCAATTTGTACTTCCCAAGCGCTTAGTACAGTGCTCTGCACATAGTAAGCGCTCAATAAATACGACTGATTGATTGATTCAGTAATTTAATCTAAACAAGGAGCAAATTATAGCAGAAAAAGTGGTTCTTGAGGGCTTCAAGGAAAAGATTAAAGCTATCCATTCGGATATTCATGAAGGGTGCTTGATTTTTCTTTTCTACTTTCAAAAGCCCCTTTTTGAAATGAATATAGTAAGCAGATGTATGAGAGAAAAATAGAGGACAAAAGGTAGGAGGGGGCAAGGTGATAGGGTGCCTTAAAGCCAACGGAGAGGGGTTTTTGTTTGCTCTGGAGGTGGATGAGCAACAATGGGAGATTTCTGAGGAGAAGGGTGACATGTCCCGAGCGTTTCCGTAGAAAAATGACGCGGGCAGCAGAGTGAAGTATGCAGTGGTGTGGGGAAAGACAGGAAAGCGCTCAATAAATACGATTGAATGAATGAATGACTGAGGCTGATGCAGTAATCCATCATCATCATCATCATCAATCGTATTTATTGAGCGCTTACTATGTGCACAGCACTGTGCTAAGCGCTTGGAAAGTACAAATTGGCAACATATAGAGACAGTCCCTACCCAACAGTGGGCTCACAGTCTAAAAGGGGGAGACAGAGAACAAAACCAAACATACTAACAAAATAAAATAAATAGAATAGATATGTACAAATAAAATAAATAAATAGAGTAAAAAATATGTACAAACATATATACATATATACAGGCGGGATAGGGTGAGTGACTGTATTACCATAGCAGCAGTATGGGTGGAGAGGAAAGGGTGGATTTTAGTAACGTCGTGAAGGTGGGACCGACGGGATTGGGTGACGGATTGAATATGTGGGTTAAGTGAGAGAGAGGAGTCAAGGATAACTCCAAGGTTATGGGCTTCGGAGACGAGAAGGACGGTGGTGCCGTCTACAGTGATTTTACTTGGACATATTTACTATTCTATTTTGTTAATGATTCATTCAATCGTGTTTATTGAGCGCTTACTGTGTGCAGAGCACTGTACTCAGCGCTTGGGAAGTCCAAGTTGGCAACACATAGAGACGGTCCCTATCCTGGGCTCACAGTTTAGAAGGGGGAGACAGGCAACAAAATAATAATAATAATAATAGGCATTTATTAAGCGCTTACTAAGTGCAAAGCACTGTTCTAAGCGCTGGGGAGGATACAGGGTGATCAGGTTGTCCCATGTGGGGCTCAGTCTTAATCCCCATTTTACAGATGAGGTAACTGAGGCCCAGAGAAGTTAAGTGACTTGCCCAAGATCACACAGCAGACATGTGGCGGAGTCGGGATTCGAACTCATGACCTCTGACTCCAAAGCCCGTGCTCTTTCCACTGAGCCACGCTGCCAAACATATTAACAAAATAAAATAAATAGAATAAACATGTACAAGTAAAATAAAGAGTAGAGTAATAAATATGTACAAACATATATACAGGTGCTGTGGGGAGGGGAAGGAGGTAAGGCGGGGGGGAGAGGAAGGAGGGAGCTCATTCATTCATACGTATTTATTGAGCACTTACAGTGTGCAAAGCACTGTACTAAGCGCTTGGGAAGTCCAAGTTGGCAACACATAGAGACGGTCCCTACCCAACAGCGGGCTCACAGTTTAGAAGGGGGAGACAGGCAACAAAACATATTAACAAAATAAATAGAATATGTACAAGTAAAATAGAAAAGAGTAATATGTACAAACATATATACACATATACAGGTGCTGATGTGCATCTAGCTTTATTTCTGTTTATTCTGATGACTTGACACCTGTCCACGTGTTTTGTTTTGTTGCCTGTCTCCCCCTTCTAGATTGTGAGCCCATTGTTGGGTAGGGACCGTCTCTATATGTTGCCAACTTGTACTTCCCAAGCGCTTAGTACAGTGCTCTGCACACAGTAAGCGCTCAATAAATACGACTGAATGGATGAATGAATGAAAGAAAGTCAGGGGGAGGACAGGGTTTGGGTGGGAAGATAAGGAGTTCCGATTTGAACATGTTAAGTTTGAGGTGGCAGGATGATTGGCTTAATCTTTTAGACTGTGAGCCCACTGTTGGGTAGGGACTGTCTCTATATGTTGCCAACTTGTACTTCCCAAGCGCTTAGTACAGTGCTCTGCACACAGTAAGCGCTCAATAAATACGATTGATTGATTAATCAAGAGTATTTGAGCACCTACTGTGTGCAAGGCACTGTGCTAAGTAAGCACGGGAGTACAACAGAAGCAAAAAGGAATGGTCTCTGCCCTCAAGGAGTTTACAAACCATGATGTTCAGAAAATACATGCCTCAGTCTAAACATTAATGGAGAAACTATTACTTTACATAGTTTTTCAGAGAGCCTTAAAGAACGATCGAACTAATTATGCCAAGTCACCTGGTACGGTAAAACAAAAACTGAAAGTGGAAAGAACTGAATTTTACAGAACACAATTCGGAAGCAAACACAAAAATTCCTACCTTAAGTTTGGAATAGCAGTTTTGCAGGTGGTCCATGTCACTTCCTAGTTTCAAATTCTGGGTTTCGACATCTTCCTGAGTTCGGAGGTTCTTGTGTTGAAGTAAAAGCAGCTCATTTATACAATTTAAAACTGCAATTATACTTAATTCTCTCTTGGTCTCTTTACCTTTGGACTCTTCATATAACGAAGGAAAACCTAAAGTGGTCAACTCCTGGAAAGAGAGAGCCAACTGTTAACGAGAATTACTTGACGACGAAAATAAAGCTATTTTGCCATTATCATAAAGCTTGTTCAGAGCAAATCCATGATTTTAGCAAGGGGCTGTCTTTTCACCATTATTTCACACCAAAGAACTAAAAAGTTACCTGATTCAGATAAGAAACACTCTGTTCAACATTCTCCTCTGTGCAGAAGGCACTGAAAAAATTATGCACACTTTTTGCCAAAGGTATTGAAGAACACAGCACTTGTTGCGTATATGAACTCGACGGAGACATCTTTGTTTCTGAGGTATATTGAGAAATGCTTTTGCTATCTGAAACTTAATATCAAAATACAAAACCTTAGAAATGGTCATTACAACAGTGTAAGTGACATCACGACAATACAGAGCGTACTTAAAAAAAGGTTATGAAATCAATAGTACTTAACGAACGCTGTGCGGAGCGCTGTTCTAAACGATGAATCGATGATATTTATTGGGCACTTAATAGAGCACTGTACTGAGCGCTTGGGAGACTACAGTATAATGAAATTAGCAGGCACGTTCCCTGTCCATAATGAGCTTTCAATGTAGAGGGGGAGAAAGACACTTGGAAGAGGACAACAGAATTAGAATCTAGTGCTTAGAACAGTGCTTTGCACATAGTAAGCGCTTAACAAATACCATCAATCGTATTTATTGAGTGCTTACTGTGTGCAGAGCACTGTACTAAGTGCTTGGGAAGTACAAGTTGGAAACATATATCATTATTATTAATACCATGTTACTATGTGTCAAACACTCTTCTAAGCACTGGGATAGATACAAGATAAGTTGAACTCAGCCCCTGACCTGCCTGGGGCGTGCAGTCTAAACAGGAGAGAGGACAGATATCGAATCCCCATTTTACAGATGAGGAAACTGAGGCTCAGAGAAGTTCACTGACTTGCCCCAGTTCACACCGCTGGCAAGTGGCAGAAGTGGGATCAGAACCTACTGAGTTCTTACCGGCCTTGCTGAGCTTTTAATATAGTGGGCACTAAAATAAATTACAGATCGGGGGAAGGAATAGCGTGTAACGTGGAAGGGCTCGAGATATTTAAGCGCTTAGGGGAGGTAGGAGTGCTGAATCAATCAATCGTATTTATTGAGCGCTTACTATGTGCAGAGCACTGTACTAAGCGCTTGGGAAGTACAAATTGGCAACACATAGAGACAGTCCCTACCCAACAGTGGGCTCACAGTCTAAAAGGGGGAGACAGAGAACAGAACCAAACATACCAACAAAATAAAATAAATAGGATAGAAATGTACAAGTAAAATAAATAAATTAATAGAGTAATAAATATGTACAACCATATATACATATATACAGGTGCTGTGGGGAAGGGAAGGAGGTAAGATGGTAAGATGGCTGAAGTGGCAATGTGGGGGAATATACAGGTGTGAAGACACTACATGAATCAGGGAAGGCCTCTTGGAGGAAGAGCGACTTCAGAAGGGGGTTGAGGTTAGGGAGAGCAGTGGTCTGCCTGATGGGAAGGGACTGAATTAAAGCAGAAGGAAGAGCGTGAGCAGGAGAGACAGGAACAAGACACAGTGAGTAGGTTAGCTAGAGGAGAAAGACGAGTGAGAGCCACTGTTGGGTAGGGACTGTCTCTATATGTTGCCAATTTGTCTTCCCAAGCGCTTAGTACAGTGCTCTGCACACAGTAAGCGCTCAATAAATACGATTGATGATGATGATGAGAGGAGATGAGTGACTTAAAGACAACAATCAGAAATCTCTTTTTGATGCAGAGAGGACTGGGGAGTGATGGGGAGGCTTTCGATGAGCGTTGAGCGGTGTCCCGAAAGACGTTTTAGAAAAAGGACGCGGGCAGTGGACTGGGGAATTGACTGGAGAGGAGATAAGTGACTTAAAGACAACAGTCGGAAATCTCTTTTTGATGCAGAGAGGACTGGGGAGTGATGAGAGGCTTTCGACGAGCGTTGAGACGTGTCCCGAAAGACGTTTTAGAAAAAGGATGCGGGCAGTGGACTGGGGAATTGACTGGAGACGAGATAAGTGACTTAAAGACAACAGTCGGAGATCTCTTTTTGATGCAGAGAGGATTGGGGAGTGATGAGAGGCTTTCGACAAGCGTTGAGACGTGTCCCGAAAGACGTTTTAGAAAAAGGATGCGGGCGGTGGACTGGGGAACTGACTGGAGAGGAGATAAGTGACTTAAAGACAACAGTCGGCGATCTCTTTTTGATGCAGAGAGGATTGGGGAGTGATGGGAGGCTTTCGATGAGCCTTGAGACGTGTCCCAAAAGACGTTTTAAGAAAAAGGATGCGGGCAGTGGGCGGGGGAATTGACTGGAGAGGAGAGCTCACCTCCTCCAGGAGGCCTTCCCAGACTGAGCCCCTTCCTTCCTCTCCCCCTCGTCCCCCTCTCTATCCCCCCATCTTACCTGCTTCCCTTCCCCACAGCACCTGTATATATGTATATATGTTTGTACATATTTATTACTCTATTTATTTATTTATTTTACTTGTACATATCTATTCTATTTATTTTATTTTGTTAGTATGTTTGGTTTTGTTCTCTGTCTCCCCCTTTTAGACTGTGAGCCCACTGTTGGGTAGGGACTGTCTCTATATGTTGCCAATTTGTACTTCCCAAGCGCTTAGTACAGTGCTCTGCACATAGTAAGCGCTCAATAAATACGATTGATGATGATGATGATGATGAGAGGGGCTGCAGCCACAGAGGTCAGTGAAGAGGCTGAAGCAGTAATCAAGTAATTTCAAATAACTATCCAATCCTTTTCCTATGACTATGCACTCTCAACCCCACAATTTTCCCTCGCATCCACCCAGAGAAAGGGCAGGCTATCGAGAAGTGCTCTCATTTTCCCAAAAACCAAAATCTAAGTTACAAGGTTGAGCCGTAGTCTAAATCCTCTTCTCAGTTTAGGCCATGACAAATTTCAAAATCATGGGATTTTGTTGTAATTCAGGGTTCGAATCAAAGATGACAAAAACGGGGAAATCGCTAAATTCTCAAAAGGCACAATATGTCTTTCAAGCACAGTTGAGTAATTTTTACAAGTAACATTAATTCCACCACTTAGGAGAAGCGGCGTGACTCAGTGGAAAGAGCCCGGGCTTTGGAGTCAGGGGTCATGGGTTCAAATCCCAGCTCTGCCAATTGTCGGCTGTGTGACTTTGGTCAAGTCACTTCACTTCTCTGGGTCTCAGTTCCCTCATCTGTAAAATGGGGACGAAGACTGTGAAACCCCCTGTGGGACAACCTGATCACTCTATAACTTCCCCAGCACTTAGAACAGTGCTTTGCGCATAGTAAGCACTTAATAAATGCCATGATTATTATTACCAATCAAGCCTAACAATTATGGCCTTCTATAATACTGTCAGTAAGGTCCATGTAACATGACAAGTCAATCAATCTCTCTGCCAAGTTTTCAAATGATTATAAAAAGTTTAATGCAGCCAGTTATTTATTTATGGTACGCTTTAAGCATGATAGAGGAAATTTAAATCGGACACAATCCCTGTAACACATAGGGCTCTCAATCTAGAAGCTGGTTTAATGAGATTACTTATCTGCTTAATGTAATGCCAAGCACTGTGACAAATATTATTATTATTATGGTAACAAATACCATGTTACTGTGTGTTAAACACCGTTCTAAACAAGATAATCAATTGTATTTATTGAGCGCTTACTGTGTGCAGAGCACTGTACTAAGCGCTTGGGAAGTACAAGTTGGCAACACATAGAGACGGTCCCTACCCAACAGTAGGCTCACAGTCTGGGGGGGAGACAGAGAACAAAACAAAACATATTAACAAAATAAAATAAATAGAATAGATATGTACAAGTAAAATAAATAGAGTAATAAATACAGGTCGAACACAGCCCCTGCGTGCAGTCTCAGTAGGAGAGAGGACAGATACTGAATCCCCATTTTACAGATGAGGAAACTGAGGCTCAGAGAACTTTAAGTGACTTACCCCAGGTCACACCACAGGTAAGTGGAAGAGGTGGAATCAGAACCCAGGTCCTCCGAGTTCTTTCCATTAAAACATGCTGCTTCCTCTATAGATCCAAATATCCCCAATGTCTAACAAGCCTTCAAACCCCCAAATTAAGATCAGATAGAGACCACCCAAATGGCTTTAAGGAAATACACCATAGTCATTTCATCTCCATTTTATGACACAGCGACTGTTAAGTGGGAATTCAGCAGCAGGTTAGTGGGAATGCGGTAATTTAGTTCTTTTCCATAATTACCTGATGACAGTACTGGCACTGTAATAGTCTTCCAATCTCCCATAGCAACAAAGAATTCCAGGATCCCTGAGCAACTAATTCAGCGGTGAAGCATTCGGTTGAACTGCTGTTCAAAATCTCCACAGAGGCATAATCTGAAGGGGGAACACAGTAACTTTTTCAACTTACACCAAGACAGCAGAGGTAGGAAAGGAAGTTTCAAAATAAGCTACGTGGTATTAAAATAGGCGATAGGAAAGAAACATTTCCATATCCTGGAAATCACATTAAAGGACATCATGGTCTTTTAAAATTGAAAACAGCAGCGCCTGGCACATCTACACTCACTCCCTTGGTGACCTCATTCGCTCCCACGGCTTCAACTATCACCTCTACGCTGATGACACCCAGATCTCCATCTCTGCCCCTGCTCTCTCCCCCTCCCTCCAGGCTCGCATCTCCTCCTGCCTTCAGGACATCTCCATCTGGATGTCCGCCCGCCACCTAAAGCTCAACATGTCGAAGACTGAGCTCCTTGTCTTCCCTCCCAAACCTTGTCCTCTCCCTGACTTTCCCATCTCTGTTGACGGCACTACCATCCTTCCCGTCTCACAAGCCCGCAACCTTGGTGTCATCCTCGACTCCGCTCTCTCATTCACCCCTCACATCCAAGCCGTCACCAAAACCTGCCGGTCTCAGCTCCGCAACATTGCCAAGATCCGCCCTTTCCTCTCCATCCAAACCGCTACCCTGCTAATTCAAGCTCTCATCCTATCCCGTCTGGACTACTGCACTAGCCTTCTCTCTGATCTCCCATCCTCGTGTCTCTCTCCACTTCAATCCATACTTCATGCTGCTGCCCGGATTATCTTTGTCCAGAAACGCTCTGGACATATCACTCCCCTCCTCAAAAACCTCCAATGGCTACCGATCAATCTGCGCATCAGGCAGAAACTCCTCACCCTGGGCTTCAAGGCTGTCCATCACCTCGCCCCCTCCTACCTCACCTCCCTTCTCTCCTTCTACTGCCCAGCCCGCACCCTCCGCTCCTCCACCACTAATCTCCTCACTGTACCTCGCTCTCGCCTGTCCCGCCATCGACCCCCGGCCCACGTCATCCCCCGGGCCTGGAATGCCCTCCCTCTGCCCATCCGCCAAGCTAGCTCTCTTCCTCCCTTCAAGGCCCTGCTGAGAGCTCACCTCCTCCAGGAGGCCTTCCCAGACTGAGCCCCCTTCTTTCCTCTCCCCCCTCGTCCCCCTCTCCATCCCCCCGTCTTACCTCCTTCCCTTCCCCACAGCACCTGTATATATGTATATATGGTTGTACATATTTATTACTCTGTTTATTTATTTATTTATTTTACTTGTACATTTCTATCCTACTTATTTTATTTTGTTGGTATGTTTGGTTCTGTTCTCTGTCTCCCCCTTTTAGACTGTGAGCTCACTATCGGGTAGGGACTGTCTCTATGTGATGCCAATTTGTACTTCCCAAGCGCTTAGTACAGTGCTCTGCACATAGTAAGGGCTCAATAAATACGATTGATTGATTGATTGATTGATAATAAGCATTTAAATACCATAAAACTCCTCACCCTCGGCTTCAAGGCTGTCCATCACCTCGCCCCCTCCTACCTCACCTCCCTTCCCTCCTTCTCCAGCCCAGCCCGCACCCTCCGCTCCTCCACCGCTAATCTCCTCACCGTACCTCGCTCTCGCCTGTCCCGCCGTCGACCCCCAGCCCATGTCCTCCCCCGGGCCTGGAATGCCCTCCCTCTGCCCATCCGCCAAGCTAGCTCTCTTCCTCCCTTCAAAGCCCTACTGAGAGCTCACCTCCTCCAGGAAGCCTTCCCAGACTGAGCCCCCTTTTTCCTCTCCTCCTCCCCATCCCCCCGCCCTACCTCCTTCCCCTCCCCTCAGCACCTGTATACATATTTGTACAGATTTATTACTCTATTTATTTTACTTGTACATATTTACTATTTATTTTGTTAATGATGTGCATACAGCTTTAATTCTATTTCTTCTGACGATTTTGACACCTGTCCACATGTTTTGTTTTGTTGTCCGTCTCCCCCTTCTAGACTGTGAGCCCATTGTTGGGTAGGGACCGTCTCTACATGTTGCCGACTTGTACTTCCCAAGCGCTTAGTACAGTGCTCTGCGCTCAGTAAGCGCTCAATAAATACAATTGAATGAATGAATGAAAACATCAAATCCGCACATCTTCATCATCAACATCAATCGTATTTATTGAGCGCTTACTATGTGCAGAGCACTGTGCTAAGCGCTTGGGAAGTACAAATTGGCAACATATAGAGACAGTCCCTACCCAACAGTGGGCTCACAGTCTAAAAGGGGGAGACAGAGAACAAAACCAAACATACTAACAAAATAAAATAGAATAGATATGTACAAATAAAATAAATAAATAAATAGAGTAAAAAAAAATATGTACAAACATATATACATATATACAAGTGCTGTGGGGAAGGGAAGGAGGTAAGATGGGGGGATGGAGAGGGGGACGAGGGGGAGAGGAAGGAAGGGGCTCAGTCTGGGAGCGCACATAGCAAGCGCTTAACAAATACCTTAAAAAAAAATCCCTTATGTTTCTCTTAAATTAAACCATGGCACAAAAGTCAATTGGCATGAGAAGACACCTGTCATTTTTCCATATCAGAATGGCTTAAAGGAAAGTAGTGCGGATAAGTGGCAAGGAGAGTTTATTTTTGGCATTATGCTCCAAAAGGTGAGGATTTTTCTTTTCATGTGAATTTAGCTTCTGACGGATCCACAGTTCAGAAAAGGAGTAGTTCCCTCAGAAGCCCTGAGCGAGAAAAAGGGGCAAGATTCAATGACTGAACTCAGAGCAACCGACGTCCCCGGATATAAAAAAAAAAAAAGCGTCTCCACAAATGCCCACAATACAACGTTCTCAATTTCTGCAGAAAAGAGTTTTTATTATCAGTGACAGTTCAAGCCACTGCAAAGTTTCTACAGGAAACTTTATACAGCAATCCATCACGCTGTACACCGTGTCCAAAGGAAAATAAGAGTATCAGAGCTAGTTTTCATGAAAGGCAGAAGACATTGTGATATAAACAAGTATATGCTGATCTGTGCCTCAGTTACCTCATCTGTAAAATGGGAATTAAGACTGTGAGCCCCATGTGGGACACCCCCCAGTGCTTAGAACAGTGCTTGGCACATAGTAAGCATTTAACAAATACCATCATCATCATAGCATGAGCCCGTTGTTGGGTAGGGACCGTCTCTGTAGGTGGCCGACTTGTACTTCCCAAGCGCTTAGTACAGTGCTCTGCACACAGTAAGCGCTCCATAAATACGATTGAATGAATGAATGAATAGTGTTCTAGCCAGAGGGACACTGTCGGAAGAATTTTCCCAAGTTCTCCGGAGACAGTCAATCCAAAATGTATAGTCAGAACATCTTACTGGAAGAACAGAGTGAACTTCTACAGCCCAGTTAATGCTCCCACATGGCTCCATATTATCAATCAGTAGTGCTTATTCTGTGCAGAGCACTGTACTAGACGCTTGGGAGAATACTCAGTGTTAAGCAAGAGAGGGCTTAATAAAGCACAGGGTTTTGTTTTGGACTTTTGGGGGCGAGGGGTTGCTTTTTTATGGTATCTGTTAAGTGCTTACTAGGTGCCAGCTCTTCTGTGTGACCAGGGCAAATGGCTTTTTTTAAAAAAATGGCATTTATTAAGCACTAGCTATGTGCAAAGCACTGTTCTAAGCGCTGGGGAGGTTACAAGGTGATCAGGTTGTCCCACGGGGGGACTCGCAGTCTTCATCCCCATTTTACGGATGAGGGTACGGAGGCACAGAGAAGTTAAGTGACTTGCCCAAAAGTCACCCAGCTGACAATTGGCGGAGTCGGGATTTGAACCCATGACCTCTGACTCCAAAGCCCGGGCTCTTTCCACTGAGCCACGCTGCTTCTCTGAAGCTTCGGCTTAACGTCTGTATGCCTCAGTTTCCTCACTTAACTTCTCTGTGCCTCAGTTCCCTCATCTGTAAAACGGGGATTAAGACTGTGAGCCCCCCGTGGGACAACCTGATCTCCCTGTAACCTCCTCAGCGCTTAGAACAGTGCTTTGCACATAGCAAGCGCTTAATAAGTGCCATCATTATTATTATTATTATTAAGACTGTGAGCCCCACATGGGACAGGGGCTGTGTCCAACCCGATTACTTTATATCTACCCCAGAGCTTAACAGAGTGCCTTGTCGCATAGTAAAAGTTTAGTACTATTATTATTTCTATTAATAATTATTAATATAATTATGCATTGTACTTATATAATATATTATAATATAATTAATAATATTACTAGTTATTACTTCCGTCTAATCAAAGTCGGTCAAAACTTAAAGGAGGGAGGAAAGACGCTTAAAGCAGAGTAAAACTTTGCAGCCCTATTTGAGGGGAGAGCACCACGAAATACCAGCATGAGAATTCAAGTTACCTCAATAATAATGGCATTTGTTAAACACTTACTATGTGCAAAGCACTGTTCTAAGCGCTGGGGAGGGGGGGGGATACAAGGTGATCAGGTTGACCCGCATGGGGCTCACAGTCATAATCCCCATTTTACAGATGAGGTAACCGAGGCTCAGAGAAGTTAAGTGACTTGCCCAAGGTCACACAGCAGACATGTGGCGGAGCCGGGATTTGAACCCATGACCTCTGACTCCAAAGCCCAGGCTCTTTCCACTGAGCCAGGCTGCTTCTCCCGTGATCTCAAGAGAGCACTATAATGGGGGAAACTTTGAATAGTATTTCACAACTACCGCTTCAATTTCTTTCAGAAAAGCAGACTGCCATTCTGCTAGAGCTTGTCACTTTAACCAGAGTAAGTATAAATTGGGCACAGAACAATTCACTATGGGGCTTAGACTACAGAATCAATTAATCAATCAATCAATCGTATTTATTGAGCGCTTACTATGTGCAGAGCACTGTACTAAGCGCTTGGGAAGTACAAATTGGCAACATATAGAGACAGTCCCTACCCAACAGTGGGCTCACAGTCTAAATCCGGTCTTGATGGAATTTACATTCTAATGCGGGGGCGACAGGCAGATTACACATGTATAGAGGAATTAAAAGGGAAAGACACAAATACACAATAAGAACAAATTCCCTCCTGGCCAGTAACAACAATAGTGGCTTTTGTTAAGCACTTACTATGTGCCAAATACTGTACCAAGTGCCGGGGTTGATAAAAATCATCAGGTCAGACCCACATGAGCTCACTGGCTAAAGCCACCCATTGTGAGGAAATCAACATTTCTACATTACCTAATGTTACTTCTTCCAAAGGTTGAGTCTGTTTTGGGACTTCGGACACCACGGAAAAGCAGCGTGGCCCCGTGGAAAGAGCCCGGGCTTTGGAGTCAGAGGTCATGGGTTCAAATCCCGGCTCCGCCAATTGTCAGCTGTGTGACTTTGGGCGAGTCACTTCACTTCTTTGGGCCTCAGTTCCCTCATCTGGAAAATGGGGATTAAGACTGTAAGCCCCCCGTGGGACAACCTGATCACCTTGTAACAGTGGTAAGCGCTTAATAAATGTCATCATCATTATTATTATTATAATTTTTTTCAATTGGCCAAAGCAGCTCAAACTAACCTCTAGGCAGCTACTAATACTGAAACAGACTCCAGACGAATAGAAGAGAATAATATTTGTTAAGCGCTTACTATGTGCCAAGCACTGTCCTAAGTGCTGGGGAGGTTACAAGGTGATCAGGTTGTCCCACGGGGGGCTCACAGTCTCCATCCCTGTTTTACAGATGAGGTAACTGAGGCCCAAAGAAGGTAAGTGACTTGCCCAAAGTCACACAGCTGACCGTTAGCGGAGCCGGGATTCGAACCCATGACCTCTGACTCCAAAGCCCGGGCTCTTTCCATTGATCCACGCTGCTTCTCAGCCACGCTGCTTCTCAGAAAAACTGCTATTTATTGAGTGCCCGCTAAGTACAATTCGGTGTGCTTGGCAATCAATCCAACAGAAGTACAATGCACATTCATTCATTCAACTGAATTTATTGAGCGCTTACTGTGTGCAGAACACTGGACTAAGCGCTTGGGAAGTACAAGTTGGCAACATCTAGAGACGGTCCCTACCCAACAGCGAGCTTACAGTCTAGAAGGGGGAGACAGAGAACAAAACAAAACATATTAACAAAATAAAATAAATAGAAAATATGTACAAATAAAATGAATAAATAAATAGAGTAATAAATACGTACAAACATATATACAGGTCGGCCGGAGGCTCGGCCCCGGAGCCTTAGTCACATAGCCCCTTCTAGACTGTGAGCCCACTGTTGGGTAGGGACCATCTCTATATGCTGCCAACTTGGACTTCCCAAGAGCTTAGTACAGTGCTCTGCACACAGTAAGCGCTCAATAAATACGATTGAATGAATGAATGAATGAACAGGCCTTAGGCCTTAGCCCGGGCATTCCCTTAGTCACCTTACACTTTCGAGGGAAGATGCAGAAATGTTCAGGGAAGCAGCGTGGTGTAGTTCATAAAGCACAGGTTTGGGAGTCATCATCATCATCAATCGTATTTATTGAGTGCTTACTGTGTGCAGAGCACTGTACTAAGCGCTTGGGAAGTACAAATTGGCAACATATAGAGACAGTCCCTACCCAACAGTGGGCTCACAGTCTAAAAGGGGGAGACAAAACCAAACATACTAACAAAATAAAATAAATAGAATAGATATGTACAAGTAAAATAAATAAATAAATAAATAAATAGCGTAATGAATCTGTACAAACATATATACGTATATACAGGTGCTGTGGGGAAGGGAATGAGGTAAGATGAGGGGGATGGAGAGGGGGGCGAGGGGGAGAGGAAGGAAGGGACTCAGTCTGGGAAGGCCTCCTGGAGGAGGTAAGCTCTCAGTAGGGCCTTGAAGGGAGGAAGAGAGCTCCAGGTCATGGGTTCTAATTCCAGCTCCGCCACTACTGTGTGACCTTGGGCAAGTCCCTTCGCATTATCTCTGGGCCTCACCTCCTCTGTGAAATGAGGATTGAGCCCGTGAGCCCCGCGTGGGACAGGGACTGTGTCCGACCCAATTTCCGTTCATCCACCCCGGTGCTTAGCACAGTGCCTAGCACATAAGAAGTGCTTACGACAGACCACAATTATTATCATTCAGAAAGCGGAATCAAAATAACATTGAAAGTTTAAATATGGTTCCTCTCCCCGACCCCTGCAATCAGATTTCCACCCTCTTCACTCCATGGACCCTTTGAGTCCCCTCTCAAAGGTCACCAATGACCTCCTCCTTGTCAACTCCTAAAGTTGACCTCTCCTAAAATTTAATCCACGTGGCCCTCTCAGCGGCTTTCAACGCCGGGGCCACAGTAGCTGACCTTGGCTTCACCGCCAATCAATCAATCAATCACATTTATTGAGCGCTTACTATGTGCAGAGCACTGTACTAAGCTAACCGCCACTATCCTCATCTCTCTGGCCGCTCCTTCTCAATCTCTTTCGCCAGCTCCTCCTCTGCCTCCCACTCCCTCATGGGGGAGACCCTCATTCATTCATTCAATCGTATTTATTGAGCACTTACGGTGCGCAGAGCACTGTTCTAAGCGCTCGGGAAGTCCAAGTCGGCAACATCTAGAGACGGTCCCCACCCAACAGCGGGCTCACAGTCTAGAAGGGGGAGGCAGACAACAGAACAAAACATGTGGACAGGTGTCAAGTCGTCAGAACAAACAGAATTACACCTAATGCTCATCATTAACAAAATACATAGTAAATACGTACAAGTATTTATTTTACTTGTACATATCTATTCTATTTATTTTATTTTGTTAGTATGTTTGGTTTTGTTCTCTGTCTCCCCCTTCTAGACTGGGAGCCCACTGTTGGGTAGGGACTGTCTCTATATGTTGCCAACTTGGACTTCCCAAGCGCTTAGTACAGTGCTCTGCACACAGTAAGCACTCAATACGATTGATTGATTGAAGTAAAATAGAGTAATAAATCTGTACAAACATGTACAATACATATTTATTCTATTTTATTTTGTTGATATGTTTTGTTTTGTTGTCTGTCTCCCCCTTCTAGACTGTGAGCCCGCTGTTGGGTAGGGACTGTCTCTAGATGCTGCAGACTTGGACTTCCCAAGTGCTTAGTACAGTGCTCTGCACACAGTAAGCGCTCAATAAATATGACAATGAATGAATGAACTTAACTTCTCTGAGCCTCAGTTTCCTCAACTGCACAAAAGGGATTCACTACCTGTTCCCCCGCCTACTTAAGACTGTGAGTCCCACGTGAGACAGGGACTGTGACCGAACTGATTAACTTGTATCTACCCCAGCACTTGAAACACGGTAGACACTTGTCTGTTTGTTTTGTGGTATTTGTTAAGGCGCTTACTATGTTTCAGGCCCTATACTACGCACTGGGGTAGAAATAATAATAATAATAATAATAATGGCATTTGTTAAGCGCTTACTATGTGCAAAGCACTGTTCTAAGTGCTGGGGGAATACAAGGTGATCAGGTTGTCCCATGTGGGGCTCACAGTCATCATTCCCATTTTACAGATGAGGTAACTGAGGCTCCGAGAAGTTAAGTGACTTGCCCAAGGTCACACAGCAGACATGTGGCAGAGCCGGGATTCGAACCCATGACCTCTGACTCCAAAGCCCAGGCTCCTTCCACTGAGCCACGCTGCTTCTCTACTTGGCAAGCTAGTCAAGTTGGACACCGTCCATATCCCACATGGACTCATATTCTTAAACCCCATTTTACAGACTGCATAGTTGAGGCACAGAGAAGTGAAGTGACTTGCCCAAGTTTACTTAGGTGTAAGCTCTTTATGAGAAGGAACAGATCCACTAATCTTGTTGTACTGTTCTCTCTCAAGCGCTTAGTACAGCGTTCTGCATATAGTAAGTGCTCAAATTCATTCACTCATATTTATTGAGCGCTTACTGTGTGCAGAGCACTGTACTAAGCGCTTGGGAAGTACAAGCTGGTGACATACAGAGATGGTCCCTACCCAAAAACGGGCTCACAGGCTAGAAGGGATACGACTGATTGACTGAAGTGGTGGAGTTGGGACTAGAAGCCAGGCATTTAACAAATACCATTTAAAAAAAAAATGGAGAGAGTGGACTGTCGGAAATAAAGGGTGAAGGAATTTCAGGCAGGAGGAAGGAAGTGTACAAGATACAGGTAGAAGAGAAATCAGATCGAGACAAAGTGAGTAGTTCTCGTTTCCTTCTCGAGGCGGGCTGGATTGGAGTGAGAGAGGTAAGTGGGAAAATCCTCAAAAATCTCAAAAATCCTCAAAACTCTCCAGTGGCTACCAATCAATCTGCGCATCAGGCAGAAACTCCTCACCCTGGGCTTCCAGGCCGTCCATCCCCTCGCCCCCTCCTACCTCCCCTCCCTTCTCTCCTTCTCCAGCCCAGCCCGCGTCCTCCGCTCCTCTGCCGCTAATCTCCCCACTGTACCTCGTTCTTGCCCGTCCTGCCATCGACCCCCGGCCCACATCCTATGCCCTCCCTCTGCCCCTCCGCCCAGCTAGCTCTCTTCCTCCCTTCAAGGCCCTACTGAGAGCTCACCTCCTCCAGGAGGCCTTCCCACACTGAGCCCCTTCCTTCCTCTCCCCCTCGTCCCCCTCATCTTACCTCCTTCCCTTTTCCACAGCACCTGTATATATGTATATATGTTTATACATATTTATTACTCTATTTTACTTGTACATATCTATTCTATTTATTTTATTTTGTTAGTATGTTTGGTTTAGTTCTCTGTCTCCCCCTTTTAGACTGCGAGCCCACTGTTGGGTAGGGACTGTCTCTATATGTTGCCAACTTATACTTCCCAAGCGCTTAGTACAGTGCTCTGCACACAGTAAGCGCTCAATAAATACGATTGATGATGATGATGAAGTGGGAGACAGCTAATTGAGTGCCTTTAAGCAGCGTGGCTCAGTGGAAAGATGATGGGCTCTGGAGTCCGAGGTCATGGGTTCAAATCCCGGCTCCGCCAATTGTCAGCTGTGTGACTTTGGGGAAGTCACTTCACTTCTCTGTGCCTCAGTTACCTCATCTGTAAAAAGGGAATTAAGACTGTGAGCCCCCCGTGGGACAACCTGATCTCCTTGTAACCTCCCCAGTGCTTAGAACAGTGCTTTGCACATAGTAAGCACTTAATAAATGCCATTTTTATTATTATTATTAACTTGTACCTTCCCCAGCCCTTAGAACAGTGTTTGAGACATAGTAAGCACTTAAATACAATAAAAAAGGCAACCTCTTACCCCTTTAAACTTTCTCCCCATTGTGGGTTTTTCATTCATCCATTCCATCATATTTATTGAGCGCTTACTGTGTGCACAGCACTGTACTAAGCAGTTGGGAAGTACAAGTCGGAGAAATATAGAGACAGTCAATCAATCATATTTATTGAATGCTTACTGTGTGCAGAGCACTGTACTACGCGGTTGGGAAGTACATGTTGGCGAAATATAGAGACATTCCCTACCCAACAATGGGCTCAAAGTCTAGAAGGGCCAGAAGGGACAATTTTTAAATTATCTCATTTCCCCTCGCCTCTTCCAAATTTAGAACTGTCAAAAAATGCTGCTGAAACATCTTAAGATGTGGATTACCTACGTGTATGTTCTTCACGAGTCTCAAAAAAGAAAACATCTGGTCTAGTGGGAGTCAGTTGACCTGGTTTCTAGTCCCAACTCTGCCACAGTTGCTGTGTGACTCTGGGCAAGTCCCTTAACTTCTCTGTGCCTCCGTTTCATCATCATAACATAATGGGGATTCAATACCTGTTGTCCCTCCTACTTAGACTGTGAGCCCCACGTGGGACAGGGACTGTGTCCGACACCTCGCATCTCCCCCAGTGTGTGCTTAAATATCACACTTATTATCTTTAAGTCTAATTCACCTCATATGCACTAACACATCTGAACCTCTCTTCTTGAGTTATTACGAGATCCATAACAGTTGCAACAAGTTTTACAATCAAATATATAAACTGCATTACTTATTAAGAGAACCAAAGTTCAGCTTAATTGATTTTGCCTTCCCAAATTCCCTGGTGGTTTTAGAATGAGTATGTTATTCCTCTCAAGGTCCTGAACTATTCTCTCTCATATTCATTCAATCATATTTATTAATAATAATAATGATGGCATTTATTAAGCACTTACTATGTGCAAAGCACTGTTCTAAGCGCTGGGGGATACAAGGTGATCAGGTTGTCCCACGTGGGGCTCACAGTCTTAATCCCCATTTTACAGATGAGGTAACTGAGGCTCAGAGAAGTGACTTGCCCAAGGTCACACTGCAGACAGGTGGCGGAGCCGGGATTCAAACCCATGACCTCTGACTCCAAAGCCCAGGCTCTTTCCACTGAGCCACGCTGAAGCGCTTACTGTGTGCAGAGCACGGTATTAAGCGCTTGGGAAGGACAAGTCGGCAAAATATAGAGACGGTCCCTACCGAACAGCAGGCTCACATTCATTCAATCGTATTTATTGAGCGCTTACTGTGCGCTGAGCACTGTACTAAGCGCTTGGGAAGTACAAGTGGGCAACATATAGAGTCGGTCCCTACCCAACAGCGGGCTCACCGTCTAGAAGGGGGAGACCGACAACAAAACAAAACATGTGGACAGGTGTCGAGTCATCAGAATAAACAGAAATAAGGCTAGATGCACATCATTATCAAAATAAATAGAATAGTAAATATGTACAAGTAAATAGAGTAATAAATCTGTACAAACATATATACAGGTGCTGTGGGGAGGGGAACGAGGTAGGGCGGAGGGATGGGGAGGAGGAGAGGAAAAAGGGGGCTCAGCATTTGTCCAAAAACAGAACGCAAATCCAGACCAACACTAAACCTTTTGAAATCCTGTGGATATAAGTCAGTAATTAATCTCATTCATATACCACAAGGAGAATGGCCCAGTTACTGGAACACAAGTCTGGAGGTCAAGATTTCAGACACCTGCAATCTCGGCTTTGAGTCTGAGCCCATGTAACCTTGGGCAAATCAGTTAAACCCTTAATATGCTTTGGTTTACTCATTTACTTCCATTTCATATTTAAGATACAAGGGCCCAGACCAACTATCACAATTCTGCCCTCCCCAGACATTGAATTCTTGGGGAAGAAAAGAATAACGTTACTTGTATGGTTATCTTTCAAGAACACCTCAGTTATTTAATCCCCCTAACGGAAGACACTAGCTCTGCTGTACAGGTGGGAAAACAAAGAGGGAAGGGGTGTCGAGTGACTAAATATCTAGTGAGGAATCTAAAATATACATCCTATCCGTTTTGTATATAACACACAGCTTTGAAGGTCAAGTTACTATACACTTTACTCCTTGTTGGTCTACTTCTGTAAAAAAAAAATAAAAATCCCTGGAAATTTACCAGCTCTCGGGTTTGGTGTAGTGTCCCATCACACCGAACATCCAGGGTCTTTTTGCTTAATTCACTTAATCTACTCTTTGCTTCCTAAGCTTTACTTGGACAATACCCTGACAGATGCTAAAGACTTTAAATCTGTTCTTCCTGTCTGGTAGTCTAAAGGTTTCAAAATACATCATTCACTTTCGATCAGGATCACGTCCGAAACAGAACTCTGAATGTTCCCACCCTGTCCTCCTGACTTTCCCATCACTGTAGACGGCACCACCGTGCTTCCACTCTCACAAGCCCGTGGACTTGGCGTTATCCTCAACTCACCTTTCTCACAATCTATCGCCAATTCCGTCGGTTCAACCTTTACAGTGCTGCTAAAATCTGCCTTTTCCTCTCCATCCAAACTGCTACCACAGTAATCAACCATATTTACTGAGCGGGTTCTGGGCACACTGTACTAAGCACTTGGGACAGTACATTATAATAAAGTTGGTAGATATATTCCCTGCCCCCAAGGAGCTAGCAGTCTAGAGAGGGAGACAGATATTAATATAAACGAAATTACGGCTATGGACGAAAGTGCCTAGGGAGGGGTGAATAAAGATAAAAATCCTACCGCAAGGGCAATGGTCTAGTGGATGGAGCCCGGGCTTGGGAATCGGAAGGACCTGAGTTTTAATCCCGGCTCCGCCACTTGTCTGCTGTCTGTCCCTGGGCAAGTCACTTCACTTCTCTAGGCCTCCCCTGTAAAATGGCAGTGAAGACTGTGAACCGCACGTGGGACGTGGACTGTGTCCAACCTGATTACCTTGCGCTTAGTACGGTGTCTACCACATAGTAAGCACTTAAATACCATTTAAAAAAAAAAAAGAGGGAGAAGAGAAAATGAGGGCTTAGGGAAGGCCTCGTGGAGGAGGTTTTTTAATAAGGCTTTGAAAGAGGTGACTGTCAGACGTGGGCAAAGGGTCGGCTGTAGGAGAGACGAGATCGAAGTAGGGGGAGCAGGTGAAGTGTGTGGGCTGGGTGGCAGATTTTATTATTCATTTATTTATTTATTATTTATTATTAATAATAATAATAATGGAAGTACAGTGCTCTGCACACAGTAAGCGCTCAATACGATTGATGATGATGATGTATTAAGCACTTACTATGTGCAAAGCACTGGGGAGGTTACAAGGTGATCAGTTTGTCCCACGGGGGGCTCACGGTTTTAATCCCCATTTTACAGATGAGGTAACAGGCACAGAGAATAGTAATAAATAATGTTGGCATTTGTTAAGCGCTTACTATGTGCAAAGCACTGTTCTAAGCACTTGGGGGGGATACAAGGTGATCAGGTTGTCCCCCAGGGGGCTCACAGTCTTAATCCCCATTTTACAGATGGGGTAACAGGCACAGAGACGTTAAGTGACTTGACCAAAGTCACCCAGCTGACAAGTGGCGGAGCCGAGGTTGGAACCCATGACCTCTGACTCCAAAGCCCGGGCTCTTTCCACTGAGCCACGCTGCTTCTCAGTAGGCAATCAGGGAGGTAAAATACGAGGGAACGGTTCTATAAAGCCTTGGCGTTTCTGTTTGCAAAAGCGGATGGGCAACCACTGGAAGTTCTTGAGGAGAGGGGAAACGTGGACGGAACGGTTTTGTAAGAAAATGATCTGGGCAGTAGAGTGAAGTATGGACTGAAATGGGAAGAGACAGAGGTAGGGAGATCCGTAAGAAGGCTGACACAGTACTCAAGGCAGGATAGGAGAAGTAGCTTGGATTAACACAGCAGCAGTTTGGATGGAGAGGAAAAGGAGGATTCTAGTGAAGTTGTGAAGGTTGAACCAACGGGATTTAGTGATAGATTAAATATGTGGGTTGAGAGAGAGCAAAGTTGAGGATAATGCCAAGGTTGTGGGCTTAAGAGACAGAAAGGACGGTAGTGCTGTCTAGAGTGATGGAAAAGTCAGGGGGAAGACAGGGTTTGGGTGGGAAGGTAAGGAATTCTATCTCGGACATGTGGAATTTGAGGCGTCACATCCAAGTTGAAATGTCCTGAAGGGAGGAGGAAATATGAGGCTGTGAGAAGGGGAGAAATCAGGGCACCCAAGCACTTAATATATCTCGCTTTGATTACTGTATCAGCCTCACTGCTGACAGACCTCGCAGCCTCTTGTCCCTCGGCACTTCGGTCCGTACTTTGTTGCCTGGATCATTTTTCCTACAAAACCGTTCAGTCCACGTTTTCCCATTCCTCAAGAACCTCCAGTGGTTACTCATCCGCTTCCACATTAAATTCCTTACCACAGGCTTTAAAGCACTCAATCGCCTTGCCACCTAGCCTAGTTTAACTCCCTGACTTCCTGCTACATCCCAGCCCACATAGTTTGCCCGTCTAATGCCAACCAAGTCACCGTACCTCCATCTCGTCTGCCGGCGACCTCCCACCCACGTTCTGGAATGCCCTCCTTCTTCATCTCCAACGGGCCATCATTCTCCACACCTCCAAAGCTTTATTAAAAATAAAAACCACATTCCCAAGCGTCTTTCTCAACTAAATCCTCATTTCCTCTCCTCCCACTCCCTTCTGCATCGCCCTCGCAATTGGATTTGCTCTCTTTACCCACCCTCCCCTCAGCCCCATAGCACTAATACAGGCCCCTGAATTTATATATATTAATGTCTGTCTCTCCCCGCCACCCCAACTTCCCCCAGACTGTAAGCTCATTATGGGCAGGGAGCGTGTCTACCACCTGTTACACTGTACTCTCCCAAGTGCTCAGTACAGTGTTCTGCACAGACTAGGCGCTCAATACAACCGATCAACGTTTTCTCCCCATTTAAGATTACTTCGATTCTGTCCACAACGCTAGTACAACATCTACTACAAAATCCCCTTCCAGTCTCCCTACCATGTTCTTTCCAAAACTAGAATGCTTTCTGGAACATGAAACTCCTCACACTGAATTTATAACTTGAAGTTGCCGACAATCGGCTGTTTTCTCACACCCTTGACATCGACAGCCTGGCAATGGGCACGTTGGGCACGGAGGAGTTGGCCCGCTCTCTCCGACTCAAATATCCCTATTTGTATTTGAGGAAGGAATCGACTTGCACCCTTTTTTTACCATGCCAAATTACAGGGATGGGAATCGAGGAGAAAATGTGGAGGAACTGCACCTCAGAGTTGCAGGAACGAGAATCCCTCCGTAGGTCTCATTTTCCTGGGTCTCTCCTTTGAATGGTTGCATTGTTGGTCAGGCCCCCCTTTTCAGGGAGGAGAGTGAAGTGTGGAGAAAGCAGTTGTTATTAGGGCCATTCATTTGCAAATAAATTCCCTGTCAGGCAGGCTGTTCTCCCTCTGGCCCTTTCACTTTCTCCAAAGAAACCCCCGAGAGGACCCAACTCCTGCCCTAGTTAAATCTCCCGGGACAATGCACTTTACCCTCAGCAAAGACCACCACACTATCTCTGACAACGCAGCTCTCTGGCCCCTAATAACAACAACTGCGGTACTTGTTAAGCGCTCACTATGTGCCAAGCACTGGTCCTGGGGTAGATAAAAGATCCCTAGATCCCATATGGGGTTCGGTTTAAGTAGAAGGGAGAATAGGGATAGAATTCCCATTTTGCAGAGGAGGTACAGAGAGATTTAGAGCTCGCCCAGCGTCACATGGAGGACCAGTTTGGGGAGGTGGGATTTGAATCCAGGCCTTCTGACTCTCAGGCGCGTGCTCTTTCCATTACGCCGTGGTGCTTCCCTAACTCACTTCCAGTTCCAGATGCCAGGAACCCCAAAAACGCCCCCGTCGCCGCATCGATCTCACATCCACACCCAAGGGTGCCCTCCTTGCTTAGCGGGAGAAGCAGAAGTCCGGCCGGGGGAAAAGAGCAGAAGACGGGGAGTGGAAACATCATTTTGCCGCTGTGCGGAGGCCACCTGACTTCTGTTGTGCCTCTGTTTCCTCATCTGCAAAATGGGGATTAAATACCTAGTTTCCCTCCCCCACGCAACTAGTATCTATCCGTTCATTCATTCAATCGTATTTATTGAGCGCTTAGTGTGTGCGGAGCACTGCACTAAGCACTTGGGAAGTACAAGTTGGCAACGTATAGAGACGGTCCCTACCCAACAGTGGGCTCACAGTCTAGAAGGGGGAGACAGACAACAAAACATATTAACAAAATAAAATGAATAGAATAAATATGTGCAAATAAAATAGAGTAATACATACAAACATATATACATATAAACAGGAGCTGTGGGGAGGGGAAGGAGGTAAGGCGGGGGGGATGGAGAGGGGGATGACTGGAGCTCAACGAAAACACAATTACAAATTAATCGACGGTTTTTCACAGCATGTGTTAAACGCTTACTACATACCGCACACTGTACTAAGTGCTGGGGCAGATACAAACTCAAGAGTCTTGATCCCCATTTTACAGATGAAGAAACTGAGGCACGGAGAACGGTGACATAGCAGACGAGCGGCGGAGCTGAGAATCAGAACCCAGGTCCTACTGACTCCCGGGCCTGTGCTCCGTTCGTTCATTCGGTCATATTTACTGAGCGCTTACGGCATGCAGAGCAACGTATTAAGTGCTTATTCATCCATTCATTCAATTGTATTTATTGAGCGCTTACTGTGTGCAGAGCACGGTACTAAGCACTTGGGAAGTCCAAGTTGGCAACATAGAGAGATGGTCCCTACCCAACAGTGGGCTCACAGTCTAGAAGTTGCTTAGAACAGGGCTTTGCACATAGTAAGCGCTTAAAATATGCCATCATCATTGCAAAGTACAATTCAGCAGTGGAGAGAGACTCACACACCATTTTAAACACACAACCTCTCACACACACAGTTTCATAACGGTCTCATACACACACAGTCTCTCCCATACACACAGTCCTGTACACACACACACACAGTCTCTCCCATACACACAGTCCTGTACACACACACACACACACACACACACACACACACAGTGTCTCTCTCTCTCTCTCTCTCTCTCTCTCTCTCTCTCTCATACACACAGTCTCATATACACACAGTCCCATACACGCACAAGGTCTCATACACACGAGGCCTCATACACACACACACACACAGTTTCTCTCACACACACACACAGTCTCTCACGCACACACACAGTCTCTCTTGCACGCACATAGTCTCTCACACAAACAGTCTCTATCTCACAGTCTCTCACAGTCTCTCAGTCTCTCTCACACACGCAGTCTCTCACACACGCACAGTCTCTCACAGTCTCTCATGCACGCACAGTCTCTCAGTCTCTCATGCAGTCTCGCACGCACAGTCTCTCGCACAGTCTTGCACGCACAGTCTCTCTCATGCACACAGTCTCTCTAACAGTCTCACATGCAGTCTCACGCACACAGTCGCTCACACAGTCTCTCTCTCACACACTCTCACGCACACACAGTCTCTCTCGCACAGTCTCAGTCTCTCACACAGTCTCAGTCTCTCACACAGTCTCTCTCACGCACACTCTCACGCACACACAGTCTCTCAGCACGGTCTCTCTTGCACACTCTCACGCACGCACACTCTCTCATGCACGCACAGTCTCTCACACACACACAGTCTCTCTCACACACAGTCTCTCACGCCCACACAGTCTCTCAGCACGGTCTCTCTCGCACACTCTCTCACGCACGCAGTCTCTCACGCGCAGTCTCTCACACACGCACAGTCTCTCAGTCTCTGACGCACACAATCTCTCTCATGCACACAGTCTCTCTCGCGCAGTCTCGCACGCACAGTCTCTCCCATGCACACAGTCTCTCACACACAGTCTCTCTCTCACGCACAGTCTCTCTCTCCCACACTCTCTCACGCACACACAGTCTCTCAGCACGGTCTCTCTCGCACACTCTCACGCACGCACACTCTCACGCACGCACACTCTCACACACAGTCTCTCACACACACAGTCTCTCACGCACACACAGTCTCTCAGCACGGTCTCTCTCGCACACTCTCTCATGCACGCACAGTCTCTCACGCGCACAGTCTCTCACACACACACAGTCTCTCAGTCTCTCACGCACGCCGTCTCTCACGCAGTCTCACACGCACACAGTCTCTCTCATGCACACAGTCTCTCTCGCGCACAGTCTCTCACACACACAGTCTCTCTCACACACAGTCTCTCTCACAGTCTCTCAGCACGGTCTCTCTCGCACAGTCTCAGTCTCTCACACAGTCTCTCTCTCTCACGCACAGTCTCTCACGCACACTCTCACGCACACACAGTCTCTCAGTACGGTCTCTCTCGCACAGTCTCAGTCTCTCACACAGTCTCTCTCTCACGCACAGTCTCTCACGCACACTCTCACGCACACACAGTCTCTCAGTACGGTCTCTCTCGCACAGTCTCAGTCTCTCACACAGTCTCTCTCTCACGCACAGTCTCTCACGCCCACACAGTCTCTCAGCACGGTCTCTCTCGCAAACTCTCTCACGCACGCACAGTCTCTCGCGCACAGTCTCTCACACACGCAGTCTCTCACACACGCACACAGTCTCTCAGTCTCTCACGCAGTCTCGCACGCACACAATCTCTCTCATGCACACAGTCTCTCTCGCGCACAGTCTCTCCCATGCACACAGTCTCTCGCACACAGTCTCTCTCTCACGCACACACAGTCTCTCAGCACGGTCTCTCTCTCACACACACACTCTCTCACGCACACACAGTCTCTCAGCACGGTCTCTCTCGCACAGTCTCACGCACGCACAGTCTCTCTCACACACAGTCTCTCACACACACAGCCTCTCACGCGCACAGTCTCTCTCACGCGCGCACAGACACACACACACACACACACACACAGTCCCTCCTATACACCCACTCCCCCCCCCACACACAGTCCCTCACACAGGCTCTCTCTCTCTCTCGCGCGCGCGCACACACACACACACACAGTCCCTCTTATACATCCAGTCTCTCTCTCACACACACACACACACACACACACACAGTGTCCCGTCCCCCCCCCCCCCCGCGCGCACGCGCACACACACACACAGACGGCGCGGGGCGTGGCCCGGACAGGTGCGGCCGGGGGGGGGCGCGCGCGCGCTCTCCCATACCCAGCCGGGGGCGCGCGCTGGCGCTGGCGCTTGCGCGGACTGACCTCCCTCCCCCCGCGGCGCCCCCTGCCCCCCGGCCCCCGTCACAACCGGGGGCTGAGTGGGGACTGTCCGCCCGCTCCCTCCCTCCCTCCCTGACTCACCCTGCCTGCCGGCCGTCCGGCCAACCCTCCACCAAACAGGAGAGGGAGGAGGAGCCGAAGCCGGCCCTTCGGCCGCAGGTTTAAAGTCTCTCCGCCCCCCTCCCACCCCCGGCGGCCGGGCCCACCTCCCATTGGCTCCGGCGGTTGCTAGGAGACGAAGAACGGCGGCCCGCATTGGCTCGCTCCCCGCCCCGCCGCCGCGGCGGCCGGACTCGCCTCCCATTGGCCCGCGCGGTTGCTAGGAGACGCCGAACGGCGGCCCTCATTGGTCGCTCTATCCCCCTCCCCCCCCCATCGGGAGCGGAGTGCGCCTGCGCCCGCCGCACCTGTTCCGCCCGAGCCCCGCCCCCGGCCCCACCCAATTCCGTGCCCTAATCATTCATTCATTCATTCAATCGTCTTGATTAATAATAATAATAATAATAATAGCATTTATTAAGCGCTTACTATGTGCAAAGCACTGTTCTAAGCGCTGGGGAGATTACAAGGAGATCAGGTTGTCCCAGGGGGCGCTCACAGTTTTAATCCCCGTTTTACAGATGAGGTCACTGAGGCCCAGAGAAGTCAAGTGACTTGCCCAAAGTCACACAGCTGACAACTGGCAGAGCCGGGATTCGAACCCATGACCTCTGAGGCTCTTTCCACTGAGCCACGCTGCTTGATTGAGCGCTTACTGTGTGCAGAGCACTGTGCTAAGCGCTTGGGAAGGACAAGTTGGCAACATCTAGAGACGGCGGGCTCAGTCTAGAAGGGGGAGACGGACAACAAAACTGAACAGATTAATAAAATAAAATAAATGGAATAAATATGTACAGGTAAAATAAAAAGAGAAATGTGTACATATATACATTCATTCATTCAATCGTATTTATTGAGCGCCTACTGTGTGCAGGGCACTGTACTAAGCGCTTGGGAAGGACAAGTTGGCAACATAGAGAGGCGGTCCCTACCCAACAGCGGGCTCACAGTCTAGAAGGGGCAGACGGACAACAAAACTAAACAGCTTAACAAAATAAAATAAAATAAATGGAATAAATATGTACAAATAAAATAAAAAGAGAAATATGTGCAAGCATACATTCATTCATTCAATCATATTTATTGAGCGCCTACTGTGTGCAGGGCACTGCACTAAGCACTTGGGAAGGACAAGTTGGCAACATCTACAGACGGTCCCTACCCAACAGCGGGCTCACAGTCTAGTAGGGGGAGACAGACAACAAAACAAAACATATCAACAAAATAAAATAAATGGAGTAAATATGTACAAGTAAAATAAATAGAGTACGAAATATGTACAAACATATATACATATATGCATTCATTTATTCATTCAATCGTGTTTATTGAGTGCTGACTGTGTGCAGAGCACTGGACTAAGCGCTTGGGAAGTACAAGTTGGCAACATACAGAGACGGTCCCTACCCAACAACAACAATAATCATCATCATCATCATCAATCATATTTATTGAGCGCTTACTATGTGCAGAACACTGTACTAAGCGCTTGGGAAGTACAAATTGGCAACATATAGAGACAGTCCCTACCCAACAGTGGGCTCACAGTCTAATAATAATGGTATTTGTTAAGCACTTACTATGTGCAAAGCACTGTTCGAAGCGCTGGGAGGATACAAGGTGATCAGGTTGTCCCATGTGGGGCTCACAGTCTTAATCCCCATTTTACAGATGCGGGAACTGAGGCACAGAGAAGTGAAGTGACTTGCCCAAAGTCACCCAGCTGACAATTGGCGGAGCCAGGATTTGAACCCATGACCTCTGACTCCAAACCCCGGGCTCTTTCCAACAACGGGCTCACAGTCTAGAAGAGGGGGACAGAGAATAAAACAAAACATATAAACCAAATAAAATAAAAAAAATAAATACGTACAAATAAAATAGAGTAATAAATATGTACAAACATATATACATATATGGATTCATTCATTCATTCAATCGTATTTATTGAGCGCTTACTGTGTGCAGAGCACTGGACTAAGCACTTGGGAAGTACAAGTTGGCAACATATAGAGACGGTCCCTACCCAACAGTGGGCTCAGTCTAGAATGGGGGATGGACAACAAAACAAAACATATAAACCAAATAAAATAAATAGAATAAATAAGTACAAGTAAAATAAATAAATAAATAGAGAAATACGTACAAAAATATATACATTCATTCATTCATTCAATCGTATTTACTGAGCGCTCACTGTGTGCACAGCGCTGGACTAAGCGCTTGGAAAGTCCAAGTTGGCAACATATAGAGACGGTCCCTACCCAACAGTGGGCTCAGTCTAGAATGGGGGATGGACAACAAAACAAAACATATAAACCAAATAAAATAAATAGAATAAATAAGTACAAGTAAAATAAATAAATAAATAGAGAAATATGTACAAAAATATATACATTCATTCATTCATTCAATCGTATTTACTGAGCGCTTACTGTGTGCAGAGCACTGGACTAAGCGCTTGGAAAGTCCAAGTTGGCAATAGACAGAGATGGTCCCTACCCAGCAGCGGGCTCACAGTCTAGAAGGGGGGCACAGACAACAGAACAAAACATATTAACAAAATAAAATAAATAGAATAAATATGTACAAGTAAAATAAATAGAGTAATAAATGTGTACAAACATATATATATATATATATATATGTACATTCATTCAATTGTATTTATTGAACGCTTACTGTGTGCAGAGCACTGTACTAAGCGCTTGGGAAGTACAAGTTGGCAACATATAGAGACGGTCCCTACCCAACAGCAGGCTCACAGTCTAGAAGGGGGAGAGTGTCAATGACTCATAATCACTGATTATGAGTTTAATTCATTCATTCATTCAATGGTATTTATTGAGCGCTTACTGTATGCAGAGCACTGTACTAAGCGCTTGGGATGTACAAGTTGGCAACATATAGAGACGGTCCCTACCCAACAGTGGGCTCACAGGCTACTCATAACTCATTGAGAAGAGTTGTTATCGGTAGAGTACATTTGAAGACTTCATTTGCTTTGCACATAGTAAGCACTTAATAAATGCCATTATTATTATTATTATTCATTTGAAGTTTTTATTTTTTACTTATTACTGCTCATCTCGTTTATTCATTTTCTACTAGGAGTCATTACTCTGTTTGGGAAGCAGACTTCTAGGCGTATTATTGCTTAACTTCCATTTTCAGAAGATATATATTTTACTTCTTGTTATATGGCTCGAAGTCAACTTCCTGCAAATTTAAAATATAAAAAAATTACATTTGGAGAATTCCAAAGAAACTTGGAATTCTAGCAACAAAAACAAGTGTTTGTAGCTCCATCTGCACAGGAAGTCTTAACTGCGTCATTTATTCCTTCCAAGAACAATTGTACCTTTGAGGAGAAAAGTTTCTTGATCCACACGGTTGTACTTACTGGCCACCACATCGCAAAGAAAAAAACTTCAGAAAAACGAATCCCTGTAGATATTTCAAGACCGAAATTTCTAGTGCTATCAAAACTTGCATGTTATTTTTTTTATAAACAAGTTGCAGTTTGGCCCTCATGGGCATTGGCCAAGGGAAGTGAAGCCAAAACCGGTATGAAAGAACTCTCTTGTGATTTCGAACATTCATCTCTCCCCGTTTCTTGAAAAACGGGATAAACAGGAAAAAAGTTGGGATTAAATGGGGACTTAATACCCGTTTGCCCTCTTAAACTGTGAGCCCCATGTAGGACGACCTGATTAACATGTGTCTCGCCCAGTGCTTAGTCCACAGTAAGCGCTTAGCTACACAGTAAGTTCTTAACTAATATCATCATCATCATCATCATCAATCGTATTTATTGAGTGCTTACTATGTGCAGAGCACTGTACTAAGCGCTTGGGAAGTACAAATTGGCAACACATAGAGACAGTCCCTACCCAACAGTGGGCTCACAGTCTAAAAGGGGGAGACAGAGAACAAAACCAAACATACCAACAAAATAAAATAAATAGGATAGATATGTACAAGTAAAATAAATAAATAAATAGAGTAATAAATATGTACAACCATAATAAATATGTACAACCATAAATCATTATCCATACCATAACCATATCCAAACCATAAACCAATATCATTATTATTATTAATAAGATGTGTATCAGCAGTAGGTTCTTTGAAGTCCCTCTCATTCATTCATTCATTCAATCGTATTTATTGATCACTTACTGTATGCAGAGCACTGTAGTAAGCGCTTGGGAAGTACAAGTCGGCAACCGATAGAGACGGTCCCTACCCAACAACGGGCTTGCGGTCTATAAGGGGGAGACTGACAACAAAACAAAACATGTAGACAAGTATCAAAATCGTCAGAACAAATAGAATAAAAGAATTAAAGCTCTAGCCCCAGAATTGATAGCATTTTTGGAATATTCTACATGGGTGTGTGCACATATAGATATCCCCCCACCCCCCAGCCTCTACTGTTTCATTTTTTTTTCCCTCTCAGGTATTTTTTTTGTTTTTTGTTTTGTCTTTATGATATTTGTTAAGCGCTTCCCTTTGAATCAAGCACTGTTCTAAGCGTTGGGGTAGATACCTTCGCTTAGAACAGTGCTTGGCACCTAGTAAGCGCTTCACAAATACCATCTTCTAGACTGTGAGCCCGTTGTTGGGTAGGGATTGTCTCTATCTGTTGCCAAAGTGTACTTTCCAAGTGCTTAGGACAGGGCTCTGCACCCGATAAGCGCTCAATAAATACGATTGAATGAATGGACGAGTCATTATTATAGCGGATAATCAGTTGGACACAGTCCTTGCCCCACATGGGTTCATGCCAAGTCAGAGGGAGGTTGTTACCATACACGGCCAAGCCTCAAAGTTGGAAGAGGGAGAGAAACATTTGTGTGATTATCCTGTCTACCTTGTTCACGAAACTGTTGAAACCACTCTGCCTCACATTCTCGACCCTCGCTGAAACATTTGTCGTGAATAGGGAAGATGATGGCTGCAGACCAATCCATCGGTGGCATTTATTGAAAACTTACGGTGTGCAGAGCATTGTTCTAAGCACTTGGGAGAGTCCAACAGAGTTAAGACATTCTCTAAAAACAAGGCATTATTTCCACTTGCTCGTCCACCTAACTTCTAAGAGGTCATTTGAGTTTTCTCATTTATTTTATCCTCTTTCTTTTAGGCACTGTCATATCTTTGAATTTTTCCCTTATAAGAATGATGATGATGATGATAATAATAACGTGTTAAATGATTACCATATGCCGACTGCTGTTCTAAGCGCTAGGGTCAATAAAATACAAGCATATCTGACACAGGGCTCACAGTCTAATGGGGAGGGAGAACAGGTATCTTATCCCCGTTTTTACGAATGAGGAAACTGAGACCCAGAGAAAGTAAGTGACTTGCCCAAGGGCACACAGTAGGCAAGTGACAGAGATGGGATCTCTGATTATGATAATAATATGATGATAATAATAATAATAACATGTGTTAAATGATTATCATATGCTGACTGCTGGTCTAAGCACTAGGGTCAATAAAATACAAGCGTATCTGACACAGGGCTCGCGGTCTAATGGGGAGGGAGAACAGGTATCTTATCCCCATTTTTACAAATGAGGAAACTGAGACCCAGAGAAAGTAAGTGACTTGCCCAAGGGCACACAGCAGGCAAGTGGCAGAGGTGGGATCTCTGATTATGATAATAATATGATAATAATAATAATAGAATATGTTAGATGATTACCATATGCCAACTTCTGTTCTAAGTGCTAGGGTCAATAAAATACAAGCATATCTGACACCGGGCTCACAGTCTAATGGGGAGGGAGAACAGGTATCTTATCCCCATTTTTACGAATCAGAAAACTGAGACCCAGAGAAAATAAGTGACTTGCTCAAGGGCATACAGCAGGCAAGTGGCAGAGGTGGGATCTCTGATAATAATAATATGATAATGATAATAATAATAATAGCATGTGTTAAATGATTACCATATGGCGACTTCTATTCTAAGTGGTAGGGTCAATAAAATACAAGCATATCTGACACCGGGCTCACAGTCTAATGGGGAGGGATAACAGGTATCTTATCCCCATTTTTACAAATGAGGAAACTGAGACCCAGAGAAAGTAAATGACTTGCCCAAGGGCACACAGCAGGCAAGTGACAGAGGTGGGATCTCTGATTATGATAATAATATGATAATAATAATAATAGCGTATGTTAGATGATTACCATATGCCAACTTCTGTTCTAAGTGCTAGGGTCAATAAAATACAAGCATATCTGACACCGGGCTCACAGTCTAATGGGGAGGGAGAACAGGTATCTTATCCCCATTTTTACGAATGAGGAAACTGAGACCCAAGAGAAAGTAAATGACTTGCCCAAGGGCACACAGCAGGTAAGTGGCAGAGGTGGGATCTCTGATAATAATAATATGATAATAATAATAATAACGTGTTAAATGATTATCATATTCCAACTTCTGTTCGAAACGCTAGGGTCAATAAAATACAAGCATATCTGACACCGGGCTCACAGTCTAATGGGGAGGGAGAACAGGTATCTTATCCCCATTTTTACAAATGAGGAAACTGAGACCCAGAGAAAGTAAGTGACTTGCCCAAGGGCACACAGCAGGCAAGTGGCAGAGGTGGGATCTCTGATAATAATAATATGATAATAATATGATAATAGTAATAATAACATGTGTTAAATGATTACCATATGCCGACTTCTGTTCGAAATGCTAGGGTCAATAAAATACAAGCATATCTGACACAGGGCTCACAGTCTAATGGGGAGGGAGAACAGGTATCTTATCCCCATTTTTACAAATGAGGAAACTGAGTCCCAGAGAAAGTAAGTGACTTGCCCAAGGGCACACAGCAGGCAAGTGACAGAGCTGGGATCTGAATTCAGGTCTCCTGCCACCCCAGCCTGGCTCTTTCCACTAGGCCACGCTACTTCTCTAATGCTTCTTTAATTATTAATTCCATTTTGTTAAACTTCAATATTTTATACTGCAATAAAGAAAAACAACCTTCTTTTCTTCTCATCGTTTTTTTTCAATCTATCAATCGGTGGTATTTACTGAGTGCTTATTCATTCATTCAATCGTATTTATTGAGCGCTTATGTGTGCAGAGCACTGTTCTAAGCACTTGGGTGGGTAAAATACAGCAGTTAGCAAACACATTCTCTGCCCATAAGGAGTTTCATGTGTCACGTACCAACTACTGTACTAAGCGCTCGGGACAATAAAATACAAGCAGATCTCACACAGCCCCTGTCCCACACAGGGCTCACAGTCTAATGGCGAAGGAAAACAGGTATCATATGCCCATTTTTACGATTCATTCAACTCCATTTATTGAGTGCTTACTGTGTGCAAAGTACTGTACTAAGCACGTGGGGGAGTCCAATACAACAATATAGTGGAAAAAGCACAGGTTTGGGGGTCAGAGGACTTGGGTTCTAATCCCGGCTCTGCCACTTGTCAGCTGTGTGACCTTGGGCAAGCCACTTAACTTCTCTGTGCCTCAGTGACCTCATCTGTCAAATGCGGATTAAGACTGTGAGCACCACGTGGGACAACCTGATTACCTTGTAACTACCCCAGTGCTTAGAACAGTGCTTGGCACATAGTAAGTGCTTAACAAATGCCATTATTATCATTATTAATCAATCAATCAATCGTATTTATTGAGCTCTTACTGTGTGCAGAGCACTGTACTAATAATAATGTTAATAATAACAACAGACACATTCCCTGCCCACAAATAGCAGAGCAGTGCTTTGCACATAGTAAGCGCTTAATAAATGCCATTATTATTATTATTACTAAATCAATCAATCGTATTTATTGAGCACTTACTGTGTGCGGAGCACTGTACTAAGCGCTTGGGAAGTACAAGTTGGCAACATATAGAGACAGTCCCTACCCAACAGTGGGCTCACAGTCTATTAAAGGGGGAGACAGACATGAACGAATATATTGTTGCCCACTTGTACTTCCCAAGCACTTAGTACAGTGCTCTGCACATAGTAAGCACTCAATAAATACGATTGAATGAATAAATGAATGACTATAAATAAATAAATAACGGTAGTTTACAATCTTGAAGTGACTAAACCCTTACTGCCATTTGAGCCACGTAAATGGCAGGAGGCACCCCCTGACAAGAGAGGAGTGGGAAGCGAGAAGCAGCGTGGCTCAGTGGAAAGAGCACGCGCTTGGGAGTCAGAGGTCATGGGTTCAGATCCCAGCTCTGCCACTTGCTAGCTGTGTGACTTTGGGCAAGTCACTTCACTTCTCTGGGCCTCAGTTACCTCATCATCATCATCAATCGTATTTATTGAGCGCTTACTATGTGCAGAGCACTGTACTAAGCGCTTGGGAAGTACAAATTGGCAACACATAGAGACAGTCCCTACCCAACAATGGGGTTTAAGACAGTGAGCCCCACGGTGGACAACCTGATCACCTTGTAACCTCCCCAGCGCTTAGAACAGTGCTTTGCACATAGTAAGCGCTTAATAAATGCCATTATTATTATTATTAGAAGCAGATTTTGCCATTTTTTTCAGGGCTTTGAAAATCCAGTGGGTCTCATACCCCGCTGTACTTCCTATTTTGGGATTTCAGGCTTTTCCTCCCGTCCTGGGTTTTCCTCTGAGGAGGCAAGCTGGGCTCTCCCCTTCCTTGGAGACGGGGCGGGTTGGAATCCGGGGAGGGAGAGATGACCCTGAGTGGGCCTCCTGATCGGTTCTGAGCTGTTACACAAGCCAAATCCACCATCTGCTCCGAAGCTTTTCCCGGCAGCTGCTCCCGGGAGAAGCGGGCTGGGGCTGGGGTGAGGGAAAACTAGTGCTCACACACCCAGGAAGTATGGGACAAGGAAGATTCAGATGCTGGCGCTATCAAATATTTCTTTCTGCATCAGATATTTAAGAGACATCTATAAGACTGTGTTGAAAATACAATTGAGACTTTCTCCTCTCGGCTGGGTCAGCGCAACACTGTGTTAGGAAATATTTGGACAGTGTTAGCCTTTGGAAAATGTTTAGTACATATTTACCATTCTTTTTATTTTGTTAACGATGCACATCTAGCTTTAATTCTGTTTGTTCTGACGATTTTGACACCTGTCTACATGTTTTGTTTTGTTGTCTGTCTCCCCCTTCTAGACTGTGAGCCCGCTGTTGGGTAGGGACCGTCTCTATATGTTGCCAACTTATACTTCCCAAGCGCTTAGTCCAGTGCTGTGCACACAATAAGCGCCCAATAAATACGATTGATTGAATGATTGATTGATTGGGCCAGGGACCTTTAGCTTACGGGCCAGGAAACAAACAGCGTTGTTTGGAGGAAATAATAGAGTATAAGAACTTGTACTTCCCAAGCGCTTAGTACAGTGTTCTGCACATAGTAAGTGCTCGATAAATACGATTGAATGAATGAATGAATGGTGATTCTCTCTCCCGGGAGTCAGAACCCTCTCTTTGAAGGGCGAGGAGCTGGGGGGTACGATCCCAGATGCCATCCTACATCCTCGGGAGTCTCTCATCGCGGGTAGGGAATGTGTCCGTTTATCGTTATGTTGTACTCTCCCAAGCGCTTAGTACAGTTAATAATAGTTAATAATAATTTTGGTACTTGTTAAACGCTTACTCTGTGCCAAACGCTGTTCTAAGCACTGGGGTAGATAATAATAATAATGATGGCATTTGTTAAGTGCTTACTATATACAAAGCACTGTTCTAAGCACTGGGGGGGATACAAGGTGATCAGTTTGTCCCACGTGGGGCTCACAGTCTTAATCCCCATTTGACAGATGAGGTAACTGAGGCTTAGAGAATAATAATAATAATAATGATGGTATTTGTTAAGCACTTACTATGTGCAAAGCACTGTTCTAAGCGCTGGGGAGGATACAAGGTGATCAGTTTGTCCCACGTGGGGCTCACAGTCTTAATCCCCATTTGACAGATGAGGTAACTGAGGCTTAGAGAATAATAATAATAATAATGATGGTATTTGTTAAGCGCTTACTATGTGCAAAGCACTGTTCTAAGATCTGGGGAGGTTACAAGGTGATCAGGTTGTCCCACGGTGGGCTCACAGTTTTAATCCCCATTTTGCAGATGAGGTAACTGAGGCACAGAGAAGTTAAGTGACTTGCCCAAGGTCACACATCAGACATGTGGCGGAGCCGGGATTAGAACCCACGACCTCTGACTCCCAAACCCGGGCTCTTTCCACTGAGCCACACTGCTTCTCTATAAGATCATCAGGTTGGACACTTTCCCCATCCCATACGGGGCTCATGCTCTTAATCCCCATTTTACAGATGAGGTAAATTTTACAGATGAGTACCAGGACCCCCTCTCCCCCCACCATCCTTTCCCCCCTGGGCCTCTGTCCCCTCTCTCCCGCCCGACTTGTACTTCCCAAGCGCTTAGTACAGTGCTCTGCATGCAGTAAGCGCTCAATAAATACAATTGATTGATTGATTGGTTCTCCCATCTCTCTCCCCTCGTTTTTTCCCCCCGCTTAGTTTCCCCATCTCTCTCCTCCCCCTCCCCGTTCCCCACCCTTGTGATAATAGCTTATATAGTATTTGCCAAGTGCTTTCTAAGCGAAGCAGCGTGGCTCGGTGGAAAGGGCCCTGGCTTTGGAGTCAGAGGTCATGGGTTCAAATCCTGACTCCACCACTTGTCAGCTGTGTGACTTTGGGCAAGTCACTTCGCTTCTCTGGGCCTCAGTTCCCTCACCTGGAAAATGGGGATTAAGTCTGTGAGCCCCAAGTGGGACAATTTGATTACCTTGTATCTACCCCAGCACTTAGAACAGTGCTTTGCACATAGTAAGCACTTAATAAATGCTATTATTATTATTATTATTAACTAAGGCACAGAGGAGTGCCACGGGTCATACAGCAGACAAGTGGCGGAGCGGGATTAGAACCCAGCTCCTTCTGATTCTCAGGCCCGTGCTCTGTCCACTAAGCCACTCTGCTCTCTGAGCGCTCGACGAATACGATTGACTGATTGCCACTCCCCAGAGGGAGCCCAGACTAGACTGTGAGCCCACTGGTGGGTAGGGACCGTCTCTATATGTTGCCAACTTGGACTTCCCAAGCGCTTAGTACAGTGCTGTGCACACAGTAAGCGCTCAATAAATACGATTGATTGATTGATTGATTGATTGGGCCAGGAAACAAACAGCGTCGTCGTTACACCTGTTGCTCACAGAGGGACACGGAGTTCACAAATCATAGATGCTCAGGGAAGGGACTCTTAGAAACCCCCCAGTCCATCCTCTGGTCTCCTGTCAGAACACTACAAACATGATCTAGTACAGTGCTCAAGCGCTTAGTACAGTGCTCTGCACACAGTAAGCGCTCAATAAATACGATTGATGATGATGATCTCACATCTACCACACTCTCTCTTGTTTTTTGTTAAGTGTTTGTACGTGCCGGGCACTGTACTAAAAGCTGGGATGGAAACAATCAATCAATCAATCAATCAATCGTATTTATTGAGCGCTTACTGTGTGCAGAGCACTGGACTAAGCGCTTGGGAAGTACAAGTTGGCAACACATAGAGACGGTCCCTACCCAACAGTGGGCTCACAGTCTAAAAGGACTCAGTCTAAAAGGAATCAGGTTGGGCAGAGACCGTGACCCCCATGGGGTTCACAGTTTCAATCCTCATTTTACAGATGAGGTAACTGAGGCCCACAGAAGTTAAGTGACTTACCCAAAGTCACCCAGCAGACCCGTGGCAGATTAGAACCCAGGTCCTTAATAATCTTACCTCCTTCCCTTCCTCACAGCACCTGTATGTATGTATATATGTTTGTACATATTTATTACTCTATTTATTTATTTATTTTACTTGTACATATATATTCTATTTATTTTATTTTGTTAATATGTTTGGTTTTGTTCTCTCTCTGCCCCTTTTAGACTGTGAGCCCACTGTTGGGTAGGGACTGTCTCTATATGTTGCCAACTTGTACTTCCCAAGCGCTTAGTACAGTGCTCTGCACACAGTAAGCGCTCAATAAATACGATTGATGATGATGATGATGATATGTACAATATGTAATATGCAATAATATGTACAATAAATATGTACAAACATATATACCTGTATATATGTATATATGTTTGTACATATTTATTACTCTATTTATTTTATTTGTACATATTTATTCTATTTATTTTATTTTGTTAATATGTTTTGTTTTGTTCTCTGTTCTCCCCCTTCTAGACTGTGAGCCCACTGTTGGGTAGGGACTGTCTCTATATGTTGCCAACTTGTACTTCCCAAGCGCTTAGTACAGTGCTCTGTACACAGTAAGTGCTCAGTAAATATGATTGAATGAATGAATGAATAATAACAATAATAATAATAATAATGGCATGTATTAAGCACTTACTAGTAAGCGCTTAAGTAATGCCATCATTAACCAGACTATCCCTATTTCAGCATATCAGTGTCAGCCTCAGCAGCCATTCCAGTCCCAGTGGCCACAACCTGTGACCTCTGACCCCCAAGCCCGGGCTCTTAACAATAATAATAATAATAATAATAATAATAATAATAATGGCATTTATTAAGCCCTTACTATGTGCAAAGCACTGTTCTAAGCGCTGGGGAGGTTACAAGGTGATCAGGTTGTCCCACGGGGAGCTTACAGTCTTAATAAGAGAAGTAGCGTGGCTCAATGGAAAGGAGCATGGGCTTTGGAGTCAGAGGTCATGGGTTCAAATCCCAGCTCCGCCAATTGTCAACTGTGTGACAATAGTCCTTAACCAGACTATCCCTATTTCAGCATATCAGTATCAGCCTCAGCAGCCATTCCAGTCCCAGTGGCCACAACGCCCTTATTCATTCTTTACCCAAGACCAACCAGGCCGCTTCCCCTGTCTGTCAGAATGCCGATTCTCCAGATGGGAAAAAATCTGCAGCTTCATTTCCCGGACAATTTATCTGAAAATGAAGAGCTTCCTTTTTCAGGTATGAACCATGAGGTCCTGACTCTAGGCTTTGAGGAATGGAATCACGGTGAAGCCAATTCAGAGCTCAGTATACCCTTTTAGAGTCTTAATCTTTCGCGTGGTTGGTTTTTGGTGAGGTGGTGGGGGCCCTAAACTGTGAAGAATAATAATAATTACAATCTTGGTATTTAAGTGCTTACTATGTGCCAGGCACTGTTCTAAGCGCTGGGGTAGATACAAGGTTGTCCCACGTGGGGCTCACGGTCTTCATCCCCATTTTACAGATGAGGGAACCGAGGCCCAGAGAAGTTAAGTGACTTGCCCACAGTCACACAGATGAGAAGTGGCGGAACTGGGATTAGAACCCACGACCTCTGACTCCCAAGTCCGGGCTCTTTCCACTGAGCCACGCTGCTTCTCCAGTAGCCCATTGCAAGGGGCCGAAAGCCCCCGAAGCCATTTGGGCTGGACGTCTTGCCTCAGTCATCCCTTAACTGACTGGAACTGACAATTTCCGATCGGACAGACATCCACCCTCTAGACTGTGAGCTCGTTGTGGGCAGGAAATGTCATTGTTTATCATCAATCGTATTTGTTGAGCGCTTACTGTGTGCAGAGCACTGTACTAAGCGCTTGGGAAGTACAAGTTGGCAACATATAGAGACAGTCCCTACCCAACAGTGGGCTTACAGTCTAAAAGGACTCAGTCTAAAAGGAATCAGGTTGGACAGAGACCGTGATCCCCATGGGTTGCACAGTTTCAATCCTCATTTTTTAATCCTCGTTTATTGCTGTACTGTACTTTCTCAGGTGCTTAGTACAATGCTCTGCACACAGGAAGTGTTTAATAAATAATAAATAAATACTCTTAATCAATCAATTTATCTCTGGACATTTTCTCAGGCTTTGCAGGAGGCGAGGAGCAGTGCGCTGCCTCAGGGTACTGACTTTCCCATCCCCCGGCGGCCTATCCAGCAGATTCATCTTTCTAAACAACCTTTCTTCCAAAACCGCTCCACGGCCAAAAATAATAAGCCCTCATGCTCATGACGCACAATTACAAGGCGATAACCACGGCAGCCTCCTCTCCTCGCTCCCCGACTATGGCACATCATCTTGTTGGTAGCTTTTAGGGCAATTAAACTGCTAATATCCGCAATAGATGCAGCTGTCATCCTCGTTCATTTAAAGAAGTCTCAGCTGCAAGTGTTTGCAAATGCTGTTTCGAGTCAGGGGTCCCTTGGGAGGGTCTCTCTCAGACCCCTCAACTAAAGGCAGAGCGATAATGAGCGAGTTACCCGATCAAATGAAGACACCCCCTGACCCCCGGTTCCCTTAGGAATGACCTCAAGCAAAGGAGCTAATGGGGAATGGATGAATATAGCCATGATCCTATAATACTTAGCCCGTCCTGGGAAACAACAGGTCTTATTAGATCACAAAATCCAGGTCAAATGAATGATTCATGAGAATTTACGACATTTATCTTTGCTTAAATAAAGGTTTTTAAGATGGGAGATGAGTCACTCTGTCAACAACGGGAACAATCACACCGAAGACATCCATTACACAAACAGATGAGGTCTGGCTTTGGAAGGTTAAAGATTCAGAAAATATCCTGACAGCTAATATGAAGCACGGAGTGATCCTTCTAAAAAAAATCACTTAATACATGTTTTCAGAAATAGATCAGTATTTTACTCTGAATGATTTGGCGACCGCATATATATGCCACTAAAATCCATTTACGGCTCAGTTTAGCAAAGCGTATTTTCAAAAATCAAAGCTAAGTGGTTTCTCACCAGAAAGCAGAATGTTGCATTTTAGAGAAGCAGCGTGGCTCAGTGGAAAGAGCACGGGCTTGGGAGTCAGAGGTTGTGGGTTCTAATTCCGGCTCCGCCACTTGTCAGCTGTGTGACTTTGGGCAAGTCACTTCACTTCTCTGGGCCTCGGTCCCTTCATCTGTAAAAAATATCCTGACAGCTAATATGAAGCATGGAGTGATCCTTCTAAAAACCAGATCTGATTTAAAATGCAATAAGCCATTAAATAGACGCTTAGAATGGCGTTCTGCTGCATTCTGCTTTCTGGTGAGAAACAATTAGCTTTGATTTTTGAAAATACACTTTGCTAAACTGAGCCGTAAATGGATTTTAGTGGTGTATATGTGCAGTCGCCAAATCATTCAGAGGAAAATAATGATCTATTTCTGAGAACTTGTATTAAGTGGTTATTGTACACTTAACTCTGCTATAACACGTGATTCCATTACACACGATGGGGATATAACACATTTAGGAGCATTTTCTCACAAAAGGTGTCTCTCTGATATGGTTCACTCCTTTGATAGCTCAGTGTGGAGGCAGGGGACTGGACCATAACATTTCTTGAAGTTCCTTTCGATTCCATTATTCTATGTGCAGTTGTTGCATTGCCGGTAATGAGATTGGTTTTTCTCATAAGCAGTTCAGAAGGGAAGCATTTATTTCATGATTAAACCTAGTTGACAAATCCCTGGGGGGTAAAAAAAAAAAATAAATCCCTCTGGAGATTAGAGGTGGGAGCTAAGTACTTTGTGGTTGAGAGATGGTTGGATTAAAGAAACATTAATAATGATTTTCATGAGGGCCAGATGACACAACCAGTTGATTTAGTAATTTGACACAAGGTTCAGTGGGGAGGAGGGAATGCTTTGAATTAGGTTACTAAAGAACCATGTGCTCAGCACCAGTAAATCTATGGAAAATCAGATATTTCTTCCTTAAAATCAGAAATGATGAATTTCTGCTGCCTGGCAGAAATCTGTATATACCTGTAATTTATTTATCTATTTATTTATTTATATTAATGTCTGCCTCTCCCTCTGGACTGTGAGCTCATTGTGGGCAGGAATGTGTCTGTCTGTTGTTATATCATACTCTCCCAAGCTCTTAGTACAGTGTTTTGCACATAGTAAGTGCTCAATAAATACGATTGAATGAATGAATAAGGGAAGGATTTCAAGAAGGAAACTGTAAGTTTGTTGTGGGAAGGGAACATGCTTACTATCTGTTATACCATACTCTCCCAAGCACTTAGTACAATGCTCTGCCCACAGTAAGTGCTCAATAAATACAACTGATTGGTTGAGTGATTGAAACTCAAGTGTAGGGGAATAGATTGTGCTCTGAGGAGCAGAGTGGCCTATTGGAAAGAGCACAGAGGACCTTTGTCCTCATTCTGATCCTGCCAGTTGCCTGCTGTGGCACTTTGGAGAAGTCACTTAACTTCTCTGTGCCTCAGTTTCCTCATCTGCAAAATCCGGGTTCAGTGCCCGTTCTCCCTCCTATTTAGAAGGTGAGCCCTATTTGGTACGGGGACTGTGTCTGACCTGGTTAAGTTTTTTATCTGCTCCAGAGCTTAGAACAGTGCTTGACACCTAGTACGTACATAACAAATATAATAATAATAATAAAAATGATGATATTAAAAAGAATTTGAGCGGACTTGTTAATTCACTTCCCTCTGATAGCAAACACACTCTCGTGAATGAGCAGTTGACACTGACCTAAAGAACCACAGTGATGGCCTCTAAAGACTCCGCCTTCATACGTTGCTTTAATATGAAAACAAAAGCTGCTAATTCACCGTCCACGACCGTTCATTCATTCAATTGTATTTATTGAGCACTTACTGTGTGCAGAGCCCTGGACTAAGCACTTGGGAAGGACAAGTCGGCAACAACTGGTAAACTGTGTACAAGTTGCATGCAGGTGTGTTACATAAAGCTAGAGAGTCAAGCTTACTATTATAACTTCACAAAATCCATTGCCAGAGAGACACAGTCAATGCGGGGAATAAGCGGTAGTGGGGGGATTTTGATCAATTAATCATTCGATCAATCAATGGTGTTTATTGAGTGCTTGCTATGTGCAGAGCACTGAACTAAGCACTTGGGAGAGTGTGATAATAATAATAATAATGGCATTTATTAAGCGCTTACTATGTGCAAAGCACTGTTCTAAGCGCTGGGGAGGTTACAAAGTGATCAGGTTGTCCCACGGGGGGCTCAATCCCCATTTTCCAGATGAGGTACCTGAGGCCCAGAGAAGTGAAGTGACTTGGCCAAAGTCACACAGCTGACAACCGGCAGAGCCGTAATTCAAACCCATGACCTTGGACCTCAAAGCCCACGCTCTTCCCACTCAGCCACGCGGCTTCTCCGGATGAAATGGAGGCACGGTGCGTGGGTCAGTGTTAGCTGAGGGAAAGGGGAGGGATGGGCTGCTCTCGGGGAAGCGTGCAGATAGGTAAGAGGGTGAGAGGAGTTTGTTTAATGCCAAGAAGGATGGGCAACCTTCGGAGGTTTTTCAAGAGTGCGGAGATCAATCAATCAATCAATCGTATTTATTGAGCGCTTACTGTGTGCAGAGCACTGCACTAAGCGCCTGGGAAGTACAAGTTGGCAACATATAGAGACAGTCCCTACCCAACTGTGATGTAACAGAATTAGTAGACACGTTCCCTGCCCACTCTAAAGGATCATGGAGGGCCTTATTTTCCAACGGCCTCTATCGCCCTGTAACAGCCAGCTAACAGACAAACCACTTTTTGCCCCTTTTCTTCTTCACCCACCCTGTCCTCCCTCCCACCCTCATCCCTACGGCCATTTGCTTGCCTGCTGTGTGACCTTGGGCAAGTCACTTCACCACTCTGTGCCTCAGTTCCCTCATTATGTCCAATGGGGATGGAGACTTACATTCCCAGGCTGAGCCCTCCCTCCTTTTCCCTCTCCTCCTCCTCCCCTCCCCATCCCCTCCCTCCCTCTGCCCTTCCCCCTTCCCTTCCTCTCAGCCCTTGTGTATATTTGTACATCTTAATTTATTTATTGTATTAACTATGTGTCTATAGCTATAATTCTATTTATTCTGTTGGTATTGACGCCTGTCTACTTGTTTTGGTTTAATTTATTTATTTTATTAACTATGTGCATATAGCTATAATTCTATTTATTCTGTTGGTATTGACACCTGTCTACTTGTTTTGGGTTTTTTTGTCCGTCTCCCCCTTCTAGACTGTGAGCCCGTTGTTGGGCAGGGACTGTGTATGTTGCCGATTTGTACTTCCCTAGCGCTTAGTACAGTGCTCTGCACGCAGTAAGCGCTCAATAAATACGATTGAATGAATGAATGACAGGGACTGTGTCCAACCCAATCTGCTAGTACCCACCCCAGAGCTCAGTACAGTGCCTGGCATATAGTAAGCGCTTAATACCACAATTATTATTAATTATTATTTACTGCCCTAGAGAGACCCCACAACACTCTCAAAACCCCTTTTTTTAAGCTTGCCTCATCCTCCTCTTTTTGTCGCTGGCACACTGATTCCAACCTCATCGTTATTATCCTTATTAGCCTTTTAGACTGTGAGCCCACTGTTGGGTAGGGACTGTCTCTATATGTTGCCAATTTGTACTTCCCAAGCGCTTAGTACAGTGCTGTGCACATAGTAAGCGCTCAATAAATACGATTGATGATGATTAAGCGTATTTATTGAGGGCTTACTGTGTGCAAAGCACTGTACTAAGCGCTTGGGAGAGTACAATATAGCAGCAAGCACATTCCCTGCCCACAAGGAGCTTACAGTTCCTCTCCTCCTCCTCCCCATCTCCTCCACCTTATCTCCTTCCCTTCCCCACAGCACCTGTATATATGTATATATGTTTGTGCATATTTATTACTCTATTTATTTATTTTATCAGTACATATTTATTCTATTCATTTTATTTTGTTAATATGTTTTGTTCTGTTCTCTATCTCCCCCTTCTAGAGAAGCAGTGTGGCACAGTGGAAGGAGCCCGGGCTTTGGAGTCAGAGGTCATGAGTTCGAATCCCGGCTCCACCACACGTCTGCTGTGTGACTGTGGGCAAGTCACTTCACTTCTCTGGGCCTCAGTTCCCTCATCTGTCAAATGGGGATTAAGACTGTGAGCCCCACGAGGGGCAACTTGATCACCTTGTATCCCTCCCAGTGCTTAGAACAGTGCTTTGCACATAGTAAGCGCTTAACAAATGCCATCAATCAATCAATTGTATTTATTGAGCGCTTACTGTGTGCAGAGCACTGTGCTAAGCGCTTGAGAAGTACAAGTTGGCAACATATCATCATTACCATCATTATCATTATTATTATTATTATTCTAGACTGCGAGCCCACTGTTGGGTAGGGACCGTCTCTAGATGTTGCCAGCTTGTACTTCCCAAGCGCTTAGTACAGTGCTCTGCACACAGTAAGCGCTCAATAAATGCGATTGAATGAATTGTTCTGCAGCCTGGGAGCAGGAGCAGGAGATTGGGAATGTACTTGATCGGAAAAGAGGAATGCGTGACGATTTGCACAAACCACTAGCTGCTCCATGGGGTGACACGTTGACTGTTGAGGGAAAACCTTGGATAAAGAAGCGGCACGGCATAGTGGAAAAGGGAATGGGACAGGAAGTTGGGAGTCCTGTGTTCGAATCCCCTCTCTGCTCATGGTTTACCGTGTGACCTTGGGCCCTAGTCGTAATGTTGCCAACTTGTACTTCCCAAGCGCTTAGTACAGTGCTCGGCACACAGTAAGCGCTCAATAAATACGATTGAATGAATGAATGAATAGTAGTGGACATTATAGAATGTACTAAGCACTTCCTGGGTGCAGGGCACTGTACTAAGCACTGAGAAAAACTCCGCGGCAGAAAGGAATTAGAAACTGTCCCTGATCCCAGGATTTCCCCACCTAAGCCCTCTGTTTCACCAATCCACCCCCATTTCTGTGTCAACTGTGAGAAATAGCATGGCGCGTAGTGGACAGAGCACGGGCCTGGGAATCAGAAGGTCATGGGTTCTAATCCCGCCTCGGCCACTTGTCTGCTGTGTGATCTTGGGGAAATCGCTTCACTTCTCTTTGCCTCAGTTACCTCATCTGTAAAATGGGGATTGAAGATTGTGAGCTCCACGTGGGGGCAAATGGCTTCGCTTCTCTTTGCCTCAGTTACCTCATCTGTAAAATGGGGATTGAAGATTGGGAGTCCCACGTGGGGGCAAATCTCTTTGCTTCTCTTTGCCTCAGTTACCTCATCTGTAAAATGGGGATTTAAGATTGTGAGTCCCATGTGGGGGCAAATCCCTTCACTTCTCTTTGCCTCAGTTACCTCATCTGTAAAATGGGGATTGAAGATTGTGAGTCCCACGTGGGGGCAAATCGCTTTGCTTCTTTTTGCCTCAGTTACCTCATCTGTAAAATGGGGATTGAAGATTGTGAGTCCCACGTGGGGGCAAATCGCTTCGCTTCTCTTTGCCTCAGTTACCTCATCTGTAAAATGGGGATTGAAGAAGATTGTGAGCCCCACGTGGGGGCAAATCGCTTCGCTTCTCTTTGCCTCAGTTACCTCATCTGTAAAATGGGGACTTAAGATTGTGAGTCCCACGTGGGGGCAAATTGCTTCGCTTCTCTTTGCCTCAGTTACCTCATCTGTAAAATGGGGATTGAAGATCGTGAGTCCCACGTGGGGGCAAATGGCTTCGCTTCTCTTTGCCTCAGTTACCTCATCTGTAAAATGGGGATTGAAGATTGTGAGTCCCACGTGGGGGCAAATGGCTTCGCTTCTCTTTGCCTCAGTTACATCATCTGTAAAATGGGGATTGAAGATTGTGAGCCCCACGTGGGACAGGGACTGTGTCCAGCCCGATTTGCTTGTATCTACCCCAGCGCTTAGTACAGGACCTGGTGCATAGAAAGCGCTTAACAAATATCATAATAATAATTAAGAACTGTACACTTGGTTGTGTAACCCTTAGCACGACAATATTTATTTATTTTATTTGTACATATTTATTCTATTTATTTTATTTTGTTAATATGTTTGGTTTTGTTCTCTGTCTCCCCCTTCTAGACTGTGAGCCTGCTGTTGGGTAGGGCCTGTCTCTAGATGTTGCCAACTTGTACTTCCCAAGCGCTTAGTAGAGTGCTCTGCACACAGTAAGCGCTCAATAAATACGATTGATTGATTGATTGTACTTCCCAGTGCTTAGTACAGTGCTCTGCAGACAGTAAGCGCTCAATAAATACGATTGAATGAATGAATGAATGAATTCATCCCAGCTCCATAGTACTTATGTAAATGTTCATTCATTCATTCATTCATTCAATCGTATTTATGATGATGATGGCATTTGTTAAGCGCTTACTATGTGCCAAGCACTGTTCTAAGCACTGGGGGGATACAAGGTGCTCAGGTTGTCCCACATGGGGCTCACAGTCTTCATCCCCATTTTACAGATGAGGGAACTGAGGCCCAGAGAGGTGAAGTGACTTGCCCAAAGTCACACAGCTGACAAGGGGCAGAGGCGGGATTTGAACCCACGCCCTCTGACTCCCAAGCCCGGGCTCTTTCCACCGAGCCATGCTGCTTACTGCATGCAGAGCACTGTACTAAGCGCTTGGGAAGTACAAGTTCTTATACTCTATTATTTCCTCCATCCATAATCTATTTTACAGTCTATCTCTCTCTGTAGACTGTGAACTCCTTGTGAACAGGGATTACTTCTACCAATTCTATTGTATTGGACTTTCCCAAGCACTTAGTACAGCATTCTGCACAGAGTAAGTGCTCAATAAATACCACTGATTATTTGATAGTGGAAAGAGCACAGCCTTGGGAGTCAGAGGATCTGATTCTAATAATAATAATAATAATGATGGCATTTATTAGGCGCTTACTATGTGCAAAGCGCTGTTCTAAGCGCTGGGGAGGTTACAAGGTGATCAGGTTGTCCCACGGGGGGCTCACAGTCTTAACCCCCATTTTCCAGATGAGGTAACTGAGGCCCAGAGAAGTGAAGTGACTTGCCCAAAGTCACACAGCTGACAAGTGGCGGAGCTGGGATTCGAACCCATGACCTCTGACACCAAAGCCCAGGCTCTTTCCACTGAGCCACGCTGCTTCTCTGCTAATCTCCACTCTGCCACTGAGCTGCTGTCTCTTTCACCCCTTGTGTGCTGTGTGGCCTTGGGTAAGTCACTTCACTTCTCTGGGCCTCAGTTACTTCATCTGTAAAATGGGGATTGAGACTGTGAGCGCCATGTGGGACAGGGACTGTGTCCAACCTGATTTTCTTGTATCCACCCCGGCGCTTAGTACAGTGCCTGGCACATAATAAGAGCTTAACAAATACCACAATTATTATCATTATTATTTTTATTTTTATTTGAGCAAGTCACCAACATAGTCTAGTGGAAAGAGCACTGGCCTGGGATTCAGAAGGCCAGGGACTGTGTCCGACCTGATTCCTTTGTGATTACCCCAGTGCTCAAGACAGTGCTTAGCACATAGTAAGCTCTTAACAATTGACACAATTATTATTGTTATCCTCTGAGCCTCACTTTCCTCATCTGTAAAATGGAGATTCAATACCTGTCCTTATCCTACTTAGAGAGTGAGCCCCACGTGGGACCGGGACTGTGTCCAACCTGATTATCCTGTGTCCATCCCAGTGTTTAGTACAGTGCCTGGCACATAATAAGAGCTTAACAAATACCACAATTATTATCATTATTATTTTTATTTTTATTTGAGCAAGTCACCAACATAGTCTAGTGGAAAGAGCACTGGCCTGGGATTCAGAAGGCCAGGGACTGTGTCCGACCTGATTCCTTTGTGATTACCCCAGTGCTCAAGACAGTGCTTAGCACATAGTAAGCTCTTAACAATTGACACAATTATTATTGTTATCCTCTGAGCCTCACTTTCCTCATCTGTAAAATGGAGCTTCAATACCTGTCCTTATCCTACTTAGACTGTGAGCCCCACGTGGGACCGGGACTGTGTCCAACCTGATTATCCTGTGTCCATCCCAGTGCTTAGTGGAGGGTTTGACACAGAGTAAGCAGTTAACAAATACTACAATTATTATTAGTCCCAGCTCTTAGCTAATCAGAAATTGTAAATGTCTCAGTCATGCAAGGCTCAAAAAGTCAACAGGTTTATTAGCAGGGATATAACCTGAAAAAGTCAAGAATAATTATGGTGTTTGTTAAGCACTTACTACGTGACAAGCACTGTTCTAAGCACTGGGGTGAATGAAAGCTTATCAGGTTGAACACAGACCCTGCCTCACATTGGGCTCTCAGTCTTAGTCTCCATTTTACAGATGAAGGAACTGAGGCACAGAGAAGTTAAGTGACTTGCCTAAGGTCACACAGTGGACAAGTGCCAGCGCTTAGAACAGTGCTTTGCACATAGTAAGTGCTTAATAAATGCCATCAAAAAAAAAAAGTGGCAGAGTCAGGATTAGAATCTAGGTCCTTTTGACTCCCAATCAATCAATCAATCGTATTTATTGAGCGCTTACTGTGTGCAGAGCACTGGACTAAGCACTTGGGAAGTACAAGTTGAGCACGTGCTCTATCCTCTAGGCCATGTTACTTCCTGGTCAGAAGATTGTAGATAACTTAAGATGAATGTCAGAAACACAATTTATTTATAAACATCTAGCTCTTTGAATTTCTCTATTTCTCCCCCATCACCTAGTTCCATTTTTTTCCAACCTTCTGTTGCAAGCAGGCCTTGCCCCAGCCAACTGCTCACAAATGATGATTTTGTTAAAAGCAGAAATGAGAAGGAAAGGAAAGGAAAAGGAAAAGGAAAAAGGAAAGGAGAGGAGAGGAAAAGGAAAAGAAAAGGAACTATTAAAAGGCTTCATCTTTTCAGGTATCAGTCATCAATCAGCTTCTCATTCATAGTTATATTAAGGGACACCTTTGTCCCTGTCCTCTATCTTTCATCCAAAAAGAGTAATTCTTTTTAGAAAACTGGATCCTTAGGAAAAGTATTAAAAATAAAAGAAAAAGTATAACTTTATCATCTTGTAAAAAACATTCCACACCTGTTTTCCTGCATGTTATCAGATTCCTGTATCGTAAAGCACTTGAAAACCACAACTACAAAGAAGGGAGACTAAGTGAGCATGAGAGAAGAAACAGGTTTGACAGGAGGATAATCTGAAAAGATCGGAAATCTTCAGTCAGGACAGGTGAAATTGAGAGGGGAAATGAGTCAAGTTTACGAAATATAAAGGACAAAAATGAGTTTTTGTTCAACAAACCCCACAGTACCAGAATTAGAGGTACTAAGCTGGAAATGAATAGGTTCCAGACAAACAAAAGGAAACAGTTCTTCGATCTCCAGGTAGCAAACAAATAGAAATTCACTCTTCAGGAGACAGAAAATAGAAACAAGTTCAAGAAACTTGCGATAAATTCCTGGCTCTCAGACTCATATTGAGTTATCAAAGGAAAAAAAATTGAGTCCTACCCATGATTGACAGAGCCAGGATCGACTATTAAAAAGAAAAGGTAGAGATGTGAAAATATAAATCCTTACACATGTTGAAAGTGGATGTTCACTTCTTGAGGAAGCTTCTTGAGGAAGGGGATGGTTTTTCACTTAGCTTATTGTGGGCAGGGAACGTGTCTGTTATATTGTTAAATTAAACTCTCCCGAGCACTTAGTACAGTGCTTTACACGGAGAAAGCACTCAATAAATGACTGAATGAAAGCATTTTAAATTAATAGAACTTGGCTTAAATTTCCTTAAAATCCATTTTCAGAGACAGGAGAAAAAAGGAGAGGCGAGGAAACTCAAAATCATTCAATTCTGTTACTATAAATTCTTGTAAAGATTCATTCGGGAGGAGATTGCAATTAGTGACTAATAGGGCTTTATTTATGCTCTCCCTTCTCCTTTTAACCCAGTTAATCATTGAGCTGCATGTACATTTCCCAAACTGAAAGTTTAACACCAACTTGAACAGCTTGGCACATAGTAAGCGCTTAAAAAATACCAACATCATCATCATCATACCAAAATTATTATTATTATTATTATCTGGCCTATGTAATTTGGATAAAAGAACATCCCTGGAAAAAAATGAAAAGCACGTTCGCTCCATCATTCTCTCACAATAGCTTTTACAAGTTCCCTCTGTTCAACAAAGAGCTACGTGAAATCCTGTTACAATCAATCAATCAATCAATCAATCGTATTTATTGAGTGCTTACTGTGTGCAGAGCACTGTACTAAGCGCTTGGGAAGTACAAGTTGGCAACATATAGAGACGGTCCCTACCCAACAGTGGGCTCACAGTCTAAAAACTACATGTGGGTTAAAGGCAGAGAAGCCTTAAACTGAGTGAAATTTTTTTTAATACTATGTTTAATTAATAGCACGAGAAGAATTAATTTAAACTAAGTTTCCCCTTGTGTTTCTCAGTCCCACTACAGCAGACCGTTTCTCCTATCCGCGGAAGTCTGTAATCGACTCACTGTGGATAATACACATCTTTCTATCATGGGCACGGAATGAAGATTAACACGAATCCTAATGACTCACAGTTGGAAAACCCATTTTGCATTATCATCATCAATCGTATTTATTGAGCGCTTACTATGTGCAGAGCACTGTACTAAGCGCTTGGGAAGTACAAATTGGCAACACATAGAGACAGTCCCTACCCAACAGTGGGCTCACAGTCTAAAAGGGGGACGGCTTAGCCATGGAAGGCCTCTTGGAGGAGGTGTGATTTTTAGTAAGGCTTTGAAGGTGGGGAGAGTGGTGGTCGGTTGGATATTCATTCATTCATTCATTCAATCGCATTTATTGAGCGCTTACTGTGTGCAGAACACTGTACTAAGCGCTTGGGAAGTACAGGTTGGCAACATAATAATAATAATAATAATCATCAATCGTATTTATTGAGCGCTTACTATGTGCAGAGCACTGTACTAAGCGCTTGGGAAGTACAAATTGGCAACATATAGAGACAGTCCCTACCCAACAGTGGGCTCACAGTCTAAAAGGGGGAGACAGAGACCAAACCTGCTAACAAAATAAAATAAATAGAATAGATATGTACAAATAAATTAAATAAATAAATAAATAAATAGAGTCAAAAAATATGTACAAACATATATACATATATACAGGTGCTGTGGGGAAGGGAGGGAGGTAAGATGGGGGGATGGAGAGGGGGACGAGGGGGAGAGGAAGGAAGGGGCTCAGTCTGGGAAGGCCTCCTATAATAATAATACTAATGGCATTTATTAAGCACTTACTATGTGCAAAGCACCATTCCAAGCGCTGGGGAGGTTACAAGGTAATCGGGGTGTCCCTCTGGGGGTTCACAGTCTTGCACAGAGGTTAATACTAATTCACCTCTTAGAAATGGTTCTTTCCATTGCTCACTGCTCCATTTAGCTGTCCCCTCCGGAGAGTTTCCTGTGTGTATCATCACCCTCCGCCTCACTCGCTGACAGTAACCACAACTCGCTCCTCTCCGTAAACAGCCGTGAGTTTTGGAGAAATTATTTCCCTTTCTCAAAACGGTGGCCTTGAACTTGACGAACTCAACTCCGCTCATGACTGACACGTCCATCCGCTCATTGTAGAGCCCGCCCTGGGAGTCAGAGGACCCGGGTTCTAATCCTGGCTCCGCCACTTGCCTGGTGTGTGACCTTGGGCCGGTCATTTTACTTCTCTGTGCCTCAGCTACCTCATCTGTGAAATGGGGGTTAAGACTGCGAATCCCCCGTGTCCAACCTGATTAGGTGGTATCTACCTCAGAGCTTAGTACAGCGCCTGGAAACTTCATTTCACCTTAAACTCTATTCGAATTGTTCATGAGCAGGGTTTTAGAGGTACTCCATTGGTAGGGGATGGGTTAGGTAGTGTTGAATTTGGTATCCATCGAGCAATAGTATTTATTTACTGAACGTTTACTTCATCATCATTAGTGGAATTTATTGAGCACTTACCGTGTGCAGAGCACTGTGCTAAGCACTTGAGAGTGTACAATGCACCAGAGTTAGTAGACAGGTTCCTTGCCCATAAATGAGCTTATAGTCTAGAGAACAAGTTTTACATCATCATCATCAATCGTATTTATTGAGCGCTTACTGTGTGCAGAGCACTGTACTAAGCGCTTGGGAAGTACAAATTGGCAACATATAGAGACAGTCCCTACCCAACAGTGGGCTCACAGTCTAAAATGGGGAGACAAAAGCAAACATACTAACAAAATAAAATAAATAGAATAGATATGTACAAGTAAAATAAATAAATAAATAGTGTAATAAATATGTACAAACATATATACATATTTACAGTCTAGTGGAGCTTACAGTCTAGAAGAGCTTAAAGTCTAGAGGACTTACTCTATAATAATAATAATGATGGCATTTATTAAGTACTTACTATGTGCAAAGCACTGTTCTAAGTGCTGGCGGGGGGGGTACAAGGTAATCAGGTTGTCCCACGGGGGGCTCACAGGCTTCATCCCCATTTTACAGAGAAGTGAAGTGACTTGCCCAAAGTCACACAGCTGACAATTGGCGGAGCCGGGATTTGAACCCATGACCTCTGACTCCAAAGCCCCGGCTCTTTCCACTGAGCCACGCTGCTTCTACTCTATGTAGAAAGGGCTGTACTAAGTGCTTGGGAAAGTATGATGGAGTAAATAATAATAATAATAATAATTCTAGACTGTGAGCCCACTTCTAGACTGTGAGCCCACTGTTGGGTAGGGACCGTCTCTATATGTTGCCAACTTGTACTTCCCAAGCGCGTAGTCCAGTGCTCTGCACACAGTAAGCGCTCAATAAATACGATTGAATGCATGAATAATGATGGTATTTGGTAAGCGCTTACTATGTGCCAAGCACTGTTTGAAGAGCCGGGGTAGATACAAGGTAATCAGGTTGTCCCACGTGGGGCTCACAGTCTTAATCCCCATTTTACAGATGAGGGAACTGAGGTCCAGAGAAGTGAAGTGACTTGACCAAAGTCACACACCTGACAAGTGGAGGAGCCAGGATTAGAACCCACGACCCCTGACTCCCGAGCCCGTGCTCTTTCCCCTAAGCCATGCTGCTTCTCCTACATAGACTTGACCCTTGCCCTCAAGGAGCTTACAATCTAGCGAGGGAAGACAGACATTAAAAATAAATTCAAGGTAGAGAGAAGCGATAGTGCATGAAGATAGGCACCTAAATGCAATGAGCCTATCTCCCTCTTTTAGACTGTAAGCTCACTGTTGGGTAGGGACTGTCTCTATATGTTGCCAACTTGTACTTCCCAAGCGCTTAGTACAGTGCTCTGCACACAGTAAGCGCTCAATAAATACGATTGATTGATTGATTGATTGATTGAAAAGAGCATGAATATACAAATCTTAGGTGACACAGAACTGAAGAGGAGTGGACATAGGGTGGGGAGATGAAAGATTAATTAGGGAAGGCCTCCTGGAGTAGATGTGATTTCAGAAGGACCATGAAGATGGGGAGAGCAGTTATCTGCCAGATGTGAGTGAGTGAGAGTGTGTGTGTGTGTTTTGTGTGTTTGTGATTGTGTTTCCGGGTAGAAGAAATGAATGAACGTGAGATCAGTGCTGAGCGAGAGAGAGAGAGAGAGAGATAAGGAGGCAAAATGTATAGGTTGGCTTGACCAGATTGAAGAATGTGAATAGCGGAGGAAATTGTGCCAGTAATTATGGAAAATAGCACCACTAATAAAAAAATATTATGATAAATATCGCACATCCGCCAAGCTAGCTCTCTTCCTCCCTTCAAGGCTCTACTGAGAGCTCACCTCCTCCAGGAGACCTTTCCACACTGAGCCCCCTCCTTCCTCTCCCCCCCCGTCCCCCTCTCCATCCCCCCATCTTACCTCCTTCCCTTCCCCACAGCACCTGTATATATGTATATATGTTTGTACATATTTATTACTCTATTTATTTATTTATTTATTTATTTTACTTGTACATTTCTATCCTACTTATTTTATTTTGTTGGTATGTTTGGTTCTGTTCTCTGTCTCCCCCTTTTAGACTGTGAGCCCACTGTTGGGTAGGGACTGTCTCTATGTGATGCCAATTTGTACTTCCCAAGCGCTTAGTACAGTGCTCTGCACATAGTAAGCGCTCAATAAATACGATTGATTGATTGATTGATTATGAGCCCGCTGTTAGGTAGGGACCATCTCTAGATGTGGCCAACTTGCACTTCCCAACTGTGCTCTGCACACAGTAAGCGCTCAATAAATACGATTGATTGATTGATTGATAAAAGTAAAAATGCACTTGGATTTCCTGAAAAATAATCACTGTTGCTCTAAGAACATAAATAGTTGGTTCCGTGATACCTCTAGATTTGTGTACACATACATTTCAATATACACATATGCATACCTACCCACATGTGTACACAGAGAAAGAAGCGTGGCTCAGTGGAAATCAATATACACATATGCATACCTACCCACATGTGTACATAGAGAAAGAAGCGTGGCTCAGTGGAAATCAGTATACACATATGCAGACCTACCCACATGTGTACACAGAGAAAGAAGCGAGGCTCAGTGGAAATCAATATACACATATGCAGACCTACCCACATGTGTACACAGAGAAAGAAGCGTGGCTCAGTGGAAATCAATATACACATATGCATACCTACCCACATGTGTACACGGAGAAAGAAGCGTGGCTCAGTGGAAATCAATATACACATATGCATACCTACCCGCATGTGTACATAGAGAAAGAAGCATGGCTCAGTGGAAATCAGTATACACATATGCATACCTACTCACATGTGTACACAGAGAAAGAAGCGTGGCTCAGTGGAAATCAATATACACATATGCAGACCTACCCGCATGTGTACATAGAGAAAGAAGCGTGGCTCAGTGGAAATCAATATACACATATGCAGACCTACCCACATGTGTACACGGAGAAAGAAGCGTGGCTCAGTGGAAATCAATATACACATATGCATACCTACCCACATGTGTACACAGAGAAAGAAGCATGGCTCAGTGGAAAGAGCCCGGGCTTGGGAGCCAGAGGTCATGGGTTCAAATCCCGGCTCCACCACTTGTCAGCTGTGTGACTTTGGGCAAGTCCCTTCACTTCTCTGGGCCTCAGTTCCCTCATCTGGAAAATGGGGATGAAGACTGTGAGCCCCACGAGGGACAACCTGATCACCTTGTATCCCCCCCAGCACTTAGAACAGTGTGTTGCGCATAGTAAACACTTAACAAAAGCCATCATCATCATCATCATCATCATATATGTACACACGCTGAAACACAGTGTTGAGAGAGAGAGAGAGATGAGGAGGCAAAATGTATAGGTTGGCTTGACAGGATTGAAAAATGTGACTAGTGGAGGAAATCATGCCAGTAATTATGGAAAATAGCGTCATTATCATCATCAATCGTATTTATTGAGCGCTTACTGTGTGCAGACCACTGTACTAAGCGCTTGGGAAGTACAAGTTGGCAACATATAGAGACAGTCCCTACCCAATAGTGGGCTCACAGTCTAAAAGAGTGGGCTCACAGTCTAAAAGTCATTAATAAAAAATGTATGATAAAAATAAAAACGCACTCTGATTTCCTGAAAAATAATCACTGTTGCTCTAAGGACATAAATGAGTTGGTTTAATGATACCTCTAGATTTGTGTACACATACATGTCAATATACACATATGCATACCTACCCACATGAGGCCACTGTTGGGTAGGGACTGTCTCTATATGTTGCCAACTTGTACTTCCCAAGCGCTTAGTACAGTGCTCTGCACACAGTAAGCGCTCAATAAATACGATTGATTGATTGATTGTATGCAGAGATACCCCCCACATATATGTACACACGCTAAAACAAAGATCCGTGAACACACGCTCCCATGTCTATACACAGTTGTCTTTCGGGTTTGAATATGACACTTTCTGACGATGAGATTTAATCAGTGTGTGAGGGGATGTCAGGAAGATCGATACGAGACCTGTGCTTTCTTCTGAAACTTGCAAATATTGCAAATATGCAAATATTGCCTCAGTTCTGTTTGCACTATAATTCTTATATTTTTATAATATTTATTATATTATATTATATTATATTATATTATATCATATCATATCATATTATATTATAGTATAGTATAGTATAGTATAGTATAGTATAGTATAGTATATATAATAAATATATAAATATAGTATATAATATGTCATGATATAGTATATAATAGATTATATAATAAAACATATAATATATAATAAATAATGTAATAATATGATATATCGATATGATATAATAATATAATAATAATATAATGTATAATAATATGTATAATGATATTGTAACATTATAAATTGTATTAAATTAAATTAAATTATAAATTAAATATAATTATATATTTTTATATATAGTATGTTGTTTACCCACGATGTTTTGTTTCTCCTTCTGCGTCCCAGAACTAGTAGCACTAGACCTAAATAGAGCTGTGCAATAATTGAGTTCAAGTTCTCCAGATTGTTTAATTCAACAAAAAGCTGGCAGTGGTCCTGGAGCTGTCTAATTTCTGAGAGGAAAATTACCCTAGGGTTCTTTTCTGGTGCTTTACTCAATCCAGGCGCCACATATATCAGTCAGTTAGCCCTACTATTCATCCAGTCCTAATAAAAATAATAATAATAATGATTAATAATAATTATGGTACTTGTTAAGTGCTTTACAGCCAAGCACTGTACTAAGCCCAGGGGTAGATTCAAGTTAATCAGGTTGGACACAGTACCTGTCCCATATGGGGTTCACACTCTTAATGCCCATTTTACAGACAAGGGAACTGAGGCTCAGAGAAGTGAAATGACTTGCCCAAGGTCATACAGCAGACAGGTGGCAGAGCCGGGATTAGAACCCAGGTCTTTCTGATGCCCAGGCCTGGGCTCTGTCCACTAAGCCTTCTAGACTGTAGAAGACTAAGTCTTCTAGACTGTGAGCCCACTGTTGGATAGGGACCGTCTCTATATGTTGCCAACTTGTACTTCCCAAGCGCTTAATACAGTGCTCTGCACACAGTAAGCGCTCAATAAATCCGATTGAATGAATGAATGAATGAATAAGCCAGATTGCTTCTGACCCAGACCCCTGACTGGGGACTGGCGTGGCTCAGTGGGAAGGGCCAAGGCTCTGGAGTCAGAGGTCATGGGTTCAAATCCAGGCTCCACCAATCGTCAGCTGTGTGACTTTGGGCAAGTCACTTAACTTCTCTGTGCCCCAGTTACCTCACCTGTAAAATGGGGATGAAGACTGTGAGCTCCCCGTGGGACAACCTCATCACCTTGTAACCTCCCCAGCGCTTAGAACAGTGCTTTGCACATAGTAAGCGCTTAATAAATACCATCATTATTATTATGTGGCTTCAGTGTAAAGGAGATCTGCGTTCTAGCCTCAGCTTTATGAGGCTAGAATTCCAGCTGGGGATATGCACATATCTTTAAATTATGTATTATACATTATTTATTTACATTAATGCCTGTTTCCCCCGTCTAGACCATAAGCTCACTGTGGGCAGGGAACGAGTCTGCTAGCTCTTTTTTTCTTTTTTAATGGTATTTATTAATAATAATGATGATGGCATTTGTTAAGTGCTTACTATGTGCAAAGCACTGCTCTAAGCGCTGGAGGGGGATAAAAGGTGATCAGCTTGTCCCACGTGGGGCTCACAGTCTTAATCCCCATTTTACAGATGAGGGAACTGAGGTTCAGAGAAGTAAAGTGACTTGCCCAAGGTCACACAGCAGATATGAGGCGGAGCCGGGATTTGAACCCGTGACCTCTGACTTCCAAGCCCAGGCTCTTTCCACCGAGCCACGCTGCCTAGCCTATGTGCTAGGCACTGTACTGAGCGCTGGGGACAAGCAAATCGGGCTGGACACAGTCCCCTGTCCCACGTGGGGCTCGCAGTCTCACTCCCCATTTTACAGATGAGGTAGCTGAGGCACAGAGAAGTGAAGTGACTTGCTCAAGGTCATACAGCAGACAGGTGGTGGAGTAGAGATTAGAACCCTTGACCTTCTGACCCCCAGGCCCAAGCTGTATTCACTATTTATTCATTCATTCATTCAATCGTATTTATTGAGCACTTACTGTGTGCAGAGCACTGTACTGAGCGCTTGGGAAGGACAAGTTGGCAACATCTAGAGACGGTCCCTATTCAACAACGGGCTCACAGTCTAGAAGGGGGAGACAGACAACAAAACGAAACATGTCATACAGCTCTTCTGTACTGAACTCCCCCAACCACTTAGAACAATACTCTGCACTCAGGAAGCGCTCAATAAATAGCATTGGTTGATGATTGATGATGACACTATGGTGAAGGTGATGCATGCGCTCAATAAATACGAGTGAATGGATGAATGGTTTAGAGGATAGAGCTTGGGCCTGGGAGTGAGAAGGAGCTGAGTTTGAATCCCAGCTCTGCCACTTGTCTGCTGTGTGACCTTGGGCAAGTCATTTCACTTTTCTGGGCCTCAGTTACCTCATCCGTAAAATAGGGATTAAGACTGGGACAGGGACTGTGTCCAACCTGACTAGCTTGTACCTTCACCAGCGCTTAGTACAGTAAAAATAAAAATAATAATAATAATAATAATAATAATGATGGCATTTGTTAAGGTCCTACTGAGAGCTCACCTCCTCCAGGAGGCCTTCCCAGACTGAGCCCCTTCCTTCCTCTCCTCCTCGTCCCCCTCTCCATTCTCCCCATCTTACCTCCTTCCCTTCCCCACAGCACCTGTATACATATATATATATATATATATATATATATATGTTTGTACAGATTTATTACTCTATTTATTTATTTATTTATTTATTTATTTTACTTGTACATATCTATTCTATTTATTTTATTTTGTTAGTATGTTTGGTTTTGTTCTCTGTCTCCCCCTTTTAGACTGCGAGCCCACTGTTGGGTAGGGACCGTCTCTATATGTTGCCAACTTGTAATTCCCAAGCTCTTAGTACAGTGCTCTGCACACAGTAAGTGCTCAATAAATACGATTGATTGATTGATTGATTAAGTGCTTACTATGTGCAAAGCACTGTTCTAAGCGCTGCGGGGACACAAGGTGATCAGGTTGTCCCACGTGTACAATGTGTGGCACTTGGTAAATTCAATAAATGCTATAGAAATAAATAAATTGAAAGATTAGTGGTGATTGGAAGAGGAGAGGGTCAGATGCAGACAAACGCAGACAAGTTGATACGGGTACAGTGAGTTTTTTTTCTCGGAAACACTTGTGTCCTGCAGAGTAGGAAGGGGAGAAGAATAAAGAATACCAAGGATCATCATCATCATCAATCGTATTTATTGAGCTCTTACTGTGTGCAGAGCACTGTACTAAGCGCTTGGGAAGTACAAATTGGCAACATATAGAGACAGTCCCTACCCAACAGTGGGCTCACAGTCTAAAAGGGGGAGACAGAGAACAAAACCAAACATACTAACAAAATAAAATAAATAGAGTAGATATGTACAAGTAAAATAAATAAATAAATAAATAGAGTAATAAATATGTACAGACATATATACATATATACAGGTGCTGTGGGGAAGGGAAGGAGGTAAGATGGGGGGGAAGGATGCAGCTTTAACATGAAATCCGGATTAGGAAGAACAGGGAGGGTAGGATGGCCATAATTCACTGAATGCCTAGTCTATGCAGCCCCTGTAAAAGGGCAATAGACATAATAATAATGATCATTCATTCATTCATTCAATCGTATTTATTGAGCGCTTACCGTGTGCAGAGCACCGTACTAAGCGCTTGGGAAGTACAAGTCGGTGACATAGCGAGATGGGTTCAAATCCCAGCTCTACCACTTAGCTGTGTGACTTTGGGCAAGTCACTTCACTTCTCTGGGCCTCAGTTCCCTCATCTGTAAAATGGGGATGAAGACTGTGAGCCCCCCGTGGGACAACCTGATCACCTTGTAACCTCCCCAGCACTTAGAACAGTGCTTTGCACGTAGTAATCGCTTAACAAATACCATCATTATTAGTAGAGAAGCAGCGTGGCTCAGTGGAAAGAGCCCGGGCTTTGGACTCAGAGGTCATGGGTTCAAATCCTGGCTCCGCCAATTGTCAGCTGTGTGACTTTGAGCAAGTCGCTTCACTTCTCTGGGCCTCAGTTCCCTCATCTGCAAAATGGGGATTAAGACTGTGAGCCCCCTGTCTGACAACCTGATCACCTTGTAACCTCCCCAGAGCTTAGAACAGTGCTTGGCACATAGTAAGCCTTAATAAATACCAACATTATTGTTATTATTATTATTATTTAATTCAGGGTGGCCCAAGTGGAAAGCGCACAGGCCTCGGAGTCAGAAGACCTGGGTTCTAAACTCAACTTTGCCACTTACCTACTGTGTGACCTTGGGTAAGTCACTTAACTTCATGTTCTCACCTGCAAACTGGGATTCAATACCTGTCTTTGCTCCTACTTCAACTATGAACCTCATGTGGGACCTGATTATCGTGTATCTATCCCGGCACTCAGTACAGAGGTTCTAATCCTGGCTCCACCACTTGTTTATTCATTCATTCAATCGTATTTATTGAGCGCTTACTGGGTGCAGAGCACTGGACTAAGCGCTTGGGAAGTACAAGTCGGCAACGTGTAGAGACGGTCCCTACCCAACAGCGGGCTCCCAGTCTAGAAGGGGGAGAGAGACAACAAAACAAGACATGTGGACAGGTGTCAAGTCATCAGAATAAATAGAAATAAAGCTAGATGCACATCATTAACAAAATAAATAGAATAGTAAATATGTACAATGAATACATTTATTCATTCATTCATTCGATCGTATTTATTGAGCGCTTACTGCGTGCAGAGCACTGGACTAAGCGCTTGGGAAGTACACGTTGGCAACAGATAGGGGCGGTCCCTTCCCAACAACGGGCTCACAGTGTAGGAGGGGGAGACGGACAGCAAAACAAAATATATTAACAAAATAAAATAAATGGAATAGTAAATATGTACAAGTAAAATAGAGTAATAAATCTGTACAAACATATATACAGGTGCTGTGGGGAGGGGAAGGAGGTAGGGCGGAGACGGTCCCTACCCAGTTTATTCATTCAAACGTACTTATTAAGCGCTTACTGTATGCAGAGCACTGTACTAAGCTCTTGGGAAAGTACAACAGCAAACAGGGATAATCCCTGCGCACAACGAGCTCACAGTCTAGAGCGGGAGAGACAGACATCAGTACAAATAGACATCACATAATAATAATAATAATAATAATAATAATAATAATAATAATGGCATTTATTAAGTGCTTACTATGTGCAAAGCACTGTTCTAAGCTCTAAGCGCTGGGGGATACAAGGTGATCAGGTTGTCCCACGCCGGGCTCACAGTCATCATCCCCATTTTACAGACGAGGTAACTGAGGCTCTGAGAAGTTAAGTGACTTGCCCAAGGTCACACAGCAGACAGGTGTTGACAGAGAAGCAGCATGGCTCAGTGGAAGGAGCCCGGGCTTTGGAGTCAGAGGTCATGGGTTCGAATCCCGACTCTGTCACATGTCTGCTGTGTGATCTTGGGCAAGTCACTTCACTTCTCTGAGCCTCAGTGACCTCGTCTGTAAAATGGGGGTGAAGACTGTGAGCCCCCCTCGGGACAACCTGATCACCTTGTATCACCCCCAGCGCTTAGAACAGTGCTCTGCACATAATAAGCGCTTAACAAATGCCATCATAATTATTATTATTATTATTATGTGGCGGAGCTGGGATTCGAACCCACCACCTCTGACTCCAAAGCCCGTGCTCTTTCCACTGAGCCACGCTGCTTCTCATCACATCAATATGAATAAATAAAATGACAGATCTATAAACAGTGTTGTGGGGTCGAGGGGGGGGAGAGCAAAGTGAGCAAGTCAGGGCGACGCAGAAGGGAGTGGGAGATGAGGAAAAGCGGTGCTTAGTCTGGGAAGGCCCGTTGGAGGAGACGGGCCTTCAGTAAGGCTTTGAAGAGGGGGAGAGGAATTGTCTGGCGGATTTGTACATATTTATTACTCTATTTATTTTACTTGTACATATCTATTGTATTTATTTCATTTTGTTAGTATGTTTGGTTCTGTTCTCTGTCTCCCCCTTTTAGACTGTGAGCCCACTGTTGGGTAGGGACTGTCTCTATATGTTGCCAACTTGTGCTTCCCAATCGCTTAGTCCAGTGCTCTGCACACAGTAAGCGCTCAATAAATATGATTGATTGATTGATTTGAGGAAGGAGGGTGTTTCAGGACAGAAGGCGGACGCGGTTACCGCCACGGCCATCGACATTCGCTTTATCCGCATCACCAACGCACTCGCTTCGCTCCTCTAACCCCAGCCGCCTCGCTCTGCCCCGATCTCATCTGCCTCGCCACCAAAGCTTTGCCCACGTCCTACATCTGGCCTCGAACTCTCTCCCTCTTCATATCCGACAGAAGGTCACCCTCCCCACCTTCAAGGCTTTGCTACAAATCGCGTCTCCTCCAATCGTTCGTTCAATCGTCTTTATTGAGCGCTTACTGGGTGCAGAGCACTGGACTAAGCGCTTGGGAAGTACAAGTCGGCAAAATCTAGAGGCGGTCCCTACCCAACAACGGGCTCACAGTCTAGGAGGGGGAGATGGACAACAAAACAAAATAGATTAACAGAATAAAATAAATGGAATAGTAAATATGTACGAGTAAAATAGAGTAATAAATCTGTACAAACATATATACAGGTGCTGTGGGGAGGGGAAGGAGGTAGGGCGGAGGGGATGGGGAGGGGGAGAGGCCTTACCTAGCCCTCATTTCCTCTAATAATAATGGTATTTATTAAGCGCTTACTATGTGCAAAGCACTGTTCTAAGCGCTGGGGAGATTACAAGGTGATCAGGTTGTCCCACATGGGGCTAACAGTCTTAATCCTCATTTTACAGATGAGGGAACTGAGGCCCAGAGAAGTTAAGTGACTTGCCCAAAGTCGCACAGCTGACGGAGCCGGAATTTGAACCCATGACCTCTGACTCCAAAGCCCGGGCTCTTTCCACTGAGCCACGCTGCTTCTCTCCTCCTTCTCTCTTCTGTGCCACCCTTACAATCAAATAATCAGTTGTATTTAGCAAGACCATACTATATGGAGAAGCAGCGTGGCTCAGTGAAAGGAGCCCAGGCTTGGGAGCCAGAGGTCATGGGTTCTAATCCTGGCTCCGCCACTTGTCAGCTGTGTGGCTTTGGGCAAGTCACTTTGCTTCTCTGGGCCTCAGTTCCCTCATCTGTAAAATGGGGATTAAGACTGTGAGCCCTACATGGGACAACCTGATCACCTTGTATCCCCCCCCAGCTCTTAGAACAGTGCTCTGCACACAGTAAGCGCTCAATAAATACAATTGAATGAACAGTGCTTTGCACATGGTAAGTGCTTAACAAATACAATCATTATTATTATTATTATCATTATATGCAAAACACTGTACTAAGCGCTTTGGAGAGCACAATACCACAGAACTAGCAAACATGTTCCCTCCCTACAAAGAGCTTACACTTACATCTGCACACTTTATTCAATCCCCCCTCAGCACTTACGTACCTATCTGTAATTTATTTTCATTTCTGTCTCCCTCTCTAGACTGTAAATACCTTGCGGGAAGAGAACATGTCTCTCCCCATTCAAGTCCACCCTTGAGTCTGTTATCTGGATTCATTCATTCATTCATTCAATCGTATTTATTGAGCGCTTACTGTGTGCAGAGCACTGTACTAAGCGCTTGGGAAGCAGAAGTTGGCAACATATAGAGACGGTCCCTACCCAACAACGGGCTCAGAGTCTAGAAGATCATTTTTCCAAATAAGATTCAGTCCACGTTTCCCCACTCCTCAAGAGCCTCCAATCTGCCTTCATTCATTCAATCGTATTTATTGAGCGCTTACTGTGTGCAGGGCACTGTACTAAGCACTTACAAGTCAGGAGCTCCTTTTCATTAGTTTTAAAGCACTTGATCACTTTGGCCTCTCTTATATTACCGTCCTGATTTCCTACTACAACCCAGCACACTTACTTCACTCCTCTTACACCATTCGGTTCTCTGTTCCTTGATAACAGTAATAATAATAATAATAATGATAATAACGATATTTGTTCATTCATTCAATTGTATTTATTGAGTGCTTACTGTGTGCAGAGCACTGTACTAAGCGCTTGGGAAGTACAAGTTGGCAACATATAGAGACGGTCCCTACCCAACAGCAGCCGGGAGCTCCTTTTTATTAGTTTTAAAGCACTCGATCACTTTGGCCCCTCTTATATTACCTTTGTGATTTTGTACTACAACCCAGCACACTTACTTCGCTCCTCTTACACCATCCATTTCTCTGTTCCTTGATAACAATAATAATAATAATAATAACGGTATTTGTTAAGCACTTACTATGTGATAATAACGATATTTGTTAAGCACTTACTACGTGCCAAGCACTGTTCTAAGCGCTAGGGTAGATACAAGTTTATCAGGTTGTCCCACATGGGGCTCACAGTCTTAATCTCCATTTTACAGATGAGGGAACTGAGGCACAGAGAAGTTAAGTGGCTTGCCCAAGGTCACACAGCAGACAAGTGGTGGAGTCGGGATTAGAACCCGTGACCTCTGACTCCCAAGCCCGGGCTCTTAATAATAATAGTAATGGCATTTATTAAGCGCCTACCATGTGCAAAGCACTGTTCTAAGTGCTGGGGAGGTTACAAGGTGATCAACTTGTCCCGCAGGAGGCTCACAGTCCTAATCCCCGTTTTATAGATGAGGTAACAGAGGCCCAGAGAAGTGAAGTGACTTGCCCAAAGTCACACAGCTGATAATAATAATGATAATAATAATAATGGCATTTATTAAGCGCTTACTATGTGCAAAGCACTGTTCCAAGCACTGGGGAGCTTACAAGGTGATCAGGTTGTCCCACAGGAGGCTCACAGTCTTAATCCCCATTTTATAGATGAGGTAACTGAGGCCCAGAGAAGTGAAGTGACTTGGCCAAAGTCACACAGCTGATAATAATAATAATAATAATAATAATAATAATAATAATAATAATGGCATTTATTAAGCGCTTGCTACGTGTAAAGCACTGTTCTACGCACTGGGGAGTTTACAAGGTGATCAGGTTGTCCCACAGGAGGCTCACAGTCTTAATCCCCATTTTACAGATGAGGGAAGTGAGGCCCAGAGAAGTGAAGTGACTTGCCCAAAGTCACACAGCTGACAATTGGCAGAGCCAGGATTTGAACCCATGACCTCTGAGTCCAAAACCCAGGCTCTTTTCACTGAGTCACGCTGCTTAGTGGCTCTCGCCACTAAACCACGCTGCTTCTTGTCTATCTCGTCACCGATCCCTCCCCCACGCCTGCCTCGAGCTTGGAACTCGCTCCCCCATCATAGCCAACAAACTATCACCGTCTCCACCTTCAAACCCGAGAAACAGCGTGGCTTAGTGGCTAGAGCCCGGGCCTGGAAGACAGAAGGTCATGGGTTCTAATCCCAGTTCTGCCACATGGCTGCTGTGTGCTTGGGCAAGTCACTCAATCACTTCTCTGGGCCTCAGTTCCCTCATCTGTAAAATGGGGATTAAGACTGTGAGCCCCCCGTGGGACAACCTGACTACCTCGTATTTAAACCCAGCGCTTAGAACAGTGCTTTGCATGTAGTAAGCACTGAACAAGTACCATAATAATTACTATTATTATTAAAATCACATCTCTAAGAGGTCTTCCCTGACTAAACCCTCATTTCCTCTCCTCCCTATCCCTTCTGCATTGCCCTTGAATCTAGATTTTTCATTCATTCAGTCGTATTTATTGAGCACTTACTGTGTGCAGAGCACTGTACTGAGCGCTTGGGAATCAATCAATCAGTCGTATTTATTGAGCGCTTACTGTGTGCAGAGCACTGTACTAAGCGCTTGGGAAGTCCAAGTTGGCAACATATAGAGATGGTCCCTACCCAAAAATGGGCTCACAGTCTAGATTTGCACTCTTTATTTACCCCATCCTCAGCCACACAACATTTACATGCATCAGTCATTTATTTTCATGTCTGTCTCCTCTTAATAATAATAATAATGGGATTTGTTAAGCACCAGCTAGCTCTCTTCCTCCCTTCAAGGCCCTGCTGAGAGCTCACCTCCTCCAGCAGGCCTTCCCAGACTGAGCCCCTTCCTTCCTCTCCCCCTCGTCCCCCTCTCCATCCGCCCCATCTTACCTCCTTCCCTTCCCCACAGCACCTGTATATATGCATATATGTTTGTACATATTTGTTACTCTATTTATTTATTTATTTTACTTGTACATATCTATTCTATTTATTTTATTTTGTTAGTATGTTTGGTTTTGTTCTCTGTCTCCCCCTTTTAGACTGTGAGCCCAATGTTGGGTAAGGACTGTCTCTATATGCTGCCAACTTGTACTTCCCAAGCGCTTAGTACAGTGCTCTGCACACAGTAAGTGCTCAATAAATACGATTGATGATGATGATGATGATGATGCAAAGCACTGCTCTAAGCGCTGGGGTACATGCAAGGTGATCAAGGTTGTCCCACGGGGGGCTCACAGTCTTAATCCCCATTTTACAAATAAGGGAACTGAGGCACAGAGAAGTGAAGTGACTTGCCCAAAGTCACACAGCTGACAAGTGGCGGAGCCGGGATTAGAACCCATGACCTCTGGCTCCCAAGCCCGGGCTCTTTCCACTGAGCCACGCTGCTTCTCTACTAGACTGTAAATTCCTTACAGGCTGGGGATGCATCCACCAGCTCTGATGTACTGTACTCTCCCAGGCGCTTAGTACAGTGCTCTGGACACAGTAAGCTCTTAATAAATACATTCGATCAGTGGATTGATTGGTTGGGTCAGCCTCCTTTCTTCCCCCTTCTAGACTGTAAGCCCTGGGTGGGCAGGAATTGTCTCTCTTTACTGCTGAATTGTACTTTCCAAGCGCTTAGTACAGTGCTCTGCACATAGTAAGTGCTTAATATTGGGAAGCAGCATGACTCAATGGAAAGAGCACAGGCTTTGAAGTCAGAGGTCGTGGGTTCAAATCCCGGCTCTGCCAATTGTCAGCTGTGTGAGTTTGGGCAAGTCACTTCACTTCCCTGGGCCTCAGTTACCTCATCTATAAAATGGGGATTAAGACTTGAGTCCCGCTGTGGGACAACCTGATTACCTTGTAACCTCCCCAGCACTTAGAACAGTGCTTTGCACATAGTAAGCACTTAATAAATGCCATTATTATTATTATTAATAAATACGATTGAATGAGTGAACCAAATGGCTCACAATCAATCAATCAATCGTATTTATTGAGCGCTTACTGTGTGCCGAGCACTGTACTAAGCGCTTGGGAAGTACAAGTTGGCAACATATAGAGATGGTCCCTACCCAACAGTGGGCTCACAGTCTTAAAGAAAAAGTGGGCTCACGGAAAAAGTGCCTGGCCAGGGAATATTTCTCTTTGCGTGTGGTGCTTGGAAGTTGAAGGGAATTCATTCAGTCATCTTTATTGAGCACCTACTGTGTGCAGAGCACTGTACTAAGCGCTTGGGAAGTACACACTGGCAACATATATGAAGTTGGCTTATCAAACAAGTGCTGTGAACGCTATGAACAACCTCATCTCCTTGTATTCCCCCCAGCGCAGCAAAGAACAGTGCTTTGCACATAGTAAGCACTTAACAAATACCAACATTATTATTATTATTATTATTATTATTATTACTATTATGAAGAGGAGACTCAATTATTTCATCAAGGTTCTTAAGAAGTCTTCGGATGGAGGATCTTGTTTTCTAGCTTGAAGGACACCTGGGGTTCTCGGTCGGTGGAACCTGAGTGCCATCAAGTGTCTCGTCAAAATAACCCAAGGCCCTGGTTTCTCTACTTTGTCACTTAAGATGTAATGTTGACTTTTTCTGGTGTTTTCCAAGGATTGTAATCACTACCTGTCCCTAACAACTTTCCTAATCATTTTCTATTCAACACTCCCATCCCCTTTTCTTCCCTTTTTCCCCCCACTCCCCTTCCATCCCTCCTCCCCACATCCATCCCTCTACAAGTGAGCATTCGAGACTGAAAGGAATTCAGCAGTTGCCATAGTGACTCTTCCCTCGTTATTAATCACAAGAAAAACAGTAGTTCCAAACCGCTTTCCTCTTTTAAAATGATCTCCCAAGATTTGCTCTTCCTCGATGGGTGTATTTTTAACGTCAAGGGAAATGACGTTTTTCTCCAATTCATCTCCTTGCCCAAAGTCACACAGCTGACGAGTGGCAGAGCGGGGATTCGAACTCATGACCTCTGACTCCCAAGCCTGGGCTCTTTCCACTGAGCCACGCTGCTTCTCTACTAGACTGTAAATTCCTTACAGGCAGGGGATGCATCCACCAGCTCTGATGTACTGTACTCTCCCAGGCGCTTAGTACAGTGCTCTGGACACGGTAAGCTCTTAATAAATACGATCTATTGGTGGATTGATTGGTTGGGTCGGCCTCCCTTTTTACCCCTTCTAGACTGTAAGCCCTGGGTGGGCAGGAACTGTCTCTCTTTACTGCTGAATTGTACTTTCCAAGCGCTTAGTACAGTGCTCTGCACACAGTAAGTACTTAACATTGGGAAGCAGCGTGGCTCAGTGGAAAGAGCCCGGGCTTTGAAGTCAGAGGTCGTGGGTTCAAATCCCGGCTCTGCCAATTGTCAGCTGTGTCACTTCACTTTCCCGGGCCTCAGTTACCTCATCTGTAAAATGGGGATGAAGACATGAGCCCTCCGTGGGACAACCCGGGTGACTTTTGTAGGTGCCTTTTTTATGCCTTTTGAAGGGATAAAGTCTTCTTCCCCAGGAAAAGGAGGAGCTTTTATTTCTGAGGGTCCTTGATTCACATCTAAGCAAATTAAAATGGTTTGATCTCTCTTGTCCCCACTCCAGGGCTTGGTACAGAAATAAGCATTTAATAAATACCATAATCACCTTTCCGAAAGTCTATTGGAAACTGTTAAGCTGCAGTGGACACAACCGGCTTCAGGCATAAAGACTTCGTTAAGCTTTTGCGACTGCCCACACCAATCGACTATTTGATCAACTTCACTTTGTTTCCTGAGCTCCCACTTTTAGACTGTGAGCCCGCTGTTGGGTAGGGACTGTCTCTATATGTTGCCAACTTGTACTTCCCAAGCGCTTAGTACAGTGCTCTGCACACAGTAAGCGCTCAATAAATACGATTGATGACGATTGATGATCGGGAAACTGCTCTCTGGTCCTTAAATAGAGAAAAATGACGATTGCCAACTACACTAGCCGGGTCTTCCTCGTTTGTTGCCCCATCAAAACTGGAAGCAGCCTGGCTACATGGAAAGAGCCCGGGCTTGGGGGTCAGAGGTCGTGGGTTCTAATCCTGGCTCCGCCGCTTGTCAGCTGTGTGACTTTGGGCGAGTCACTTCACTTCATCATCATCATCACCAATCGTATTTATTGAGCGCTTACTATGTGCAGAGCACTGTACTAAGCGCTTGGGAAGTACAAATTGGCAACATATAGAGACAGTCCCTACCCAACAGTGGGCTCACAGTCTAAAAAGGGGAGACAGGACAAAACCAAACATACTAACAAAATAAAATAAATAGAATAGATATGTACAAGTAAAATAAATAAATAAATAGAGTAATAAATATGTACAAACATATATACATATATACAGGGGCTGTGGGGAAGGGAAGGAGGTAAGATGGGGGGGATGAAGAGGGGGACGAGCGGGAGAGGAAGGAAGGGGCTCAGTCTGGGCACTTCTCTGCGCCTCAGTCACCTCATCTCTAAAATGGGGATTAAGACTGTGAGCTCCACTTGGGACAATCTGATCACTTTGTATCTTCCCCAGCTCTTAGAACAGTGCTTGGCACAGAGTAAGCACTAACAAATACCGTCATTATTATTATTATTGAAACTGGAGGATGAGGAAATGCACTCTATTCGGTCAAAAGAACCACAGATTCATCTTCTGCAGCCATTCAATAGCATTTATCTTTTATCATTTTTATCTTTTTGACTGTGAGCCCACTGTTGGGTAGGGACTGTCTCTATATGTTGCCAACTTGTACTTCCCAAGCGCTTAGTACAGTGCTCTGCACACAGTAAGTGCTCAAGAATAATAATAATAATAATGGCAGTTATTAAACGCTTACTATGTGCACAGCACTGCTCTAAGCGCTGGGGAGGTTACAAGGCGATCAGGTGTCCCACGTGGGACTCACAGTCTTAATCCCCATTTTACAGATGAGGTAACTGAGGCACAGAGAAGTCAAGTGATTGGCCCAAAGTCACACAGCTGACAATTGGTGGAGCCGGGGTTCGAACCCATGACTTCTGAATAAATACGATTGACTGATTGATTGATTTATCAAGAATGTAACGTGCACAGAACACTGCCATAAGAGCTTGCGATAGAGGGACACATAATCCCTGCCCTCAATCAGCTTTTGATCTGCTGGGAGAGACGGATTAAATACAGCTGAAGGGCTGGAGTGAGAAGCAGCGAGGCCTAATGGATAGAGCACGATTTGTCATTCACTCATTCAATCGTATTTATTGAGCGCTTGCTGTTTGCGCAGCACTGTACTAAGCTCTTGGGAAAGTACGACACGACAATGAAAAGACACGTTCTCTGCTCACAGTCTGCTGTGTGACCATGGGAAAGTCACTTCACTTCTCTGTGCCTCGGTTACCTCACCTGTAAAATAGGGATTAAAACTATGAGCCCCACTTGGGTCAAGGACTGTGTCCAACCTGATTAATTTGTATTTACCCCAGTGCCTGGCATAGAGTAAGTGCTTATCAAATACCATAAATAATAATAATTATAGCATCTGTTAAGCGCTTACTATGTGCAAAGCACTGTTCTAAGCGCTGGAGGGGGATAAAAGGTGATCAGGTTGTTCCACATGGGGCTCACAGTCTTCATCCCCATTTTCCAGATGAGGTCACTGAGGCACAGAGAGGTGAAGTGACCTGCCCAAGGTCACACAGCTGACAAGTGGTGGAGCCGGGATTTGAACCCATGACCTCTGCCTCCAAAGCCTGGGCTCTTTCCATTGAGCCACGCCGCTTCTCACAAGGAAACACACAAATCAATGTTGACCCCCAAACTCAGTTTTGTACTTTTAATGTCTGCCTCCCCTCTAGATTGTAAGCTCCTTGTGGGCAAGGGATTGCAACTACCCCCTTTATTGTTTTGTACTTTCCCAAGTGTTCAGCCCATGGTAAGCACTCAATAAATACCACTGACTGAGTGACGGCATCAAGGGAAGTTATTCTTAGGGATTAAGTGGAATAAAAAGTTCAAGCGACGTGTCCTCTAATTTGGAGGTTGTCATTGGAGCTCGGGGGGGAGTGTCAAAGTACCAAAAGGGATATTGCTATTATGGGAGGCGGCGAGATCAAATGATTCATTCTTTCATTCAATCTGATTTTTGATGTTGACACTGGCAAGGAGGAGGGAAGGGAAGTGGGAAGTGCCAATAGCCTAGTGATAGGATATTTTTCAGGAGCCCTTTGGTAATAATAATAATAGTGATAATAATAATTTTGGCATTTGTTAAGTGCTGGGTCAAGCACTGCACTAAGTGCTGGGGTAGAAAAAGATCATCAGGTCCCACATGGGCTTCACAATCTAAATAAGAGGGGAACAGGTATTGAATCTCTTTTGTACAGATGAGGGAACTGAGCCATAGAGAAGTCAAGTGACTTGCCCAAGGTCACTCAGCAGGTAAGTGACAGAGGTGGGATTATTAATAATAATAATAATGGCATTTATTAAGCACTTACTATGTGCAAAGCGCTGTTCTAAGTGCTGGGGAGGTTACAAGGTGAACAGGTTGTCCCACAGAGGACTCACAGTCTTCATCCCCATTTTACAGGTGAGGTCACTGAGGCCCAGAGAAGTTAAGTGACTTGCCCAAAGTCACCCAGCTGACAAGTGGCAGAGCGAACCCATGGCCAGTGGTCTAATAAGTCAGATGGTTTCCCAGCTTGGTATGGGCAGGGATGTCACAGTGGCTCAGTGGAAAGAGCCTGGGCTTTGGAATCAGAGGTCATGGGTTCGAATCCCGGCTCCGCCACATGTCTGGTGTGTGACCTTGGGCAAGTCACTTAACTTCTCTGAGCCTCAGTTACCTCATCTGTAAAATGGGGATGAAGACTGTGAGCCCCACGTGGGACAACCTGATCACCTTGTATTCCCCTCCCCTCGGCACCTAGAACAGTGCTTTGCACATAGTAAGCGCTTAACGAATGCCATCATCATTATTATTATTATTATGTGTCGCTAATTCTGTCATATTATACTCTCCCAAGCGCTTATTACAGTGGTCTGCACACATTAAGCGCTCAATAAATACCACAGATTGCTTGACTGGAGGCAGGGCTGGAAAGGGGGTGCCTGTGTGGGAAGGGTTGAGTGGGAAGAGGATCTGGATGAGAAGGAAGCGGGAAATAAAAATGGAAAGGTTCACAGCGGAGGTGCAAGGACTTCAGTCAGTAGTGTTTATTAAACACTCAGTTCATTCATTCATTCAATCGTATTTATTGAGCGCTTACTGTGTGCAGAGCACTGTACTAAGCGCTTGGGAAGTACAAGTCGGCAACATAGAGAGATGGTCCCTACCCAACAGCGGGCTCACAGTCTAGAAGGGGGAGACACGGTCTAGACGAGGCACCACACTAAATGCTTGGGAGAGTATAATACAGCATAGTAAGCACTCAGTGAATACCACTGAATGAGTGGAATCGGTAGACATGATTTTTGCCCACAAGGACCGCACAGTCTAGAAGGAGAGAGAAATATTAAAATAAATTACAGTTAGGGGACATTACAATGTATTATTATCATCATTCTTACTGTTATGTTTGTTAAGCACTTACTATGTGTTCTAAATGCTTCTGTAGACTGTGAGCCCACTGTTGGGTAGGGACTGTCTCTAGATGTTGCCAATTTGTGCTTCCCAAGCGCTTAGTACAGTGCTCTGCACACAGTAAGCGCTCAGTAAATACGATTAATGATGATGATGATCAAACTTAATCAGGTCAGAAACAGGGTCATGTCCCTTAAAAAACTTGAAAGAAAACTCACAGATCACATATTTTGCTTAAGTGCTTGATATTAAGTGCTAGAGAAGCCGCGTGGCTCGGTGGAAAGAGCCCGGGCTTTGGAGGCAGAGGTCATGGGTTCAAATCCCGGCTCCACCACTTGTCAGCTGGGTGACTTTGGGGAAGTCACTTAACTTCTCTGGGCCTCAGTTCCCTCATCTGTAAAATGGGGATGAAGACTGTGAGCCCCCCGTGGGACAACCTGATCACCTTGTAACCTCCCGAGTGCTTAGAACATCATCATCATCATCATCAATCGTATTTATTGAGCGCTTACTATGTGCGGAGCACTGTACTAAGCGCTTGGGAAGTACAAATTGGCAACATATAGAGACAGTCCCTACCCAACAGTGGGCTCACAGTCTAAAAGGGGGAGACAGAGAACAAAACCAAACGTACTAACAAAATAAAATAAATAGAATAGATATGTACAAATAAAATAAATAAATAAATAAATAGAGTAATAAATATGTACAAACATATATACATATGCTTTGCTTTGCACAGAGTAAGTGCTTAATAAATGCCATTATTATTATTATTATTATTATTATTATTATTATTATTATTATATTCACCCCACCCTCAGCCCCAAGGCACTTCATTTAGACTGTCAGCTCCTTGTAGGAGGAGAACTTGTGTACCAACTTTGCTGTATCCCAATCAGTCGATCATATTTAGTGAGCACCTACTATATGCACGGCACTGTACAAAGCACTTGAGAGTACAACATAACAATACAGCCTGTATTCATTCATTCATTCAATCATATTAATTAATAATGACGGCATTTGTTCGCTTACTATGTGCAAAGCACTGTTCTAAGTGCCGGGGGGATACAAGGTGATCAGGTTGTCCCACGGGGGGCTCACAGTCTTAATCCCCATATTACAGATGAGGTAACTGAGGCACAGAGAATCAATCAATCAATCAATTGTATTTATTGAGCACTTACTGTGTGCAGAGCACTGTACTAAGCGCTTGGGAAGTACAAGTTGGCAACATATAAGAGAAGTTAAGTGACTTGCCCAAAGCCACACAGCTGACAAGTGGAGGAGCCAGGATTAGAACCCATGACCTCTGGCTCCCAAGCCCAGGCTCTTTCCACGAGCACTTACTGTGAGCAGAACACTGTACTAAGTGCTTGTGAAAGTACAATACAGCAATAAAGAGGGATAATAAAGAGAGATAATCCCTGCCTTTCTAGACTGTGAGCCCACTGTTGGGTAGGGACTGTCTCTATATGTTGCCAACTTGGACTTCCGAAGCACTTAGTACAGTGCTCTGCACACAGTAAGCGCTCAATAAAATGCCATTATTAAAATGCCATAATAAAATGCCAAAATGCCATTATTAGGTGGCTCAGTGGAAAGAGCCTGGGTTTTGGAGTCAGAGGTCATGGGTTCAAATCCCGGCTCTGCTACTTGTCAGCTGTGTGACTTTGGGCAAGTCACTTAACTGCTCTGGGCCTGTTACCTCATCTGTAAAATGGGGATTAAGACTTTGAGGCCCCCATGGGACAAACTCATCACCTTGTAACCTCCCCAGCGCTTAGAACAGTGCTTTGCACATAGTAAGCACTTAATAAATGCTATCATTATTATAGAGAAGCAGTGTGGCTCAGGGGAAAGAGCCCGGGCTTTGGAGCCAGAGGTCATGGGTTCAAATCCCAGCTCCGCCAACTGTCAGCTGTGTGACTTTGAGCAAGTTACTTCACTTCTTTGGGCCTCAGTTACCTCATCTGTAAAATGGGGATGAAGACTGTGAGCCCTCCGTGGGACAACCTGATCACCTTGTAACCTCTCCAGCGCTTAGAACAGTGCTTTGCACGTAGTAAGCGCTTAATAAATGCCATTATTATTATTATTATTATAATAAATACGATTGATTGATTGATTGGTTGCCCACAACGAGCTTACAGACTAGAGGGGCAGAGACAGACAACACTACATGTAAACAGACATCAATATAAATAAATAAAATTACAAATATACACATAAGTGCTTAGGAGCAGGGAGGGGGGGAAGAGTAAAGGGAACAAGTCAGGGTGATGCGGAAGGGAGTGGGAGATGAGGAAAAGTGGGATTTAGTCTGGGAAGGCCTGATGGAGCAGGTGGGCCTTCAGTGAAGCTTTGAAGCAGGGGAGAGGAATTGTTTAGTGGATTTGAGGAGGGAGGGTGTTCCAAGGCAGAGGTAGGATATGGGCCAGGGGTTGATGGTGGGACAGGAGAGAGCGAGGCCCAGTGAGGAGGTTAGCAGCGACAGAGGAGCAGAGGCTGCGGGCTGGGCTGGAGAAGGAGAGAAGGGAGGGGAGGGAGGAGGGGGCGAGGGGATGGACAGCCTGGAAGCCCAGGGTGAGGAGTTTCTGCCTGATGCGCAGATTGATTGGCAGCCACTGGAGATTTTTGAGGAGGGGAGTAACATGCCCAGAGCGTTTCTGGACGAAGACAATCCGGGAAGCAGCATGAAGTATAGATTGAAGTGGGGAGAGACACGAGGATGGGAGATCAGAGAGAAGGCTGGTGCAGTAGTCCAGACGGGATAGGATGAGAGCTTGAACGAGCAGGGTAGCGGTTGGGATGGAGAGGAAAGGGCGAATCTTGGCAATGTTGTGGAGCTGAGACCGGCAGGTTTTGGTCACGGCTTGGATGTGAATCATATTTATTGAGCGCTTACTGTGTGCAGAGCACTGTACTAAGCGCTTGGGAAGTCCAAGTTGGCAACATATAGAGATGGTCCCTACCCAACAGCGGGCTCACAGTCTAGAAGGGGGAGACAGAGAACAAAACAAAACATATTAACAAAATAAAAGAAATCGAATAAATATGTACAAGTAAAATAAATAAATGAGTAATAAATACATACAAACATATATACAGGTGCCTTGGGGAAGGGAAGGAGGTAAGGCGGGGGGATGGGGGGGAATGGAGAGGTCATGGGTTCAAATCTCGGCTCCGCCAATTGTCAGCTGTGTGACTTTGGGCAAGTGACCTCATCTGTAAAATGGGGATTAAGACTGTGAGCCCCCTGGGGGACAACCTGATCACCTTGTAACCTCCCCTTCGCTTAGAACAGAGCTTTGCTCATAGTAAGCGCTTAACAAATACCAGCATTATTATTATTATTATTATTAAAACAGTGCTTTGCACATAGTAAGTGCTTAATAGATGCCATCATTATTATCCACCCCTGCACTTAGAACAGTAGTTAGCAAATAGTAAGCACTTAACAAATACGATTATCATTCTTATTATTATGAAGAGCATGGACTGTGTCCATACTGATTACTTTGTGCCTACCCCAGCGTTTAGAAAAGTGCCTGACAAATAGTAAACAGTTAACAAACATGATAAACAGAAACAAACCAAAAAAAAGGGGAGAGGGAGAACAAGTGTTTTCCACCCTCAATTTTGCAGATAAGGTAACTGAGGCACAGAGAAGTTAAGTGATGTGGACAACTTCACAAGGCAGGCATGTGACATAGAGCGGGGATTGAAATCCAGGGTGCCAAACTGCCAGGCCTGTGCTTTTTCCACTAGGCCACGCTGCTTCTCTCTGTATTCAATCAATCAATAAAATCAATCAATCGTATTTATTGAGCGCTTACTGTGTGCAGAGCACTGTACTAAGCGCTTGGGAAGTCCAAGTTGGCAACATATAGAGACAGTCCCTACGCAACAGTGAGCTCACAGTCTAAAAGGGGGAGACAGAGAACAAAACCAAACTTACTAACAAAATAAAATAGAATAGATATGTACAAGTAAAATAAATTAATAAATAAATAAATAGAGTAATAAATATGTATGTATATGTATGTATTCATCTCTATACCATTCCTATATCCTGCCATGTATTGGTAAGGTAAATTTTGGGCAGCGTCTATGAAAGATAATTTTAATTTAGGAGGCTTGGACAACTCGGGCATCTTTTCTCTTGGGACAGAGAACAAAAAAGTCTTCAGTAGCAGCGATAGCCGCTGTTGTTTACTAGATGATGGAAAATTTTACAGACTGGGCCCCCGTGTGACCTGAATTGTCTGGGGTCTGTGAACGGAGGCAGCACCTAACGGTTCCTCCTTTGGAAGGAGGTGAGTTGGGCAGGTACTTTAGCTCTGTCAGTCAAGTCGATCATATTTACTGAACGACCGGGTGAGAATCAATCCATCGGATCAGAAATAGTATTTATTGAGCCTCTGCTGTGCGCAGAGCAGCACTGTACTGAACACCTAAGAGGGTACAGGGCTCAGAGAAGCAGCGTGGCTCAGTGGAAAAGAGCCCGGGCTTTGGAGTCAGAGGTCATGGGTTCAAATCCCGACTTCGCCAATTGTCAGCTGTGTGACTTTGGGCAAGTCACTTCATCATCATCATCATCATCAATCGTATTTATTGAGTGCTTACTATGTGCAGAGCACTGTACTAAGCGCTTGGGAAGTACAAACTGGCAACATATAGAGACAGTCCCTACCCAACAGTGGGCTCACAGTCTAAAAGAGTGGGCTCACAGTCTAAAAGACTTTTAGACTTCACTTTTCTGTGCCTCAGTTACCTCATCTGGAAAATGGGGGTGAAGATGGTGAGCCCTCCATGGGACAACCTGATCACCTTGTAACCTCCCCAGCGCTTAGAACTGTGCTTTGCACATAGTAAGCGCTTCATAAATGCCATCATTATCAGCACTTAGAACAGTGCTTTGCACATAGTAAGCGCTTAATAAATGCCATCATTGTTATTACAATAGACTTGGTAGACCTGAGTCCCGATCCCCGTAAACTCCGCAAGGAGTTTACAGTCCAGAGGGGAAGACAAACATTGAAATAAATTATGAATAGGGGAAATGGCAGGGTTTAGGGCTGTGGAGCTGAGGATGGGGAGAATAACAAGTGAAGCATTGTTGCCTAGTGGATAGAGCAAGAGCCTGGGAGTCAGAAAGGCCTGAGTTCTAATCCCACCTACACCATTCATTCATTCAATCGTATTTATTGAGCGCTTACTGTGTGCAGAGCACTGTACTAAGCGCTTGGGAAGTACAAGTTGGCAACATATAGAGACAGTCCCTACCCAACAATGGGCTCACAGTCTAGAGGGGGGAGACAGACAACAAAACAAAACATGTGGACAGGTGTCAAGTCATCAGAATAAATAGAAGTAAAGCTAGATGCACATCATTACCAAAATAAATAGAATAGTAAATATGTACAAGTAAAATAAATAGAGTAATAAATCTGTACAAACATATATACAGGTGCTGTGGGGAGGGGAAGGGGGAATGGGGAGGGGGAGAGGAAAGAGGGGGCTCAGTCTGGGAAGGCCTGCGTGTCTGCTAAGTGACTTTGGGCAAGTTATTTAACTTCTCTGGGCTTCAGTTACCTCATCTGTAAAATGGGGATTAAGATGATGAGACCCACGTGGGACAGGGACTGTGTCCAACCTGATTATCTTATACCTAACCCAGCGCTTAGTACGCTGCCTGGCACATTGTAAACATTTAATAAATACCATTTTAATAAGGTTGTAAGAGGTACAGATCCGTGTGCATAGACAACATAGAAAGGAAAGTGAATAGGGGAAGTGATCATCATCAATCGTATTTATTGAGCGCTTACTATGTGCAGAGCACTGTACTAGGCGCTTGGGAAGTACAAATTGGCAACATATAGAGACAGTCCCTACCCAACAGTGGGCTCACAGTCTAAAAGGGGGACGGCTTAGCCATGGAAGGCCTCTTGGAGGAGGTGTGATTTTTAGTAAGGCTTTGAAGGTGGGGAGAGTGGTGGTCGGTTGGATATTCATTCATTCATTCATTCAATCGCATTTATTGAGCGCTTACTGTGTGCAGAGCACTGTACTAAGCGCTTGGGAAGTACAAGTTGGCAACATAATAATAATAATAATAATGGCATTTATTAAGCGCTTACTATGTGCAAAGCACTGTTCTAAGCGCTGGGGAGGTTACAACGTAATCAGGGTGTCCCTCTGGGGGCTCACAGTCTTAATCCCCATTTTACAGACGAGGTAACTGAGGCCCAGAGAAGTGAAGTGGCTTGCCCAAAGTCACACAGCTGACAATCGGTATGAAGCGGGAGGGAGTTCCACACCCAAGGGAGGACACGGGAAGAGGTTGCCAGCAACATGGTGGGGAGAGAGCGTTATGATATGGACATATAAGAAGCAGCATGGCATAGTGGATAGAACCCGGGGCTGGGAATGAGTAGGTCATGGGTTCATTCATTCATTCAATCGTATTTATTGAGCACTTACTGTGTGCAGAGCACTGGACTAAGCGCTTGGGAAGTACAAGTTGGCAACATATAGACACGGTCCCTACCCAACAGTGGGCTCAGAGGGCTTGGGCCTAATCTGTTTTTATTGGCTCTACCTCAGGGGTTGGCACAGAGTACGTGCTTACCAAATACCATTATTATCATTTATTATTCTTTAAGACTGTGAGCCCACTGTTTTTAGACTGGGAGCCCACTGTTGGGAAGGGACTGTCTCTATATGTTGCCAATTTGTACTTCCCAAGCGCTTAGTACAGTGCTCTGCACACAGTAAGCGCTCAATAAATACGATTGATGATGATGATGCCTCGTCCCCCTCTCCATCCCCCCCTTCTTACCTCCTTCCCTTCCCCACAGCACCTGTATATATGTATATATGCTTATACATATTTCTTACTCTATTTATTTATTTATTTATTTTACCTGTACATATCTATTCTATTTATTTTATTTTGTTAGTATGTTTGGTTTTGTTCTCTGTCTCCCCCTTTTAGACTGTGAGCCCATTGTTGGGTAGGGACTGTCTCTATATGTTGCCAACTTGTACTTCCCAAGCGCTTAGTACAGTGCTCTGCACACAGTAAGCACTCAATAAATACGATTGATTGATTGATTGATTGAAGTGACTTGCCCAGGGTCACACAACAGACAAGTGGTGGAGTCAAAACTAGAACCCAGGTCCTTGTGACTTCTGATGGTTTTCTAAAATATCATTCTGTGCGCTGATCCCCTTTCCTGAAAATCCTCCAATGGTTATCTATTCCTTCTTGCATCAAGCAGAAACTCCGGACTAGCAACTTTTAGGCACTCAGTCAGCGCTCTCTCCCACATCGACTTAGACCTCTCCACCCCTCCCTCACTACAATCGGCCTGTTTCATTCGCCTTTTAGACTGTGAGCCCACTGTTGGGTAGGGACTGTATCTATATGTTGCCAATTTGTACTTCCCAAGCATTTAGTACAGTGCTCTGCACATAGTAAGCGCTCAATAAATACTATTGATGATGATGATGATCTCATTCCAATTTATACATTGGACCGCTTGCTCATCTCTTTCAACTTCGACCTCTCTTTCTTTCCCTCTCTTCTCCCTCGAACTCCCATCCCCTTTACATCTCGTAGATCTCTGTTCTCCCCCTCTGAAATCATGCTTCCTCCGAGGGGTCTTCCCAGGCTAACCCCTCATCTCCCCAACCCCTTTCCTTTTGCTACTGCTACTTCAGCACTATAATATTAATACTAATAATTGTTAAATGCTTACTATGTTCTAGGCACTGTTCTAAGGAGTGTGGTAGATACAAGCAAAATGGGGTTGGACATAGTTCCCGTCCCATCATGGGGCTCACAGTCTCAATTCCCATTTTACAGATGAGATAACTGAGACAGAGAGAAGTGAAATGACTTGCCCAAGATCACACAGCAGAAAAGTGGCAGAATCAGGTTTAGAACTCATGACCTCTGATTCCCAGGTTCATGCTGCTTCAATTTAAACTCAGTTGCTTCTCCCTTCCTGTAATTTCTTCCAGTAATTTCCCCAACTAGATTGTAAGCTCCTCAAGGTCAGGGGTCATGTCTACTAATTCTATTGGACCCCCCCAAGGGCTTAGTACAGTGCTAGAGTAAATACTCAATAAATACCACTGATTTTAGACTGTGAGCCCACTGTTGGGTAGGGACTGTCTCTATATGTTGCCAATTTGTACTTCCCAAGCGCTTAGTACAGTGCTCTGCACACAGTAAGTGCTCAATAAATACAATTGATGATTGCAGCGTGGCTTAGTGGAAAGAATATAGTCCTTGGAGGTAAGAGATCTGATTTCTAAACCCGGCTCCACCACTTGTCTGCTGTATGATTTGGGGCAGGTTACTTGACTTCCCTGTGCCTCAGTTTCCACCTTTATGCCAAATACATAATGAGAAAAGCCAGATTCGATGAAGACAAATGGTGAGTAAAGATTGGAGGGAGAAATAAAAAACAATCTTCGTTATGCTGATGATAAAACCCTAACAGCAGAACATGAAGAAGATTTAAGGGCTTATTATTAAATGTTAAGGAGCAGAGCAAAATGATGAGCCTACATTTGAAAGTCAAGAAAACAAAGAGAAGGACAACTGGAAGTTTTAACACATAGTGGATGGAGAGAAGATTGAAATAGTTGACAATTTTCTCTCCAGGGACCGATAATCAATAATAGAGGAACTAGTAGTCAAGAAATATGCCTATGATTAAAGGTAGGAAGATTTGTTATAAAGAGCCTGGAACCAGTCATGAACCGTGCTGATGTAACAATTGACACAAAAATACAAATGGTCAATTCTACGGTTTTTCCAGTGACAATGTATTGATCCGAAAGCTAGATGATGAAAAAACAGTATTGAAAGACCATCGATTCTTTTGAAATGTGATGTTGGAGAAGGCTTTTGCAAATACCATGAACTGCCCAGAAAACAAACAAATGGGTTTAGGAGTAAATCAAGCAAAGTGGGCTTTGGAAGGCCAAGTGACTCGATTTAGATTAGCATATTTTGGACACATGATCAGGAGAACTAATTCTCTGGAGAAGACACTAATTCTAGGAAAAGTTCAGGGAAAATGTGGAAGAGGCGGACCAGCAGCTAGATGGATAGAAACCAGAACAATGATAATGGAAGAACTGCTAGTGGGGTTACAGATTAATGTGGAAGACAGGATGTCCTGGAGAAAATCTATCTAAGTGCTTGGGAAGTACAAGTTGGCAACACATAGAGACGGTCCCTACCCAACAGTGGGCTCACAGTCTAGAAGGGGGAGACAGAGAACAAAACAAAACATATTAACAAAATAAAATAAATAGAATAAATATGTACAAATAAAATAAATAGAGTGATAAATACGTACAAACATATATACATATATACAGGTGCTGTGGTGACGATTTTGACATTTGTCTACATGTTTTGTTTTGTTCTGTCTCCCCCTTCTAGACTGTGAGCCCATTGTTGGGTAGGGACCGTCTCTAGATGTTGCCGACTTGTACTTCCCAAGCGCTTAGTACAGAGTTCTGCAAACAGTAAGTGCTGAATAAATACGATTGAATGAATGAATGAATAATCAGATCAGACACAGTCCCTGTCTCACATGGGGCTCGTAGACTGAGTAGGAGGGAGGACATTTATTGCATTCCCGTTTTACAGATGAGGAAATAGAGGCACAGAAAAGTTAATAATAATAATGATGGCATTTATTAAGCGCTGACTATGTGCAAAGCACTGTTCTAAGAGCTGGGGAGGTTACACGGCGATCAGGTTGTCCCACAGGGGGCTCACAGTCTTAATCCCCATTTTACAGATGAGGTACTGAGGTACAGGGAAGTGAAGTGACTTATCCAGGTCATTCAACAGGCACGTGGCAGAGGCGGCATTAGAACTCAGATCTTCTGACTTCCAGGCTTGTGCTCTTCCCGTTAAGCCGTGTGAAATCATTTCTCGGGGCTACAGGCAAGGCCTTCCCTTCAGCTGGGCCTCTGAACCAGCTGGAGGGCCTGAGGTGAGGTTACTATGTCCCTCTCCTGTCTACTGATCCAGCCCCTACTTCCCCCGTCCCCGCTGACTGCCTCGGCTGGAGGGTGGGAGGTAATAATAATAATAATAATAATAATGGCATTTATTAAGCACTCACTAATAATAATAATAGTAATGATGGCATTTGTTAAGCGCTTACTATGTGCAAAGCACTGTTCTAAGCGCTGGGGTGGGGATACAAGGTGATCAGGTTGTCCCACGTGGGGCTCACAGTCATCATCCCCATTTTACAGATGAGGTAACTGAGGCTCCGAGAAGTTAAGTGACTTACCCAAGGTCACACAGCAGACATGTGGCGGAGCCGGGACTCGAACCCATGTCCTTTGACTCCAAAGCCCGTGCTCTTTCCACTGAGCCATGCTGTGCAAAACACTGTTCTGAGCTCTGGGGAGGTTACAAGGTGATCGGGTTGTCCCACGGGGGGCTCACAGTCTTAATCCCCATTTTGCAGATGAGGTAACTGAGGCACAGTGAAGTGACTTGCCCAAAGTCACACAGCTGACAAGTGGCGGAGCCGGGATTTGAACCCAGGAACTCTGGCTCCAAAGCCCGGGCTCTTTCCAGTGAGCCACGCTGCTTCTCCGAGGTGGAGGGGAGGACTCAGGCCAGCGGCTAAAATTCCCCAGGCATTCATTAGAACCCCAGGTCGTGGGTTCTAATCCCAGCTCCGCTACTTGTCAGCTGTGTGACTTTGGGCAAGTCCCTTAACTTCTCTGTGCCTCAGTTCCCTCATCTGTCAAATGGGGATTAAGACTGTGAGCCCCACGTGGGACAACCTGATCACCTTGTTTCTCCCCAGCGCTTGGAACAGTGCTTGGCACATAGTAAGCGCTTAACAAATATCATCATTATTATTATTATTATTATTATTATTATTCATTCAATCATATTTATTGAGCACCTACTGTATGCAGAGCACTGAATTAACCAGTTGGGAGAGTACAGTATAACAAAAAATAGACACATTCCTTTCCCAATCCTTCGGCTGACTCTAATGGCCCTGCAAAGTAGCCATGCTTCCTGACCTTGAGGACTTTTCATTCTAAAAAGACAAGACAAAAGGAAAGGGACACTGAACTAGCCAAAAAAGAAATAGCGGTTTCAGAGAGGAGAGAAAAAGGGAGGAGAGGACACGCAGGACACCTGTGATCCACTAGACTGGAAGCTCGTTGAGGGCAGGGACAATGTCTTCCTCTTCCATTGGACTTTCCCAAGTGTTCAGTACAGTGTTGAGGCACAGAAAAGTTAAATGACTTGCCAAAGGTCACACAGCTGGGATTACTGTCCCTTGGGTCGTGCTCTATCTACTAGGCCACACTGCTTCTCAATTGACCCATAATAATAATAATAATAATAATAATAATAATAATAATGGCATTTGTTAAGTGCTTTACTATGTGCAAAGCACTGTTCTAAGTGCTGGGGGGGGTACAAAGTGATCAGGTTGTCCCACATGGGGCTCACAGTCTTAATCCCCATTTTACAGATGAGGTAACTGAGGTTCAGAGAAGTTAAGTGACTTGCCCAAGGTTACACAGCAGACATGTGGCAGAGCCTGGATTCGAACCCATGACCTCTGACTCCAAAGCCCGGGCTCTTTCCACTGAGCCACGCTACCCATCAGTGGTCTTTATCCAGCTCTGCGCTGTGCTAAACGCTCGGGAAAATACAATACAGAAGAGTTGGTAGGTCGATCCCTGCCCACAAGAACCTTACAGTCATTCATTCATTCAATTGTATTTATTGAGCGCTTACTGTGTGCACAGCACTGTACTAAGCGCTTGGGAAGTACAATTTGGGAACATATAGAGACGGTCCCAACCCAACAGTGGGCTCACAGTCTAGAAGGGGGAGAATAAATCATCATCATCAATCATATTTATTGAGCGCTTACTATGTGCAGAGCACTGTACTAAGCGCTTGGGAAGTACAAATTGGCAACATATAGAGACGGTCCCTACCCAACAGTGGGCTCACAGTCTAGAAGGGGGAGGCAGACAACAAAACAAAACATATTAACAAAATTAAATAAATAGAACAAATATGTACAAATAAAATAAATAAATAAATAGAGTAATAAATATGTATAAACATATATACGTATATACAGTCTACAGGGGGAGATATTAAAATAGATTTGGAATAGGGGAAATAGTGGGGTATAAGGATATTTGCATAAGTACCACGTGTTTCTCTCTCAGGGTCGCACCTGGAGAGTTTCCAGCGGTGGAGCCGGGATTAGAACCCAGGTCCCTGTTCTATTGCATATCTGTTCTATTGCATATTGCATATTTCCCCTACAGATAGGGGAAATTGTAGAATATAAGGGTTTGTAGCTAAGTGTTGAGAGGCTGGAGTTTTGAGTTGGCCCCAGTTATAACTAGGCTAGGTTGAAGCCCTTCTCCAGGGCCCCTTGAGCCTCTGACTAATAATAATAATAATAATAATAATGATGATAATAATAATAATAATAATAATAATAATAATAATAACTGATTTTAGACTGTGAGCCCACTGTTGAGTAGGGACTGTCTCTATATGTTGCCAACTTGTACTTCCCAAGCACTTAGTACAGTGCTCTGCACACAGTAAGCGCTCAATAAATATGATTGAATGAATGAATGACTGTAAGCTTCTTGTGAGCAGGGATCGGCCTACCAACTCTTCTGTATTGTATTTTCCCGAGCGTTTAGCACAACGCAGAGCTGGATAAAGACCACTGATGGGTAGCCTGGCTCAGTGGAAAGAGCCCGGGCTTTGGAGTCAGAGGTCATGGGTTCGAATTCCGGCTCTGCCACATGTCTGCTGTGTGACCTTGGGCAAGTCACTTAACTTCTCTGAACCTCAGTTACCTCAGTGCTCTGCACACAGTAAGCGCTCAATAAATACGATTGATTGATTGACTGATAACTGTGGTATTTGTTAAGCATTTACCATGTGCCAGGCTTTGCACAAGTGCTTGGGTGGATACAAGGCAAATCCGGTTGGACACAGTCCCTATCCCACGTGGGGCTCGCACTCTCAATCCCCATTTTGCCGATGAGGCCACTGAGGCCACCGAGAAGTGAACCGACTTTCCCAAGGTCACGTAGCAGACATGCGGCGGACCCGGGATTCGAATCCATGACCTTCTGACTCCCTCCAAGACCTGTGCTCTGATTTCACGGGAAAGTAGGGGGGCCCCCTCAGCAAGGAGCCAGCAGCTGGCATATCCCAAGGGGAGGCGAGGGACAGATGGACCCACGGAAATGCTGGGACCCTTTCCAAATTGGTCCATCTGATGAAGGCAACTGGCCCGAGGCGGAAAGAATGAACTCTTTGGAGCAGATGGGGCTGTTTTGGCCTAAATACACAGGCCTAATAATAATAATAATAATAATAATGGCATTTATTAAGCGCTTACTATGTGCAAAGCACTGTTCTAAGTGCTGGGGGAGGTTACAAGGTGATCAGGTTGTCCCACGGGGGGCTCACAGTCTTAATCCCCATTTTACAGATGAGGTAACTGAGGCCCAGAGAAGTGAAGTGACTTGCCCAAAGTCACACAGCTGACAATTGGCGGAGCTGGGATTCGAACCCCTGACCTCTGCCTCCAAAGCCCGGGCTCTTTCCACTGAGCCACGCTGCTTCTCTGAGGGAAACGTGGCCAACTGGGCGGCCTGGATCCCATCTCCTCAGGGCTGATGAGAAACCAAAGTCCTGATCCCGAAGGGAAAAGTCAATCAATCAAAGCCTTGGGAAGCAGCGTAGCCTAGTGGATTGAGCACGGGCCTGGGATTTAGAGTGATCTGGTTTCCAATGCCGGCTCTGTCCCTTGTCTACCATGTGACCTCCGGTGAATCAGTTCACGGCATATATGTATGTACATATCTATAATTCTATTTGTTTATATATAAACAGCCTCAGCTGTGTGACTTTGGGCAAGTCGCTTACCTTCTCTGTGCCTCAGTTCCCTCACCTGGAAAATGGGGATTAAGACTGTGAGCCCCACGTGGGACAACCTGATCATCTTGTATCCCCCCAGTGCTTAGAACAGTGCTTCGCATACAGTAAGCGCTTAACAAATACCATCATCATCATTATTATTATTGTTTTGATGTGTATTTATCTATAATTCTATTTATATTGATGCCTGTTTACTTCCTTTGATGTCTGTCTCCCCCTTTCTGGCTGTAATCCTGGTGTGGGCAGGGATTGTCTCTCTTTATTGCTGAATTATACTTTTCAAGCGCTTAGTAAGTGCTCAATAAATATGATTGAATGAATTCACGTCTCTGTGCCTCAGTTCCCTCACCTGGAAAATGGGGATTAAGACTGGGAGCCCCACGTGGGACAACCTGATCACCTTGTATCCCCCCAGTGCTTAGGACAGTGCTTTGCATATAGTAAGCGCTTAACAAATACCATCATCATTATTATTATTATTGTTTTGATGTCTATATATCTATAATTCTATTTATATTGATGCCTGTTTACTTCTTTTGATGTCTGTCTCCCCCTTTCTGACTGTAATCCTGGTGTGGGCAGGGATTGTCTCTCTTTATTGCTGAATTATACTTTCCAAGCGCTTAGTAAGTGCTCAATAAATATGATTGAATGAATTTACTTCTCTGTGCCTCAGTTCTCTCACCTGGAAAATGGGGATTAAGACTGGGAGCCCCACGTGGGACAACCTGATCACCTTGTATCCCCCCAGTGCTTAGAACAGTGCTTCGCATACAGTAAGCGCTTAACAAATACCATCATCATCATTATTATTATTGTTTTGATGTGTATTTATCTATAATTCTATTTATATTGATGCCTGTTTACTTCTTTTGATGTCTGTTTCCCCCTTTCTGGCTGTAATCCTGGTGTGGGCAGGGGTTGTCTCTCTTTATTGCTGAATTATACTTTTCAAGCGCTTAGTAAGTGCTCAATAAATATGATTGAATGAATTCACTTCTCTGTGCCTCAGTTCCCTCACCTGGAAAATGGGGATTAAGACTGTGAGCCCCACGTGGGACAACCTGATCACCTTGTATCCCCCCAGTGCTTAGGACAGTGCTTTGCCTATAGTAAGCGCTTAACAAATACCATCATCATCATTATTATTATTGTTTTGACGTGTATATATCTATAATTCTATTTATATTGATGCCTGTTTACTTCTTTTGATGTCTGTCTCCCCCTTTCTGGCTGTAATCCTGGTGTGGGCAGGGATTGTCTCCCTTTATTGCTGAATTATACTTTTCAAGCGCTTAGTAAGTGCTCAATAAATATGATTGAATGAATTCACTTCTCTGTGCCTCAGTTCCCTCACCTGGAAAATGGGGATTAAGACTGTGAGCCCCACGTGGGACAACCTGATCACCTTGTATCCCCCCAGTGCTTAGGACAGTGCTTTGCCTATAGTAAGCGCTTAACAAATACCATCATCATCATTATTATTATTGTTTTGACGTGTATATATCTATAATTCTATTTATATTGATGCCTGTTTACTTCTTTTGATGTCTGTCTCCCCCTTTCTGGCTGTAATCCTGGTGTGGGCAGGGGTTGTCTCTCTTTATTGCTGAATTATACTTTTCAAGCGTTTAGTAAGTGCTCAATAACTATGATTGAATGAATTCACTTCTCTGTGCCTCAGTTCCCTCACCTGGAAAATGGGGATTAAGACTGTGAGCCCCACGTGGGACAACCTGATCATCTTGTATCCCCCCAGTGCTTAGAACAGTGCTTTGCATATAGTAAGCACTTAACAAATACCATCATCATTATTATTATTATTGTTTTGATGTCTATATATCTATAATTCTATTTATATTGATGCCTGTTTACTTCTTTTGATGTCTGTCTCCCCCTTTCTGGCTGTAATCCTGGTGTGGGCAGGGATTGTCTCCCTTTATTGCTGAATTATACTTTTCAAGCGCTTAGTAAGTGCTCAATAAATATGATTGAATGAATTCACTTCTCTGTGCCTCAGTTCCCTCACCTGGAAAATGGGGATTAAGACTGGGAGCCCCACGTGGGACAACCTGATCACCTTGTATTCCCCCAGTGCTTAGAACAGTGCTTTGCATATAGTAAGCGCTTAACAAATACCATCATCATTATTATGATTATTGTTTTGATGTCTATATATCTATAATTCTATTTATATTGATGCCTGTTTACTTCTTTTGATGTCTGCCTCCCCCTTTCTGGCTGTAATCCTGGTGTGAGCAGGGATTGTCTCTCTTTATTGCTGAATGATACTTTTCAAGCGCTCAGTAAGTGCTCAATAAATATGATTGAATGAATTCACTTCTCTGTGCCTCAGTTCCCTCATCTGTAAAATGGGATTGAGACTGAGCCCCATGTGGACCAGGGACTATGTCCAACCGTATTTGCTCATAGCCGCCCCAGTGCTTAGCACAGTGCCTGGCACATAGTAAACACTCGGGCAAGTCACTTCTCTTCTCTGTGCCTCAATTACCTCATCTGTAAAATAGGGATTGAGACTGTCAGCCCCATATGGGACAGGGACTGTGTCCAACCCGGTTTGCTTGTATCCACTCCAGTCCTTAGTACAGTGCTTGTCACGTAGTAAGTGCTTAACAAATACCATTATTCTTCTTATTATTATTATGATTAGGGTCTTTCTGAGAGCTCCTTCATCTTTCCCCATATTGGCAGATATCCTTCATCAGTGGGGTGGTCCTTTATTACATTTTCTCGCTAGCTTGGAAGGTGGGAGTTTGGGGGAGCAGAATTCCCCTGAATTGTTGTGACCTCAGCATCACCTCTTCACAACCGGTCATCTCTCCTCCATTTCCTTAAAGAACAGGAGGACTCAAGGGTTCAATCCTTGTTCTCATTTCTACTTAAACTGTGAGCTCCATGTGGGACGGGAACTGTGTCCCATCTGTAAAATGGGGATGAAGACTGTGAGCCCCCCGTGGGACAACCTGATCACCTTATATCCTCTCCAGCGCTTAGAACAGTGCTTTGCATGTAGTAAGCGCTTAACAAATGCTATCATCATCATTCATTCATTTATTTACTAAGAGCTCCCCTCCTCCAGGAGGCCTTCCCAGTCTGAGCCCCCTTTTTCCTCTCCTCCTCCCCATCCCCCCCGCCCCACCTCCTTCCCCTCCCCACAGCACCTGTATATATGTTTGTACAGATTTATTACTCTATTTATTTTACTTGTACATATTTACTATTCTATTTATTTTGTTAATCATTCAATCATATTCATTTATTCAGTCAATCGTATTTATTGAGCTCTTACTGTGTGCAGAGCACTGTACTAAGCACTTGGGAAGTACGAATCGGCAACATATAGAGACGGTCCCTACCCAACAGTGGGTTCGCAGTCTAGAAGGGGGAGATAGACAACAAGCCCGGGCTTGGGAGTCAGAGGTTGTGGGTTCTAATCCCGGCTCCGCCACTTGTCAGCTGTGTGACTTTGGGCAAGTCACTTCACTTCTCTGGGCCTCAGTTACCTCATCTGGAAAATGGGGATTAAGACTGTGAGCCCCACGTGGGACAACCTGATCACCTTGTATCTACCTCAGTACTTAGAACAGTGCTTGGCACATAGTAAGCACTTAACAAATATCATTATTATTATTTCCATTATTATTATTATCTAGCATCTATACTCCCCTCCTTCAAAACTTTATTGAAGGCACCTCCTCTGAGAAGCCTTCCCTGACTAAGCCCTCTTCTCCTCTTTTCCCACTCCTTTCTGGCCACTCTTACTTGCTCCTTCATTCATCCTCCCTCCCATCCTCACAGCACATTCATTCAATCATATTTATTGAGCACTTACTGTGTGCAGAGTACTGTACTAAGCACTTGGGAAGTACAAATCGGCAACATATAGTGATGGCCCCCATATATATCTGTAATTTATTTATTTATTTGTTTGTTTTTCTATTTATTTATTTCTGGGTTCTAATCCAGACTCCTCCACCGTGTGCCTTTGGGCAAATCACTTAACTTCTCTGGGCCTCAGTTCCCTCATCTGTCAAATGGGGATTAAGACTGTGAGCCCCATGTGGGACAACCTGATGACCTTGTATCTACCCCAGTGCTTAGAGAGAAGCAGCGTGGCTCAGTGGAAAGAGCATGGGCTTTGGAGTCAGAGGTCATGGGTTCAAATCCCAGCTCCGCCAGTTGTCTGCTGTGTGACTTTGGGCAAGTCGCTTAACTTCTCTGGGCCTCAGTTCCCTCTTCTGTAAAATGAGGATGAAGACTGTGAGCCCCATGTGGGACAACCTGATCACCTTGTATCTACCCCAGCGCTTAGAGAGAAGCAGCGTGGCTCAGTGGAAAGAGACCGGGCTTTGGAGTCAGAGGTCATGGGTTCAAATCCCGGCTCCGCCAGTTGTCAGCTGTGTGACTTTGGGCAAGTCGCTTAACTTCTCTGGGCCTCAGTTCCCTCTTCTGTAAAATGGGGATGAAGACTGTGAGCCCCACGTGGGGCAACCTGGTTACCTTGTATCTACCCCAGTGCTTAGAACAGTGCTTTGCACATAGTAAGCGCTTAATAAATACGAACATTAAGTCACTCTGGGCCTCAGTTACCACATCTGTAAAATGGGGATGAAGACTGTGAGCCCTCCGTGGGACAACGTGATCACCTTGTAACCTCCCCAGCGCTTAGAACAGTGCTTTGCACATAGTAAGCGCTTAATAAATGCTATTATTATTATTAACAGTGCTTGGCACATAGTAAGTGCTTAACAAATACCATCATTATTGATTTCTGTCTCCCCCTCTAGACTGTGACCTCGTTGTGGGCAGGAACGTGTCTCTTCGTTGTTACACTGTACTGTCCCAAGGGCTTAGTACAGTGAGTAAGAGTAAGAACATTGCATTGAGTAAGTGCATTGAGTAAGAACTCAAAAAATACGATCGAATGATTAATGACTCAATGTCCCGGCGGAGTTATGTTGCGGTAGCTCCAATCCTTCGTGTGGCTTAGTACACACTGACTGTGAACTTCCACTACCCTCTAGTGGCTCTTCTACTGCAGTTTCACATCTCATAAAGCATGTATCCAATTTTAAAATATAAAAATATAATCCGGGGAGCCATTAGCGTGGCCAAGTGAAAAGAGCACGGGACTAGAAATCAGGAATTCTCATCACAGGCCCCCCACTTACCTGCTGTGGAGAGGGGGGAAGAGCAAAGGGAGCAAGTTGGAGCGACACAGAAGGGAGTGGGAGATGAGGAAAAGTGGGGCGTAGTCTGGGAAGACCTCTTGGAGGAGATGGGTTTTTAGTTAGGCTTTGAAAGAGGGGAGAGTGATCGGCGGATTTGAGGAGGGAGGGCGTACCAGGCCAGAGGTAGGCTGTAGGCCAGGGATCGGAGGCAGGACGGGAGAGATGAGGCCCAGTGAGAAGGTTAGCACCAGAGGAGTGAAGTGTGCGGGCTGGATTGTAGGAGAAAATCGAGGCGAGGTCGGAGGGGATGAGGTGATGGACTGCTTTAAAGCCAACGGTGAGGAGCTTTTGTTTGATAAGGAGGTGGATAGGCAACCACTGGAGATTTTTGAGGAGGAGGAGTTGTCTCTATAGCTGTACTGTACTTGCCCAAGCGCAGTCAACTTGAGTCCCCACCCTTTACTCTCTCCCTAACCGTACCTTGTTCTCGCCTGTCCCACCATCGACCTCTGGCCCACGTCATCCCCCTGGCCTGGAATGCCCTCCCTCTGCCCATCCGCCAAGCTAGCTCTCTTCCTCCCTTCAAGGCCCTGCTGAGAGCTCACCTCCTCCAGGAGGCCTTCCCAGACTGAGCCCCTTCCTTCCTCTCCCCCTCGTCCCCCTCTCCATCTCCCCCATCTTACCTCCTTCCCTTCCCCACAGCACCTGTATATATGTATATATGTTTGTACATATTTATTACTCTATTTATTTATTTATTTATTTATTTATTTTACTTGTATATATCTATTCTATTTATTTTATTTTGTTGGTATGTTTGGTTTTGTTCTCTGTCTCCCCCTTTTAGACTGCGAGCCCACTGTTGGGTAGGGACTGTCTCTATATGTTGCCAATTTGTACTTCCCAAGCGCTTAGTACAGTGCTCTGCACATAGTAAGCGCTCAATAAATACGATTGATGATGATGATGATGATGTCGCTGCTGCCCAGCACAGGGGAGTTTTGACTTGTAGTAGATTGTCTTCCACTGGCTAGCCACTGGCCAAGCTAGGAATGGAACTGGTAGGCCTCTGCTTGACTCTCCCTCCCGTAGCCGAGACTGGTAGAGGACTGGAAATTCTCCCGGTGCGACCCTGAGAGAGAAACACACAGTACTTACACCAATATCCTTATTTTCCTCTATTTCCCCTATGCCAAATCTATTTTAAATGTCTGTCTCCACCTGTGGCCCGTAAGCTCCTTGTGGGCAGGGATCATGTCTAGCAACTCCGTTACACTGTGCTTTTCCAGGCACTGCCCACAACAAGTGCTCATTGAATATCGTTGAGTGATTATATGTGGGAAATACCAAACGTCTAAGAAGCAGCGTGGCCCATTTGAAGGAGCACTGGCTTGGGGGTCAGAGGACCTGGGTTCTAATCCCTGCTCTGCAATACGTCTACTGTGTGACCTCGGGCAAGTCACTTAACATCTCTGGACCTCAGTGACCTCATCTGTAAAATGAATGAATGAATAAATGACTAGGTGACCTTGGGTGAGTCACTTCTCTGTGCCTCAGTTCCCTCAGCTGTTAAAAAGGGATTCAGTCCTTCTTGATCCTCCTTAGACTGTGAGCCCCATATTCATTCATTCATTCATTCATTCATTCATTCAATCGTATTTATTGAGCACTTACTATGTGCAGAGCACTGTACTAAGCACTTGGGAAGTACAAATCGGCAACATATAGAGACGGTCCCTACCCAACAACAGGCTCACAGTCATATGGAACAAGGGACTGTGTCCCACCTGATTAACTTGTGTTTATCCCAGCATTTAGAACAATTCTTGGCATAGAGAAGCAGCGTGGCTCAGTGGAAAGAGCCCGGGCTTTGGAGTCAGAGGTCATGGGTTCAAATCCCGACTCTGCCACTTGTCTGCTGTGTGACTTTGGGCAAGTCACTTCACTTCTCGGGGCCTCAGTTACCTCATCTGTAAAATGGGGATGAAGACTGTGAGCCCCCTGTGGGACAACCTGATCACCTTGTAACCTCCCCAGCACTTAGAACAGTGCTTTGCACATAGTAAGTGCTTAATAAATACCATCATTATTATTACTATTATAGAGTAAGCACTTAATAAGTAAAATCATAATAATAATAAATCAACTGGAGTTCATTATGGCTATGAAAATAAGCAGAATAATTCATAAAATTGGGGAATTTAAAAAATGATTCAGGGAGTAGAAATTGAGTTAAAATCCAAGTCCATTACCTCAGCAACTCTTGGTTTGCAATAGAGAGGAGATTCCTGAGCAGAGATGACTGCCCCCTCGGCGGCTTATGCTCACCCACCAGGCAGGATTTTTCCAGAAGTTTGCCAGCTTTGAGCCCTTCAGGGCCACAGCACCATCTCACATTTTAGAAGGGTTTCTGAAGCCAGGGACCTTGGGTCAGGCACTGATCTTCTCCGTGACTCAGTGGCCTCATCTGTAAAACGGGGTTTAAGACTGTGAGCCCTATAAGAGTCAAGAGACCGTGTCTAACCTGATTAGGTTGTATTTATCCCAGCGTTTTTGGCACTTAATAAGCACTTAGAATACCATTTGTATATTAAGGCCTCTGATGCCTGGAGCTTCACAGAGAGGTGAAATGGAAGGATTATTTAAGGTCCGTAACTTAAGATCCCTAAGTGCTTAACAGTCTCAATCCCCATTTTACAGATGAGGTCACTGGAGCACAGAGAAGTGAAGTGAAGCCACAGGCCCATGGCCCCACTTTTCCTCATCTCCCACTCCCTTCTGCATCGCCCTGACTTGTTCCTTTTTTGGTCTTCCCCCATCCCAGCCCCACAACACATATCTGTCATTTTATTTATTTCCATTGATGTCCGTGTCCCCCGATCTAAACTGTCAGCTCATTGGGGGTGGCGAATGTCACTGTCTATTGTTGTGGTGTGCTTTCCCAAGGACTTAGTACAGTGCTCTGTGCACAGTAAGTGCTCAATAAATATGATCGAATGAATGAATGAAATGAAAGCGCCCATCAAGAGGAAAATGGAGCAAGCGTGGGTGGCTCGGGTCCTTTCAGCCTCCTCAAACTCAATCTCCAAGGGCTCCAGCAGCTGCGGTGGGGTTCCAGCAGCCAGAACAGATGCCACGTGCTTTGAAAGAACATTCTGTGTTCACTTCTCTGGCAGAAGACCGAGCCCCCTTTTTCCTCTCCTCCTCCCCATCCCCCCCGCCCTACCTCCTTCCCCTCCCCACAGCACCTGTATATATGTTTGTACAGATTTATTACTCTATTAATTTGACTTGTACATATTTACTATTCTATTCATTTTATTTTGTTAATATGTTTTGTTTTGTTGTCTGTCTCCCCTTTCTAGACTGTGAGCCCGTTGTTGGGTAGGGACCGTCTCTATATGTTGCCAACTTGGACTTCCCAAGCGCTTAGTACAGTGCTCTGCACACAGTAAGCACTCAATAAATACGATTGAATGAATGAATGAATGAAAGTGACTTGCCCAAGGTCACACAGCAGACAAGTGTGCAGACAAGCAGACGGGAAGCAGTGTGGCTCAGTGGAAAGAGCCTGGGCTTTGGAGTCAGAGGTCATGGGTTCAAATCCCAGCTCCTCCACTTGTCTGCTGTGTGACTTTGGGCAAGTCACTTCACTTCTCTGTGCTTCAGTTCCCTCACCTGGAAAATGGGGATTAAGAATGTGAGCTCCCCATGGGACAACTTGATCACCTTGTAACCTCACCAGCACTTAGAACAGTGCTTTGCACATAGTAAGCGCTTAATAAATGCCATTATAATAAGTGTGCTAGACCATATACCTAGAATGTGAGCCCCATGGGAGACAGGTATTGTGAATAACCTGACTATCTTCTATGTACCCCAGTGCTCAGGACAGTGCTTGGCAGCGTGGCTTAGTGGAAAGAGCACGAGCTTGGGAGTCAGATGACGTGAGTTCTAATCCAGCCTCCACCACTTGTCTGCTGTGTGACCTTGGACAAGTCACAACTTCTCTGAGCCTCAGTTACCTCATCTGTAAAATGGGGATTAAGACTGTGAGCCCCATATGGGACAACCTGATTACCTTGTATCTACCCCAGAGCTTAGAACAGTGCTTGGCACATAGTAAGCGCTTTACAAATACAATAATAGTAAAAATAATCAATGCTTGATAATTACCATAATAATAATAATGGAGACAATTCACACTGATAGATTTTGATGAACTGAGAAACAGTGCAAAACTGGAAAAAAACCCGTCCCTCATCTCTCCCCTAAACCCAACTGAAACCTCCTCCTGCCCTGATTCAAGTCATTTTTCTCTCCCTGATTGGTCTTGAATGAGGCTCCCAGGATACTGTTGTTGGGTAGGGATCGTCTCTATATGTTGCTGATTTGTACTTCCCAAGCGCTTAGTACAGTGCTCTGCACACAGTAAGCACTCAATAAATACAATGGAATGAATGAATGAATGAGAGAGTTGCCATTCCAAACTGAACGGGGCTGGTGGTGGGAATGCTCGCTGCCATCTGCCGCCTGGCTCCAAGTCAGCATGTTTAATAATAATGATGGCATTTATTACGCACTTACTATGTGCAAAGCCCTGTTCTAAGCGCTGGGGAGGTTACAAGGTGATCAGGTTGTCCCATGGGGGGCTCACAGTCTTCATCCCCATTTTCCAGATGAGGGAACTGAGGCCCAGAGAAGTGAAGTGACTTGCCCAAAGTCACACAACTGACAGTTAGCAGAGCCAGGATTTGAACCCATGACCGCTGACTCCCAAGCCCGTTCTCTTTCCACTGAGCCACTCTGCTTCTCTGCCAGAGTGCCAGGAAGCCACATCCCCGTAGCCCCACTTTTCCTCATCTCCCACTCCCTTCTGCATCACCCTGACTTGTTCCCTTTGTTCTTCCCCCCTCCCAGCCCCACAACTCTTATGTACATATCTGTCATTTTATTTCTTTGCATTGATGTCTGTCTCCCCCAATCTAAACTGTCAGCTCATTAGGGGTGGCGAATGTCACTGTCTATTGTTGTGGTGTGCTTTCCCAAGGACTTAGTACAGTGCTCTGCGCACAGTAAGTGCTCAATAAATATGATCGAATGAATGAATGAAATGAAAGTGCCCCCCAAAAGGAAAATGGAACAAACATGGGTGGCTCGGGTCCTTTCAGCCTCCTCAAACTCAATCTCCAAGGGCTCCAGCAGCTGAGGTGGGGTTCCAGCAACCAGAACAGATGCCACGTGCTTTGAAAGAACAATCTGTGCTCACTTCTCTGGCAGAAGACTGAGCCCCCTTTTTCCTCTCCTCCTCCCCATCCCCCCTGCCCTACCTCCTTCCCCTCCCCACAGCACCTGTATATATGCCTGTACAGATTGATTACTCTATTTATTTGACTTGTACATATTTACTATTCTATTCATTTTATTTTGTTAATATGTTTTGTTTTGTTGTCCGTCTCCCCCTTCTAGACTGTGAGCCCGTTGTTGGTTAGGGACCGTCTCTATATGTTGCCAACTTGGACTTCCCAAGCGCTTAGTACAGTGCTCTGCACACAGTAAGCACTCAATAAATACGATGGAAGGAAGGAAGAATGGATGCCACGTGCTTTGAAAGAACATTCTGTGTTCACTTCTCTGGCAGAAGACTGAGCCCCCTTTTTCCTCTCCTCCTCCCCATCCCCCGTGCCCTACCTCCTTCCCCTCCCCACAGCACCTGTATACATGCTTGTACAGATTTATTACTCTATTTATTTGACTTGTACATATTTACTATTCTATTCATTTTATTTTGTTAATATGTTTTGTTTTGTTGTCTGTCTCCCCCTTCTAGACTGTGAGCCCACTGTTGGGTAGGGACCATCTCTATACGTTGCCAACTTGGACTTCCCAAGTGCTTAGTACAGTGCTCTGCACACAGTAAGCGCTCAATAAATACGATTGAATGAATGAATGAATGGATGCCACGTGCTTTGAAAGAACATTCTGTGTTCACTTCTCTGGCAGAAGACTGAGCCCCCTTTTTCCTCTCCTCCTCCCCATCCCCCCCGCCCTACCTCCTTCCCCTCCCCACAGCACCTGCGTATATGTTTGTACGGACTTACTACTCTATTTATTTTACTTGTACATATTTACTATTCTATTTATTTTGTTAGCAATTTGCATTTAGCTTTAATTCTATTTGTTCTGACGACTTGACACCTGTCCACTTGTTTTGTTTTGTTGTCTGTCTCCCCCTCTTAGACTGTGAGCCCGTTGTTGGGCAGGGACCGTCTCTATATGTTGCCGACTTGGACTTCCCAAGCGCTTAGTACAGTGCTTTGCACACAGTAAACGCTCAATAAATACGATTGAATGCATGAATGAATGAGGACAGAGCCCCACGGACACTCCCCTCTCCTCCTCCCTCCCCAAGAGGAAATGTTCTAAAAATTTTTGCTGCTCCTTCCTGCCTCGCCTCTGTAAATCTATCCCCACTGATTTTTTAATTAAGCGCTTACTCTGTGCCAAGCACTGTTCTAAACACTGGGTTAGATACAAGTTAATCAGGTTGGACGCAGTCCCTGTCCCACAGAAGGCTCACAACCTAAGTAGGAGGGAGTACGTGTGAATGCTCATTTTACAGATGAGGTAACCGAGGCCCAGAGAAGTTAAGTGACGTGCCTGAGGTCACACAGTAGATACATCGCAGAGCAGGGATTAGAACCCAGGTCCTCAGACTCCCAGGCTGTTGCTCTTTCAAGTGGGCCACGCTGCATCTTAGACACCCTTTCCCAACATCGCTTGCTACGCACCACGGGAGACTGGGTGAATGGGTGAGAAGCTCCGGACAGTCCAAATCAGTCAGTCAGTTAATCCTATTTATTGAGCACTTACTGTGTGCAAGCACTGTACTAAACACTTGGGAGATTGCAATAAAACAATATAGCAGACGCATTCCCTGCCCACAGCAAGCTTCCAGTCTAGAGAGGGAGACAGACATTTATTGAGCACTTACTGGGTGCAGAGCACAGTTCTAAACACTTGGAAGATTGCAGACACATTCCCTGCCCACAGCAAGCTTCCAGTCTAGAGGGGGAGACAGACATTTATTGAGCACTTACTGGGTGCAGAGCACAGTACTAAACACTTGGGAGATTGCAGACACATTCCCTGCCCACAGCAAGCTTCCAGTTTAGAGGGGGAGACAGACATTTATTGAGCACTTACTGGGTGCAGAGCACAGTACTAAACACTTGGGAGATTGCAGACATATTCCCTGCCCACAGCAAGCTTCCAGTCTAGAGGGGGAGACAGACATTTATTGAGCACTTACTGGGTGCAGAGCACACTACTAAACACTTGGGAGATTGCAGACACATTCCCTGCCCACAGCAAGCTTCCAGTTTAGAGGGGGAGACAGACATTTATTGAGCACTTACTGGGTGCAGAGCACAGTACTAAACACTTGGGAGATTGCAGACACATTCCCTGCCCACAGCAAGCTTCCAGTCTAGAGGGGGAGACAGACATTTATTGAGCACTTACTGGGTGCAGAGCACAGTACTAAACACTTGGGAGATTGCAGACACATTCCCTGTCCACAGCAAGCTTCCAGTCTAGAGGGGGAGACAGACATTAAGGTAAATAAATACATTACAAATATGCACATAAGTGCTGTGGGGCTGGAAGGGGGAATGAATGAAGGGAGCAAGTCAGGGCAACGCAGAAGGGAAAGGGAGATGAGAAAAGGAGGGCTCAGTCAGAGAAGGTCACAGTCTTCTAGACTGTGAGCCCACTGTTGGGTAGGGACCGTCTCTATATGTTGCCAACTTGGACTTCCCAAGCGCTTAGTACAGTACTCTGCACACAGTAAGCGTTCAATAAATATGATCGAATGAAGACGGTCTCTTGGAGGAGACTTCAATAAGGTTTTGGAGGTGGGGAGAGTAATCATCTGTCGGATTTGAGGAGGGAGGGCATTCCAGGCCAGAAGCAGGATGTGGGTAACAGGTTGACGGCGAGATCAATGAGACTGAGGTACAGTAAGAGAGTTGGCATCAGAGGAGTGAAGTGTACAGGCTGGGTTGTAGTAGAAGAATAGTGAGATGAGGTAGGAGAGGGCAAGGGGATTGAGTCTTTAAAGCCAATGTTGAGGAGTTTCTGTTTAAAACTCCAAGATTCTCCTGTCTTGGCTCAGGCCTGATTCCAATCAATCAATCAATCAATCGTATTTATTGAGCACTTACTGTGTGCAGAGCACTGTACTAAGTGCTTGGGAAGTACAAGTTGGCAAAATATAGAGACAGTCCCTACCCAACAGTGGGCTCACAGTCTAAATGGGGGAGACAGAACAAAACCAAACATACTAACAAAATAAAATAGAATAGATATGTACAAGTAAAATAAATCAATAAATAAATTGAGGAAGAAATATGTACAAACATATATATACATATATACAGGTGCTGTGGGGAAGGGAAGGAGGTAAGGCGGGGGGAATGGAGAAGGGGACGAGGGGGAGAGGAAGGAAGGGGCTCAGTCTGGGAAGGCCTCCTGGAGGAGGTGAGCTCTCAGTAGGGCCTGGAAGGGAGGAAGAGAGCTAGCCTGGTGGATGGGCAGAGGGAGGGCATTCCAGGCCCGGGGGAGGACGTGGGCCGGGGGTCGATGGCGGGACAGGTGAGAACGAGGTATGGTGAGGAGATTAGCAGTGGAGGAGCGGAGGGTGCGGGCTGGGCTGGAGAAGGAGAGAAGGGAGGAGAGGTAGGAGGGGGCAAGGTGATGGACAGCCTTGAAGCCCAGGGTGAGGAGTTTCTGCCTGATGCGCAGATTGATTGGCAGCCACTGGAGATTTTTGAGGAGGGGAGTAACATGCCCAGAGCATTTCTGGACAAAGACAATCCGGGCAGCAGCATGAAGTATGGATTGAAGTGGGGAGAGACACGAGGATGGGAGATCAGAGAGAAGGCTGATGCAGTAGTCCAGATGGGATAGGATGAGAGCTTGAACGGGCAGGGTAGCGGTTTGGATGGAGAGGAAAGGGCGGATCTTGGCAATTCCACCCTCCCTGTCCTCACCCAGACGCTCGTTAAACAAAGAAACCCCAAAGAGGTTAAGAGTCCTGCTGCATTCCTGCTTTATTTGTTTCCACACCATGGTTACCACGGTTGGGTCATTAACGGAATGTGAATTCCGTCTTGAACTTCCATAGTTCACCCTGGGGAACTGACACTGAGCCTTGATGTTATCGGCTGAGATAGGCATCGGTGACCCGGCCTCCGGAGGGGTGCTCAGGATCTCACGGAAGTTGGGGACAGAGGCCAGGAACCGTTCTATTGTGTTGGCTAAAATCGCTGCTATGTCCAAGAGTTCCCCATGCTCTGCCGATTGGAGAAGGTTTTTTCTAAGGTTTCCTGGTCCAAACTAATAATAATCATAATAATTTTGGTATTTCTTAAGCACCTACTATGTACAGAGAAGCAGCATGGCTCAGTGGAAAGAGAACGGGCTTGGGAAGCAGCGTGGCTCAGTGGAAAGAGCCCGGGCTTTGGAGTCAGAGGTCGTGGTTCGAATCCCGGCTCCACCAATTGCCAGCTGTGTGACTTTGGGCAAGTCACTTCACTTCTCTGGGCCTCAGTTCCCTCATCTGTAAAATGGGGATGAAGACTGTGAGCCCCTCATGGGACAACCTGATTACCTTGTATCTACCCCAGCGCTTAGAACAGTGCTTTGCACATAGTAAGCGCTTAACAAATACCAACATTATTATTATTATTATTGGGAGTCAGAGGTCATAGGTTCTAATCCCGACTCCACCACGTCTGCTGTGTGACCTCGGGCAAGTCACTTAACTTCTCTAAGCCTCAGTTACTTCATCTGTAAAATGAGGATTAAGACTGTGAGCCCCACGTGGGACAACCACATCACCTTGTAACATCCCCAGCGCATAGAACAGTGCTTCGCACAAAGTAAGCGCTTAACAAATGCCATCAATATTATGTACCCATCACTGATAATAATAATAATAATTATGGCATTTAAGTGCTTACTATGTGCCAAGCACTGATAATAATAATAATCATGGTATTTGTTAAGTACTTACTATGTACCAAGCACTGTACTTAGTAATAACAATAATTATAATGTTGTTATTTGTTAAGTGCATACTATGTGCCAAGCACTGGGGTAGATACAAGGTAATCAAGTAGTCCCACATGGGGCTCACAGGTTTCACCCCCATTTTCCAGATGAGGTAACTGAGGCACAGAGAAGTTAAATGACTTGCCCAAAGTCACCCAGCTGACAAGTGGCAGAGACAGGATTAGAACCCACGACCTCTAACTCCAAAGCATGTACTCTTTCCACTAAACCACGCTGTTTCTCCACACTGGGGTGGATACAGACAAATCAGCGTGATTCAGTGGAAAGAGCCCAGGCTTTGGAGTCAGAGGTCATGGGTTCAAACCCTGGCTCCGCCAATTGTCAGCTGGGTGACTTTGGGCAAGTCACTTCACTTCTCTGGGCCTCAGTTACCTCAACTGTAAAGTGGGGATGAAGACTGTGAGCCCCCCGTGGGACAATCTGATCACCTTGTAACCTCCCCAGCGCTTAGAACAGTGCTTTGCACATAGTAAGCGCTTAATAAATGTCATCATTATTATTATTATTAAATCAGGTTGGACACAGTCACTGTCCCATGTGGGGCTCACAGTCCCAATCCCCATTCCCCATTTAAGTGCTTACTATGTGCCAAGCACTGATAGTAATAATAATAATAATAATCATAGTATTTGTTAAGTACTTACTATGCACCGAGCACTGTACTAAGTAATAATAATAATAATAACAATGTTGTTTTTTGTTAAGTGCATACTATGTGCCAAGCATTGGGGTAGATACAAGGTAATCAGGTAGTCCCACATGGGGCTCACAGGTTTCATCCCCATTTGACAGATGAGGTAACTGAGGCACAGAAAAGTGAAGGGACTTGCCTAAGGTCACACAGCAGATATGTGGTGGAGCCAGGATTAGAACCCATGACCTTCTGACTCCCAGCCCCATGCTCTATTCATTATCCCACGCTCCTTCTCACTGGGGTAGATACAAGGTAAGCAGGTTGGATACAGTCCCTGCCCCACATGGGGCTCACAGTCTTAATCCCCATTTTTCAGAGGAGGTAACTGAGGGACAGAGACATAAAGTGACTTACCCAAGGTCACACAGCAGACACGTGGCAGAACCGGAAGCAGCGTGGCTCAGTGGAAAGAGCTTTGGAGTCAGAGGCTGTGGGTTCAAATCCTGGCTCCGCCACTTGTCAGCTGGGTGACTTTGGCCCAGTCACTTCACTTCTCCGGACCTCAGTTCCCTCATCTGTAAAATGGGGATGAAGACTGTGAGCCCCTCGTGGGACAACCTGATTACATTGTATCTACCCCAGCACTTAGAACAGTGCTTGGCACATAGTAAGCGCTTAACAAATACCAACATTATTATTATTATTATCCTCGGACTCCCATGCCCGTGTTCTTCACACTAGACCACGCTGCTTCCGAAGGGAGTATTAAACTGTCTTCCACGTAGCCTTAAGCTAAGACAATTTGATCTTTTCAGGAATATCTGAATATTGTAGCTCTACATACCTGTCCACGTTCCCCATCTGTTCTGTCATGCAGCGTCCTGGATTTTCTTGATGAGTAAAAGTGATTTCTTAGTCCTGGAACCCATTTAGTTTCCTTCAGGCTGAGCGCAATTAACTCAACTGTAAATTATTAGTGTTATTAAAGGTGGTAATCGCGGTAATACTAGCAGTAGTAACAGTAGTACTTGTAGCAGAAGCAGTACTTACGGAGCAACTATTAGATAAACACTTAGCCCAGTGCTCTGCACATAGTAAGTGCTGAATCTATCAATCAATCGTATTTATTGAGCGCTTACTTTGTGCAGAGCACTGTACTAAGCGCTTGGGAAGTACAAGTTGGCAACATAGAGAGACAGTCCCTACCCAACAGTGGGCTCACAGTCTAAAAGACTAAATACCACAGTCTAAATGCCACTGACTGATACAATGCACTGTACTAAGCACTTGGGAAGTAGAAAACAGAGTGACCTGTCCCTGCTCAGAAAGAGCATATTACAAAAAGATAAAAAGATATTTACAAAAAAGAGTATTTAAATGTCTTGCACATAACCTTAAGCTAAGACAGTTTGATCCTTGCAGAGACATCTACATAAATCACTAAGGAGAGATCGGAGATACTGTGCAGCTTTAATTATTTAATGTCCAATTCACTGCCTATCTTGATTTCAATGGTGTGTGAATCTAAGAGATTTGGGAAATTGGTCCCTGGATGTTTAATAATCGCTGACGCCTCTCTTGCTTTGTCTGCAAGTGACAACAACAACAACAACAACAACAAAAAGCACCTGCTGGATAAACAGTTCAGAGCTGGCTGATCCCATGGTCAAAATGTCAGTTGAGTGAAATGTTTAGACTGTGAGCCCACTGTTGGGTAGGGACTGTCTCTATATGTTGCCAATTTGTACTTCCCAAGCGCTTAGTACAGTGCTCTGCACATAGTAAGCGCTCAATAAATACGATTGATGATGATGATGATGTTCAATGCATCGGAAGCAGTCGCGGCTAATTTTCAACAGCGCGTATTCACAAAGGTTTGATCAGTGAGAAGGAAAGTGAATATACAAAGGCACAGGTGAGATGCAAACAGGAAATAAGATGGGGCCCAGGGGGAGGTGGAAAACATCTTCAAGAAATGTCAGAGCTAGGATTTAAAAGGGCTTTCCAATAAATCCAAAGCAAAAATCCACCTGGAATCATTCGGACGATTTGATGATTGTAGGGGCAATCAAGGACGAAAAGGAAATAGATGAGAAGGTCATGAATTTTTTTAGCTCTGCCTTTCCCAAGGAGTATTTTAGTAATTTTCCCACCCCCAGAGGTGTTGGGTCAAACTCTGTAAAAAGACAGGATGATTTCGACTAAATTGATAGACTCTACGTAAAAACGAAAATATAGATATATTTAAAATAATAGATTTTAAAAAATCAAGTGGCATCCACCCAGTAGTTCCTAAAGAATGCAGATGGAAAGTAGCAGAAGTCCGGGCAAGTGTATTCATTCAATCATATTTATTGAGTGCTTACTGTGTGCAGAGCACTGTACTAAGCGCATGGGAAATACAAGTTGGCAACATATAGAGACGGTCCCTACCCAACAGTGGGCTCACAGTCTAGAAGTGTATGTAACCTATCATTACAAATGGCCACTGATATTAGCATAATAATAATAATAATGGCAATTATTAAGCAGTTACTATTTATATATTATATATAAAATAATAGATTTTAAAAAATCAAGTGGCATCCACCCAATAGTTCCTAAAGAATGCAGATGGAAAGTAGCAGAAGTCTGGGCAAGTGCATTCATTCAGTCGTATTTATTGAGCACTTACTGTGTGCAGAGCACTGTACTAAGCGCATGGGAAGTACAAGTTGGCAACATATAGAGACGGTCCCTACCCAACAGTGGGCTCACAGTCTAGAAATGTATGTAACCTATCATTACAAATGGCCACTGATATTAGCATAATAATAATAATAATAATGGCATTTATTAAGCAGTTACTATATGCAAAACCTTGTTCTAAACACTGGGGAGGTTACAAGGTGATCAGGTTGTCCCACGGGGGGCTCACAGTCTTAATCCCCATTTTACAGATGAGGTAACTGAGGCCCAGAGAAGTGAAGTGACTTGCCCAAAGTCACATAGCTGAAAATTGGCGGAGCCAGGATTTGAACCCATGACCACTGACTCCAAAGCCTGGGCTCTTTCCACTGAGCCACACTGCTTCTTTAAGATTGGCAGTTAATCAATAGCCATGGACTTCTATTTATATGTTGCATTGCAGAAGCAATCCTGTATGTTACACGTTAGTGTGTCTCTTCTTTTCTAAACCTGGCAAATCACTCATCTCCAATAATTAAGTTCATTCATTCATTCAATCGTATTTATTGAGCACTTACTGTGTGCAGAGCACTGGACTAAGTGTTTGGGAAGTCCAAGTCGGCAACATATAGAGACGGTCCCTACCCAACAGTGGGCTCACAGTCTAGAAGGGGTAGACAGAGAACAAAACAAAATGTATTAACAAAATAAAATAAATAGAATAACTATGTACAAATAAAATAAATAAGTAAATAGAGTAATAAATACCTACAAACATATATACATATATAAGTTGAGGGTGAGCCAACATTTGCAAGCCCCAAAAGTTGTGTGAGAAAGGCGACATAGTTTCTGTAAGCTGCTGATATCAGAGGGATCAGAGAGGCAGCGTGGCTCAGTGGAAAGAGCCCGGGCTTTGGAGTCAGAGGTCATGGGTTCAAATCCCAGCTCTGCCAAATGTCAGCTGTGTGACTTTAAGCAAGTCACTTAACTTCTCTGGGTCTCAGTTACCTCATCTGTAAAACGGGGATTAAGACTGTGAGCCCCACATGCGACAACCTGATCACCTTGTAACCTCCCCAGTGTTTAGAACAAGGTTTTGAATATAGTAACTGCTTAATAAATGCCATTATTATTATTACCTTTCATTCATTCATTCAATCATATTTATTGAGCGCTTACTGTGTGCAGAGCACTGTACTAAGCGCTTGGGAAGTACAAGTTGGCAGCATATAGAGACGGTCCCATGCGACAACCTGATCACCTTGTAACCTCCCCAGTGTTTAGAACAAGGTTTTGCATATGGTAACTGCTTAATAAATGCCATTATTATTATTATTATTACCATTCATTCATTCAATTATATTTATTGAGCGCTTATTGTGTGCAGAGCACTGTACTAAGCACTTGGGAAGTACAAGTTGGCAACGTATAGAGACAGTCACATGCGACAACCTGATCACCTTGTAAGCTCCCCAGTGTTTAGAACAAGGTTTGCATATAGTAACTGATTAATAAATGCCATTATTATCATTATTATTACCATTCATTCATTCATTCAATCATATTTATTGAGTGCTTACTGTGTGCAGAGCACTGTACTAAGCGCTTGGGAAGTACAAGTTGGCAACGTATAGAGACGGTCACATGCGACAACCTGATCACCTTCTAACCTCCCCAGTGTTTAGAACAAGGGTTTGCATATAGTAACTGCTTAATAAATGCCATTATTATTACCATTCATACATTCAATCATATTTATTGAGCGCTTACTGTGTGCAGAGCACTGTACTAAGCGCTTGGGAAGTCCAAGTTGGCAACATATAGAGACGGTCCCTACCCAACAGTGGGCTCACAGTCTAGAAGGGGGAGAAACTTACCAACTCTGTTGTATTGTACTTTCCTAAGTACGGGCTAGATCATTCCCAATTGGGAAACTACAAAGAATTGAACTGGAACTGGTCTAAATTCTCAACGAGTCTCTCAATCAAATCAATCAATCAATAAATGGTATTTACTGAGCACTTACTATGCGCTGATCACCAGACTAAATGCATAGCTCTCTAGAATTATTTTTTGGACCTTGCCCCAAATTCAGACACAGAAAATGTAGGCCTTAGGACTTTTGAGCTAGTCCTCAACCAGAAGAATCATTTCTGCTTCTTTTTCTTTCCATGCACACTAGAAGGGGAGGTCAATTTCTAGACTGTGAGCCCACTGTTGGGTAGGGACCGTCTCTATATGTTGCCAACTTGTACTTCCCAAGCGCTTAGTACAGTGCTCTGCACACAGTAAGCACTCAATAAATACGATTTAATGAAATGAATGAATGAATATTCCACCTGGCCTCATCTTCAATTACTCTAGATACAGGCAGTCCTTGAAGGGACAGTCATCCAACAGTAGTCGTGGTATTTATTGAGCACCAGCTGGTTGATGATGGTATTTTGTTAAGCACTTACTAGGTGCCAAGCACTGTTCCAAGCGCTGGGGGAGATACAAGGTAATCGCATGTGGGGCTCAAAGTCTTAATTCCCATTTTGCAGATGAGGTAACTGAGACACAGAGAAGTGAAGTGACTTGTCCAAGGTCACACAACAGACAAGTGGCAGAGGCGGGATTAGAACCCATGTCCTCTGACTCCCAAGCCTGTGCTCTTTCTACCAAGCCACGCAGCTTGTACTGTACCAAGCACTTGGGAAAATACACTCCGTGAATTATTCATTCATTCAATCATATTTATTGAGCACTTACTGTGTGCAGAGCACTGTACTACCCGCTTGGAAAGTACAGTACAGCAATAAAGCTGCATGGCTCAAAGGAAAGAGCATGGGCTTTGGAGTCAGAGGTCATGGGTTCAAATCCCACCTCTGCCAACTGTCAGCTGTGTGACTTTGGGCAAGTCACTTAAGTTCTCTGGGCCTCAGTTACCTCATCTGTAAAATGGGGATGAAGACTGTAAGCCCCCTGTGGGACAACCTGATCACCTTGTAACCTCCCCAGTGCTAAGACCATTGCTTTGCACATAGTAAGCACTATTACTCTATTTATTTATTACTCTTTATTTATTTATTTATTTTACTTGTACATATCTATTCTATTTATTTTATTTTGTTAGTACGTTTGGTTTTCTTCTCTGTCTCCCCCTTTTAGACTGTGAGCCCACTGTTGGGTAGGGACTGTCTCTATATGTTGCCAATTTGTACTTCCCAAGTGCTTAATACAATGCTCTGCACACAGTAAGCGCTCAATAAATACGATTGATGATGATGATGAAGCACTTAATACATGCCATTATTATTATTATTATTATTATTATTATTATTGTAATTATCAGTCAGCCAATCGATCACACCTATCGAGTCCCTACTTGTGCAGAGGCTATCCTTCTAGCTCTATCAAACCTTGTTCCTTCCTTTCTATCTTTGAGCTGTCAGCCTTGGGCGCTTTCCTGCGGGGGTAAAGTCGATGATAAGGGAGCCAAGGTTGAAGCAAGTGACATTTTGGATTATATGTGGATTTCAGTTCTCCCTGTCCTCCATCAGTAGAGATAATCCAGAGAGGGAAGCAACATAGCTATAATTCTATTTGTTCTGACGATTTTGACACCTGTCTACATGTTTTGTTTCATTGTCTGTCTCCCCCTTCTAGACTGTAAACCCACTGTTGGGTAGGGACCATCTCTATATGTTGCCGACTTGTACTTCCCAAGTGCTTAGTACAGTGCTCTGCCCACAGTAAGCGCTCAATAAATACGATTGAATGAATGAATGAATATCACTGCTACAGCCCCCGTTTCAAAGCACAAAGCAGGGAGAGAGAAAATTGCACTACAACTTGTTCAGCAGCAAACAAAATGAAAAGTCAGGCCCACTTGATTTCTTTGCCTTTCTTCTTTTTTGATGGGATTTATTAAGCGCTTACTATGTGCAAAGCACTGTTCTAAGCACTGGGGGGTTACAAGGTGATCAGGTTGTCCCACGGGGGGCTCACAGTCAACCCCCATTTTACAGATGAGGGAACTGAGGCCCAGAGAAGTGAAGTGACTTGCTCAAGGTCACACAGCTGACAATTGGCAGAGCCAGGATTTGAACCCACGACCACTGACTCCAAAGCCAGTGCTCTTTCCACTGAGCCACGCTGCTTCTCTGCTTCTTCTTGCCCAAACAGTATCTGTAGATAAACTGAGAAGCAACGTGGCCTAGTGGATAGGACCTGGGTTCTAATCCCAGGTCCGTCATGTGCTGCTGTGTGACCTTGGGCAAGTCACTTAACTTCTCTGTGCCTCTGTTGTCTCATCTGTAAAATGGGGATTAAGACTGTGAGCCCCTTGGGGGACAGGGAGTGTCAAACCCAATTATCTTGGATCTACCCCTGCGCTTAGTACAGTGCCTGGCACATGGTAAGCGCTTCACGAGTACCGCAATTATAAGATATAATTTTAAGTTGGATTAGCCAAACTCTGTTGCTTTGTGTCAAGTCTTAGAGGGTGTCTTGGTCCCATACAACCCTCCGGGGCAGCCCTGGGTATATGTGAAAAACTGTAGCTTTTATAGGATTCTGGTTCTCACGTTTTCAATATCAGAAGACAGGAAAAGCAGTAAGCCCTTCCTAGAGAAAAGCTAATTCATTTCTTGAGTAACCCATTAGTGAGCTTGGGGCTTTGCTCTTCTTTAAGAAATGAATAGCCAACGGAAAGCACTTACCAACTGAAAAATGTGTAAATGTTAAAGCGCAGGGGAAGAAGCTAAAGTAATGAGGCTAAAAAAAAGAAAATCACCCATCTCTGGGGATGGTTTTAATCACACGAAAGACGAGCCATTGCACTGCTACCTCAGCAGTTGCTCCCTGCAGCACCTCCAAATCCGATCATTTGAGCACAGGTCCTCTGATTTTCCCAAATAATATTTACAAATGTCCCACAGCAAGTTTGTATTCCTCCCGATGGGGCTTACAATCCCCCAGGTGGACTTCCTGGGGAGCAGGGCTGGGCAAGGCCCAATCAGGAAAATTGGCTCTGGGGAAGACCATTGAAGTGCACTGCAGCAGAGAAACACTTCAAACCAAGTAAAGTACCCAGTTCCACAAAGAGAATTATTTATTTTGTCCTTTGGGAAGGACTGCATCAGGAACGGTGGTTTCTAAAGAGTACCGACTACGATATTTCACCATATCAATCAACGCATCAGTCAGTGGAATTTTTTTAACTCTTACTATGTGCAGAGTACTGCATTGAACACTTCGGAAAGTACAATACAACAGAGTTGGCAGGCACAATCCCTGCCCAGCTGTATATACCTGTACATATCTGTAATTTATTAATTTATCTATTTATTTATCCATTTATGTTCATGTCTGTCTCCCCCTGTAGACTGTGATCTCGTTATGGGCAGGGATGTGTCTGTTTGTTGTTATATTGTATTCTCCCAAGCACTTTGTATAGTGCTTTACGCACAGACAGCGCTCAATAAATACAGTTGAATGATTGAAATGGAGTTTACAATCTACAGGGTAATTAGACCATAGACTCTAGACTGTGAGCTCATCGTGGGCAGGGAATATGTCTGTTTGTTGTTTGTCTGTTTTGTCTCACAAGCCCGCAACCTTGGTGTCATCCTCGACTCCGCTCTCTCATTCACCCCACACATCCAAGCCGTCACCAAAACCTGCCGGTCTCAGCTCCGCAACATTGCCAAGATCCGCCCTTTCCTCTCCATCCAAACTGCTACCCTGCTCATTCAAGCTCTCATCCTATCCCGTCTGGACTACTGCACCAGCCTTCTCTCTGATCTCCCATCCTCGTGTCTCTCTCCACTTCAGTCCATACTTCATGCTGCTGCCCGGATTGTCTTTGTCCAGAAACGCTCTGGGCATATCACTCCCCTCCTCAAAAACCTCCAGTGGCTACCAATCAATCTGCGCATCAGGCAGAAACTCCTCACCCTGGGCTTCCAGGCTGTCCATCCCCTCGCCCCCTCCTACCTCACCTCCCTTCCCTCCTTCTACTGCCCAGCCCGCACCCTCCGCTCCTCCACCACTGATCTCCTCACCGTACCTCGTTCTCGCCTGTCCCGCCATCAACCCCCAGCCCACGTCATCCCCCGGGCCTGGAATGCCCTCCCTCTGCCCATCCGCCAAGCTAGCTCTCTTCCTCCCTTCAAGGCCCTGCTGAGAGTTCACCTCCTCCAGGAGGCCTTCCCAGACTGAGCCCCTTCCTTCCTCTCCCCCTCGTCCCCCTCTCCATCCCCCCATCTTACCTCCTTCCCTTCCCCACAGCACCTGTATATATGTATATATGTTTGTACATATTTATTACTCTATTTATTTATTTATTTTTTTATTTGTACATATCTATTCTATTTATTTTATTTTGTTAGTATGTTTGGTTTTGTTCTCTGTCTCCCCCTTTTAGACTGTGAGCCCACTGTTGGGTAGGGACTGTCTCTATATGCTGCCAATTTGTACTTCACAAGCACTTAGTACAGTGCTCTGCACATAGTAAACGCTCAATAAATACGATTGATTGATTGATTGTATTGTACTCTCCCAAGCGCTTAGTGCAGTGGTTTGCACATAGTAAACATTAAATACAATTGATGAACAAAGAACTACCTTCTTAATAATATTAATAGTATTTCTTAAACATTTGTGGGAAAACACTATGAAATGAAAGTCAAATGGAACATGCCTCCTGTCCTGCAGGAAGTATTGAATCTAAGAGACAGGGGGAGTTGGTATTTAATCCACCATTTCACAGATGAGGAAACTGAGGCCCAGAGGACCAAGCTGCCTCCCTTTCCGCTTTTCCCCAAGGCCGGCTTCAGACATTTACCTGTCCTGTTCTGGAGCCAAAACAGCCATTCCCATGTTCCCCATGATGTCACGCTGCTACACACATACACAACTCATTACATCACACGTACCATCCATGGAATAGTGTTTCTCCATTACCACTGCCCTTGGAGCCATGCCCCGCTGCCATGGTTGATCACCTTGTAACCTCCCCAGTGCTTGGAACGGTGCTTTGCACATAGTAAGCGCTTAATAGATGCCATTATTATTATTATTATTAAGGGCTTTGAAGGCAGGTATAGTGTCTACTTTACTGTACTCTACAGTTCTCTGCACAGTTGGTGTCCAGTATGTAGAAGCAGCATGGCTTAGTAGCTTGTAACCTCCCCAGTGCTTAGAACAGTGTTTTGCACATAGTAAGTGCTTAATAAATGCCATTATTATTATTATTAACACTGGTCAGCAGTGTGACTTTGGGCAAGTCACTTCTCTGAGCCTCAGTTCCCTCATCTGTAAAATGGGGATGAAGACTGGGAGCCCCAGGTGGGACAACCTGATCACCTTGTATCCCCCCCCTAGTGCTTAGAACAGTGCTTGGCACATAGTAAGTGCTTAATAAATCCATTATTATTATTATTAATAATAATAATAAACACGATTGAATGCCTGAATGAGCCGTACCTAGAGCTCACCTCCTCCAGGAGGCCTTCCCAGACTGAGCGCCCTCCTCCCTCTCCCCCCTCCACCCCCATCCCATCCCCCACACCTTACCTCCTTCCCCTCCCCACAGCACCTGTATATACGTATATGTTTGTCTGTATTTATTACTCTATTTATTTATTTATTCTATTTGTACATATTTATTCTATTTATTTTATTTTGTTAATATGTTTTGTTTCGTTGTCTGTCTCCCCCTCCTAGACTGTGAGCCCGCTGTTGGGTAGGGACCGTCTCTATGTGTTGCCGACTCGGACTTCCCAAGCGCTTAGTACCGTGCTCTGCACATGGTAAGCGCTCAATAAACACGATTGAATGAATGAATGAATGAATGGTTATTCCTCAGCTGAGTGTCCTGTGCCGGTCAGCTCCGAGACCTTGCTTATGGTCTGCTAACGGAGCATGGCCATATCGACCTGCTGCTTGCCTAAACGCATGGTCCAATTCTGTTAAAATGTTTATTTATCCCCCCCTTCCATCCACACCTTCTCAGGCCATGATCCACTATATTTCATGAGGAAGCGAGCAGGCAGGTCAGCTGAAACAGGAGGAAAACTAATAGTGGCTTTGCCTCTTCCAGCCCAGGGATTGAGGCAGAGTCTGAGCCAGGCCTCATGGAACCTGTCTTGCTGGTCAATCAGTCTATCAATCAATAGTATTTATTGAGTGCTTACTATGTGAGGAGTACAGTACTAAGCGCCTGGAAGAGTACAGTGCAACTGAATTAGCAGACACCTTCCCTGCCTATAATAATAATAATGACGGTATTTGTTAAGCGCTTACTATGTGCAAAGCACTGTTCTAAGCGCTGGGGAGGTTACAAGGTGATCAGGTTGTCCCCGGGGGGCTCACAGCTTTAATCCCTGTTTTACAGATGAAGGAACTGAGGCACAGAGAATAATAATAATAATAATGTTGGCATTTGTTAAGCGCTTACTATGTGCAAGACACTGTTCTAAGCGCTGGGGTAGATACAAGGTGATCAGGTTGTCCCACGGGGGACTCACAGTCTTCATCCCCATTTTACAGATGAGGGAACTGAGGGCCAGAGAAGTGAAGTGACTTGCCCAAAGTCGCACAGCTGACAAGTGGCAGAGCCGGGATTTGAACCCACAGCCTCTGACTCCAAAGCCCGGGCTCTTTCCACTGAGCCACGCTGCTTGTGACTTGCCCAAGGTCACACAGCAGACATGTGGTGGAGCCTGGATTCGAACCCATGACCTCTGACTCCAAAGCCCGGGCTCTTCCCACTGAGCCACGCGGATCTCCTCCAAAATTCCTTCCCCAACTGAGCCCTCACTTGTGCATCAAATGGGGATTTGTAGCCTTTACTAGTACATATCTATTCTATTTATTTTATTTTGTTAGTATGTTTGGTTTTTTTTCTCTGTCTCCCCCTTTTAGACTGTGAGCCCAATGTTGGGTAGGGACTGTCTCTATATGTTGCCAATTTGTACTTCCCAAGCGCTTAGTACAGTGCTCTGCACATAGTAAGTGCTCAATAAATAAGATTGATTGATTGATTGATTGATTTAACCACTCGCTATTTACCCCACAGCATTAAAATTTATTTTAACGCCTGTCCCTCCTCTAGGCTATAAGCTCCTTGTGGGCAGGGAACGTGTCGACCGAGTCTGTTCTAGTGTACTCTCCCAAGCGCTTAGTACAGTGAAGCAGCAGGGAAGCGAAGTGACTTGCCCACAGGCACACAGCTGACAGTTGGCGGAGCCGGGATTTGAACCCATGACCTCTGCCTCCAAAGCGCAGGTTCTTTCCACTGAGCGACACTGCCAATACTGAACTGACAGTCTTCTGTACTACTTCTACAACCCAACCCGCCCACTTCACTCATCCAGTGCTCACCTTCTTCTCACTGTGCTTCCATCTCACCTGTCTCGCCGCCAACCCCCAGCCCCCGTCCCTCCTTTGGCCTGAACGCCCTCCCTCCTCAAATCCGACAGACGATGACTCTCCCCGGCTCAGAGCTTTCCCGAAGGCGCATCTCCTCCAAGAGCCTTCCCAGACTAAGCGCTGGAGTGGCTCAGTGGAAGGAGGAGTCAGAGGTCACGGGTTCAAATCCCGGCTCGGCCAACTGTCAGCTGGGTGACTTTGGGTAAGTCACTGAACTTCTCTGGGCCTCAGTTCCCTCATCTGTAAAACGGGGATGAAGACTGTGAGCCCCCCGTGGGACAACCTGATCACCTTGTAACCTCCCCAGTGCTTAGAGCTTTGCACATAGTAAGCGCTTAATAAATGCTATCATTATTATTGGTATTATTATTAATTAGGTTGGACGCGGTCCGTGTCCCACGTGGGGCTCACAGTCTCCACCCCCATTTTACAGATGAGGCAACAGAGGCACAGAGGAGTGAAATGACTTGCTCAAGATCATACAGCAGATAAATGGTGGAGTCAGGTTTAGAACCCGGGTCCTCTGATTCCCAGGACCGTGCTCTTTTCACAGGGCCATGCTGCTTTCCCAGGCTCTCAAGTTCCAGAGTAAGGCTCTGTGAGGGCCCCATTTACCCGCTCTTGACCAGTGAGCCGCCCTATTTGTACTTCCCAAGCGCTTAGTACAGTGCTCTGCACACAGTAAGCGCTCAATAAATACGATTGATTGATTGATTGATTGATTTGTATGTGGGATCGCCACTCCGACGGGTGATTTTTAGAATCATGAGAAGCAGCATGGCTCAGTGGAAAGAGCCCGGGCTTGAGAGTCAGAGGTAATGGGTTCTAATCCCGGCTCTGCCACTCGTCAGCTGTGTGACTTTGGGCGAGTCACTTAACTTCTCTGAGCCTCTGTTCCCTCATCTGTGAAACGGGGATGAAGACTGTGAGCCCCACGTGGGACAACCTGATCACCTTGTATCCTCCCCAGCACTTAGAATGGTGCTTTGCACGTAGTAAAGCGCTTAACAAATGCCATCGTCATTTTTTAGGTTAATTGTGCTTGCTTTTGCCTCAGTTTCTTCATCTGGGAAATCAAACTGGAAACCCACCCCTTCCATGAGGCTTTCCCTATGTAAAATAATAACCATATGGTATTTGTGAAGTGTTTACTATGTGCCAAGCCCAGTTCTAAGCACTGGGGTAGACGTAAAGTAGTCAGATCGGAGACAGTCCCTGTCCCACACAGGGCTCATGCTCTTAATCCCCGTTTTACAGATGAGGGAACTGAGGCCCCGAGGAGTGAAATAATAATAATAATAATGGCATTTATTAAGCGCTTACTATGTGCAAAGCACTGTTCTAAGCGCTGAAATGACTTGTCCAAGGTCACACAGCAGACATGTGGCAGAGCTGGGATTAGAAACCATGACCTTCTGATTCACAATCAATCAATCAATCGTATTTATTGAGCGCTTACTGTGTGCAGAGCACTGTACTAAGCGCTTGGGAAGTACGAGTTGGTGACATATAGAGACAGTCCCTACTCAACAGTGGGCTTCACAGGCCCGTGCTCTATTCACTAAACCACACTGCTTCAAAGTAGCACTTGACTCCCTGCCAACCCCATTAAACTCCCTTATGTCCACATCTCCCTTTACTAACAAGACTGTGCCCACATGATAACCCAGTTTTATCAATCAATCATATTTGTTGAATGCTTACTGTGTGCAGAGCTCAAAAGGGGCGGGTTTCGTTCATTTTGGTTTTGTTTTCATTTAATGAATAGTAAAGTGGCGTTCTCTTCCTTTTTTACAACACTTATCCACTCATATTTGACTCATATTTGGGAAAGTACAATATAACAGAATTGGAAGACAAGCTCCCTGCCCACAAGGAGCTTACACCTGAGAAGGGGAGACAGACATTAAATGACAGATTTCTATAGAAGTGCTGTGGGGCTGAGGGTGCGGTGAATAAAGATACAAATCCAAGGGCTATTGGTGATGCAGAAAGGAGTGGAAGTAGCAGAAATGATGGCTTAGTCAGGAAAGGACTCTTGGATTATGATGTTGTGCTTTTCCAAGTGTTTAGTACAGTGCTCTGCGCACCCTAAGCATTCAATAAATACCACTGATTGCTTACGCTCCTTAAAATATGGTAGTTTCAGAGGCTATGTTTTCCTGGAGATGCACCTATTATAAATTGGGATCCATTCCAGGACCAAACCCTAAGTCACAGCCAAACACATCAGGGAAGTAGAAATTTCCCTGTAAATCCCTTCCACCTCCCTCTCTCTCACCCCCTTATCCCTGTCTCCAATGGCTTCTTCCTGTCTGCCTGGAATTCCTCCGGCTTTCCATTCATTTATTCATTCACTCAATCGTGTTTATTAAGAGCTTACTATGTGCAGAGTACTGTACAAAACGCTTGGGAAAGTACAATACAGCAATAAAGAGTGACAATCCTTCTGGGGGCCTGGGGGGGAAGACATCAATACAAACAGATATCAATATAAATAAATAAAATTACAGCTATTTTCACCTGTCTACATGTTTTGTTTTGTTGTCTGTCTCCCCTTTCTAGACCGTGAGCCCGTTGTTGTTTAGGGACCGTTTCTATATGTTGCCTACTGGTACTTCCCCAGTGCTTAGTACAGTGCTTTGCACACAGTAAGCACTCAATAAATATGATTGAATAAATGAATGAATGAGTGGAGAGGGCAGATTTTAGTGATGTTGTGAAGGAGGTACTGACAGGATTTGGTGATGGATTGAATATGTTGGTTGAATCATCATCATCATCATCAATCATATTTATTGAGCGCTTACTATGTGCAGAGCACTGTACTAAGCACTTGGGAGGTACAAATTGGCAACATATAGAGACAGTTCTTACCCAACAGTGGGCTCACAGTCTAAAAGGGGGAGACAGAGAACAAAACCAAACATACTAACAAAATAAAATGAATGAGAGAGAGGAGTCAGTGATAATGCCAAGGTTATGGGCTTGTGAGACGGGAAGGTTGGTGATGCCATCTACGGTTAGGGGAAAGTCTGGGAGAGGGCAGAGTTTGGGTGGGAAGATAAGGAGCTCTGTTTTGGACAGGTTGAGTTTGAGGTGATGGGAGGACATCCAAGTAGAGATGCCTTGAAGGCAGGAGGAGATGTGAGCCCACTGTTGGGTAGGGACTGTCTCTATATGTTGCCAACTTGTACTTCCCAAGCGCTTAGTACAGTGCTCTGCACACAGTAAGCGCTCAATAAATACAATTGATGATGAGGAGAAGGAGGAGATGCGAGCCTGGACTGAGGACACTGCTCTCCCCACCTTCAAAGCCCTACTAAAATCCTGCCTCCTCCAAGAAGTCTACTCTGGCTAACTTCTTTCCCACCACCCTAATTCCCCCTTCCTTCTGCTACAACTACGCACTGATGCCTGGATCCCTAGTCACTTTGATGCTCACTCCACTTCCATCCCCACAGCACTTTCAATCAATCAATCAATCATATTTATTGAGCGCTTACTGTGTGCAGAGCACTGTACTAAGCGCTTGGGAAGTACAAGTTGGCAGCATATAGAGACGGTCCCTACCCAACAGTGGGCTCACAGCCTAGAAGGGGAAGACAGAGAACAGAACAAAACATATTAACAAAATAAAATAGAACAGAAATGTACAAGTAAAATAAATAAATAAATAGAGTAATAAATACGTACAAACATATATACATATATACAGGTGCTGTGGGGAGGGGAAGGAGGTAAGGAGGGGGAGAGGAAGGAGGGGGCTCAGTCTGGGAAGGCCTCCTGGAGGAGGTGAGCTCTCAGTAGGGCCTTGAAGGGCCTTGAAGGATGTCCATATCCTTCTTCTCGCTTGCTTCTGCTATTTATTTTAATCTTTGCCTACCAACTAGATTATAAACCCTTTAAGAGCAAGGATGGTGTCTTCCAACTCTGATATCCTCTCCCAAGCACTTAGTACAGTTCTCTACAGTAGGGAAGCAGTGTGGCCAAGTGGATAGAGCACGGGCCTGGGAATCAGAAGGACCTGGATTCTAATCCTGGCTCTGCCATTTGTCTGTTTTGTGACCTTGGGCAAGTCACTTCACTTCTCACTTCTGTCAGCCCAGAGAAGTAGCGTGGCTCAGTGGAAAGAGCCCGAACTTTTGAGTCAGAGGTCAGGGGTTCAAATCCCGGCTCCGCCAACTGTCAGCTGTGTGACTTTGGGCAAGTCACTTAACTTCTCTGGGCCTCAGTTACCTCATCTGGAAAATGGGGATTAAGACTGTGAGCCCCACGTGGGACAACCTGATCACCTTGTAACCTCCCCAGCGCTTAGAACAGTGCTTTGCACATAGTAAGGGCTTAATAAATGCCATCATTATTATTATTATTATTATTATTAATCCCCATTTTAGAGACAAGGGAACTGAGACACAGAGACATTAAATGACTTGCCCAAGGTCACACAGAGAGTACAATAAAATAGAACTGGTAAACACGATCCCTGCCCTCAGAAAGCTTACAGTCTAATGGAGAACTGGTGATGGCAGTGGAAGCAGAGAGCCTTTCCAAACACCTCCAGGGATCCTCTGCCCAGCCCCTCAGAATCCGCTGAAGAAAGAGTTCCATGGCCTGGACAGTGAGATGAACAATCAATCAATCAATCAATCATATTTATTGAGCGCTTACTGTGTGCAAAGCACTGTACTAAGCACTAGGGAAGTACAAGTTGGCAACATACAGAGACGGTCCCTACCCAACAGCGGGCTCACAGTCTAGAAGGGGGAGATAGACACCAAAACAAAACATACTAACAAAATAAAATAAATAGAATAAATATGCACAAATAAAATAAATAAATAGAGTAATAAATACGTACAAACATATATACATACATACAGGTGGTTTGGGATGGAGAAGGAGGTAAAGCGGGGGGATGGTTCTAGTTAAGCACTTACTATGTGCCAACCACTGTTCTAAGCACTGGGATAGATACAAGTTGATAGGGCTGGACACAGTCTCTGTCCCACCTGGGGCTCTAACAGCGTGGTTCAATGGAAACAGCCCGGGCTTGGGAGTCAGGGGTCATGGGTTCAAATCCCAGCTCCGCCAATTGTCAGCTGTGTGACCTTGGGTAAGTCACTTAACTTCTCTGTGCCTCAGTTACCTCATCTGTAAAATGGGGATTAAAACTGTGAGCCCCACGTGGGACAATCTTATCACCTTGTATCCTCCCCAGTGCTTAGAACAGTGCTTTGCACATAGTAAGCACTTAACAAATACCATCATTATTACTATTATGTCTTGCACATAGTCAGCACTCAACAAATGCCATCATTATTATTATTAATCCCTATTGTCCAGCATGGCTTAGTGGAACGAGACCAGGCTTGGGAGTCAGAAGTCGTGGGTTCTAATCCCGGCTCCGCCACGTATCAGCTGTGTGACTTTGGGGAAGTCACTTCACTTCTCTGTGCCTCAGTGACCTCATCTGCAAAATGGGGATAAAGACTGTGAGCCCCACGTGGGACAACCTGATTTCCATATGTCTACCCCGCCACTTGGAACAGTGTTTGGCGCATAGTAAGCGCTTAACAAATACCATTATTATTATTATTATCATCATCATCATCAATCGTATTTATTGAGCGCTTACCATGTGCAGAGCACTGTACTAAGCGCTTAATTCGTGATATTACTATCACGAATGAGGTAACTGAGGCCCAAAGAAGTGAAGTTCACACAGCCGACAAGTGGCAGAGACAGGATTAGAACCTGGGTTCAAAACCATCCCGGAACCGAAAAGCCAGCTCCTCCCAGGCTTCCCAAGATGTTGTTTATCACCAGTGAAGGATAGATACCAAAGATCGGCCATCACGACAAGCACGAGAGGGCCTGCTTCTCCAACATCACCACCCAACATGTTACCGCAGATTTTTCCTTTTTTCCTTTTTCCTTTTTTTTGGCTCCTTGCTCTCTTTTCAAATAATAGGCCATTCAGGCAGAGAGAAAGGAATGAGTCAGCGGTCCTCAGGGGCAATTTCAGAGACACCGCCACTGCTAATCCACACGAGCCCGTGCAAAGTGATTTGAGCAAATCCAGGCACTGCTCCCTGGGACTGGTTTGGGGGCAAGAATGTCAACGGAAAATGCTGTTGTTTTTACCTCCCGTGGCTCCATGCCAGCCTGAGAAACAGCTACGCTCCTCACAAAATTTGGCTTCGCTCGACTTGCCAGCTGAAAGTGATTTGGTGCTTCAGAAAGCAACTTGCAGAGGGAAATTCCGATCGGTGCCTGTTCGGAAGGAGGGGTGCTTAGATATGTATGTTCTCCTTCGATTTCCAAGCAGTCAGTTACACGTGAAATATAATTCTGCTACCACAGGCAGATCGAGACCGTGATCACTTTCCCCTAGAGTTGGTATTAGCTGATAAGAGCAACAAAGTCTCTGCCCTTGGGATGCTTTGGGCGAAATATAATTCGGCAACCACAGGCAGATCGAGACCGTGATCACTTTCCCCTAGAGTTGGTATTAGCTGATAAGAGCACCAAAGTCTCTGCCTTTGGGATGCTTTGGGCCCAGCCAAGTTTCGCATTCCTGTTCACGATAAAACAGAGATCCTTCCCCAATTAAGCCCTCATTTCCACGACTCCCTCTTCCTTCCATTTTGCCTGTGTGCTTGGGCATTTGGTATTCACCCCCCCCCCCACCTCAGCCCCACAGTGCTTACATATATAACTATAGTTTACTTATTATATTAATGTCTGTCTCCCCCTCTAGACTGTAAGATCCTCGTGGGCAGGGAATATGTCTAAAAATAACAATAATAATAACAACAGTGATATTTGTTAAGGCACGGTACTAAGCACTGAGGTGGAAACAAGTAAATTGGGTTGGACACAGCCCCTGTCCTCACTAAGGCTCACAGTCTTAATCCCCATTTTATAGATGAGGAAACTGATATTCATTCATTCATTCATTCAACCATTCAATCGTATTTATTGAGCGCTTACTGTGTGCAGAGCACTGTATTAAGCACTTGGGAAGTACAAGTTGGCAACATATAGAGACGGTCCCTACCCAACAGTGGGCTCACAGTCTAGAAGGGGGAGACAGAGAACAAAACAAAACATATTAACAAAATAAAATAGAGTAAATATGTACAAATAAAATAAATAGAGTAATAAATACATACAAACATATATACATATATACAGGTGCTGTGGGGAGGGGAAGGAGGTTCATTCAATCATATTTGTTGAGTGCTTACTATGTGCAGAGCACTGTACTAAGCACTTCGGAAGTACAAGTTGGCAACATATAGAGACAGTCCCTACCCAACAATGGGTTCCACAGTCTTGAAGGGGGAGAAAATAATGTCATTTATTAATCGCTTACTATGTGCAAAGCACTGTTCTAAGCGCTGGGGAGGTTACAAGGTGATCAGGTTGTCCCACGGGGGGCTCACAGTCTTAATCCCCATTTTACAGATGAGGGAACTGAGGCCCAAAGAAGTTAAGTGACTTGCCCAAAGTCACACAGCTGACAATTGGCAGAGCCAGGATTCGAACCCATGACCTCTGACTCCAAAGCCCGGGCTCTTTCCACTGAGCCATGCTGCTTCTCTAACTGATAGTTACAGATGAGGTAACTGAAGTGAAGTGACTTGCCCAAGGCCACACAGAAGACAAGTGGTGAAGCGGGATTAGAACCCATGACCCTCTGACTCCTAGACACATGCTCTAACCACTGTACCATGTCTGCCAAATCTGTTGTACTCTCCCAAGCACTTAGTACAGTGCTCTCTGCATATAGTAAATGCTCAATAAATATGATTGATTGGTGATTGATCCCGGCATGAAATAGAGTGCAGCTTCTGGGACAGCTTGCTGGGAGGAAGGTGTGTGGTTGGAGGAAGTTTGTTTCAGTTTTTGTTTCGAAATCAAAATTGATTTCCCTCTAGACTAACCTCCTTGTAGGCAGGGAGCATTTTTACCAACCCCGCTGCATTATACTCCCCCATGCAATTAGTACAGTGCTCTGTTCACAGTAAGGGCTCAATAATTACTATTGATTAATTAATGGATTGATTGATTGAAAGGATGAACTGTTCCCTAACTGATGGAGAAGCCACCCGGCCAGGACCGAAGAAAGATTTGAGAGTCGGGAAGCCTGTCCTGTATCTGGAGAAGGAGCATCTGTCATCAAATCCTGTCAGTTCTACCTTTACAACACTAAAATCCTCCCGTTCCTCGCAATCCATACTGCTACTCTGTTGATCCAAGCCTTGATTACTGCATTAGCCTCCTCGCTGATTCCCTTACCTCCTGTCTCTCCCCACTTCAGTCCATAGTTCACTCTGCTGCCCAGCTCGCTTATCTACAGACCCGTTCACTCCATCTTTCCCCAGTCCTCAAGAACCTCCAGTGGTTGCCCATCTACCTTCTCATCAGAGAAATCCTTACGATTGACTTTTAAGCGCTCAATCACATTGCCCTCTCCTACCTTACCTCTCTGATTTCCTACTACAATCCAGCCCACCCACTTTTCTTCTCTAGTGCCAACCTACAGACCCATTCACTCCATCTTTCCCCAGTCCTCAAGAACCTCCAGTGGTTGCCCATTTACCTTCTCATCAAAGAGAAATCCTTACGATTTACTTTTAAGTTCTCAATCACATTGCCCTCTCCTATTTGCCCTCTCCTACCTTACCTCTCTGATTTCCTACTACAATCCAGCCCACCCACTTTGCTTCTCTAGTGCCAACCTACTCACTGTACCTCAGTCTCAACTGTCTTGCCACAGACTCCTAGCCCAAATTCTGTCTCTGGCCTGGAGCTCCTTCATATCCAACAGACTGAGACTGAGCCCCTTTTTCCTCTCCTCCTCTCCATCCCCCCACCCTACCTCCTTCCCCTCCCCACAGCACCTGTGTATATGTTTGTACAGATTTATCACTCTATTTATTTTACTTGTACATATTTACTATTCTATTTATTTGGTTAATGATTTATTCATTCATTCATTCATTCAATCGTATTTATTGAGTACTTCCTGTGCGCAGAGCACTGTACTAAGCGCTTGGGAAGTACAAGTTGGCAACGTATAGAGACGGTCCCTACCCAACAGCGTGCTCACAGTCTAGAAGATGATGTGCATTTAGCTTTAATTCTATTTGTTCTGATGACTTGACACCTGTCCACATGTTTTGTTTTGTTGTCCGTCTCCCCCTTCTAGACTGTGAGCCTGTTGTTGGGTAGGGACCGTCTCTATAGGTTGCCAACTTGGACTTTCCAAGCGCTTAGTACAGTGCTCTGCACACAGTAAGTGCTCGATAAATACGATTGAATGAATGAATGAACAGACTATCACCCTCTCCACTTTTAAAACCTTATTGAAAGCACATCTCCTCCAAGAGGCTTTCCCCAACTTAATGCTTATTTCCTCTTCTCCTACTCCTTCTGTGTCACCCTTGCACTTGGATTTACACCCTTTATTTACCCCTCTCTCAGCCCCCAAACACTAACATATACATAATTTATTTGTTTATATTAATGTCCGTCTCCTCCTCGAGACGGTAAGCTCGTTGTGGGCAGGAAATGTATCTACCAGCTCTGCTATATTGCACTCTCCAAAGCACTAAGTACAGTACTTGCATATAGTAAGTGCTCAATAAATACGACCGATTGATTCACTGTGCTTTTATATCCAGATTTTCCTCTTCACTCTTTTCCCTCTCTCTCCCACACTCCCTCCACACTCTCTCTCTGTATATCTTTTCCCACCTCGCATCCTCCATCTCTTTCAACTGGGAGCCTCTCTGACTGGACTCACTTTCCACCAGCCTGCCTTGAAGGGATGTTAATATCGACAACAACAATAACAATAACATTAATTGTATTATTATTATTGTTATTAGAATTATATTTAAGCACTTTTTAAGTGCCAAGCACTATACTAAGTTCTGGAGTAGCTACAATCAGGTCAGACACATTCTCTGTCCCAAATGGGGATCACAGTCTAGAGGAGAGGGGGAATAGGTATTTAATCTCCTTTTTCCAGATAAGGGCCAGAGAAGTGAAATGACTTACCCAAGGTCAAGCAGAGGAGTCTGGATGAGAACTTTTGTCCGATGATTCCCAAGTCCGTTTTTTTTCCACTAGGCCATCCCTTGAAAATGTTTTCTTTTCATTTCATTGGAAAGAGCCCAGGCTCTGGAGTCAGAGGTCATCAGTTCAAATCCCGGCCCCGCCACTTGTCAGCTGTGTGACTTTGGGCAAGTCACTTCACTTCTCTGTGCCTCATTTCCCTCATCTGTAAAATGGGGATTAAGACTGTGAGCCCCACGTGGGACAACCTGATCACTTTGTAAACTCTCCAGCTCTTAGAACAGTGCTTTGCACATAGTAAGTGCTTAATAAATGCCATTATTATTATTACTATTATTATTTTCAAGCACTTTCATTCCCCTTAATACAAGATGATGCATGAATCCTAAGAAGTGTCTTTTCCCTGCCTCATCTCAGATTAATACTGTCATTTCTGCAGCTGTGCACGTGTTCTTATGGGGGTAATGCCACCGTCAGTTGGCTGTATTGTTTCAAGATAATGACAGGATAGCTTAGAATATCTCTCACTAGTCCTTCATTAACACAGCAGAGGGAGTCATCATCATCATCATCATCAATCGTATTTATTGAGCGCTTACTGTGTGCAGAGCACTGTACTAAGCGCTTGGGAAGTACAAGTTGGCAACATATAGAGACAGTCCCTACCCAACAGTGGGCTCACAGTCTAAAAGGGGGAGAGTCAATTGAGAGTCAATTGCAAGCATTCAGGAAGCAGCATGGCCTAATGGAAAAAGCGCAGGCCTGGGACACACAAGACCCAGCTTCAAATCTCAGTCCTGCCACTGACCTGCCGTGTGTCCTGAAGCAAGTCACTTAACCTCTCTTGACCTCAGTTTCCCCATCTGTAAAATGGGGTTAAACTAGACTGTGAGTACCATCTTTGACGGGGAATGTGTCCGGTCTCATAACCGGAGAAGCAGCGTGGCTCAGAGGAAAGAGCATAGGCTTGGGAGTCAGAGGCCATGGGTTCTAATCCCGGCTCCTCCACTTGTCAGCTATGTGACTTTGGGCAAGTCACTTCACTTCTCTGTGCCTCAGTGCCCTCATTTGGAAAATGGGGATTAAGACTGTGAGTCCCACATGGGACAACCTGATTGCCTTGTATCACCCCAGTGCTTAGAACAGTGCTTGGCACATAGTAAGCACTTAACAAATGCCATCATCATCATTATTATCATTATTATTATTATTATTATTATTATAACCTTGCATCTACCCCCAAATTGAGCAATTAGGAAGCAATTAATTAAGGCCAGGATTTCTCCTATTGAAATAATAATGATAGTTGTGTTATTTGTCAAGCTCTCACTAGGTGTTAAGAATGATCATGTCCCCCCAAGTCCCTGTTCCACACAAGGCTCACAGTATAAGGGGGAGAGAAAACAGGTATTTAATTCCCATTTTACAGAACCCGCTAAGGCACTAGGCTACTCATTGTCTATTAGAAACTGATTTTCTAGGTGAGGTGCTAGTGACCCCTGATAAGCATCAGATTGGCCTCGGAGGATCGTCAGAAATATCAATAAAGAGCAATCAGTACTTCCTGTAAAATTTTAACCCAATTTTTCATCTCTCACAAATTTATTGAATTTCACCCAGTTTGAAAGTAGCCAAATACTATTTCAATTTTTTTATGGTAATTGTTGAGCACTTCTGTACTGGACACTGTACTAAGCACTGGTTTCAATGGTACTATTGCTCTCTGAAACAAATGTGGGCTCAACATGAGGTTGGATACCACAGGAGTTGGCAGGAACTTGGCTACCCACATCATTGGATCCAACCTCTCCCTCTTTGCTCCTCCAAAATAATTTTCTAAACATACCTCAACCACAGCTCTCTCTTGTCTGACACTTTGAGAAGCAGCGTGGCTCAGTGGAAAAGAGCACGGGCTTTGGAGTCAGAGGTCATGGGTTCAAATCCCAGCTCCGCCAAATGTCAGCTGTGTGACTTTGGGCAAGTCACTTAACTTCTCTGGGCCTAAATTACCTCATCTGGAAAATGGGGATGAAGACTGTGAGCCCCCCGTGGGACAACCTGATCACCTTGTAGCCTCCCCAGTGCTTAGAACAGTGCTTTGTACATATTAAGTGCTTAATAAATGCCATTATTATTATTATTATTAAGTCACTTAACTTCTCTGGGCCTCAGTTACCTCATCTGTAAAATGGGGATTAAGACTGTGAGGCCCCTGTGGGACAACCTAATCACCTTGTAACCTCCCCAGCATTTAGAACACATAGTAAACGCTTAATAAATGCCATTATTATTCCAGCACTTAGAACAGTGCTTTGCACATAGTAAGCGCTTAATAAATGCCATTATTATTATTATGCCTTTCCCTCTGCATGGAACTCCCTCAAATAGACCAGTCTATTTTCCTTCTTTAGAGCTCTCCTATCAGTCTGAGAGGTGTGCCTTGGATTAATCTCTATCTTCCTGCTCATTTCATCCTTCAGTTCCCTTAGACTGTATATGAATATTTGTTTATTAATTGTCTCCCTTGTGTAACTATGCACTGGCAATAAAATGAATGAAGTTAGCCTTATGGGCTAATTTCCAGGGTACACTGTTACTCCTGGAAGGACTGTTGAATAACAACAGCATTTCCAAACCCTTGACAGTAATGTGACCTAGGGGAAAGAGCCCAGGACAGGGAATCAGGAGATCCAGATTCTAATCCCAGCTGTCACTTGCCTGCTGTGCAATCTTGGGTAACTCACTTGACAACTCTGTGGTTCAGTTTCCTCATCTGTAAAACGGCAGCTAAAAGCCCGCTCTCCCTCAAACTGTGAGATCCATGCGGCGTAGGGACTGCGTATGATTGTTCTGACTCCATCCCAGCTCTTAGTGCAGTGCTTGACATATAGTGCACACCTTAACAAATACCACAATTATAATTATTATCATTCTCGTGTGTGACTGGGCCTTACATTGTCCCTTTCCTCGAGGCCAATAAGAATGGGAGGGCAAGGGCTGAGTCTTGAGAGAGTACTCTCCCGGCATTTCCCTAGAAAACTGATAGCCTAGCAGAGAGAGGAGAGAGAAAGTATCAGGGCTGATCTCAAGACCCCTGCAAAAAATCATTCACCTCAACAGTGGTAACTCAATTCACCGTAATTGACAAAAAAGTTCTTTCTCAATAAAAAATGAGTGAAGATTAAATCATTCATGGGCCATTAATTACAGAATCTGAAATGCCACATACCAGTGCCCACTACTGCATTTTCACTCTAGGTGACGGTTCGTTTCCAGAATGAATAGGTCTCAGATTGCCACTTCGGAAACTGCTCTCTGCTCTCTCTCTTCATGCAAGAGGCAGCTGGGTTATTGTGCCTGGAACTTTCAAGTCCTTGAGGCAAAATTCCTAATTTTCCTTTCAATCTTTTTAGAGATCTAGGGCATCTTGTGGAAAGTAGAAAAAGTGACTTTCTGCCAATATTAATTCTTAGCATAAATATTAAATCCTTTTGGAATGGTTACATTTTTCGTCTTTTAGATTTCAGCCCTCAATTCACTCCCAGTCTGCCCAACTTGAAACTACAGTTCTCAGTCTTCTCTCTCAAGAGCACTGATTTCACTTTCACCCAGCTCATTAGAAGCTTTTCTTAATAATAATAATAATAATAATAATAATAATAATAATAATAATAATAATAAGATTGGTATTTGTTAAGTGTATACTATGTGCCAGGCACTCTACTAAGAGCTGGGGTGGATACAAAGAAATTGGGTTGGACACAGTCCCTGTCCCTTGTGGGGCTCACAGTCTCAATCCCCATTTTACAGAGAAGGGAACTGAGGCCCAGAGAAGTGAAGCGACTTGCCTAAAGTCACAGGGCAGACTAATGGCGGAGCCGGGACTGACCTTCTGACCTTTTTTTAATGGCATTTATTAAGCACTTACTATGTGCAAAGCACTGTTCTAAGCGCTGGGGTGGTTACACGGTGATCAGGTTATCCCATGGGGGGCTCACAGTCTTAATCCCCATTTTACAGATGGGGCACAGAGAAGTTAAGTGACTTGCCCAAAGTCACACGAAGTTGCTTCTTCTGGAAGGAGCATGCAAACTTCCTAGATCTAGAGCCCTCAAAACTGAGAACATACAAAGCATTTGGCGTCCTTACTTTTTATTCTCCTAGTTAGTATTTATTTTCTCTTTCTCTGAGTTTCTCCTAGTCTCTCTCTGCCTCTCACCCTCTTTCCCCTTGTCACTTTACTCCTCCCTTGCTCTTCCCCTCCCAATTCTCATTTGTTTACTCCTCTGTACCTTTCTATACCACTTGTACACTCTCACTTTTTTATTCTCTCCTCATCGTAGACCTTTCCTAGTCCCTTTTCACCCGCATCTATTGCTTGGGTACTATAAACTTCTTTCCCTTTGCTTGTCTCTCTGTTCCTCTGAGCCTGATCCCTTGTTCTACCTGCCTCGCTTGATCCTCCTCCATTTCTTATTTTTGCCCCCTTCCACTACAGTGTGACCTAAGGAATAGAGCAGGGAGTCAGAAGGATCTGGGTTCTGATCCCAGCTGTGCCACTTGTCTGCCGTGTGACCTTGTCACATCACTCCTCTGGGTCTCAGTGACCTCTCCTGTAACATGGGGATTAAGACTGTGAGCCCCATGTGGGACAGGGCCGAGTCCAACCCGATTATCTTCCATCTACTCCAGCTCATAGAACAGTGCCTGGCACATAGTAAGTGCTTAATAAATATTATTATTAATTAATAATATATATTATTATTCTCTTCTTTTCTCTTTTCTTCCTCTCCATTCTCTATTCCAGCGGACCAACAGGTCTAGCCTGCCCAGACCATTTAAGAGCACGAGCCTGAGAATCAGAAGGACCTGGGTTCTTATTCCAGCCGTGCCTCAAGTCTGTGTGACCTGAGGTGAGTCACTTCATTTGTAAAATGGGGATTGAGACTGGGAGCTCCATATAGGACAGGGGTCGGGTCCAACCGTCTAACACAAAGTAAGCACTTAACAAATACCAATATTATTATTATTATTACTTATCTCAATTTTGGCATTCCTAGAGAAGGAGAGGCAGGACAAGGGGAGGATGGTGGATGGGAAAGGGTTCTGTCCTTCCTCCCCACTGTCCCCGAAGGCCACCTCCCCAGGACCACCCATTTATCCCTCAATTTTCAGGGAGCTGAAAACCTGGGTCCTGAGAGAGTGTGACTTGGCTAAAGTTCCTTCTTTTAGAAGCAGCATAACGCGAGTGCCAAGTACAATCAATCAATCAATCAATCGTATTTATTGAGCACATACTGTGTGCAGAGCACTGTACTAAGCGCTTGGGAAGTACAAGCTGGCAACATATAGAGACGGTCCCTACCCAACAGTGGGCTCACAGTCTAGAAGGGGGAGACAGAGAACAAAACCAAACATACTAACAAAATAAAATGGACTAGATAGGTACAAGTAAAATAAATAAATAAATAGAGTAATATTTATGGAGGGCAGACTGGGAATATGGTCCTGGGGTACATGTTAGAGGGGAGGAGCTTGGCTGTTGGTTTCAGAGGACACTGTAAGATGTGCCCGGTGACCCCTCTGCCTCCTGCCTTCTATCACCCCTCAACTCCACCAACCACCTGCTCCACCCCACCTCCCCCACGCACCAACTTGGACACACACTTGATCTCATCATCTCTAACCGCTGCACAAGCTCCACCCTCATCGACTCTGAAATCCCTCTCACTTGCCTCCTCTCCCACACTCCTCCTCCCCATAACTCTGTACTATTCCCCCACAGAGACCCCCGCCGTCTCTACCCCATCTATCTCTCTCAGAGCATCACACCCCTCCTAGCCTCTGTACCCATTCTAGATGACCAAATAGATGCTCTCAACTCCATCCTCTCTACTCAATTCAACTCACTTGCTCCACTATCCCTTCGTCGCTTTGGCACCACTAACCCACAGCCCTGGACCACCCCCACTGTCCACCTTCTTTGCTCTTGTGCTCGAGCCGCTGAACACTGCTGGCGGAAATCTAAATATCATGCCAATCTTCTCTACATCCAGTTTGTCCTTTCTTGCCTTAACTCTGCCCTCTGCTCTGCCTGGAAAAACTATTTCTCTTCCCTTATTGACACCCATGCCTATCACCCTTCCCAGCTTTTCCAGACAATTATCTTCCTCCTCAGACCCTCTGTCTCTCCCCTTCCCCCATCCCTCACCTGCAACAATCTGGCCACCTGCTTCATGGCTGATGCAGTACTTTCCAAGCCCTAAGTATAGTGCTCTGCACACAGTAGGCGCTCAATAAATATGAATGAATGAATGAATGAATGAAGGGGCCCGGAATAAGCAGCCCCAACTGCCCCTTGTCCCTTTCTCCCAGATCAGAATCGTCTTCTCTGCCTCTCACCCAGAGGGGACTGCATCGCTGGTGGAGGGGGAAACTCACCAGGCCTAGAAGCAGTACGATCTAGTGGGTAGAGCCCGGGCCTGGGCATCAGAAGGACCTGGGTTCTAATCCCGGCGTTGCCACTCATCTGCTGCTGTATGATCTGGACAAGTTACTTCATTTCTCTGTGCCTCAGTTGCCTCATCTGTAAAATGGGGATAAAGATTATGAGCCACATAAGTAATAAATCAAAATCACAGTACTTGTTAAGTGCTTATTTTGTGCCAAACACTGTTGTAAACTCTAGGGTAGATACAAGATAATTAGGTTGGACACAGTCCCTGTCCCACATGGGGCTCACACTCTTTATCTCCATTTTACAGATGAGGTAACTGAGGTCCGGAGAAGTTAAGTTGCCGGGGTTAGAACCCAGGTCCTTCTGACTCCCAAGTGCTTCTCATGCATGTTTCATGTGGGACAGGGACTGTGTCCAACATTATTAGCTTGTATCTACCCCAGTGCTTAGTACAGTGCCTGGCACATAGCAAGCACTTAACAAAATACCATAAAAACAAAAAAAAAAACAAGGTAGATTTTTCTAGACATCAGATCCAGCCTAGCTGTGGCATACACACAACAGTCAGATTTTCCAACTAGTCAGATCCTGATGGGGAGAATCGATCAGAGGGGGGTGGCAGGAAGGGTAACCAATGTTTTAACTGGAGACTCTGAAAAACACTGGTAGCTCGGGAGCCTTTCAGTTGTCAAGGGAGTCATAGATTAGCCAGCCGCACCTCTGTTATGTACCCTTTGAAACAAAAGGTACAACAAAATTCCAGGCCTCCCCTGAAGCTTCGCAGGTTGGTTCGAGAACTAAAGTTTGGGCTGGGGAGCATTAATCGATCTCTAGCCCGCCAGGTAAATGAGATCCTAGCCTGTTCTCGAAGACCTGCTAAGGAGGAAATTCTGTCTCTTCGTATAGAGAACAGTTCAAAGCCATAACAGTTGTTTCACTTCCAAGCCAGAGGTTTCCTCCTTTACTCTATGTTGATATAATAATGGCACATCTAGGCATAAGAATAAAACGTTGAGCAACTTAGTCCATTGGCTCTGAACCTCTCCACTTCATTTCAAGAGACTTATCCCAGTAACTTTGTGTAGCCTTACATATTCTGTATACGGGGCTTATTGTGAAACCAAGTGCTTGAGTCCAAACACCAGAGAAAACTTTCTGCCTCCTCATTCCTGCTCCCTCTGGCAGGAAATCCTAACCCAAACTCTCACGAAGCCATTAACTCTTTCCTTTCTTCCTCCTGGCCTCCGTGAAGAGAGGTGAAGAAACAGCTAATCTCCACAGCCTGTAAAATAGCCCGCACTACACTTAAGGACCATATTAAGATTCCCCTCCAGCTTTTCCTTCTTCAGACTGAAAGTCCCAGTACCTTGAAAGCTGCTTCATCACTCCCATTTTCTAGGTCTCTAATCATCCCGTCTCCCCTTTGAACTCTGGCAAATGGAATGGCTGAGAATTAGATTAATTACACTACAAAGGCCTGAACCTATTTGGAAGATGTGACAGTTCCCTTGTTGGGTACCCCTGGAGTGGAAACAGCCCTGCTCTGTGAATCAGGAGATTGGTTCTAGCTGCTGGCTTTTGGTGAAGAATCCTGACAGAAGAGCTCTTTAGGGTAATAATAATAATGATGATGGCATTTGTTAAGCACTTACTACGTGCAAAGCACTATTCTAAGTGCTGGGGGGGATACAAGGTGATCAGGTTGTCCCACGTGGGGCTCACAGTCTTCCCCATTTTACAGATGAGGGATCTGAGGCTCCGAGAAGTTAAGTGACTTGCCCACGGTCACACAGCAGACATGTGGCGGAGCCGGGATTCGAACCCATGACCTCTGACTCCAAAGCCCATGCTCTTTTCACTGAACCAATTCTGTACGTGGGTAATGTGGGCATTGGTGGCCATTAGTAAAGAATTCAGACTGAGCCCCTTCCCAGGCGGAGCCCCTTCCTTCCTCTCCCCCTCGTCCCCCTCTCCATCCCCCCATCTTACCTCCTTCCCTTCCCCACAGCACCTGTATATATGTATATATGTTTGTACATATTTATTACTCTATTTATTTATTTATTTATTTATTTTACTTGTACATATCTATTCTATTTATTTTATTTTGTTAGTATGTTTGGTTTTGTTCTCTGTCTCCCCCTTTTAGACTGTGAGCCCAATGTTGGGTAGGGACTGTCTCTATATGTTGCCAATTTGTACTTCCCAAGCGCTTAGTACAGTGCTCTGCACATAGTAAGTGCTCAATAAATACGATTGATGATGAATTCAGACAGAAGACCCCTCCAGGGCGTTCTGTCCAGTGGCTAACGAGGGCCACAAAGACAGCGGTGGCTACCGAGGCAACCTCCCACTTGGTCGCAGCAATATGATACAAGAATTGGGAACATACTTTTCGTTCCCACTTTACAGGTGGGGAAATTCAGGCGTGGAGAAGTTAAATAACTCTGCCAAGTGAAAGGCAGTAGCACATCCAGAAACAGAGCCGAGGGCTCCCCTTCCAAAACAACAGCGCTAACCTCTGACCATCTGGCCTTTAATTATCCAAAAGCCTCTTCTTTTAAATTCAGAATTATAAGGGAAAGGAATCACCAGCCTACTATTTTAAATTCTCTTGTGGCCATAATGATGAGTCTATAAAATCATGTGAACTCAAGTGGGAAGGTGGCTTCATTTCACTTACTGCTGCTACCTCTCCAGGTTGTTCTCTAGTTTGGGAAATAGGACATCTCCCGGACTTTTGTTTGTGGATGTGGGATCCAGGGTAGGGCGGCCATTCACATGCTCACAGTTACCAGGCATGCTATAAGTCCTATTGAATTCCACAGAAGCAGTGTTGCCTAGTGGGTAGAGCAAGGCCCTGGGAATCTGAAGGACCTGGGTTCTGATCCTGGCTCTGTCACATCTGCTGTGAGACACTAGGCAAGTCACTTAATTTCTCTGGGCCTCAGTTTCCTCATCTGTAAAATAATAATAATTATGGCATTTGTTAAGGGCTTACTATGCGCCAGGCACTGTACTACAGAGAAGCAGCGTGGCTCAGTGGAAAAGAGCCCGGGCTTTGGAGTCAGAGGTTATGGGTTCAAATCCTGGCTCCACCAATTGTCAGCTGTGTGACTTTGGGCAAGTCACTTAACTTTTCTGTGCCTCAGTTCCCTCATTTGTAAAATGGGGATGAAGACTATGAGCCATCCGAGGGACAACCTGATTGCCTTGTAACCTCCCCAGTGCTTAGAACAGTGCTTTGCATATAGTCAACACTTAATAAATGCCATTATTATTATTATTACTAAGCGTTGGGGGGAACACAAGCAAACCTTGGTCCCACATGGTGCTCACAGTCTTAGTCTCCATTTTATAGGTGAGGTAACTGAGGCACAGAGAAGTGACCTGCCCAAGGTCACACAGCAGACAAGTGGTAGAGCTGGGATTGGAACCCACGGCCTTCTGATTCCCAGGCCCGTGCTCTATCCACTAGGCCACGGGATGGAAACTGTGAGCCCACTGTGGGACATGGACTATGTCCTAACTGATTAGCTTATCTCTACCCCAGTGCTTAGTACAGTGCCTGGCACATAGTAAGCGCTTAACACATACCATAAAATTACAAATTAAAAAAAATAAAAATAAAGTTCTCTGCACGCAACGTGACGTAATGACTTTCTCCTTTATCATTTTCCCAAAGGGTATCCTAGTGAATTTCTCCAGGGGATGACGTGGTCCCTCTCCCCAGTGCTTGATCAGTGGAAACCGACGGGAGGAACTGAGACAGAGCGAGGCTGGGAGTTGGAAATAAAAAAACAGCAGATATTTGGGTGTCCGGTCCCAGAGTAGAGACGGACCAGGTGATAATGGGCCAACCTGATGAAGGATTCCCCGAGCCTGTGAGAATTCTGATGGCCATGTCATCAATCGTATTTATTGAGCGCTTACTGTGTGCAGAGCACTGTACTAAGCGCTTGGGAAGTACAAGTTGACAACATATAGAGACAGTCCCTACCCAACAGTGGGCTCACAGTCTAAAATGTGAGATGGCTTAGTGGATTTTAGCGACTCTGGTCGAGGAAGGGAAGTAGAGTTGGGTAATCTGCTATAAGATTAGGAGTTTGCCTTTTTGGGGTCAGCAGGAGTTGCCTATGGTAACAGGGCAGCAGCCATCTTCTCTCTCTTGGCATCCCACAAACTCTGCAGGTATTAGGCCGCAAAGTCAGAAATCAATCAATCAATCAATCCATTGTATTTATTGAGTGCTTACTGTGTGCAGAGCACTATACTAAGCGCTTGGGAAGTACAAGTTGGCAACATATAGAGACGGTCCCTACCCAACAGTGGGCTCACAGTCTTTCACAGTTTTAATGAGGAAAAAGACCAAAGAGGCCAACTATGTCCGGATCTGTAATTTATTTATTTATATTAATGCCCGTCTTCCCCTCTAGACTGTAAACTTACTGTGGGCAGGAAATGTGTCAGTTATATTTTTATATTGTATTCATTCATTCATTCAATCGTATTTATTGAGCGCTTACTGTGTGCAGAGCACTGTACTAGGCGCTTGGGAAGTACAGGTTGGCAACATATAGAGACAGTCCCTACCCAACAGTGGGCTCACAGTCTTTCACAGTTTTAATGAGGAAAAAGACTAAAGAGGCCAACTATGTCTGGATCTGTAATTTATTTATTTATATTAATGCCTGCCTTCCCCTCTAGACTTTAAACTCACTGTGGGCAGGAAATGTGTCTGTTATATTTTTATATTGTATTCATTCATTCATTCAATCATATTTGTTGAGCGCTTACTGTGTGCGGAGCACTGTACTAAGCGCTTGGGAAGTACAGGTTGGCAACATATAGAGACGGTCCCTACCCAACAGTGGGCTCACAGTCCAGAATGAGAAGCAGCGCAGTGTAGTGGATAGAACATGGGCTTGAGAGTCAGAAGGTCATGGGTTCTAATCTCGGCTCCGCCACTTGTCTGCTCTGTGACCATGGGCAAGACAACTAATTTCTCTGTGCCTCAGTTACCTCATCTGTAATATGGGGGTGGGGACCTTGTCCAACCCAATTTGCTTGTATTCATTCATTCATTCAATTGCATTTATTGAGCGCTTCCTGTGTGCAGAGCACTGTACTAAGTGCTTGGGAAGTACAATTCATTCAATCGTATTTATTGAGTGCTTACTGTGTGCAGAGCATTATACTAAGTGCTTGGAAAGTACAAGTTGACAACATACAGAGATGGTCCCTACTCAACAGCGGACCCACAGTCTAGAAGGCCCCAGAGCTTAGTATTGTAATTAGTATTACAATAATTGTAATTAGTAATTACAAATACTAATTGTAATTAGTATTGCCGTTGTAATGCCTGGCACATAGTAAGCACTTCACAAATACCACAATTACTATTATTATTATGATATTGTACTCTCCCAAGCGCTTAGTACAATGCTCTGCATGCAGTAAATGCTCAATAAATATGATTGACCGGCTGACAGAGAAAAGAAGAAGCAAACCAGGCTTGGATTTGTTCCCGGAGTTCCCCTCAGGAAACAGAGGTGCTGCCCAGTCCTTCCAGGGCAGAAAATCCCTAGTTGATCACTTGTAAACCCACACGGAGAGCCTGCTGGGACCAGCCTGGGGTTTTCCCAGGTTTTTCCCCCCACTCAAGTGATGGGATTTGGGCTTTGAGTCAAGGTGGCTAGGGCCCCACTTGAAAGCAATTAATTTGGAAGGTAAAGGCCTCCTCCACACACCTGCCCCACCTTTTTATTTAATGGCATTTATCAAGTGTTTACGATGTGCCAAGCACTGAATTCATTCAATTCAGCCGTATTTATTGAGCGCTTACTGTGTGCAAAGCACTGTACTAAGAGCCTAGAACAAAACACACATTCGCTGCCCACAACTCAGTGCTGGGATAGATGCAAGATGATCTGGTTGAGTTACAGTCTGTGTCCCACACGGGGCTCACCGTTTGAATCCCCATTTTACAGATGAGGTAACAGAGGCACAGAGAAGTGAAGTGGCTTGTCCAAGGTCACACAGCAGACAAGTGACAGAACCAGGATCGGAATCCGGGTCCTTTTGATTCCCAGGCCCGTGCTCCATGCGTACATGGGGTTGTGATGCTTCTCAACCTCCTCAGTCCTGAAACTTTTTACCTCTTCCCCACTCTCTCACACCCCAGCCTCTTCTGTATGGACAAAAGAGAAGCCAAACTGGATCAGACCAATGGGCCATCCAGCCCAATAGAGGCAAGTAAGAATGCTTGGATGGTTATTTATTTATTTTATTTGTACATATTTATTCTATTTATTTTATTTGGTTAATGTATTTTGTTTTGTTCTCTGTCTCCCCCTTCTAGACTGTGAGCCCACTGTTGGGTAGGGACCATCTCTATATGTTGCCAACTTGTACTTCCAAAGCACTTAGTCCAGTGCTCTGCACACAGTAAGCGCTCAATAAATACGATTGACTGAATGAATGAATGAATTTATTACTCTGTATTTATTTATTTCATTTATACATATTTATTCTATTTATTTTATTTGGTTAATATGTTTTGTTTCGTTGTCCATCTCCCCCTTCTAGACTGTGAGCCCACTGTTGGGTAGGGACCATCTCTATATGTTGCCAACTTGGACTTCCCAAGCACTTAGTCCAGTGCTCTGCACACAGTAAGCGCTCAATAAATACAATTGAATGAATAAATGAATGAATTTATTACTCTGTATTTATTTCATTTGTACATATTTATCCTATTTATTTTATTTGGTTAATATGTTTTGTTTCGTTGTCCATCTCCCCCTTCTAGACTGTGAGCCCGCTGTTGGGTAGGGACCGTCTCTAGATGTTGTCAATTTGTACTTCCCAAGTGCTTAGTCCAGTGCTCTGCACGCAGTAAGTGCTCAATAAATACGATTGAATGAATGAATTTATTACTCTAGTAATTTATTTATTTTATTTGTACATATTTATTCTATTTTATTTGGTTAATATGTTTTGTTTTGTTCTCCATCTCCCCCATCTAGACTGTGAGCCCGCTGTTGGGTAGGGACCATCTCTATGTGTTGCCAACTTGTACTTCCCAAGCGCTTAGTCCAGTGCTCTGCACACAGTAAGCGCTCAATAAGTACGATTGAATGAATGAATGCCCGACTAGCCCCCTTTCCTCCTTATGACCCCACATTTTTCCAGTCCATCCACCTTCTGACGAACCCACATGCCACAAAGGGGTTTACAAAAACCAAACCAAGCAAGAGACTCAAACTTCAGACCTGCAGAAGATGAAGCCAGAATGCTTTGTTCTTTTTCCTACGGTTGTGAACTTTTTCTCATTAAAATCATTGGAGGTTTCAAAAACAGCTTGAACACTTTCATTTGGGGTTTTTACACTGTAGGTGAAGTCCCACCCCCAACCCACAATCCTCTTTTAAGATGATCCTCTTCCAGATTGTGAGCCTGTTGGTGGGTAGGGGCCGCCTCTATATGTTGCCAACTTGTGCATCCCAAGCGCTTAGTACAGTGCTCTGCACACAGTAAGCGCTCAATAAATACGATTGAATGAATGAATGAGCCTGTTGTTGGATAGAGACCGTCTCTATATGTTGCCAACTTGTACATCCCAAGCGCTTAGTACAATGCTTTGCACACAGTAAGCGCTTAATAAATACGATTGAATGAATGAACGAGCCTTTTGTTGGGTAGAGACCGTCTCTATATGTTGCCGACTTGTACATCCCAAGCGCTTAGTACAGTGCTCTGCACACAGTAAGCACTCAATAAATACGATTGAATGAATGAATGAGCCTGTTGTTGGGTAGAGACCATCTCTATATGTTGCCAACTTGTACATCCCAAGCGCTTAGTACAGTGCTCTGCACACAGTAAGCGCTCAATAAATATGATTGAATGAATGAATGAGCCTGTTGTTGGGTAGAGACCATATCTATATGTTGCCAACTTGTACTTCCCAAGCATTTAGTATAGTGCTCTGCACACAGTAAGTGCTCAATAAAGACGATTGAATGAATGAATGAAAAAGTTAACGATTAGATGATTATCCGTCGACTCCAACATATGGAACCTCCTCCTTATAATTATTTAGTAGGGAATTGTATATGACCCCATTTGTTGCAAGGTGGAGTTCATGTTATCTATGAAGTCATGAGTGACCTCTGGACCCAATGTTCTGAATTCCACATTGCAAGAAGTTCTCTGAATCAAAACAGACACACTTGGGGGAGAATCTTAGCTGTCCTGAACATATCCACTCTGCCTGGAAACTGATTCAGAGCTGATTAACTGATTAGAGCTGATTAGAGAAGCCGCGTGGCTCGGTGGAAAGAGCACGGGCTTGGGAGTCAGAGGTCATGGGTTTGAATTCTGGCTCCACCACAAGTCTGCTGTGTGACCTTGGACAAGTCACTTAACTTCTCTGAGCCTCAGTTCCCACATCTGTGAAAATGGGGATTAAGACTGTGAGCCCCACGTGGGACAACTTGATCACATTTTATCCCCCCCCCCACCCAGTGCTTTGCACATAGCAAGCGCTTAACAAATGCCATTATTATTATTATTATTATTATTAACCTCCCAGAGACACGTCCCAGTATGCATTTGGTATAGCCAAGCTTGGGATGGATGATTTGCAGAATTTCCTTTAAATTGCCTGATAGGTCTGGGTTAGGAGGCCGGAAGAAGGGATTCCCCGTTACTTTGTATCACCTCTGCATTAATTCCTTTTCTCATTCATTCATTCAGGCATATTTACTGAACCCTTGTCGTGTGCAGATTGATTGATTGATCCGTTTAAGAAGCACCATTAGTGAGTTCTAATCCCAGCTCAATCAATCAATCAATCAATCGTATTTATTGAGCGCTTACTGTGTGCAGAGCACTGTACTAAGCGCTTGGGAAGTACAAGTTGTCAAGCTCCACCACATATCTGCTGTGCTACCTTGGGCAAGTCACTAGAGAAGCAGCGTGGCTCAGTGGAAAGAGCCCGGGCTTTGGAGTCAGAGGTCATGGGTTCAAATCCTGCCTCTGCCAGTTGTCAGCTGTGTGACTTTGGGCAAGTCACTTAACTTCTCTGGGCCTCAGTTCCCTCATCTGTAAAATGGGGATTAAGACTGTGAGCCCCCCATGAGACAACCTGATCACCTTGCAAGCTCCCCAGCACTTAGAACAGTGCTTTGCACATAGTAAGCGCTTAATAAATACCATTAGTATTATTATTATTGACTTCTCCGTGCCTCAGATACTTCATGTGTAAAATAGGGATTAAGATCATGAGCCCCATGGGGGACAGGTACTGCGTCCAACTTGATTAGCCTGGCATAGTGGATAGAGCATAGGCCCAGGAGTGAGAAGGTCCTGGGTTCTAATCCCAGCGCCACCACTTGTCTGCTGTCTGACCTTGGGCAAGTCACTGCACTTCTCTGGGCCTCAGTTACCTCAGGCTGTAAAATAATCATAATAATATTGATGCCTGTTTACTTGTTTTGTTTGGTTTTGTTGTCTGTCTCCCCACTTCTAATAATAATAATAATAATAATGGCATTTGTTAAGCGCTTCCTATGTGCAAAGCACTGTTTTAAGCACTGGGGAGGTTACAAGGTGGTCAGGTTGTCCCACGGGGGGCTCACAGTCAATCCCCATTTTACAGATGAGGTAACTGAGGCACAGAGAAGTTAAGCGACTTGCCCAAAGTCACACAGCTGACAATTGGTGGAGCCGGGATTTGAACCCGGCTTCTAGACTGTGAGCCCACTGTTGGGTAGGGACCATCTCTATATGTTGCCAACTTGTACTTCCCAAGCACTTAGTACAGTGCTCTGCACACAGTAAGCGCTCAATAAATACAATTGAATGAAAGAATGAATGAACCCATGATCACTGACTCCAAAGCGCATGCTCTTTCCACTGAGCCACACTGCTTCTCTAGACTGTGAACCCATTGTTGGGTAGGGATTGTCTCTGTTGCTGAATTGTACCTTCCCAGTGCTCAGTACAGTGCTCTGCACATAGTAAGCGCTCAATAAATATGATTGAATGAATAATAATAATAATGGCATTTGTTAAGTGCTTACTATGTGCCAAGCACTGTTCTAAGTGCTAGGGTAGATAGAAGGTAATCAGGTTGTCCCCCGTGGGGCTCACAGTCTTAATCCCCATTTTACAGATGAGGTAACTGAGGCACAGAGACATTAAGTGGCTTGCCCAAGGTCACACAGCTGACAAGTGGTGAACCAGGATTAGAACCCACAACCTCTGACTCGGAAGCTTGTGCTCTTTCCAATAAGCCTCACTGATTCTCTCTGGAGATTGAGACTGTGAGCCCCATGTGGGACAAGGACTGTGTCCCACCCCAGTGCTTAGTACAGTGCCTGGCACATAGTAAGTGCTTAACAAATACCACAGTTATTATTACCATAGCTCTTAGAACAGGCACATAGTAAGCACTTAATAAACTCCATTATTCTTATTATTTATTATTATTGATCAGTAATGAATGGGCCAACAAGGATTTTGTGTGGTCTTCCTTGGCTGCATCCTTCCCCATCCTTCCCTGGCTCGGGCATGTGTGTTCGCCTCTCTCTCTCTCCATCCAAGTCATATAGAGCAGACAGGAGAGACGGAAAACACTTAGTACAGCGCTTTGCACACTGTAGGTGCTCAATATATAGAATTGAAGCAGCGTGGCTCACTGGAAAGAGCATGCACTTTGGAGTCAGAGGTTATGGGTTCAAATCCCGGCTCTGCCAACTGTCAGTTGTGTGACTTTGGGCAAGTCACTTAACTTCTCTGTGCCTCAGTTACTTAATCTGTAAAATGGGGGTGAAGACTGTGATCCCCCCGTGGGACAACCCGATCACCTTGTAACCTCCACAGCGCTTAGAACAGTGCTGTGCACATAGTAAGTGCTTAATAAACGCCATCATTATTATTATCATTATTTAACCTCCACAGCACTTAGAACAGTGCTTTGCACATAGTAAGTGCTTAATAAAGGCCATTATTATTATTATTATTATTAATTGAATGAATGAATGAAAATAGGGAAGAAAAAATCCAAACACACAGGAAACCCTCGATTTAAAACATTTCAGGTGACGAGGGAAGGCACTTGTGATAATATTAGATCTACATCCTGCTGGAGAGCCTTCCAACACATCAGTTTTGTTTTTCCAACATTTATCTCCTTTAGAGCCCTTGTTTTGGGGGAAAGGTGGTGGGATCAAGAGAGCCATGGGAAACCATTAAAAAACACCCCGCAATGCGTGAGGGCTGGGGAGGAGTTTAAAGAGGGTGATGAAGGGGGACGGGGGGGTGGAGTGAGGGGGGTAGGGGGTGCTTCCAGGTTGGGCCAACGCGTCGATTTTACTTCAGATGAAATAAAAAGCAGTTAACCCAGCTCTCTGATGCAATATAAGCATATTCTTCTTTTGAATGGTATTTGTTAAATGCTTACTATATGACAGATGCTGTACTAAGTGCTGCGGTAGATACGAGATAATTGGGTTGTGCAGAATTCCCGTCCCACTTAACGCTCCCGGTTTTAATCCCCATGTTATGGATGAGGGAATGGAGGCAAAGTGATGTTCAGTGACTTGCCCAGTATCACACCACAAACAGGTGGTGGAGACTGGATTAGAGCTCTCTTCCTCCCTTTAAAGCCCTACTGAGAGCTCTCCTCCTCCAAGAGGCCTTCCCAGACTGAACCCCCTTTTTCCTCTCCTCCTCCCCATCCCCCCCCAGCCCTACCTCCTTCTCCTCCCCACAGCACCTGTATATATGTTTGTACAGATTTATTACTCTATTTATTTTACTTGTACATATTTACTATTCTATTTATTTTACTAACGATGTGCATCTAGCTCTAATTCTATTTGTTCTGATGACTTGACACCTGTCCACCTGTTTTGTTTTGTTGTCTGTCTCCCCCTTCTAGACTATGAGCACGTTATTGGGTAGGGACCGTCTCTATATGTTGCTGACTTGTACTTCCCAAGCGCTTAGTACAGTGCTCTGCACACAGTAAGCGCTCAATAAATATGACTGACTGAATGAATGAATGAATGAATGAACCCAGGTCCTTTGACTGCCCAATGAATTTAACACTGAGAGACCCATGTGGAACAATGATTGTATCTGATCTGATTTTATTGCATCTACTCCAGTGCTTAGCACATAGTAAGTGCTTAACAAACACTATTTGTGTTATTATTACCATCGGCATTCATTCAGCATTCAGCACTCATATAGACTGTCTCTATATGTTGCCAACTTGTACTTCCCAAGTGCTTAGTACAGTGCTCTGCACACAGTAAGCGCTCAATAAATACGATTGATTGATTGATATAGAGACGGTCCCTACCCAACAGTGGGCTCACAGTCTAGAAAGGGGAGACAGAGAACAAAACGAAGCATATTAACAGAATAAAATTAATAGAATAAATATGTACAAGTAAAATAAACAAATAGAGTAATAATCACCATCATCAATGCAGTTTTCATTCTCCTCCTGAAATGAATATACGGTTCCACGTAACTTGGGTAAAAATAAGGTATCCTTGGTTCAGAAACCAAACCCCCAGTTTTATGGTATATGTTAAGCGCTTACTATGTGCCAGGTACTGTTCTAAGTGCTGGACTAGATACAAGCTAATCACTTTGGATACAGTCACAGTCTTAATCCCCACTTTACAGTTGAGATAACTGAGGAACAGAGAAGTGAAGAGACTTGCCCAATTTAACCCAGCAGACGAGTGGCAGAGGTGGGACTAGAACCCAGGTCCTTTTGACCCCCAGGCCCGTGCTCTATCTACTTGGTTGCTTCCCATTTATAAATTGTTTCTATGAGAAAACTGGTTCCCTCATGTTTTGACCTGACCAATTTTCAGGAACCCATAGTATCATAAATCCAAGGATTTCCTGTATAGCTAGCTAGCTCTAGCTAGCTCTCTTCCTCCCTTCAAGGCCCTGCTGAGAGCTCACCTCCTCCAGGAGGCCTTCCCAGACTGAGCCCCTTCCTTCCTCTCCCCCTCGTCCCACTCTCCATCCCCCCATCTTAACTCCTTCCCTTCCCCACAGCACCTGTATATATGTATATATGTTTGTACGTATTTATTACTCTATTTATTCATTTATTTTACTTGTACATATCTATTCTATTTATTTTATTTTATTAGTATGTTTGGTTTTGTTCTCTGTCTCCCCCTTTTAGACTGTGAGCCCACTGTTGGGTAGGGACTGTCTCTATATGTTGCCAATTTGTACTTCCCAAGCACTTAGTACAGTGCTCTGCACATAGTAAGCGCTCAATAAATACGATTGATGATGATGATGATGATGTATCCAACTGCACGGAGCAGTGATAAAATGTTACTAAACATTTCCTCAGAATGAATGGCTGAGTAAAGGATAATCCATTCCCGGGTGATCGAGAGTTGGCTATTTATGTGCAAATCCCACAAAAATGTCTCCGGGGCCTAAATATTTGTAGGAAAATTCTAATGGAGACTACTAGGTTAGATGGTGGGGACAGCAATGAATCTTATGTGACATTAATGATAATACCACGCATTAACCCCTCTCAAGATTGCACCTTGAGCGTTTCCAGTCCTCTACCAGTCTTGGATACCGGAGGAAGAGTCAAGCAGAGGCCTACCCATTCCATTCCATTCCCCCTCGTCCCCCTCTCCATCCCCCCATCTTACCTCCTTCCCTTCCCCACAGCACCTGTATATATGTATATATGGTTGTACATATTTATTACTCTATTTATTTATTTATTTATTTATTTTACTTGTACATTTCTATCCTATTTATTTTATTTTGTTGGTATGTTTGGTTCTGTTCTCTGTCTCCCCCTTTTAGATTGTGAGCCCACTGTTGGGTAGGGACTGTCTCTATGTGTTGCCAATTTGTACTTCCCAAGCGCTTAGTACAGTGCTCAGCACATAGTAAGCGCTCAATAAATACGATTGATTGATTGATTGATTGATTCCTAGCTTGGGCAGTGGCTAGTCAGTGGAAGGCAATCTGCTACAAGTCAAAACTCACCCAAGCTCCTTGAGTGAGTTGTCTACACCAGCTGTCTCAAGTTCCTCTCCTCTGCTTCTCTCCTCGACCCCCTCCAATCTGACTCCCCATCCCAAGTGTTTAGCACAGTGCTCTGCACACAGTAAGCGCTCAATAAATATGACTGAATGACTATTGAATGTGTGTCCTAGTTGGTGAGTGGGTGAGGCAGGGCAGAGCACTATCTGTGCATTTGGGCTTGAAAATCATGAAATTTCCTTTGACGCGGAAAATAGCAGTACTCGACGTCAAATATTCTTTCAGAAAACAGAAGGGCAAGTCAAATTCTCTGAGCTGCAATGCTGCAATGGATGAATCCTATCTAGCTTTTCATTTCCGATCAGATATTTCTTTCTCTGATCCTCAATCAATCAGTGGTATTTATTGAGTGCTTTCTGCTCTGAACTAAGCACTCGGGAAAGTATTCGTTCATTCATTCATTCAATCGTATCTATTGAGCACTTACTATGTGCAGAGCACTGTACTAAGTGCTTGGGGAAGTACAAGTTGGCAACATATAGAGACAGTCCCTACCCAACAGTGGGCTCACAGTCTAGAATTGACACTCACAAATGGACCTGGGCACTGGAATTGATTGTTTTTTTAAATCAAAGACTTATATTGCTATGAAATGACATAATATAAAAAACAAGAAAAACACAACACCGTCCCAAGATTGGCAATCAGATCCCAAAGTATAATAAAATGGAGGAGCTTACAATCTTCAGGGGAAGACAGACATTAAAATAGATTAGGGTTAGGGAAAATAGTAGAGTAGAAGAATATTTACATAACTGGTGGAGGGCTGAGGTGAGTATGGAGGTGCTTAAGAGGTACTCAGCCAAGCATGTAATCAACACAGAACAAGGGGAGATGGGAGAAATAAAGGGCTTAGTCTGCGAAGGCTTCTTAGAGAAGCAGTGTGGCTCAGTGGAAAGAGCATGGGCTTTGGAGTCAGAGGTCATGGGTTCAAATTCCGGCTCTGCCAATTGCCAGCTGTGTGACTCTGGGCAAGTCACTTAACTTCTCTGGGCCTCAGGTCCCTCATCTGTAAAATGGGGATGAAGCCTGTGAGCCCCCCATGGGACAACCTGATCACCATGTAACCTCCCCAGCGCTTGGAACAGTGCTTTGCACATAGTAAGTGCTTAATAAATGCTATCATTATTATTATTATTATTATTATTATTATTATTATTAAGTGTGGTTTTAGGAGGGTTTTGTAGGTGAGACGAGTGGAGGTCTGTCCGACATGAGGATGGAGGGGAGTTCCAGGCCTGAGGGAGAATGTGGGAAAGGGGTGAGGGGTGGGAGAGATGAGATGGAGGTAGAGGGGGGAAGTGGGTTAGTGTTACAGGGACAGAGTCTGTGGGTGCCATGGTTTTGGGAAATCAGCAAAGTTAGGTAGGAGGAAGAGAACTGATTTAAAGCCAGTGGTGAGAAGTTTCTGTTTAATGTGGAAGCGGCGTGGCTCAGTGTAAAGAATGCGGGTTTGGGAGTCAGAGGTCATGGGTTCGAATCCCCGCTCAGCCACTTGTCAGCTGTGTGACCTTGGGCAAGCCACTTAACTTCTCTGTGCCTCTGTTACCTCATCTGTAAAATGGGGATTAAGACTGTGAGCCCCACGTGGGACAATCTGATCACCCTGTATCCTCTTTAGAGCTTAGAACAGTGCTTTGCACATAGTACGCGCTTAACAAATGCCAACATTATTATCACATGGATGAACAACAGTTTGAGGTTTGGGGGGAATAGGGAGACATAATAATAATAATGGTATTTGTTAAGCACTTACTATGTGCCAAGCACTAGTCTAAGCGCTGGGGGTCGATACCAGGTAATCAGATTGTCCCACATGGGGCTCACAGTCTTAGTCCCCATTTTACAGATGAGATAACTGAGGCTCAGAGAAGTTAAGTGACTTGCTCAAAGTCACACAGCAGACAAGTGGTGGAGCCAGGATTAGAACCTCTGACCTCTGACTCCTAAACCTGTGCGAATGGCGTGTCTTCCAGTGCATGATTCCCAGCACCATGTGGACCACAAGCCAGCAGGATTTCAAAACACATGTGCTGTCATGACTTCTTAGCACTAGAAATTAGCGTACGTTTTTCTTTTGACCTTACATGCTTCCTTAGAAGATGGATTGCTTTAATGAAATAGACATGGGCTGTACTGAATGGTTTTTCGAAAAAGTGAACCCAAGTAGCAGAATGAAGCATGGACTGCAAAGGGGAGAGACAGGATGTGAAGAGATCAGCAAGGAGGCTGATACAGTACTCTTGTACATATCTACTATTCTATTTATTTTGTTAATGATGTGCATCTAGCTTTACTTCTATTTATTCTGATGACGTGACACCAGTGCACATGTTCTGTTTTGTTGCCTGTCTTTTCCTTCTAGATGGTGAGACCGTTGTTGGGTAGGGACTGTCTCTGTATGTTGCCAACTTGTACTTCCCAAGCGCTTAGTACAGTGTTCGGCACACAGTAAGTGCTCAATAAATACGATTGAATGAATGAATGAATGAATGAATGAATGAATGAAAGTAGTCAAGGTGGAAAATGATAAGTATTTGGGTCAGCTTGGGTCAGCTTGGATGCAGTGGAAAGGACAGATTCTTAGAGATAGAAACAACAGGATTTGGTGACACTATGTGAGTTCAACAAGAGAGATGAGTCGAGCATAATATCAAGGTTATCTGCTTTTGAGACAGGGAGGATGGTGATGTTGTCTACAGTGATGGGAAAGACACAGGAAGGACTAGGTTTGGGTGTGAAGATGGGGTGTTCTATTTGGGGGCATGTTTAGTTTGAGGTATCAGCGGGACATCCAAATAGAGACGTCCTGAAGGCAGGAGGCAATGCAAGACTGCAGTGGAGAGGAGTCGGGGCTGGAGAGGGAGACTTGGGACTTACCCACATAGAGATGGTAGTTGAAGCCATGGAAGCAAATGAGTTCTCTGAGGGATTGAGCATAGCTGGAGAATAGAAGGGGATGCAGAACTGAGTTCCCACAGTTAGAGAGGGCGAAGAGAGGATGAAGCTCTATCGCATCTCTCTTGCTGCCAACCCCTTGTCCACATCCTCCCTCTGACTTGGGACATCCTCCCCCTTCACATCTGACAGATTATCACTATTCCTATCTGCAAAGCATTATTAAAATCCCATCTCCTTCAGAGGCCTTCCCTGGCTAAGCCTTCACTTCTTCTACCCCATCTCCCTTCTGCGTCATCCTTGCATTGGATTACCACTTAAGCACTTTCATTCATTCATTCAATCGTATTTATTGAGCACTTACTCTGTGCAGAGCACTGCACTAAGCACTTGGGAGAGTATAATACAACAATAAACAGACACACAAATAGCACTTGATATTCGCCCCACCCTCAACCTTGTTCTGTTTCTCTTTTGTTGTGATGATTTGACACCTGTCTACATGTTTTGTTTTGTTGTCTGTCTTCCCCCTTCTAGACTGTGAGCCCGTTGTTGGGTAGGGACCGTCTCTATATGTTGCCAACTTGTACTTCCCAAGCGCTTAGTACAGTGCTCTGCACACAGTAAGCACTCAGTAAATACGATTGAATGAATGGATGAACCTCACAGCACTTATTTACATATCTGAAAATTATTTTAAAGTCTGGTTCCCCTCCTAGACTGTAAACTCTTTGTGGGCAGGGAATGTGTCTATCAACTCTGCTGAGTGTACTCTCCCAAATGCTTATCACAATGTTCCATACAGAGTAAGTGCTCAATAAATATGATTGGTCAACTGAGTAAGGAGCTGACAGAGAGATAGGAGGAGAACCAAGGAAAAGACTGATTCGGTTGAAGCCAAGATTAGATAATGTTTCCAGAGAAGGTAGTGGTCCACAGTGTTGTAGACACACAAAAGATTGAAGAGGATTAGGGTAGAGTGGATGTCATTGGATTTGGCGAGAAGTAGGTCTTCTGATGACCTTAGAGAAGGAGCAAGCCAGGATTGCAGGGATGAAGAAGAGAGTTGGAGGAGAGGAAATGGAGGCAGAGAGTGTACACAACTCACTCAAGGAGTTTGGAGAGGAGGAATGATAGGATGGAGATGGGGTGAAAAGTGGAGGAAGCCATGGAGCTAAGGGAGGGTTATTTAGGGAGGATAAGGGATACTTGGGCATGCTTGAAAGCAGTGGGGAAGGAACCACTGGAGAGTGAGTGGTTGAAGATGGTGGTCATGGAAGGAAGAAGGGAGCGGGCAATTTCTTTGATGAGGTGAGAAAGGATAGGGTCAGAAGCACAGGTGGAGTGGGTAGTATATAAGAGAAGATCTCCTTTTGCAATATTACTGAGGATGGGAGAGTTGATCTTGTCCTACCTACCCAAACTGCCATTTTCTCCATGTCACCCTGGTCAAATAAACCTAAATAACAGAAGAGAGAGACAAAATTAACCACAGAACATATCTTGCAGGTACAAATAGAAAACAAAGTATTCCATTGACCAAAAGGATATACATAGAGCTGTTAGTAAAAGGGCAAATGGAAAGAGGTCAGCTTATTAGAGTTAGCAAAATGTCAACTTCAGTTGACTCTTTCAATGAGGTAAGTGAAAGGAACACAAATTAATTCTGTTAACATTTCATTTTTCCATATGATTCTTAACCATCTCCAGAATTATTTCAGAACTCAAATAGACAGCTGTAAAATTGATTGGGTAGAAAGCCAAATAAAATAAAACACAGTAGCACACTTCATCACTGGATTCAGGTTATTTATTATCAACCGACACAGTGTTAGAAAATCGACCTTGAGTTTAATGAAAGAAAAATCTAGACTCTGAGTTGCTGTAGATGCATAAACATCACCAGGCTGGGTGACGGATGATAATGAACTTCTTTTAAGAGACCATCTTTTATCTCAATCGATCCCACAGCTCTCTATCGATTTTTATTACTATTAATGAACCATACAAACGGTTCAAGGATCCCTCTATCAATCATCAAAGTCTAGCCACTTCTGGCCAGAACAGCGATATTTCACCACACCCTTGAAAACAAGTAAATCATTAGTTGTTAGCTCCTTTTATTGTCTCTCACCAGCGTGCGTAAGAGGTACACGGTTAGTAAAAATAATGAAATCTATATATGGAACAGGTGAATGCCTGGTTCCAAACAACCACGATTACTAAAACCGGGAGATGTCTCCTAAACTAATCGCTTATGTAGCCCAGGATACGTAAGCCCTGCCTTAGGTGACATCCAAACGTTGCGGGAAAGACAGGTTCCTTCCCACTCTTTCCTCCCCTGGCCCAACTTCGGCTATGTTCCTTTCCAATCTGAGTGACATGGGCGAACTGGAGTCCCTGCTCCAGAAAGGGCTCAGGAGGGAGGCAATACAAATGGGGCGGGAATGATAGAGATGGAGATTCCTCCTCCCCAACCCCAATTCCGGACTGCATTTTAGCCACAACAAAAGAAACCCATTTACTCCCTTCCGCCAGCATGGGAAGCACCATGGCGTAGTGGATAGAGCACGGGCCTGGGAATCAGAAGGTTGTGGTTGTGTGTTCTAATTCCGGCTCTGCCACTTGTCAGATGTGTGACTTTGGGCAAATCACTTAACTTCTCTGTGCCTCAGTTACCTGATCTGTAAAATGGGGATTAAGACTGTGACCCATGTGGGACAACCTGATGACCTTGTAGCTATCCCAGTGCTTTAGAATAGTGCTTGTCACATAGTAAGCGCTTAACAAATACCATCATCATTATTATTATTGTGAGTTCTAATCCTGGCTCTGCCACATGTCTGCTGTGTGACCTTGGGCAAGTCACTTCATTTCTCTGGGTCTCAGTTCCCTCATCTGTAAAATGGTAGATTGAGACTGTGAGCCCCACATGGGACAGGGAATGTATCTGACCAGATCTGCTTGTATCCACTCCAGCGCTTAGGACAGTGCTAGACACATAGTAAGCACTTAAGAAATACCACAATTAGTACCCCCACTTCCCATGCATTAACTGTACCCCAATTCTGTGTTGTCTTCAGTGGAGCAGGAGGAGGGAACAGTAGCTTGGGAGAGAACTTCTGCCCCTTATTCAGATGGAAATGTTCCCTGGATTGAACCCACACCCAACCTCCACAGTGACCAAACCAGACAGTCAGCTTCTAGTTGCTAGAATCCATGCTGAACTGGATTCAAAGGTCCTAACCACTTTCCTATCCTCTTTCAGCTGGAAATGGGGGTTGCCGGTCCATAGTTTGAGCAGAAACTGTTTGGGAGAGTAAAATATAACAATATAACAGACAAATTCCCTGCCCACAACGAGCAGTCTAGAGGGGGAGACAGGCATTACTATAAATAAATAAATTACGGATGTGAACCTATGTGCTGTGGGGGTGGGAGAGGGGGTGAATAAAGGGAGTGAGTGAGGGTGACCCAGAAGGGTGTGGAAGAAAAGGAGGGTTTAGTCAGGGAAGACTTCTTGGAGGAGATGTCCCTTCAATAAGACTTTGAAGTTGTGGGGAGTAATTATCAGATATGAGGAGGGAGTGCATTCCAGGCCAGAGGCGGGATGTGGGTGAGAGGTCAGCGATGAGACAGATGAGATCAAGATACAGTGACTAGGTTGGCTTCAGAGGAGCAAAGTGTGAGGGCTGGGTTGTAGTAGGTGAGTAGCAAGGAGAGATAGGAAGGGGCAAGGTGATTCAGGGCTTTAAACCTGTTGGTAAGGAGTTTGTGTTTGATGTATCAAACACATGTTTGATGTATCTCCATTACCTCTCCCCCATCCTACCTCACCTCCCTTCTCTCCTTCTCCAGCCCAGCCCACACCCTCCACTCCTCTGCCACCGCTAACCTCCTCACTGTACCTCATTCTCTCCCACCCCGCCGTCAACCCCCGGCCCACGTCCTCCCCCTGGCCTGGAATGCCCTCCTTCCACACATCCTCCAAGCTAGCTCTTTCTCCCTTCAAAGCCCTACTGAGAGCTCACCTCCTCCAGGAGGCCTTCCCAGACTAAGCCCCCTTTTTCCTCTCCTCCTTCCCATCCCCTCAACCCTACCTCCTTCCCCTCCCCACAGCACTTGTATATATATTTGTACAGATTTATTACTCTATTTATTTTACTTTTACATATTTACTATCCTATTTATTTTGTTAATGATGTGCATATAGCTTTAATTCTATTTGTTCTGACGATTTTGACACCTGCCTACATGTATTCTTTTGTTGTCCATCTCCCCCTTCTAGACTGTGAGCCCGTTGTTGGGTAGGGACCGTCTCTAGATGTTGCCAACTTGTACTTCCCAAGCGCTTAGTATAGTGCTCTGTATACAGTAAGCACTCAATAAGTACGACTGAATGAATGAATGAATATAGTGGTGGCTGGGCAACCACTGGATGTTCTCGACGAGTGGGGAAACATGGACTGAACATTTTTGTTGTAAAATGATTCTAGCAGCAGAGTGAAGTATTGACTGCAATGAGGATAGACAGGAGACAGGAAGGTCAGCAAGAAGACTGATTCTGTAATGAAAGTGGAATAGGGTAACTGCTGTCAAACATGCCCATGTTTCCCCTACCCTGAAAAAAAAACCCTCTCTTGACCCCACCGCTCCTTCCAGTTACTGCCCTATCTCCCTCCTACCATTCCTTCAAACTCCTTGAGAGCGTTGACTACACCTGCTATCTCAAGTTCCTCTCTTCCAATTCTTTCCTTGACCCCCTCCAATCTGGCTTCTGTCTCCTTTACTCCACAGAAACCACCTTTTCGAACGTCACCAATGATGTCCTTCTTGCCAAATCCAACAATTTCTACTCCATCATAATCCTCCCCAACCTCTCAGCTGCCTATGACACTGTCAACCACCTCCTTCTCCTGGAATCGTTATCCAACTTCGGCTTCACTGACAATGTCCTCTCCTGGGTCTCCTCTTAGCTCTCTGGCTACTCGTTCTCAGTTTCTTTTTTGCAGATTCCTCTTCTACCTCCCATCCCCTAACTATGGGAGTCCCTCAAGGGTCATTTCTGGGTCCCCTTCTATTCTCCATCTACACCTATTCCCTTGGAGAACTCATTTGGTTCCACGGCTTCAACTATCATCTCTATTTGGAAGACTCCCAAATCTACATCTCCAGCCCTGAACTCTCTCCTTTCCTACAGTCCCTTGCCTTCAAGACACCTCTACTTGGGTGTCTCTTCAAACTTAATATGTCTAAACAGAACTCCTTATCTTCCCACCCAGACCCTATACTTCCCCTGACTTTCCCATCACTGTAGATGGCACCACCGTCCTTCCTACCTCACAAGCCTGTAACCTTGGCATTATCCTTGACTCCTCTCTCTCAATCAATCTACATATTCAATTACTCACCAAATCCTGTCGGTCCCACCTTCACAACATCACTAAAGTCTGCCCTTTCCTCTCCATCCAAACTGCTACCACATTAATCCACTACCACTAACCCACAGCCCTGGATCACTGCCACTGTCCACCTCCTTCGCTCTTATGCTCGAGCTGCCGAACGCTGCTGGCGAAAGTCTAAACACCATGCCAACCTCGTTCACTTCAAGTTTATCCTTTCCTGCCTTAACTCAGCCCTCTCTTCTGCCAGACAAAACTATTTCTCCTCCCTTATTGACACCCATGCCCATCACCCCCGCCAGCTCTTCCGTACATTCAACTCCCTTCTCAGGCCCCCGGTTCCTCCCCCTCCTCCTTCCCTCACCCCCAACGATCTGGCCTCCTACTTCATTAACAAAATTAAATCCATCAGGTCCGACCTCCCCAAAGTCTCTTCCCCCCCTTTCTCCAACCCCCCGGCTCTCAACACTCTCTGCTACTCTCCCATCCTTCCCAGCGGTATCCTCAGAGGAACTCTCCTCCCTCCTCTCAAGTGCTACTCCGGCCACCTGTGCTTCTGACCCCATTCCCTCTCATCTTATGAAATCTCTCGCTCCATACCTTCTCCCCTCCTTAACTTCCATCTTCAACCGCTCACTCTCCACTGGTTCCTTCCCCTCTGCCTTCAAACATGCCCATGTCTCTCCCATCCTAAAAAAACCCTCTCTTGACCCCACCTCACCTTCTAGTTATCGTCCCATATCCCTCCTACCATTCCTTTCCAAAATCCTTGAACGAGTTGTCTACACGCGCTGCCTAGAATTCCTCAACACCAACTCTCTCCTCGACCCCCTCCAGTCTGGCTTCCATCCCCTTCATTCCACGGAAACTGCCCTCTCAAAGGTCACCAATGACCTCCTGCTTGCCAAATCCAACGGCTCATATTCTGTCCTAATCCTCCTCGACCTCTCAGCTGCCTTTGACACTGTGGACCATCCCCTTCTCCTCAACACGCTATCTGACCTTGGCTTCACAGACTCCGATCTCTCCTGGTTCTCTTCTTATCTCTCCGGTCGTTCTTTCTCAGTCTCTTTTGCAGGCTCCTCCTCCCCCTCCCATCCCCTTACTGTGGGGGTTCCCCAAGGTTCAGTGCTTGGTCCCCTTCTGTTCTCGATCTACACTCACTCCCTTGGTGACCTCATTCGCTCCCACGGCTTCAGCTATCATCTCTATGCTGATGACACCCAGATCTACATCTCTGCCCCTGCTCTCTCCCCCTCCCTCCAGGCTTGCATCTCCTCCTGTCTTCAGGACATCTCCATCTGGATGTCCGCCCGCCACCTAAAGCTCAACATGTCGAAGACTGAGCTCCTTGTCTTCCCTCCCAAACCTTGTCCTCTCCCTGACTTTCCCATCTCTGTTGACGGCACTACCATCCTTCCCGTCTCACAAGCCCGCAACCTTGGTGTCATCCTCGACTCCGCTCTCTCATTCACCCCTCACATCCAAGCCGTCACCAAAGCCTGCCGGTCTCAGCTCCGCAACATTGCCAAGATCCGCCCTTTCCTCTCCATCCAAACCGCTACCCTGCTCATTCAAGCTCTCATCCTATCCCGTCTGGACTACTGCACCAGCCTTCTCTCTGATCTCCCATCCTCGTGTCTCTCTCCACTTCAATCCATATTTCATGCTGCTGCCCAGATTATCTTTGTCCAGAAACGCTCTGGGCATATTACTCCCCTCCTCAAAAATCTCCAGTGGCTACCAATCAATCTGCGCATCAGGCAGAAACTCCTCACCCTGGGCTTCAAGGCTGTCCATCACCTCGCCCCCTCCTACCTCACCTCCCTTCTGTCTTTCTACTGCCCAGCCCGCACCCACCGCTCCTCCACCGCTAATCTCCTCACTGTACCTCGTTCTCGCCTGTCCCGCCATCGACCCCCGGCCCACGTCATCCCCCGGGCCTGAAATGCCCTCCCTCTGCCCCTCCGCCAAGCTAGCTCTCTTCCTCCCTTCAAGGCCCTGCTGAGAGCTCACCTCCTCCAGGAGGCCTTCCCAGACTGAGCCCCTTCCTTCCTCTCCCCCTCGTCCCCCTCTCCATCCCCCCATCTTACCTCCTTCCCTTCCCCACAGCACCTGTATATATGTATATATGGTTGTGCATATTTATTACTCTATTTATTTATTTATTTATTTATTTATTTCACTTGTACATTTCTATCCTATTTATTTTATTTTGTTGGTATGTTTGGTTCTGTTCTCTGTCTCCCCCTTTTAGACTGTGAGCCCACTGTTGGGTAGGGACTGTCTCTATGTGTTGCCAATTTGTACTTCCCAAGCGCTTCGTACAGTGCTCTGCACATAGTAAGTGCTCAATAAATACGATTGATTGATTGATTGATTGATTAATCCAAGCATTTATCCTATCCTGCCTGGATTACTGCATCAGCCTTCTTGCTGACCTCCCAGCCTCCTGTCCTTCCCCATTCCAGTCCACACTTTAATCTGCTGCCAGATGATTTTTCTACAGAAAATTTGGGGCCACTTTTCCCAAGAACCTCAAGAACCTCCAGAGGTTGTCCAACTACCTTAACATCATTGGCTTTAAATCACTCAGTCACCTTGCCCCCTCCTACTTCACTTCGTTACTCTTCTACCACAACTCAGCCCAAACACTTCACTTCTCCGGGGCCAACCTTCTCACTGTGCCTCGATCGAATCTATTTTGCTGCCAAAATCTCACCCACCTCCTGTCTGTGGCGTGAAACACCCTCCCTCTTCCTATCTGGCAGACAATTCCTCTTCCCTCCTTCAAAGCCTTATTTAAGGCACATTTCCTCCAGGAGGCTTTCCCTGTCTAAGCCCTCTTTTCCTTTTCTCCCATTACTTAATGCTTCTCCTTGACTTGCTCCCTTTCTTCATCCCAACCCCCATCCCCAAAGCACTTATCTACATTTCTGTAATTTTATATTTATTTATTTACTTATTGATTGATTTTTACATCTGCCTTCCCCTTCTAGACTCTAAGCTCATTGTGGGCATGGAATGTGTCTGTTGTATTGTTGTGTTGTACTTTCCCAGGCACTTAGTGCATGGCTAAGTGGAAAGAAGCAGCATGCTTTGCACATAGTAAGTGCTTAATAACTGCCATTATTATTATTATTCATTCATTCAATCATATTTATTGAGCACTTACTGTGTGCAGAGCACTGTACTAAGCACTTGGGAAGTACCAGTTGGCAACATATAGAGATGGTCCCTACGCAACAACGGGCTCACAGTCCAGAAGTGCTCTGCACACAATAAGTGCTCAATAAATGCAACTGACTGATTGACTGCTTGTATTAATGTGGTAGCAGTTTGAATGGAGAGGAAAGGGTGGACTTTAGGGATGTTGTGAAGACTGAACAGACAGAATTTAATGATGGATTGAATATGTGGGATGAATGAGAGAAAGGAGTCAAGGACGATGCCAAGGTTATGGCTTTGTGAAACAGGAAGAATGGTGGTGCCATTTACAGTGATGGGAAAGATAGCGGGAGGACAGGGTTTGGGTGGGAAGATAAGAAGTTCTGATTTAGGCATGTTTAGTTTGAAGTGATGGGAGGACATCCAAGTAGAGATGTCTTGAAGGCAGGAGGAAATGCAGGATGGAAGAGAGGGACAGAGATCAGGGCTGGAGATGTAGATTTGAGGTGATCAGGTTGTCCCACAGGGGGCTCACAGTCTTAGTGCAAATTTTACAGATGAGGTAACTGAGGCACAGAGAAGTTAAGTGACTTGCCCAAAGTCACACAGCTGACAATTGGCAGAGCTGGGATTTGAACCCCTGACCTCTGACTCCAAAGCCCAGGCTCTTTCCACTGAGCCACGCTGCTTCTTGTGTTGAATTCCTACCTTATTTTTCGAGGGCATTCACCATTTCTAAGGGATAAGCGTATAGTTTCCTTCATGTAGAAAGTTTTCAAGTGCTCAGGGAGGAGATTTATTTATTTTTTTATTTTACTCTATTTATTTATTTTACTCTATTTATTTTACTCTATTTATTTATTTATTTATTTATTTTGCTTGTACATACCTGTTCTATTTATTTTATTTTGTTAGTATGTTTGGTTTTGTTCTCTGTCTCCCCGTTTTAGCTTGTGTGCCCACTGTTGGGTAGGGACTGTCTCTATATGTTGCCAATTTGTACTTCCCAAGCGCTTAGTACAGTGCTCTGCACATAGTAAGCGCTCAATAAATACGATTGATGATGATTTGGGTATCATCTTCATAGAGGTGATAGTTGAAGCCGTGGGAGCGAATGAGTTCTCCAAGAGAGTGGGTGTAGATGGAGAATAGAAGGGGGCCCAGAATTGATCCTTGAGGGACTCCCTTAGCTAGGGGGTGGGAGGCAGAGGAGGAGCCTGCGAAGGAGACTGAGAATAAGCAGCCAGAGAGATGAGGAGAAACAGAAGAGGACGCTATCAGTGAAGCCAAGGTTAGATCATGTTTCCAGGAGAAGGGGATAGTTGACAGTGCTGAAGGCAGCTGAGAGGTTGAGGAGGATTAGGATGGAATAGCAGGATAGAGCATAGGCCTGAGAGTCAGAAGGTCATGGGTTCTAATCCCAACTCTGCCACTTACTGCTCTGTGACCTTCGGTACTTCTCTGGGCCTCAGTTGCCTCAACTGTAAAAAGGGGATTGAGACTGTGAGCCCCACATGGGACAGGGACTGTGTCCAACCCAATTTGCTTGCATATGCCCCAGCACTTAATACAGTGCCTGGCACATAGTAAGTGCTTAACAAATACCATAATAAGAATAATTATTGTTATTATTGTTATCATGGACTGTGAGCCCATTGTTGGGTAGGGACCGTCTCTACATATTGCCAGCTTATACTTCCCAAGTGCTTAGTACAGTGCTCTGCACACAGTAAGCGCTCAATAAATATGAATGAATGAATGGAGTAGAGATCATTGGATTTGGCAAAAAGGAGATCATCTGTGACCTTTGAGAAAGCAGTTTTGGTGGTATAAAGGGGATGGAAGCCAGATTGGAGGGGGTCAAGGACAGAATCGGTGGAGAGGAACATGAGACAGTGTGTGTAGACAACTCACTCAAGGAGTTTGGAGAGAAATGATAGGAGAGAGATGGGGTGATAACTGGAGGGAGGGGTCAAGGGAGTGGGTTTTTTTAGGATAAGGGAGACATAGGCATGTTTGAAAGCAGAGGGGAAGAAGCCATTGGAGAGTGAACAATTGAAGATGGCTGTTAGGGAGGGAAGAAAGGAGGGGGCAATGGCTTTGTTAGGCTGCAGAGGGATGGGTCTGATGCACAGGTGGAGGGGGTGGAATTTGAGGGAAAGCAGACATTGATACTGCTGAGAAAGATGGGAGAGTTGAAGGAGCAGGGGGAAGGAGCAACTGGGGAGAGGCAGGGGAGATTTTAGAGAAATCATGCCTGATAGTTTAGATTTTCTCAATAAAATAGGTTGCCAGCTCATTAAGGGGAAAGATGGGAGGCTTGGCGACAGGAGGTTTGAGAAGGGAGTTAAACATTTCCACAGCTAAAACAAGATTCCTTCATCAAGAAGGAATTGCTGCCCCTTCTATAAATAATATGGCTGTATTTTGTCTACCTCTTTGTCTACCTTTCTTGACAACTGACCTAAAGAGCAGAGTGCACATTGTACCTTTCAGGACTTTACTAGAGTTTTTATTGGCTGTATTTTTTAATCATGTGCTTTTTTATGGTAGCAGGACTACTCTTTACAAGATAAATACACTAATGTAGCTAGATTACTGACCTGTGATTCACTGAGTACACAATCCTGGAGAAGCGGTGTGGCCTAAATGGAAAGAGCTCGACCTGTTAGTCAGAGGACCTGGGTTCTAATTCTACCTCTGCCACGTGTCTGTTGTGTGACCTTAGGCAAGTCACTTAACTTCTCTGTGCCTCAGTTACCTGATCTGTGAAATGGGAATTAAATCCTACCCCCTCCTACTTGACTCTGAGCCCCATGGGCCTGGGTCCAACCTAATTAACTTGTATCTACCCCAGCGCTTGAAATAATGTTTGACACATTATTGTTATTATTATTTTAGTATTATTCTTATACTAGTGTTATTATTATTAGTAGTAGTATTTTAGTATTATTTTTGTTTTGTTGTCTGTCTCCTCCCCCCCGTCCCAGCCCACCATGCCCTTCTAGAGAAGCAGCGTGGCTCAGTGGAACCAGCACGGGCTTTGGAGTCAGAGGTCATGGGTTCAAACCCCAGCTCTGCCATTTGTCAGCTGTTTGACTTTGGGCAAGTCACTTCACTTCTCTGGGCCTCAGTCCCTCATCTGTAAAATGGGGATTAAGACTGTGAGCCCCCCGTGGGACAACCTCATCACCTTGTAACTCTCCCAGTGCTTACCTCAGTTACCTCATCTGTGAAATGGGAATTAAATCCTACCCCCTCCTACTTGACTATGAGCCCCATGGGCCTGGGTCCAACCTAATTAACTTGTATCTACCCCAGAGCTTGGAATAATGTTTGGCACATTATCATTATTATTAGTTTAGCACTTATTCAAAATCTGGCCTTGGTTCAGGACCAATTCCCACCCGACATGTAACTGCTACTGTGGACCAATGTTTCAACTAAAAAAAATGTAATCAGGAACCAATTGTACCTGATTTCAGAGGACTTCTTGTAATAGCATTTACCTTCGGGGATGAAGAGTTGGAAGCAGGAAGCTGATGCTTGTTCTCTCCCTTGCCGCAGGCATCTTCAAGAAAAATAGTTTCTTCACATCCCAGCAGGTTCCAGGCCGAACTGAGGAATATAGTGTCGAGGCGTGAGACCACTCCCAACTTTCTTGGCCCCATTCCATTCCATGTACCTTACCGTATCCCCTGTCCTGGCTGTATTCTCCCCTATCTCCCCTGCCCAACCCCTCACATTGTCTAGCCATTCTGAGTCTTCGTTGTCCTTCAGGTTACTTTTGTGCTTATGTCCTCTTCCAAAACATAGCAGTGCCTGTGCTGGGGTCTGTGGACACCTTAAATCTTCCCAAGAAAGTCAGCAGGGCTCAAAGCTTCCCAAAAACCCCACTCTTCCAGTATGCCTTCCCTAATTAATTCCCAGCATCTCACTTCAAGTAATAATCTACCTCACCTCCCTTCTCTCCTTCTCCAGCCCAGCCGGCACCCTCCACTCCTCTGCCGCAAACCTCCTCAATGTGCCTCGTTCTCGCCTGTCCCGCTGTCGACCCCCGGCCCACGTCCTTCCCTCGGCCTGGAATGCCCTTCCTCCACACATCTGCCAAGCTAGCTCTATTCGTCTCTTCAAAGCCCTACTGAGAGCTCACCTCCTCCAGGAGGCCTTCCAGACTGAGCCCCCTTTTTCCTCTCCCCCTTCCCATCCCCCCTGCCCTACCTCCTTCCCCTCCCCACAGCACTTGTATATATTTGTACAGATTTATTACTCTACTTTACTTGTACATATTTACTATTCTATTTATTTTGTTAATGATGTGCATATAGCTTTCATTCTATTTGTTCTGACGATTTCGACACCTGTCTACATGTTTTGTTCTGTTGTTTGTCTCCCCCTTCTAGACTGTGAGCCCATTGTTGGGTAGGGACCGTCTCTAGATGTTGCCGACTTGTACTTCCCAAGCATTTAGTACAGTGCTCTGCACACAGTAAACACTCAATAAATATGACTGACTGAATGAATGAATCAATGGAATTTACTGAGCACTTACTGTGCGCAGGCCACTGTACTAAGCACTTGGAAGAGTATGATATAGAATTAGCAGACATGCTCCCTGCCCACAAGAAGCTTACATTCTAGCATGTACAGTCATATAAAACCATCAGCCACTTTTAGTACTTGTACATTTCCTTAAACCTACTCGCAGCTCCTGTGTATATAAAATATACACAGTTGAATATTTTCATATGTTCAACTGTACATTCATTATTTATTTTATTTACTCTAAGTACTTTAATACCCCTCTCAGAGTTTCACCTGGAGAGTTTCTGGGACTCTACCAGTCTTGACTAAGGTAGGGAGAGTTAAGCAGAGGCCTATCCATTCCATTCCTAGCTTGGCCAGTGGCTAGTTAGTGGAAGGCAATCTGCTACTAGTTAAAACTCACCTGTGCTGGGCAGCGGCGACCTGGGAGAGAGTCGAGGGTGGAGACTCAAGTTTACCACCCGGAAGAAGGCGATGGTAAACCACTTCTGGATTTTTACCAAGAAAACTCTCTGGATCCACTACCAGAACGACTGCAGATGGAGGTGGGGTGTTCTGGGAGAGACGTGTCCATGGTGCCGCTTTAGGTCGAAGATGACTCAACAGCATAAGACATGTACTTTAATATCCATCTTCATTAAGATAGAAGCTCCTCTGTGTCAGTTGTTTGGGACTTCCCAAGAACGAAATATAGTGCATTTCCCATGGAGGGTGTGGACACTATGCACTGTGTATTGCCCTCAACGGATGCTCAATAAACGCTGCTGCTACTGCTGCTGCTCCTCCTGGTTTTAGAGGCGAAAAGAATGTCTGGGATGGGTGGAATTGAGAATTTATCTGGAATACCATAGGATGGATACCAAGTGGATTCCAGGCTGGCTTCTGAGTTGCTGACTGTATCAGGAAGAAGAATAGAGTATCATCCCAATGGACTCGGGCCCCCATATAGAATTGGGAGCTGGAAGGGTAATACTGTTCACCTCACCTGGGTCTTTTTTTTCCAGTTCGGACCTTGTTCCTGAATCCAGAACCGCGAAGTTGTGGGGGACTTGACTCCTTTCGCTTCCCCACTAAAAAGTCGTTTCTCTTCTACAGGAATTAATCGTTTTTTGGTTTCTTGGCCAACCTGAAGAGCAGGTTGAAAACTTTGAATCTTCTGCCTCACAAGCGAGAAGGCTCCACCCCAACCCTGGCAATGTGTCCTGCGGGAGACACCTCCTTTTCTCTCCTCATCTAAGTTTATGATGAGGCTGATGGGCATGCAGGGGAAACCGAGTCACTCAACCAAGGATGTGTCCACAAACTTTATCATACTGAACTGTCCCAAGCACTTAGTACAGTGCTCCGCACACAGTAAGCGCTCAGTAAATACCACAATTGACTGAAACTGTAATGGCTCAAAGACACAATCTTTCCTCCGCCTCTCCACTTTAAGGTTAAAATGTATTAATTAAAAACCCAAGTGACTTTCAATTAATCTGGTTCTGGTTCACATTATCTGCTATTGTTATTACGGAATAATAGGGCCTCTGGATGTCTGGGGAATAGCAGTGGCTTCAAGTTTAGTTTGGGAGATTTTATTAGGTAGCTCCTGCAGATGCTGGGAGGAGAATTCTTCCCCAGGTCTTTCCCCCTACTTACAGTGATGTGATTTGATATTATGAATGTTCAGGTCAAACTGTTCAACTTCAAATTCCCTCTCTCTCTGTCTTTTTCTCTCTGTGTATATTGCATATGTGCATATTATGTGTTTCATATATATATATATATATATATATATATATATATACATACATGATTTTACCCCATTTCTTCGCTGAATATATACATTCCTTTCTTAGATACTGCACTTTGAATCCTCTCCAGACACCAACCTAAATATGATGCTTCTGCTGCAGAGGGAAAAAAAAAAGGTTGCTTCCTTGAAATAAAACATTTAAAGATCCCTTAGTGGCTATTCGGGGACTGGAATTCAATTTCCATTCTCCACCCTTTGGCCAGCTGAAGCTTTGAAATACCTACCATAAAGCATCCAGAGGATGCACTCTATGGTAAACTGGATTTTTCATTTGCAACAGAATTTATTTTATTTTATTTTAAAAAAATGGGAAGACAACTGCATAATTCACAAAAGAGAAGAGAATTGGGTTTTTTGAAGAAGACTTTTAATGTTTTTAGTAGCTTTGAAGATGAGCTTCAGCACAGATTTCCACAAACGCTGTGTGGGGAGGGGGTCTAAACCCTGAAACTGGAATACCATCATCCCTGGATGAGGCCCTCCCCTCTATAAGCATCACTTTTCAAATCGTTTTTCACACTAAGCCAAAGAAGTACCCTTTGCACAAAAATCTCACATCACAATGGCAAAAAATGTAAACCTCTTCTGCAAATCACATAAATACTACAGTATCCGACTCGAAGTCATTATTTATAATTACAATGTCTCCTCACGCTTTACACCTCAGACTTATCTGTTGCCTGGGTTGGAAATGCTACATTACTTTGTAACATGGAACCACCGTCCACTTTTGTTCTAAGGAGGAAAGCAGTTCTCGATTCATTCCTGATCAACAATAAAGTCCACAGGTAATAAGAACACTAGAGAAATAGATCTGCCTCTCATGGTAAAATATGAGAAAGGGAAAGAAAGCAGCCCCTGCCTTGATAGCCATTCACGTGTGACCGTAACCACGATGGCAACCCCAGGAGCTCGAATCAGGAATGCGCATTTAATAATTAATAAGAATTATGGTACTTGTTAAGCGCTTGCAATGTGCCAAGCTCTGTTCTAAGCGCTGGGGTAGATACAGTTTGATTAAGTTGGACACAGTCCCTGTCCCACATGGGGCTCATAGTCTAATCCCCATTTAACATATCAGGTAACTGGAGGCTCAGAGAACTGAAGGGACTTGCCCAACGTCCTCCGTCTCCCTTCGGACACAGGGCCAAGGAGTGGTATTCGCCTTGTTGATCAGCAGTGAGCCTTGATTTTTCCTCTTCTGACTGCCACCCAGCACAGAAGGTTTATTTTTCAAAAATATATATATATATAAATTCAAATTCATAATTATCTATGTCCTTGGGGTTTGAAAGAACCACAAGGCCTTTTTAAGAAATGTGTAACAATTGACGTCCAACTATCTTTTGGAACCTAGAAACCAAAATGTGCTGTCAATTAAAAGAAGACATTTATACACTGGATCCACGCTGTTTTACTGTAGGGTCCCTGTGGTACTTGCAGCTGCTGGAACTGGTTTCTTTTGCTGGGGGGCGGGGGTGGGAGAAAACAATAATCAACATCGAAGCATTTTTTTAAAATCAAAAAATGCACGCAGAAAGAGTTACACGGACTTCGCAAGCAGATGTATAACACGATTCAAATTCTATTTTTTTGCCTAAGCACCTTGGCATCACGGTTCTAAACAAACACGACAAAACACGATCTGAGCAGTTAACCTGTGTAGCAGGTCTACGATTAAGTACGGGTCCATTCAGTTGTTGCTCTTCGCTGCTGTCTAGAAGAGGCTTCCAAAGGCCTGTTTTTAGAGCACGACGTTCACGCTTTGAGACTACGCGTGCGGCTGGCATCACTTCGCGAAGGCCATCTTCGGGTAACACTGTAGTCGAGTTCTGGTACAGCCCCAAATAAAACATCTCTTACAACGATTGGCCAAAGCGACTCCCTTTGACTGGGACAAGGGTCCCACCCTAGAGATAAAACCAGAGGTTGGTTGGTTGGTGGGGGAAGGAAGGGAAGTCCAGAGTCCACCAGTCGATCGTACACGTCAGGCGCTTATTATGTGCGAAGCACTGGACCGAGCGCCACTAGGAGCGGCCTTTGGTACAGACCGTCCCTTGGTCGATGCTGTCTTCCATGTACTGACTGGTCGTGTCGTTGCTCCTGCTGTGGACGGTGGACGGGAGGCGGGACGCTCGCCTCTCCCGGGCTTTCTCGGCCGAAAAGCAGCAGATCATCTTCCTCATGGTGCTGTACATCTCGTCGTCCTTGTAGGAATAGATGATGGGGTTCATGACGGAGTTCAGCAGGGCCAGCAGGAGGAACCACCGCTTGACGTGCTGCACGCCACACTGTGTGCAGTTCAGACCATCCAGGAGCAGAACCACTAGGCCTGGGGTCCAGCATACCACAAACGCACCTGCAGGATGACAGCCACAGAAGGTTCATTCATTCACTCAATCCTATTTATTGAGCACTTACTGTGGACAGAGCACTGTACTTAAGTGCTTAATTGAGCACTTACCGTGTGCAGATCTGGGTTCAGATTTGCATCCTATTTCCCTGCTGTTGGCGTGGTCCGGTGGATTACAATAATAATAACAATAACAATGGCATTTGTTAAGCACTTTCTATGTGCCAGGCATTGTAATAATAATTTTATTATTATTATTATGGCATTTGTTAAGCACTTACCATGTGCCAAGCACTGTTCTAAGCACTCGGGTAGATACAAGGTAAGCAGGTTGTCCCACGTGGGGCTCACAGTCTTAATCCACATTGTACAGATGAGGTAACTGAAGCATAAAGAAGTTAAGTGACTTGCCCAAAGTCACACAGCAGACAAGTGGCGGAGCCGGGATTAGAACCCATGATCTCTGACTCCCAAGCCTGTGCTCTTTCCACTAAGCCATACTGCTTCTCTATTAATAATAATAACGATGATGGTTTTTCTTAAACACTTACTATGTACTAGGAACTATTCTAAGCCCTGGGGTAGATGCAAGATAATTGGGTTGGATGCAGTCCCTGTCCCACATGGGGCTCACAGTCCCAATCCCCATTTTACAGATGAGGGAACTAGGGTACGGAGAAGTGAAGTGACTTGCCCAAGGTCACCCAACAGACACTGTAGTAAACTCACTGTAGTAGCACTGGGGTGGATGCAAGCAAATCGGGTTGGACACAGGTCCTGTCTCATGTGGGGCTCACAGTCCCAAACCCCATTTTACAGATGAGGGAACTGAGGCACAGAAGGGAATTGACTTGCCCAAAGTCACACAGCAGGCAAGTGGCAGAGCTGGGATTAGAACCCATGACCTACTGATTCCCAGGCCCATGCTGTATCCACTACGCCACGCTGCACGGGCCTGGGATTCAGATGGATCTGGGTTCTAATCCAGCTCTTCCACTTGTGGGCAAGTGACTTCACTTCACTCCTCTTTTTTTATGGTATTTACTGAGCGCTTACTATGTGCAAAGCACAGTTCTAAGCGCTGGGGAGGTTACAAGGTGATCAGGTCGTCTCACGGGGGGCTCACAGTCTTAATCCCCATTTTACAGATGAGGTAACTGAGGCAAAGAGAAGTTAAGTGACTTGCCCAAAGTCTCAGAGCTGACAATAGGTGGTCAGAATTTGAACCCATGACCTCTGACTCCAAAGCCCGGGCTCTTTCCACTGAGCCACACTGCTTCTCTTGACTGTAAACTTGCTGTGGGTAGGGAATGTGTCTGCTTATTGCTGTATCGTACTCTCCCAAGCGCTTAGTTTAGTGCTCTGCACACAGTAAGTGCTCAATAAATATGATTAAATGCAGCATGGCTCAGTGGAAAGAGCCCGAGCTTTGGAGCCAGAAGTCATGGATTCAAATTCCGACCCCGCCAATTGTCAGCTGTGTGACTTTGGACAAGTCTCTTAACTTCTCTGTGCCTCAGTTACCTCACCTGTAAAATAGGGATTAAGGCTGTGAGCCCCTACGTGGGACAACCTGATCACCTTGTAACTTCCCCAATGCTTAGAACAGTGCTTTGCACATAGTAAGTGCTTAATAAATGCCATCATTGTTATTATTATTATTAAATGTTGAATGAATTCTCTGACTTCATCTGAAGCCTCCCTGACTTCATCTGTAAAATGGGAATTAAAACTGTGAGCCCCATGTGGGACAAGGGACTGTGTCCAACCTGATAAACTTATGAATATTAGTGCTTAGAATAGAATAGAATACCCCAGTGCTTAGAATAGAGTTTGACACATAGTAAGTGCTTAACAAATCCATCAGCAGCAGCAGTGGGGAAGCAGCATAGTGTGGGGAATCAGCAGGGCCTAGAAACAGAAAGAAAGAGCCCAGGCCTTGGAGTTAGAGGACTTGGGTTCTAATCCCAGCTCTGCCCATTAATAATAATAATATTGGAATTTGTTAAGCACTTACTATGTGCAAAGCACTGTTCTAAGCGCTGGGCGCGATACAAGGTGATCAAGTTGTCCCATGTGGGGCTCACAGTCTTCATCCCCATTTTACAGATGAGGTAACTGAGGCTCAGAGAAGTTAAGTGACTTGCCCAAGGTCACACAGCAGACATGTGGGGGAGTCGGGATTTGAACCCATGACCTCTGACTCCAAAGCCCGGGCTCTTTCCACTGAGCCACGGGTTTGCCGGGTGACCTTGGGCAAGTCACTTAACAGCTCTGTACCTCAGTTTCCTCAACTATAAAATGGGGATCAAATACATGTTCTGCCCTGTAGCAGTGTGGCTCAGTGGAAGGAGCCCAGGCTTGGGAGTCAGAGATCGTGAGTTCTAATCCCGGCTCCGCCACTTGTCAGCTGTGTGACTTTGGGCAAGTCACTTCACTTCTCTGGGCCTCAGTTCCCTCATCTGCCAAATGGGGATGAAGACTGTGAGCCCTGCGTGGGACAACCTTGATTACCTTGTATCCCCCCAGTGCTTAGAACACTGCTTGGCACATAGTAAGCACGTAACAAATACCAACATTATTATTATTATTATTATTATTATTATTATTATTATTATTCTACTTAGACTGTGAGCCTCATGCGAGACTGTGACCAAAGTAATCTGTATCTAACCCGGGGCTGAGAACAGTGTTTGACACAAGTAAGTGCTTAACAAATACCACAAAAAAAAAAGCCCAGGCCTAGGAGTCAGAAGGACCTGTGTCCTAATCCCAGCTCTGCCCCTTGTCTGCTGCATGACCTTGGGTGAGTCACTTCACTTCTCTGTGCCTCAGTGTCCTCATCTGTAAAATGGGGATTCAATCCCTGTTCTCCCTCCTCCTTAGGTTGTATGAGCCCCATGTAGACACAGATTGTAATAATAATAATAATAATGGCATTTATTAAGCGCTTACTATGTGCAAAGCACTGTTCTAAGTGCTGGGGAGGTTACAAGGTGATCAGGTTGTCCCACGGGGGGTCCACAGTCTTAATCCCCATTTTACAGATGAGGTAACTGAGGCTCAGATAAGTGAAGTGACTTGCCCAAAGTCACACAGCTGACAATTGGCAGAGCCAGGATTTGAACCCATGACCTCTGACTCCAAAGCCTGAGCTCTTTTCCACTGAGCCAGGCCGGTTCTCTAACTGTACCCAACCTGAGTATCTTATATCTACCCCAGCGCTTACTACAGTGGTTGGCACATGGTAAGCGTTGAACGAATACTACCACTGTTCCAATTGTGCCCAGTCGAGCTGGCGGTTAGAATGAAAGTGGCATGAATTGGTGCCAAGTTTGGCATGTTCCTTTTATTTCCTTTGGTTTTAGGAAGTTTAACCCTCAAAATCTAAAATAGCGTTGAGGTGTAATGGACAACACTAAAGTAAGTCCTACTAACACCTGTAAGAATTTGTACTGAAATTGTTCTGTTGTCCTGAGAAGCTCAGAACGTGGTCTAATGGATAAATCATGGGCCTGGGAATCAGAAGGATCTGGGTTTTAATCCCGGTTCCGCCACTTGTCTTCTGTGTGACCTTGGGAAAATCACTTCACTTCTCTGTGCCTCACTTACCTCATCTGTAAGATGGGGATTAAGACCGTGAGCCCCATGAGGGACAGAGACCTTGTCCAACTGGATTACCTTGGATCTACCCCAGCGCTTAGACCACAGTGTAAGTGCTTAACAAATACCACAATTACTATTATTATTATATGCTCCAAATAGCCCTCTCCAAATGCATTCTTTAGTCTGGCTAAGAGAGAAATTTGCCTAATTGAGAAAAAAAAAGAAACACTGCCAAAATAAGTTTGATCAGGCACGGAATTTCATAAGTTCTAAGTGTAATAGGTCCGAAGGTCAACAAGGAGAAATAGAACATTTTTAGAGCTCATATTTACATTCAGGCAAGTTTATCTGCTGGACCTAATCAAACAGACAGTTATACCACTCAGAGAATAAGAACTTAGCAGTAGCAGTGTGACTTAGTGGAAAAAACATGGCCCTGCAGAGTTTGAGGACCTGGGTTCTAATCTCCGCTCCGCTACTTCATTCATTCATTCATTCAATCGTATTTATTGAGCTCTTACTGTGTGCAGAGCACTGTTCTAAGCACTTGGGAAGTACAAGTCGGCAACATATAGAGACGGTCCCTACCCAACAACGGGCTCACAGTCTAGAAGGGGGAGGAATACCAGGAAATTCTTTGTAACTCTACAGATCATCTTTGTCAACAGAGCATCAGAGAAGCAGTGTGGCTTGGTGGAAAGAGTACGGGCCTGGGAATCAGAGGATCTGAGTTCTAATCCTCACTCTGCCACTTGCCTGCTGTGTGACCTTGGGCAAGTCACTTTACTTCTCTGGGCCTTCCTTCCCTCATCTAGTAATAATAATGGTGGTATTTGTTAAGCACTTACTATGTGCCAAGCACTGTTCTAAGCTCTGCAGGGGATACAAGGTGATCAAGGTTGTCCCACCTGGGGCTCACAGTCTTAGTCCCCATTTTACAGATGAGGGAACAGAGGCCCAGAGAAGTTAAGTGACTTGCCCAAGGTCACACAGCTGACAAGTGGAGGAGCCAGGATTCGAATCCATGACCTCTGATTCCCAAGCCCGGGCTCTTTCCACTGAGCCACTGTGAGCCCCAGATGGGACAGGGACTGTGTTCAACCTGATTATCTTATATCTACTCCAGGGCTAGTACATTGCCTGGCATATAGCAAGAAATTAACAAATACCATTAAAAATAGCACTTCAACAATCCAACTTGCCTAATTAATTATTTGTGGTTTCTGTTTAGCACTTACTATGTGCCAAGCATACTGTTAAGCACTGCGGTAGATACAAGAAAATCAAGTTTGGACACAGACCCTGTCCCTCATAGGGCTCACAATCCGGGCAGATGGGAAAACAGGTATTGAATCCCTATTTTACAGATGAGGAAACTGAAGTATAGGGAAGGTAAGTGACTTGCCCAGGGTCACCCAGCAGGCAAGTGGCAGAGTGAGGATTAGAACTCAGATCCTCGATTCCCAGGCCCATACTCTTTCCACGAAGCCACACTGCTTCTCTGATGCTCTGTTGACAAAGATGATCTGTTGAGTTACAAAGAATTTCCTGGTATTATTTTGTTTTCTTTGTCTCCCCCTTCTAGACTGTGAGCCCACTGTTGGGTAGGGACCATGTCTACATGTTGCCAACTTGTACTTCCCAAGCGCTTAGTAGAGTGCTCTGCACACAGTAAGCGCTTAATAAATACGATTGAATGAATGAACAAAAGACCGATTCCATCGTGGCTTCCAGGTAAGAATGTGAACTTCCTATCTCTTGACTGTTTTTTTTAAAACTCAAAGAGAAAGGGGCTAAACTCACAACATAACCGGCGAGAGAGAGGAAGAACTGAGATTGGCATTGCTTTTTCAAGGGCCACCCTAAAAGGGAGATTTTTTTTTTACAAGTTTCCATGGTCACGTCTCGATTTTGGGGACAGATAGCAAAATTAGTTGACAGAAAAGATGCTTTGACTCATTTACTCCTGGAATAGTTCAATGACTTATCTGTCTCCATGGATGGAGCGGTGGCCCTTGCAATTTTACTGCATAACAACATAAATACTTTAGCCCTGAGGGAAAAAGAACACTAGAGTGGCTTGGTCAATTTCTACCCAATCCCACAATACAAATTATTTTTTAATCTACATGGTTCCTCTTTGAGACAAGCATGGTATGGTCTGAAAAAGGCTTACGAAGCATTGCTGCAAGAAATGATTTTAGTGCTTCTCCAGCCTAACCCAAAGACTCTCAATTAGGAGACCCTGACCCCTTACAGCCAGCCATCCAATCAATATAATAATAATAATAATGATGGCATTTGTTAAGCGCTTACTATGTTCAAAGCACTGTTCTAAGCGCTGGGGAGGATACAAGGTGATCAGATTGTCCCATGTGGGGGTCACAGTCTTCATCCCCATTTTACAGGTGAGGGAACTGAGGCACAGGGAAGTTGAGTGACTTGCCCAAAGTCACAGAGCTGACAAGTGGCGGAGCCAGGATTAGAACCCATGATCTCTGACTTCCAAGTCCGTGCTCTTTCCTCTGAGCCACGCTGCTTCTCACAAATAATAAGGTCTCACATGGGCTCTCAGTCTAAATAGGAGAGAGAATAGACATTGAATCCCCATTTTGTGGGTGAAGGAACTGAGGCAGAGAGAAGTTAAGTGACTAGCCCAAGGTCACACAAAAGGTAAATTCATTCACTCAGTCATATTATTGAGCACTTACTGTGTGCAGAGCACTGTACTAAGCGCTTGGAAAGTACAGTTCAGCAACAGAGACAATCCCTGCCCAAAACGGGCTCACAGTCTAGAAGGGAGGAGACAGGCATGTAGACAGTGTTTGTCAATCAACCAAGAAACAGTAAGCACTGAACAAATACCATAAAAAAGCTCAAATTTTTGAGCACCTCTTTGCAGGATACTCGATTCAAAAGCTTCAGTTTCGAGGATATTTGATGGGACAATTTTACTGATTTACACCCAAGATTAAATGTAAAATGAATAGTTGCCACCCTAAATTCAGAGGCTTCAAAGGAAAATATGTGTGCAAGTTGGCCAAGATCTTTGGCTAGGTCTCCAAAGGCCCAGGTCATCACGGCTGAACCAGATTCTCAAACAGAATACTGGCCAAGGTCAAGATTTGATCAATATTACAATTTGGAAAGAACACCGACAGAAAGAGGCAATAAGGCTTACAGACTACTACTGAAAGCCACTCAGGATTAAAACGGCAAATACAAAACTTGATTGGCTGATTAAAAAAAACTACTCATAATGTGCTTGGTCACATGGATTTCCCTCAGAGTTTTGTTCGGGAGTAGGGGAAGGAAAAGGTTTTATGCCAAATAACCACATATTAGCTCACTCTAGTCTCTTTTTTACACCAAGTATAGCTTAAGTAGAGAGACAGTGATCTCACCATGTGGAAAACTTTTTTCCAACTGAGACCCAGACAGGAACCCATGAAGGAGCAGGGAAGGAGAGCACTTAGCAGGACTCAAAACAGCACAGCCAAGTGAGCCTTTTTCCTTTCTGTGTCACCTTTACACTCGGGTCTGTAACCCCTAAGCACTTCAATATTCCCACTGCCAATATATCCTTATATCACAGTAGGATATCATAATGGAAAGAGCATGGGCCTCGGAGTCAGAAGGTCATGAGTTTTAATTCCGGCTCCACCGCCTGTCTGCAAGTCACTTACCTTCTCTGTGCCTCGGTTACCTCATCTGTAAAATAGGGATTAAGACTGTGAACCCCAAACACGACAGGGACTGTGTCCAACCCGATTTGCTTTTATCCACCCCAGTGCTTAGTACAGTGTTTGGAATATAATAAGTGCTTAACAAATACCAGAATTATTATTATCATTATCATTATTATTATATCCTTATACTTGGCTGCTTTCCCTATCTGTAATTCATTTTAATGTCTGCCTCCTTCACTAGATTTTCAGCTCCTTTTTATTTTTTAATGGTATTTGTTAAGCACTTACTATGTGCCGGGCACTGTACAAAGTGGAGGGGTAGATACAAATCAATCAGGTTAGTCCCAGTCCCTGTTCCACATTGGGCTCACAATCTTAACCCCATTTTACAGATGAGGTAACCGAGGCACAGAGAGTGAAGTGATTTGCCCAAGGTCATAGAGCAGACAAGTGGTGGAGCCGGGGTTAGAAACCACGTTCTTCTGACTGTCAGGCTTGTGCTCTATCCACTAAGTCACACTGAGCTGCATAAGTGCTGAGGGTAAGGATTTCCTGGGTGGACATTCAAAAGAAATAAAATATGTAATCTCTGATCTCCATGAATTTACAGTTGAATGCTGGAGGAAAGACATAAATTGGCCAATGAGCGACACCAGAGCCCCTGGACTGTGGATGGCCCTGAGAGGAAATCTCTGAATCATTTCTGGTCAAGGGTGGGGCTCATTAGGGTTTCTTATGACTCCTCTTCCAGGTCAAAAAACCAGGGCCTTTATTGGCCTTGCCTCCTCAAGGTATCCCTAATCTGCCATTTTTCCCAAAGTAGTATAACTGGACTCTCCCCACTCGGATAATTTCAAAATATCTTCACACCTCACGGAGGTCTTCCCTAACTAAAGCCCTTCTTTCCTCTTCTCCCACTCCCTTCTGCATCACCCTGACTTGCTCCCTTATTCATTCCCCTCTACTATTCATTCATTCATTCAGTCAATCGTATTTATTGAGTGCTTACTGTGTGCAGAGCACCGTACTAAGCGCATGGGAAGTACAAGTTGGCAACATATAGAGACGGTCCCTACCCAACAGTGGGCTCTACAAGCCCCAAGCACTGACATACTTACTGGTTATTCTATATCAATGTCCATCTCCCCCCCAAACTGTAAACTCGTTGGGGGCAGGGAATGTGGTGGTTATATTGTACTCTCCCAAGCACTTAGTACAGTGCTCCACACACCGTGAGCGCTCAATAAATATGATTAATGGCCTGATTGACTCACAGGCTGAGCAGAGCTCCCTGAGAAGCAATGGGGTAAGATGGACCGAGTGTGGGTCTCAGTAGATCTACGTTCTAGGTCCCTTTTAGCCACGGTTCAAACAAACCAAGAACTCGGTCAAGTCAGAATCTCAGCTGTTCGACGTTGGGCCGAGAGGCAAGCCTGATGGTGCTCCGGGGGGGAAAGGATTAGAAAAAAAGCAAACAAGGGCAGGGCATTTCCCTTAGACCTGGTCTACAATCCGAAGCAGAGTGTTGAGCAATTATATATGTGCAGCCTACAGCCAAACCAGATAATTCCAGCTTTGAAGAGGAAAAAAGAAATAATTACATAATAGGACAGGGAAAACAACTAGTGGACTAGAGTAACCCCAGAGGAAGAGGGAAGAAGAAGATCATTTCTCATTCAGTGGCCTGGCTTTCTTATCCTGAAGTCATCAGCCAGTGCTGATTTTTTCTGCCAGGTTTAGACCAGCAGAGCCTAGTGGATGGAGCACGGGCCTGGAGACACTTGGTTATGGGTCAGAGAAGCAGCGTAGCTCAGTGGAAATCAATCAATCAATCAATCAATCAATCGTATTTATTGTGCGCTTACTGTGTGCAGAGCACTGTACTAAGCGCTTGGGAAGTACAAGCTGGCAACACACAGAGACGGTCCCTACCCAACAGTGGGCTCACAGTCTAGAAGGGGGAGACAGAGAACTAAACAAAACATATTAACAAAATAAATAGGATAGATATGTGCAAGTAAAATAAATAAATAGAGTAATAAATACGTACAAACATATATACATATATACAAGTGCTGTGGGGAAGGGAAGGAGGTAAGGCGGGGGGGTGGAGAGGGGGAGGAGGGGGAGAGGAAGGAGGGGGAAAGAGTGCGGGCTTGGGAGTCAGAGGCTATGGGTTCGAATCCCACTCAGCCACTTGGCAGCTGTGTGATCTTGGGCAAATCACTTAACTTCTCTATGTCTCAGTTACCTCATCTGTAAAATGGGGATTAAGACTGTGAGCCCCACATGGGACAACCTGACCACCTTGTATCCCCCCCAGTGCTTAGAACAGTGCTTCGCACATAGTAAGCGCTTAACAAATACCACCATTATTATTATTATTATTATGGGTCCTAATTCCGGCTCCACCACTTATCTGCTGCGTGCCCTGGGCAAGTCATTTCACTTCTCTGGGCCTCAATTACCTCAGCTGTAAAAAGGGGATTTATTTATTCATTCATTCAATCATATTATTGAGCGCTTACTGTGTGCAGAGCACTGTACTAAGAGCTTGGGAAGTCCAAGTTGGCAACATATAGAGACGGTCCCTACGCAACAGTGGGCTCACAGTCTAGAAGGGGGAGACAGACAACAAAACGTATTAACAAAATAAAATAAAAAGAATAGTAAATATGTACAAGTAAAATAAATAGAGTAATAAATATGTACAAACATATATACAGGTGCCGTGGGGAGGGGAAGGAGGTAGGGCGGGGGGAATGGGAAGGGGGAGGGATTGAGACTGTGAGCCTCACAGGGGACAGGTGTCCAACCCAATTTGCTCATATCCACCCCAGAGCTTAGTACAGTGACTGGCATACAGCAAACACTTAACAAATACCGCAATTATTATTACTACTAGGGATAATATTCGGATAAATATTTCACTCTGACATTGATTTTTCTGGCCTTCACAGTGCTACTTGTCAATGCAAAACATCAATCTTCTGCCTGAAATGTTAATATGCCTAATCAGACCTTGTGTTGTGAGATGCAACATGGCCTGGTGGAAAGACCACCGGTCTGGGACTCAGAGGACTTATAATAATAATGGCATTTATTAAGCGCTTACTATGTGCAAAGGACTTGGCTCCCAAACCTGGCTCTGTCATTTGCCTGCTGGGTGAGCTTGGGTAAGTCATTTAACTTCTCTGTGTCATGGTTTTCTCATCCGTAAAACAAGGGTAAAATACTTGCTCTCCCTCCCTCTCAGACTGTGAGTTACATGGTCCCTGTGGCCAAACTGATTATCATCCATCATCTATGCTTAGTAATAATAATAATAATAATAATAATGGCATTTATTAAGCACTTACTATGTGCAACGCACTTGGGAGGTTACAAGGAGATCAGGTTGTCCCACGGAGGGCTCACAGTCTTCATCCCCATTTTACAGATGAGGTAACTGAGACCCGGAGAAGTTAAGTGACTTGCCCAAAGTCACACAGCTGACAAGTGGCGGAGATGGGATTTGAACCCATGACCTCTGACTCCAAAGCCCGGGCTCTTTCCACTGAGCCACGCTGCTTCCCACGTAGTAGAGTGCTTTGCACACTCTAAGGGCTTAAAAACACAACTATTATTATTTGTACTGTCATGATTTGGGTCATGACTTCATAGATGAAAATTTAATTTCCAAAAGTTTAGTGGCATAAGTGTCACGAAAAAGCCTTGTAAACAATAAATTGGTTTAAAAATGGGATTTTTGGTGGATGTATTATATAGACCTTGCCTCAGCAGTAAATGACTAATGTTCTCAAATAGGAGGTCATTACTTTAAATATGCTCAGGATCAAAACAATCTCACCACCCCAGTCTGTTATTCTTTGTTTTTTGGTCCAAGAAAAAAATACCAGCGCACAAACGATAATACTAACCTCACAAGCCACAAGGGCTGCTGACTGAAATAGAAAATTACATCTCTCCCCAAAAAATGACATTGTGGACTCAATCCCGAAGAATTTTTAAAGAAATCTTCACATTCTTGTGTTTGAAATCAGAAGTATCCTTGATCAAAAGGATGATTAGATACTACCAACCATATATTAGTTCAATATGAACATTTGTTCAATCAATAAACTGAGAAATAATTTATTTTCAGGTTGAGTATATACAAATGTTTAATATGCATGGAATTTTAATAATAATAATGATGATGGCATTTATTAAGCGCTTACTATGTGCAAAGCACTGTTGTAAGCGCTGGGGAGGTTACAAGGTGATCAGGTTGTCCCATGGGGGCTCACAGTCTTAATCCCCATTTTGCAGATGAGGCAACTGAGGCCCAGAGAAGTTAAGTGACTTTCCCAAAGTCACACAGCTGACAATTGGTGGAGCCAGGATTTGAACCCATGACCTCTGACTCCAAAGCCCGGGCTCTTTCCACTGAGACATGCTGCTTCTCTAAAGATACATCACAGTCATTAATTCTGATGAATAACTTTGTGTTCTAACTTAAATATTAAAAGGAAGCAGCGTGGCCTAGTGGATAAAGCACGGGCTTGGAAGTCAAAGGACCTGCGTTCAAATCCTGACTCCGCTGCTTGCCTGCTGTGTGACGTTGGGTAACTCACTTAACTTCTCTGTGCCTCAGTTTCCTCAACTGCAAAATGGGGATTCAGTACCTGTTCTCCCTCCTACTTGAATGTGAATCCCATGAGGGACAAGAACTGTACCTGATGTAATTAATTTGTATTTACCCCACTGCTCAGAACAGTGTTTGACACATAGCAAGGGCATAAATGGATACCGTTAATATATATATATATATATATATATATATATATATATATATATATATACATATATATATATATATATATATATGAATCGTATTTATTGAGCGCTTACTGTGTGCAGAGCATTGTACTAAGTGCTTGGGAAGTACAAGTTGGCAACATATAGAGACAGTCCCTACCCAACAGTGGGCTCACAGTCTAAAAGTGTGTATATACACACATATAAATGTATACATATGTATGTATATATATATTTCATATTTTAGACGTAGAATGGATGCTGAGGGACAATCATGATATTATTGCAACCAGCATCCTGCTGTCTCTGTGGAACAGGACATTGGGCTGGATAGGGCATAGAGAAGCAGGATTGCCTAGTGGATAGAGCATTCATTCATTCATTCATTCATTCAATCGCATTTATTAAGCGCTTACTGTGTGCAGGGCATTCATTCAATCATATTTATTGAGCGCTTACTGTGTGCACAGCACTGGACTAAGCGCTTGGGAAGTACAAGTTGGCAACATAGAGAGACAGTCCCTACCCAACAGCAGGCTCACAGTCTAGAAGCACAGGCCTGGATGTCAGAAGGTCATGGGTTCTAATCCTGGCTCTGCCACTTGTCTGCTGTGCGACCTTGGGCAAGTCACTTAACTCCTCTGGGCTTGGTTCCCTCATCTGTAAAATGGGGATTAAGACTGCGAGCCCTATGTAGGACAGGGACTATGTCCAACCCGATTATCTTCTATCTACCAGCGCTTAGAACAGTGCCTTGCATATAGTAGCTCTCTTCCTCCGTTCTCTTCTCTTCTTTTCTCTTCTCTTCTCTTCTCTTCTCTTCTCTTCTCTTCTCTTCTCTTCTCTTCTCTTTTTTCTCTTCTCTTCTCTTCTCTTCTCTTCTCTTCTCTTCTCTTCTCTTCCCTTCCCTTCTCTCTTCTCTTCTCTTCCCTTCTCTCCTCTTCTCTTCTCTTCCAAGCTAGCCCTCTTCAAAGCCCTACTGAGCGCTCACCTCCTCCAAGAGGCCTTCCCAGACTAAGCCCCCTTTTTCCTCTCCTCCTCCCCTCCCCACAGCACCTTTATAAATGTTTGTACAGATTTATTACTCTATTTATTTTACTTGTACATATTTACTATTCTATTTATTTTGTTAATGACGTGCATCTAGCTTTATTTCTGTTTGTTCTGATGACTTGACACCTGTCCACATGTTCTGTTGTCTGTCTCCCCCTTCTAGACTGTGAGCCCGTTGTTGGGTAGGGACCGTCCCTATATGTTGCCAACTTGGACTTCCCCAGTGCTTAGTACAATGCTCTGCACACAGTAAGCGCTCAATAAATACGATTGAATGACTGAATGAATGAATAGTAAGTGTTTAACAAATACCATTATTATTATTGATCTGATCCAAATAATGACATTTAGAGCCTTATGTCTTATATAAGGATTAGAAAAACATCGTTACATGTTTTCTTCACAATCCATGATATTTATGAGCACTTAGTATGCGCAGAGCACTGAACCAAGAGCTTTCAAGAGTATACTACAGCAAAATCCCTGCCCACAAGGAGCTTACACAGAAAACAAGCTCACAAAGCAAGCAAGTTTTCACTCCCTAGGCACAATAATGCCTTTCAAATGGAAAGATCAGAGGACCGTGAGTCTTTGTAAATAAATCATGATTCATTGAACATTGCAGCAGCCAGACTCACCATTTATAACACTACTAATTTCATACACTCACTAGGAGTTAGTGGTTAGATCTGGAAAATAGCAAATCTTGATGCCAAAGGTTATGGTTTAAGATGTAGCGGAAACATAAGTCACACCAGAACTGTAGCTCAGACTTAATTCTAGGGCTGGAAACCGTAGACTGCATAACTATCAAAACAGCATCCCCTCTTGAAGAATTTTACATAGAAAACCCGCTAACAAAATCTTTCTACCAAGCAGGTGGTAGAGTCGGGATTAGAATCTTTTTCTTTTTTTAAAAAAAAAATGGTATTTGTTAACAGTGTGGCTCGGTGGAAAGAGCCCGGGCTTTGGAGTCAGAGGTCATGGGTTCAAATACCGGCTCCGCCACTTGTCAGCTGAGTGACTTAGGGCAAGTCACTTAATTTCTCTGGGCCTCAGTTGCCTCATCTGTAAAATGGGGATTAAGATTGTGAGCCCCACGTGGGACAACCTGATTGCCTTGTATCCCTGTGTGCCTTGTAGAACAGTGCTTTGCAAATAGTAAGCACTTAATAATAATGATGGCATTTATTAAGCGCTTACTTTGTGCAAAGTACTGTTCTAAAAGCGCTTAACAAATACCATTATTATTATCATTATCATTATTATTATTATTATTATTATTACTATGTGCCAGGCACTATATTGAGCGCTGGGTTAGGTACAATAGGGTCAGGTTGGACACAGTCCATGTCCCACATGGGACTCCTAGCCTTAAGCCCCAATTTACAGATGAAGTCACTGAGTCCCAGAGAAGTGAAGGATCTGCCATCTTCAAAACACTTTTGAAACCACATCTTCTGCAGGAGGCCTTCTCCAATTAATTTCTAAACTCTCCAATTAATTTCTAAACTTAATATCCCCTCACTCTCATTTCTGCACTTCGTAACATCTCCGCCCTTGAGTGTTCGCCATCCCCAACTCCTCAGAATTTATATACATATTTTTATCCTCTATTTCACCCTCCTATCTATTATTATTCATTCATTCAATCATATTTATTGAGCGCTTACTGTGTGCCGAGCACTGTACTAAGCGCTTATTATTATTAGTGAGGCAGCGTGGCTCAGTGGAAAGAGCCCGGGCTTTGGAGTCAGAGGTCACAGGTTCAAATCCCAGCTCCGTCAATTGTCAGCTGTGTGACTTTGGGCAAGTTACTTCACTTCTCTGGGTCTCAGTTACCTCATCTGTAAAATGGGGATGAAGACTGTGAGCCCCCCGAGGGACAACCTGATCACCTTGTAACCTCCCCAGCGCTTAGAACAGTGCTTTGCCCATAGTAAGCGCTTAATAAATGCCATCATTATTATTATTATTTATTGCCCTCCCTCCCTCGAATCCACCAACCAGAGCTTCAAAGCCTTCCCAAAATCCCCACTCCTTCCCAAAGCTTTCCTCAAATAATTCCTAACATCCCCGCCAGGTCAGGCCAACATCTATTCCTAGCCCTCTGTGTACTTTCCTTCTATCCCTAGCAGTGTGGCTTGGTGGAAAAGCACAGGATTGAGAACCAGGATGCCTACATTCTCATCCGGGACTGTCTCTATATGTTGCCAACTTGTACTTCCCAAGCGCTTAGTACAGTGCTCTGCACACAGTAAGGGCTCAATAAATATGATTGATTGATTGATTGATTGATCCCAACTCCACTGGAGAAGCAGTGCGGCTCAATGGAAAGAGCCTGGGCTTTGGAGTCAGAGGTCATGGGTTCAAATCCCAGCTCCACCACTTGTCAGTTGTGTGACTTTGGGCAAGTCACTTCACTTCTCTGGGCCTCAGTTCCCTCATCTATCAAATGGGGATGCAGACTGTGAGGTTCCCCCGTGGGACAACTTGATCACCTTGTAACCTCCCCAGTGCTTAGAACAGTGCTTTGCACATAGTAAGCACTTAATAAATGCCATTATTATTATTATTACCAGCTGCCTCTTGTACAACCTTGGGCATGTTAATTCTCTGGGCCTCAGTTACCTCCTCTATAAAATGGGGATTGAGACTGTGAGCCCCATGTGGGACAGGAACCGTGTCCAACCTGATTGACTTGTATCTACCCCAGCGCTCAGTAAAGTGCTCTGCACCTAGTAAGCACTCAAGAAATACAGTTGATTGATCCAAGGGCAGGGCAGGATCGGGACTGGAGCTGTAAAGAGAATTACAATACATAAGGATGCTCCTGGTGCCACCACATTCAAATTTATTGAAGGCACACCTCCTCCAAGAGGCCTTCCCAGACTAAGCTCTCATTTCTTTTTCCACTCCTTTTGTGTCGCCCTTACATTTGGATTTGCTCCCTTTATTCACCCCTCCCTCTGCCCCACAGCACTTATGTCCATATCTGTACTGTATTTATTTATACCAATATCTGTCTCCCCCTCTAGACTGTAAGCTTGTTGTGGGCAGGAAATGTGTCTACCAACTGTATTATATTGTACTCTCCCAAATGCTTAGTATAATAATAATAACAATAATAATGATGGCATTTATTAAGTGCTTACTATGTGCCAAGCACTGTTCTAAGCGCTGGGGAGGTTCCAAGGTGATCAGGTTGTCCCATGGGGGGCTCACAGTCTTAATCCCCATTTTACAAAGGAGGGAACTGAGGCCCAGAGAAGTGAAGTGACTTGCCCAAAGTCACACAGCTGACAATTGGTGGAGCCGGGATTTGAACCCATGACCTCTGACTCCAAAGCCCGGGCTCTTTCCACTGAGCCACGCTGCTTCTCTACACAGTAAGTGATAGAAAAGATGTGATTGTGTTTGTGACTGAAGTTTGTCTCTGTATCAAGTTCATTGAAAATTTTCTTGTACTTTCCAAGTGCTTAGTACAGTGCTCGGCACACAATGAATAAGCGCTCAATAAATATGACCGACTGAATGAATTAATGAATGAATGAATAAGTGCCCAATAAATAGAGCCAGGTTGTCTGACTCTGAGACCTGTGCTTTAGCCATTAGGCCACACTGCTTCCCTTTGATGGTTTAGAAGCAGCATGACTTAGTGGAAAGAGCCCGGGCTTGGGAGTTAGAGGTCATGGGTTCTAATCCCGACTCTACCACTTAGCTGTGTGACCTTGGGCAAGTCACTTCACTTCTCTGGGCCTCAGTTCCCTCATATTTAAAATGGGGATTAAGAGCCCCAGGTGGGACAACCTGATTACCCCGTATCTGCCCCAGCACTTAGAACAGTGCTTGACACATAGTAAGCGCTTAACAAATACCATTATTATTATTATTATTAATAGAGAAGCAGCATGGCTCAGTGGCAAGAGAAGGGGCTTGGGAGTCAGGGGACATGGGTTCTAATACTGCCTCTGCCACTTGTCTGCTGTGTGACCTTTGGCAAGCTACTTAACTTCTCTGTGCCTCAGTTACCTCATCTGTAAAATGGGGATTAAAACTGTGAGCCTCACGTGGGACAACCTGATTACCTCATATCTATCCCAAGGCTTTAAACAGTGCTTGGCACATAGTAAGCACTTAACAAATACCATAATTACTAATTACTAATAGGATCTGTTGCCAAGGGAAAAAAGGAGGTCAAATTAGAAACACCCCAATTTTAGCTTGGGGAAGGAATTCATTCAATTCAATCGTATTTATTGAGCGCTTACTGTGTGCAGAGCACTGTACTAAGCACTTGGGAAGTACAAGCTGGCAACATATGATGAGAGCTCTGTATCACTCCTTGCTTATAGTATAACCCTTTGCCATAAGTTAGCTCACACTGGTATTTACCAAAACTTATTTGACATGGTACTATCTTTAATATTTAAGTTTTATACATTTTTCAGGCTACAAAAGGGAGCTAAGCCCCCAGAATTCATTCAAATCACAGGAACGTGAATATTTCCGATAAATAATAATTTTTTATTTATATTTATTTTTATTTATATTAACGTCTGTCTGCCCCTCTAGGCTGCAAGCTCAATGTGGGCAGGGAATGCATCCACCAGCTCTGTTATATTCTACTCTCCCAAGTGCTTAGTACAGTTTTCTGCACACAGTAAGCACTCAATAAATACAACTCATCGATGGGTAAGTGTCTTGAAAAATGGAGATCAGGGTAAAATAAGATTAAGATAACCACCGTCCCCCAGCCACAGAGATGACTTCTTTTTTCTTCAAGTTTGTTCCTTTTTCTCCCTCCTAAGTTCCATTTTTCTCTGCTCTTCTTGTCTTCTCAACCCTCGGCCCTTGTCTTCATACTTTCTTTTCTCCTCCCTGGCCCGGGCAGTCTGCCCTAATGGTAGTTTCCCAAGTGATTTGCTGTTACAAAGAATTATGTATTGGAGTAGGCTGACGCAAGTTTTCTTTCCAGCTCAAGTCTGCAGCCGGTTTTAAAAACCAGCCTCCAGAAACTCAATTTCTATCTGCATCGAGGCCAGAACTCACTCAGTCTCCTTGTCTCTGTGCCAGACGAACAAACATACACAACACACATGTTTTTGCCCGACAATTCCACATGGGAGAGAAATAAAAGACATAGAGTGTCAAGGAGGGACGAGTGTACTGGGACCCTGATGTTTTACCCGCAGGATTGCTGCTGAGCAATTGTTATTTATACCTGGAGAAACTAAGGCATGAAAATGTTCAGGATTAGGCCTTGCGTCAAAAATCAAACCGTGACCTTTATTGGGACGGAGACAGGAAAGTGTAATGATCTAACAAGAATAATAATTGGGGTATTTGTTTAGCACTTACTATGTGCCAGGCACTGTACTAAGCGCTGGGGTAGATTCGAGCTAATCAGGTTGGACACAGCCCCTTCCCACATGGGGCTCACAGTTTAAGGGGAAGGAGAACAGGTGATTCTAAGGGAAGTAGTGTTGTCTAGTGGAAAGACCCTGGGCCTGGGAATCAGAATCAATCAATCGATCATATTTATTGAGCGCTTCTGTGTGCAGAGCACTGTACTAAGCACTTGGGAAGTAAAAGTTGGCAACATATAGAGACAGTCCCTACCCAACAGTGGGCTCACAGTCTAAAAGAAGGCCTGTGTTCTGATCCTGGCTCCACCACTTGCCTGCTGTGTGACCTTAGGCAAGTCACTTACCTTCTCTGTGCCTCAGTTACCTCATCTGTAAAATGGGGATTCAATACCTGTTCTCCCTCCTACTTAGTCTGTAAGTCCCATGTGGGACAGGGACTGTGCCTGATCTGATTAACTTGCATCTTCCCCAGTGCTTAGAACAGTACTTGACACATAATAAGCACTTAAGAAATACCATCAAAAACAGGTATTTAATAATAATAATAATGTTGACATTTGTTAAGCGCTTACTATGTGCAAAGCACTGTTCTAAGCGCTTGGGGGGATACAAAGTGATCAGGTTGTCTCAGTTAGGCTCACAGTCTTAATCCCCATTTTACAGATGTGGTAACTGAGGCTCAGAGAAGTGACTTGCCCAAGGTCACACAGCAGACATGTAGCGGAGCTGGGATTTCTCATTTGACGGATGAAGAAACAAAGGCACAGAGTAGCTAAGCCCAAGGTCACCCAATAGGCCAGTGGCAGAGGTGGGATTGGAATCCAGATCTCTCTCTCTTTCTGCTACGCCAAGATCAGATCGATCACATTTATTAAGCACTTTTATGTGCAGAGCACTGTACTACCCTCCTGGGAGAGTAAAATGCAACAGAGTTGGCAGGCACGTTCCCTACCCATGACAAGCTTACAGGCTGGAGGGGGAGACAGAAATAAATACGTACATAACTGCTGTGGCACCGAGGGTGGGATGAATAAAGGGAGCAAATCCAAATGCAAGGACAATGCAGAAGGGAGTGGGAGAAGAGGAAATGAGGTCAGGGAAGACTTCTCGGAGGAGGTGGGCCTTCAATAAGGCTTTCAAGGTGGGGAGGGTGATTGTCAGATATGAAGAGGGAGGGGCTTCTAGGCCAGAGGCAGGACGTGGGCGAGAGGTCAGCGGTGAGAGAGAGGAGAAGAGAGGTACAGTGAGAAGGTTGCCATTAGGTTGTACATTAGGTGAGAAGGTTGTACATATCTATTCTATTTATTTTATTTTGTTAATATGTTTGGTTTTGTTCTCTGTCTCCCCCTTCTAGACTGTGAGCCCGCTGTTGTGTAGGGACTGTCTCTATATGTTGCCAACTTGGACTTCCCAAGCGCTTAGTACAGTGCTCTGCACACAGTAAGCGCTCAATAAATACAATTGATTGATTAGAAGAGCCAAGTATGCGGGCTGAGTTGCAGTGTAGTTGTACATATTTACTATTCTATTTGTTTTGTTGGTGATGTGCATCTAGCTTTACTTCTATTTATTCTGATGACTTGACACCTGTCCACTTGCTTTGTTTTGTCTCCCCCTTCTAGACTGTGAGCCCGTTGTTGGGTAGGGACTGTCTGTGTATGTTGCCAACTTGTATAATAGTAATAATAATAATAATAATGATGGCATTTATTAAGCGTTTACTATGTGCAAAGCACTGTTCCAAGCACTGGGGAGTTTACAGGGTGATCAGGTTGTCCCATGGGGGGCTCACAGTCTTAATCCCCATTTTACAGATGGGGGAACTGAGGCCCAGAGAAGTGAAGTGACTTGCCCAAAGGCACCCAGCTGATAAGTGGCGGAGCCGGGATTTGAACCCATGACCTCTGACTCCAAAGACCGGGCTCTTTCCACTGAGCCACGCTGCTTCCCACTTGTGCTTTCCAAGTGCTCAGTACAGTGCTCTGCACACAGTAAGCGCTCAATAAATACGATTGAATGAATGAATGAATGGGAGAGTAGCAAGGTGAGGTAGGAGGGGGCAAGGGGATGGATTGCTTTAAAGCCAATGGTGAGAAGTTTTTGTTTGATGCGGAGATGGATGGGCAACCACTGGAGGTTCTTGAAGAGTGGAGAAACATGGACTGAACGTTTCTGTAGAAAAATGATCCGGGCAGCACAGTGAAGTATGGACTGGAGTAGGGAGAGACAAGGAGGCAGGGAGGTCAGCAAGGAAGCTGATACGGTAATTAAAGTGGGATAGGATAAGTGCTTGGATTAATAATAATAATAATAATAATGGTATTTGTTAAGCGCTTACTATGTGCAAAGCACTGTTCTAAGCTCTAGGGGATACAAGGTGATCAGGTTGTCCCATGTGGGGCTCACAATCTTAATCCCCGTTTTACAGATGTGGGAACTGAGGCCCAGAGAAGTGAAGTGACTTGCCCAAAGCCATACAGCTGACAATTGGCAGAGGCGGGATTTGAACCCATGACCCCTGACTCCAAAGCCCGGGCTCTTTCCACTGAGCCACGCTGCTTCTCTAATTATGTGGCAGCAGTTTGGATGGAGAGGAAACAGCGGATTTTAGCAACGTTGTGAAGTTTGATGTAGCGCTACGGCTGAGGCAGGAAAGCTTGATGCGAACAACTGATGAGAGAGAGAGAGAGAGAGTGTGTGTGTGTTTGTGTGTCTATGTGTGTGTGTGTGTACACACCCGCGAACACATTTCTGTGGGTGGGGATGTTGAGACCATGTCTACATAGGTTAGGGAAAAACACGTGTTCCCGTGCATGTAAACATGGGAGAGACATAGAGGATGAGTAAGTTTTACCAAAGGTGATTCAGAATCATTCATTCAATCGTATTTACTGAGCGCTTACTGTGTGCAGAGCACTGTACTAAGCGCTTGGGAAGTACAAGTTGGCAACATGTAGAGACGGTCCTTACCCTGCAATGGGCTCACAGTCTAGAAGGGGGGCTCACAGTTTAGAAGAAGAAGCAGCGCGGCTCAGTGGAAAGAGCATGGGCTTTGGAGTCAGAGGTCATGGGTTCAAATCCCGGCTCCACCAATTGTCAGCTGTGTGACTCTGGACAGGTCACTTAACTTCTCGGTGCCTCAGTTCCCTCATCTGTAAAATGGGGATTGAGACTGTGAGCCCCACGTGGGACAACCTGATTGTCTTGTATTCCCCCAGTGCTTAGAACAGTGCTTTCCACATAGTAAGTGCTTAACAAATACCATCATTATTATTATCATTTAGAAGGGGAATATGCAAGATGGAGGAATGGTGGGAGCAGGAGGGGGAAGCCGTAGGGTTTAAAAAGGGAAAGTTAAAAAAGGGAAAAAAACACTCGGGACATGCCCGCTGTTGGATAGGGACCGTCTCTATATGTTGCTGACTTGTACTTCCCAAGCGCTTAGTACAGTGCTCTGCACACAGTAAGCGCTCAATAAATACGATTGAATGAATGAATAGGGATTGAGACTGTGAGCCCCAGGTGGGACCAGGACTATGTCCAACCTGATTTGCTTATATCCACCCCAGCGCTTAGTACAATGTCTGGCACATAGAAAGTGCTTAACAAATGCCACAATTTTTATTAGATTCTCACTTGGCTTAGACTTTTTAAATTGCAAAGTGTAGTCTTTGCGGAAGGACTTCCTGGGCAGTTTAAAGAAGTAGTGTGGCCTAGTGGGAAAAGCATGAGCCTGGAGGTCAGGGGATCTGGGTTCTAATCCTGTCCACCACCTTCCTTCATTCATTCAATCGTATTTATTGAGCGCTTACTGTGTGCAGAGCACTGTACTAAGCGCTTGGTAAGTACAAGTCGGCAACATATAGAGACGGTCCCTACCCAAGAATGGGCTCACAGTCCGTTGGGCAAGCCACTGAACTTCTTTGTGCCTCAGCTTCCTCATCTGTGAAATGGGGATGAAATTCCTGTTCTCTCCCTCCCTCATAGATTGACAGTCCCATTTGGGACTGGGATTGTGTCCTATCTGATTGTATCGCATCTATCCCAATGTTCAGTACGGTGCTTGTCATATAGTAAGTGATTTAAAGTGATTTGGAGAAGCAGCGTGGCTCAGTGGAAAGAGCCCGGGCTTTGGAGTCAGAGGTCATGGGTTCAAATCCCAGCTCCATCACTTACCAGCTGGGTGACTTTGGGCAAGACACTTAGCTTAACCTGTATATATGTTTGTACATATTTATTACTCTATTTATGTATTTATTTTACTTGTACATATTTATTCTATTTATTTTATTTTGTTAATATGTTTTGTTTTGTTGTCCATCTCCTCCTTCTAGACTCTGAGCCTGCTGTAGTGTAGGGACTATCTCTATATGTTGCCAACTTGTACTTCCCAAGCGCTTAATACAGTGCTCTGCACAAGTAAGCGCTCAATAAATATGATTGAATGAATGAATGAACTTCTCTGGGCCTCAGTGAAGACGGTGAGCCCCCCGTGGGCCAACCTGATCACCTTGTTAACCTCCCCAGTGCTTAGAACAGTGCGTTGCACATAGTAAGTGCTTAATAAATGCCATCATTATTATTATTATTTTAAAAATACCACAGTTCTTAGGTCAGCTGTGCCTGAATTTGTTTTCATCTTATGTGGCCTATTGTTATTTGAGTTGAAATCCCAAGACACCAGGAAAATTCTCAAGGAAAATCCCTGGTTTCAGCTCCTATCTCTGTAGACTTTAGGCCCAGCAAAAATTATCCAAGTGTCAGAGCCCCCTTCTATAAGGTGGTACAATAAAACAGCATTCCCTAGGGTGTAACACATTAACACTTTCCCCCCAGCCACATATAATAATAATAATAATAACGACATTTATTAAGCACTTACTATGTGCAAAGCACTGTTCTAAGCGCTGGGGAGGTTATAAGGTGATCAGGTTGTCCCACGAGGGGGTCACAGTCTTAATCCCCATTTTACTGATGAGGTAACTGAGGCCCAGAGAAGTGAAGTGACTTGCCCAAAGTCACTCAGCTGACAATTGGTGGAGCCGGGATTTGAACCCATGACCTCTGACTCCAAAGCCCATGCTCTTTCCACTGAGCCACACTGCTTCTCGATAATAGCGGTATTTGCTAATAATTATCATAATAATGGCATTTGTTAAGCGCTTACTATGTGCCAGGCACTGTACTAAGAGCTGGGGTAGAAACAAGCAAATTGGGCTGGACACAGTCCTTGCCCCAGGTGGGGCTCACACTCTCAATCCCCATTTTTACAGATGAGGCAACTGGAGCACAGAGAAGTGAAGTGACTTGTCCAAGGTCACACAGCAGATATAATAATAATAATGGCATTTATTAAGTGCTTACTGTGTGCAAAGCACTGTTCTAAGCACTGGGGAGGTTATAAGGTGATCAGGTTGTCCCACGGGGAGCTCACAGTCTTAATCCCCATTTTACTGACGAGGTAACTGAGGCACAGAGAAGTTAAGTCACTTGCCCAAAGTCACTCAGCTGACAACTGGTGGAGCCAGGATTTGAACCCATGGCCTCTGACTCCAAAGCCCATGCTCTTTCCACTGAGCCATGCTGCTTCTCGATAGTAGTGGTATTTGTTCATCATAATCATAATAACGTCATCTGTTAAGTGGTTACTATGTGCCAGGCACTGTACTAAGAGCTGGGGTAGAAACAAGCAAATCGGGCTGGACACAGTCCCTGCCCCAGGTGGGGCTCACAATCTCAATCGCCATTTTTACAGATGAGGCAACCGAAGCACAGAGAAGTGAAATGACTTGTCCAAGGTCACACAGCAGATATGTGGCAGAGGCAGAATTTGAACCCAGGTCTTTCTGACTCTGGGGCCTGGGCTCTAACCATAATGCCATGCTGCTGCTTCATATAGGAAGCTTTCTGTTGCGCCTGAAACACTTTTGTGTGTGTGTGTGTGGTACTTGTTAAGAGATTACTGTGTGTGGGCCAGTCACTGTTCTAAACACTGGGGTAGATATAAGGTAATCAGATTGGGCACAGTCCATGTCCCACATAATAATAATAATGGCATTTATTAAGCGCTTACTATGTGCAAAGCACTGTTCTAAGCGCTGGGGAGGTTACAAGGTGATCAGGTTGTCCCCCGGGGGGCACACAGTCTTAATCCCCATTTCACAGGTGAGGTAACTGAAGCACAGAGAAGTGAAGTGACTTGCCCAAGGTCACACAGCTGACAATTGGCAGAGCTGGGATTTGAACCCCTGACCTCTGACTCCAAAGCCCATGCTCTTTCCACTGAGCCACACTGCTTCTCTAAGAGACTATGAGTCTCACATTCATTCATTCATTCAATTGTATTCATTGAGTGGGACTCATAGTCTTAATCCTCATTTTATAGATGAGGTAACTGAGGCACAGAGAAGTTAAGTGACTTGCCCAAGGTCACAAAGGTGGCAAGTGACAGAGCCAAGATTAGAACCCAGGTCCTTCTGACTCACTAGGCCACGCTGCTTCTTAAGAAGGGTCAGTTGTACATCAATCCTTTCAGCCACACCGGCACAAAGGGGTGGGACCTCATCATCAGTTGTGTCACCTCTCAGCAGAAAGCAGAATTATGTTCATTTTTATTTTTGTGCTCAGAGAAATGGGAGTGGTGCCTTCATCGATTTATATTCTCTCAGACTCCCAAAGCGATTTTAAACCGTTGCCCTAGATTAATTGAAACACTGCCTTTTTGTTTCTCCAAAGTGCATTAGCATCAGTGATCTTATTTCATCCCCATAATATCCCCACGAGGTAGGAGAGTGAACTATTATTAATCTTAGTTAAGCAATGAAGAAACTGAGGCCCAGGAAGGTTAAGTGACTTGGGCAAGGTCATTCGGCAGGGAAGGTGCCAGATCGAAACTAGAACTCAGATCTCCTGACTCTTAGCTCCATGGTCTTTCCACTAGATCATCAGCGAAGAATGCCGCCAGACGGAATATCCCAGTCAAAAGCAGCGTGGCTCAGTGGAAAGAGCACAGACTTTGGAGTCAGAGGTTATGGGTTCGAATCCTGGCTCTGCCACTCGTCAGCTGTGTGACTTTGGGCAAGTCACCTAACTTCTCTGGGCCTCAGTTACCTTACCTGGAAAATGGGGATGAAGACTGTGAGCCCCCTGTGAGACAACCTGATCACCTTGTATACCCCCAGCGCTTAGAACAGTGCCTTGCACATAGTAAGCGCTTAATAAATGCCATCATTATTATTATTATTCTTATAAAACTGAACTTTCACATCAATGTAACAAACGAACTCATTCGCCAATGGCTCACCGTGATGCTTACATACTGGCTAGATTCGGTAATCAATCAACCAATGATATTTATTGAGCAGAGCACTGTACTAAGCACTTGGGAGAATACAACAGATGTGGTAGACGCATTCCCTGCCCACAACGAGCTTACAGTCTAGATGGGGAATTATTCCGTTTTTACACTGTGGTGGATATATGTAAGATAATCAGACTGGATACAGTCCCATCTTCTATGTGGTTCACGACCTTAAAAGGTAGGGAGACTAGATATCTTATCCCCATTTTATAGATGAAAAAACAGAGGATCCAAGAGGTGCAGTGACTTCCCCAGGGTCACAGAGTGGATCAGAGATGGGATCAGAATACAGATCTTCTGACTCTCAGTTCCTTGCTCTATCCGCACATATATCAATGTACACCTGCTGGGTGGCACACCTACACTTGGGGTACTTCTTATTCTTCTTATTATTATCATTATCAATAATATTAATTATATAGTATAAGGGTATTGCTATATTACATTATTAATATTATCTGTATTAATTATAGCATTAATAATAATAATGGTACTTGTTATGCACTTACTAGGTGCCAAGCACTGTTCTAAGCACTGGACTAAGTACAAGTTAATCAGGGAGGACATAGTCCCTGTTCCACATGGGGCTCACACTCTTAATTCCCATTTTACAGATGAGGGAACTGAGGCCCTGAGAAGCTAAGTGACTTGCCCAAGGCCACACAGCAGACATGTCCAGAGCTGTGATTAGAAGCGAGGTTCTTCTGACTCCTGGGCCTGAGCTCTTTCCACTAAGCTAGACTGCTTGATTAGGAGGGCCTACAGGAGAGGCAGCGTGGCTCAGTGGAAAGAGCCCGGGCTTTGGAGTCAGAGGTCATGGGTTCAAATCCTGGCTCTGCCAATTTTCACCTGTGTGACTTTGGGCAAATCACTTAACTTCTCTGTGCCTCAGTTACCTCATCTGTAAAATGGGGATTAAGACTGTGAGCCCCCAGCTCTTAGAACAGTGCTTTGCACATAGCGAGTGCTTAATAAATGCCATCATCATCATTATTATTATTACCCACTGTGGGCTAGAGTCACCCTGGCTGGCCATACATATCACCATGTTTGACACATAGTAAGAACTTAACAAAAAACAAAAAAAAGGATGGTACCTGGAGAGTTTCCAGTCCTCTACCAGTCTTGGCTATGGGACAGAGAGTCAAGCAGAGGCCTATCTAGTCCATTCCTAGTTTGGGCAGTGGCAAGTGAGTGGAAGGCGATCTCCTACAAGTTAAAAACTCACCTGTGCTAGACAGCAGTGGCATGGGAAAAAATTGAGGGAGGAGACTCAGGTTTATAACACAGAGGAAGGCAGTGGTAAACCACTTTTACCAAGATTTTTTACCAAGAAACCTTTACGGAAGGTTTCTTTTCTTTAGAGAAGCAGCGTGGCTCAGTGGACAGAGCACGAGCTTTGGAGTCAGAGGTCAGGGGTTCAAATCCCAGCTCTGCCAATTAATTTTTTTTGCATTTATTAAGCACTTACCATGTACAAAGCACTGTTCTAAGCGCTGAGGAGTTTACAAGGTGATCAGGTTGTCCCACATGGGGCTCACAGTCTTCATCCGCATTTTACAGATGAGGGAACTGAGGCCCAGAGAAGTGAAGTGACTTGCCCAAAGTCACCCAGCTGACAAGTGGCAGAGCCGGGATGTGAACCCATGACCTCTGACTCCAAAGCCCAGGCTCTTTCCACTGAGCCACGCTGCTTCCCCATGTCAGCTGTGTGACATTGGGCAAGTCACTTCACGTCTCTGGGCCTCAGTTACCTCATCTGTAAAGTGGGGATGAAGACTGTGAGCCCCCCATGGGACAACCTGATCACCTTGTAACCTCTCCAGTGCTTAGAACAGTGCTTTGCACATAGTAAGTGCTTAATAAGTGCCATCATCATCATCATGATGCATCCACTACCGGAACAACTGCAGATGGAGGTGGGGAGTTCTGGAAGAGATGTGTCCGTGGAGTCGCTATGGGTCGGAGACGACTTGACAGAGTAAGACACGCTTTTCATCCTCTCCTTTTTCTTCCCCCATTCTAACCAAAGTCCACCCCTTGGCTCCCACCTCCCAGCCCATGAAGGCAAAGAAGCAGTTTTATTTATCCTGGTTGCATTATAGCCTCACCAACCTTCCTTGGCCATCACTGCCAACCTCCTGCTGCGCCACAGAAACTGGGAATCCTCCCCTCTAGGCTACCGAATTCTTAGCCACGTGGCCACACTGTCGTCACTCCGAGAAGCACTCCCTATCAAAGACACCCCATATTGATAATAATAATAATGATGGCATTTATTAAGCACTTACTATGTGCAAAGCATGTTCTAAGCTCTGGGGGGATACAAGGTGATCAGGTTGTCCCACGTGGGGCTCACAGTCTTCCTCCCCAATTTACAGATGAGGGAACTGAGGCCCAGAGAAGTTAAGTGACTTGCCCAAAGTCACCCAGCTGACAATTGGCGGAGCCAGGATTTGAACCCATGACCTCTGACTCCAAAGCCCGTGCTCTTTCCACTGAGCCACACGGCTTCTCTATATAATTACCCTACATGAAGAATAGGTATTTCCACTACACCTGAATGAGAAAAAACAGGATTTGTTTTCTGGTAGGCCAGAACGATATGTTCGAGCCCATTGTTGGGTAAGGACCGTCCCTATATGCTGCCAACTTGTACTTCCCAAGAGTACAGTGCTCTGCACACAGTAAGCGCTCAATAAATACAATTGAATGAATAAATACTAACAGATAAGAGCAGAAGCAATGTGGCCTAATGGATAGAGCATGGGCCTGGATTCTAATCCATGACCTTTGACTCCCAAGCCCGGGCTCTTTCCACTGAGCCACGCTGCTTCTGATGCCAGGGGGTGCCACCTATTAATCACCCAGTGTCTTCTCTGACTGGAAACCTGGATCTCTATGTTCATTCATCCATTCAATCATATTTATGGAGTGCTTACCGTGTACAAAGCACTGCACTAAGCTCTTGGGAGAGTACAATATAACAACAAACAGACACATTCTGTCCTCCAGATGGAAAGGTTAAAATGTCCTGCCCAGGCATATTTCTTCCAGAGCCTCACCAAGGAGCTTGACAAACACTAGGAAAGTGACTCACGAATGGTGCTGAACTCTCTGGAGTCTGTTATACAGTTGTAAAGCAAGTGGTGCAAAGGCACGTTCAGAAAGGCGCACTGCACGCACAGCAAGGAAAGTCTGCCCACACTCCAACTAAACTTATACATATCATTTTCTGTCGTCCAGTAGTTAGAACTTGGAATAATTATAGTACTTGTTAAGCGCCGGAGTTGATTCAAGTTTGTCAGGTTGGACAACAGTCCCTGTCCCATATGGGGGCTCCCAATCTTAATCTCCATATTACAGATGAGGTAACTGAGGCCCAGAGAAGTTAAGTGACTGGTCCAAAGCCACACAGCAGACATGTGGCTTCGTGGCACAGTGGAAAGAGCCCGGGCTTTGGAGTCAGAGGTCATGGGTTTGAATCCCGACTCCCCCACATGTCTGCTGTGTGACCTTGGGCAAGTCACTTCACTTCTCTGAGCCTCAGTTCCCTCATCTGTAAAATGTGGATTAAGACTGTGAGCCCCATGTGAGACAACCTGATCACCATGTATCCCCCAGTGTTTAGAACAGTGCTTTGCACATAGTAAGCACTTAACAAATGCCAACATTATTATTATTATTATTAGGCAGAGCTGGGATTAGAACCCAGGTCCTTCTGAGTCCCAGGCCCTTGCTCTTGACACTAAGCCACGCTGCTTCTCAAAACCACTTGATCTCAATTCATAGAAATCCTTCAGGGCAGATTTCCCTTCACTTCTAGTAGCAAGCGGAAGTTATGCAATTAATTATAGTCAACTCTGCCCAGGGGAAACAGATAATGTAATTAAAAGTCACACTGTCAAGAAAGCAATCTATAGAGAATATAGATTACTGGCATTACAGTGTCTCTATTGGCCCTTTCTCTCTCTCTCAGATTAATCCAAGGAAGTTTGGCCAGAGAGTTGATTGTAAATCCAATTTAATACCCATTTGCTAACTCCATCATCCAAAACACAACCTTCTCTGGTGCAAGAGAGGCAGGTTGGAACAACTCATTGTGTGTCTTTCATCCAAAAGAATGGGAAATTATGTTGTGACATGCATAAACTGGACTCATTTCTTGCTGCTTGGCATTTGCATGTTAAAATGATGCATCTCAACAGAGGGACCCAAGATTAAGCTAATTTTTTCCCAGAAAAAAAATGGTCTCTTTTCTGCTTTTTCACTTCAGGTAAACTAGACATTTCAATCAATTGATGGTATTTATTGAGTTTTTACTGTGTGCAGAGCACTGTACTAAGCACTTGAGTACAATACAACAGAGTTGATCACTAAATTAGATTAATAAAACAAAACATGGAAAAAACTAATGAAAACAACTCCATAAACTATGAATCAAGGGTAATAATGAGCAACTAAAACCAAAATTACATTTGTATTGAGATCAACACCCTTCCTGAAACCTTTCTTTAAATGAACGTTTACCTCTAAACTAGAGACCAGATTATTTACTGTGAGCCCTTATGGGACAGGGTTTGTGTCCTAACAGATTACCTTAAGTGCTTAAATATCCATCATTACCTACATTTATTGGTCAAAACCGGGAGAAATCGCTACACTGAGAAGGTAGCTTTGAAGAAATTCCTACCAAAAGATGATCACTTTAAAAAAAGAATTTCAATTTAAATATTAGTGCCGAAAGGATTTAATGATCCTGTGAAAGAGTATACAGTATATGTGTCTAAGGCGCTGTATTGGGTGCTGGGAAACATGCAAAAGAAAAGAAGATTGTCTCTGCTCTTGAGAAACAACCTAGTGACAGGCAAAAATTAATGAATATAAACAATGACGTCGGGGGTTTTTATGGTATTTAATGCTTACTATATACTAGGCACTGTCCCACATGGGGCTCACAGTCTTAATCCTCACTTTACAGATGACGGAACTGAGATACAAAAGTTTAGTGACTTACTCAAGGTAACACAACAGCCAAGTGGAAGAGCCGGGTTTACAAATCAGGTCCTTCCGACTCTCAGGCCCATGGTCTATCCACTAGGTAATGCTGCTTCTCATATTATATTATTCTCATATATTGAGAAGCAGCATGGCTCAGTGGAAAGAGCACGGGCTTGGGAGTCAAAGGTCATGGGTTCAAATCTCAGCTCCGCCGCTTGTCAGCTGTTTGACTTTGGGCAAGTCACTTCACTTTTCTGTGCCTCAGTTACCTCATCTGGAAAATGGGGATTAAGATTGTGAGCCCCACGTGGGACAACCTGGTCACCTTGTATCCTCCCCAGTGCTTAGAACAGTGCTTGGCACATAGTAAGCGCTTAACAAATACCAAAATCATTATTATGATATTCTGCTTCAGTCCTTTAGCTTTGGTAAAAACCTTGGGCAACTTGCCCCCTTTAGGAAGTACGAAAAGTAAAATAATTTTTGGTTACAGGCAGGTTTGAGGGAGACAAACTTTCCCCTTCTTTAGCATAATCTTTTAGACTGTGAGCCCACTGTTGGGTAGGGACTGTCTCTATATGTTGCCAACTTGTACTTCCCAAGCGCTGAGTACAGTGCTCTGCACACAGTAAGCGCTCAATAAATACGATTGATGATGATGATAATCCAAGCGTGACAGAGAATGAATGAATGCCTTTCCTCAAGCTGTCTCAGAGACCAGGACGGGTTGGGGATGTTCTTGGTCCAGTTTTTGACCATTTCTGACCCTGGGGTGGATTTTATAAGACAAGCAGCGTGGCTCAGTGGAAAGAGCATGGGCTTTGGGGTCAGAGGTCAAGGGTTCAAATCCCAGCTCTGCCAATTGTCAGCTGTGTGACCTTAGGAAAATCACTTAACTTCTCTGTGCCTCAGTTACCTCGTCTGTAAAATGAGGATTAAGGCTGTGAGCCCCCGGTGGGACAACCTCATCACCTTGTAACCTCCCCAGCACTTAGAACAGCGCTTTGCACACAGAGAGCGCTTAATAAATACCATTATTATTATTATTATTCCCTATGTCCTCTTTCCAGCATCACAGAACAAAAGTCAAGACCTCCCACATGAATTAGCTATGTGCTCCATTTTTTCCCCCCAGAACATCTTTCTACCTAACAGGCTTGGCAAAGCTTCTTCAGGGGAAATATGGGTTTAAAGTGGAAAGGTGAGTGAAAAAAAGGGGCCGGGCTGCTTGGGGAATAGTGGTCTCAGCCCCCCATCCTCTCCCCTTTATTTAATGGTACTCATTAGGCACGTACTATGCGCCAGACACTGTACTAAGTACTGGGGTAGAAACAAGATAAATCAATTAATCATATTTATTGAGCGCTTACTGTGTTCCAAAGCACTGTACTAAGGACTTGCGAGGGTGTAATATAACACAGTTGATAGACATGTTCCCTGCTCACCACAGGCATACAGTCCAGAGCGGGAGACAGACATTAATGGCTCCGCCAACTGTCAGCTGTGTGACTTTGGGCAAGTCACTTAACTTCTCTTCACCTCAGTTACCTCATCTGTAAAAGGGGGATTAAGACTGTGAGCCCCCCGTGGGACAACCTGATCACCTTGTAACCTCCCCAGTGCTTAGAACAGTGCTTTGCACATACTAAGTGCTTAATAAATGTCATTAGTATTATTATTATTAAATAAATAAGTAAATTACAGTACCTGCATATATGTATATATGTTTGTACATATTTATTACTCTATTTATTTTACTTGTACATATCTATTCTATTTATTTTATTTTGTTAGTATGTTTGGTTTTGTTCTCTATCTCCCCCTTTTAGACTGTGAGCCCACTGTTGGGTAGGGACTGTCTCTATATGTTGCCAACTTGTACTTCCCAAGTGCTTAGTACAGTGCTCTGCACACAGTAAATTTTCAATAAATACAATTGATTGATTGATTGATTGACCGATTGGACAATAAGTGCTGTGGGGCAAGATAATCAGGTTGTCCCACATGAGGCTCACAGTCTAAATCAGAAGGAGGATTCATTCATTCATTCATTCATTCAATCATATTTATTGAGTGCTTACTGTGTGCAGAGCACTGTACTAAGCACTTGGGAAGTACAAGTCGGCAACATATAGAGACGGTCCCTACCCAACAACGGGCTCACAGTCTAGAAGGGGGAGACAGACACCAAAACAAGACATGTACACAGGTGTCAAAGTCATCAGAACAAATAGAATTAAAGCTATAAGCACATCATTAACAAAATAGAGTAGTAAATATGTACAAGTAAAATAACTGGAGTAATAAATCTGTACAAATATATACAAGTGCTGTGGGGAGGGGAATCCTCATTTTAGTGATGAGGTAACTGAGGCACATAGAAGTTAAGTGGATAAAGCACAACAAGTCTGGGTTCTAATCCCCATTCCCCAACTTGTCTGCTTTGTGACCTTGGGCAAGTCACTTAATTTCTCTGTGCCTCAGTTGCCTCATCTGTAAAATGGAGATTAAGACGGTGTGCCCCATGTGGAACAGGGACTGTGTCCAGCCCTATTAGTCTGTATCTACCCCAGTGCTTAGTACAGTGCTTGCACACAGTAAGCGCTCAATAAATACAATAGAATGAATGAAGATCTTCATTCATCTCCCCAGTCCTCAAAAATCTCCAATGGTTACCTGTTCCTCTCTGCAGTTCAAGCAGAAATTCCTGACTGTTGGCTCAAAACAAAAGAACTCAAAAGAAAACAAAAGAACTCAATCAGCTCTCTCCCTTTCCTTTTCCAATTACACTGTAGCTTGAACTCTTCAATCTTCTCAAGCTAACTGTGGAAGAAAACTTGGCAGACTCCGCATTGTGTTTAAAAAGTATGGCAGAGACGAGTTATCACTACTAGCTCTTCTTCTAGCACTATTAATAATAATAATAATGATGGCATTTATTAAGCGCTTACTATGTGCAAAGCACTGTTCTAAGCGCTGGGGAGGATACAAGGTGATCAGGTTGTCCCACGGGAGACTCACAGTCTTCATCCCCATTTTCCAGATGAGGGAACTGAGGCACAGAGAAGTTAAGTGACTTGCCCAAAGTCACACAGCTGACAATTGGCAGAGCAAGGATTTGAACCCATGACCTCTGACTCCAAAGCCCGGGCTCTTTTCCACTGAGCGTTGGTTGTTGGACAGAGATTCCTCTGCTAGTCAAAGCCAGCTCAACTTTGAGTAATGCAGAATGTCTTTATATACAGTCAGTTCAGCATCCTATTTTCACATTTGATCAAAGAATAAATAACTCTTTGAAGGTAGAGAGCGCATCCCTCACCAACTGTCCCAAGCGTGGAACACAGTGCTCTGCACAGTAAGCGCTCAATCAATAGCATTGGTTGATTGACTGAAAAGTGCACTTTTGGGTGGCTCCTTGCAAACCGCAGTGGGTAAGATGAAGAATAGAAGCCCCTCGGCCAGGCTCGGGGGTCTTGGGATCAGCGGGTGGAAGGGCAGGGAATTGTGTGTTGTCCCTCGAACGAGGAGCAGTGCAGGGCACGGAGAGGCACGGGTGGGCGAAACCAGGCCAGATTGCACTTCCCAAGCGCTTAGTACAGTGCTCTGCATACAGTAAGTGCTCAATAAATGCGACTGAATGAATGAATACAAATCACTGCATATACCTTAATGCTAACAGCAGCAAGTTTTACCTGGGGCAATTATTAGGCCCTAGCTGATTCTCTCCATTAAAAGACTCTGGTAGGCAAACACTATAAGTAGGTTAGGAATCCTGACCTCTTTTTCCTGTCTCAAGACTCTGACAAACCAAACTTCTGGATAAACAGATAGACAGATAACTAGATGGGACTGACCAAAGAGAGGAGGATATGTAATATGCCCATCTGGAGTAAATGGTGGCTTGGCCAAACAAAATGGAGTCCCATCATGTTCCATTCTTGGTATTCTACCACTCCCAGAGACTCTAGTTACCAAAGTTTCTCTTGCTCACTTAAACGAGGTGATTACGAAGCAAACAGGACTAGAAACAAAACAGTTCAGAAGGAGTGGTTGGATGAGAAGAAGCTAATGCAAGGCCTAACCCACCTAGCCTCCTCACCATGCCTTGTTCTCATCTTCCCTTCTCCAAACTCTTCCTCAAGCCCCTCCCTCCCACCCCTGCCTGGAATGCTTGCTCTCTTTATATCCGACAGACTACAGCTTTCCCCATCTTCAAAGCCCTTTGGAAATCACATCTCCCGGAGGCCTTTCCTGATTAACTCCCTCTCCCTTCCTCTGCTCCAAGAGGCCTTCCCTAATTATGCTCTTTTTCCCCCAGCTCGCTCTCCCTTATTCATCATCTACACACTAGATCTGTGGCCTTTGGACAGTTGATAATCCTCCACACCCAACCCCAAAACATCTCTGTACAAATCTTTAAATTATATATTATAAGTTATTCATTAATATCAATGTCTGTCTCCCCCTCTAGACTGTAAGCTCATTATGTATAGGGAAAGAGCCACTAATTCTGTTGTTTTGTACTCTACCAAGCACTTAGGGCAGTGCTCTGCACATAATAAGTGCTCAATAAATGTCACTGATTAACTGATTATATCCCTCAATTGCCACTTCAGCCATTCTGTGCCACCTACTTAATCAATCAATCAATCAATCGTATTTATTGAGCGCTCACTGTGTGCAGAGCACTGTACTAAGCGCTTGGGAAGTACAAGTTGGCAACATATAGAGACAGTCCCTACCCAACAGTGGGCTCACAGTCTAAAAGAATAATGGTATTTGTTCATTCATTCATTCATTCATTCAATCGTATTTATTGAGCGCTTACTGTGTGCACAGCACTGGACTAAGCGCTTGGGAAGTCCAAGTTAGTGCTTTGGAAGTCCAAGTTTAAATACTTACAACCTCCGCAGCACTTTCATTTACATATCTTTATACCTAATTACTTCTTTCTGTCATTTATGTGTGTGTCTGTTTGTAGGCTGTAAGCTCCGGAAGGCAGAAATCATGCATAGCGATTCTGCTAGACTCTCTCAAGATTTTAATACAGTCCTCTGCACACGTGAGCTCGCTGTGGGCAGGGAATGTGTCTGTTAGTTGTTGTATTGTACTTTCCCAAGCGCTTACTACAGTGTCCTGCATACAGTAAGCGCTCAATAAACACGACTGACTGAATGAGTAGGCACTCAATCAACAGTATCACTTGAGTTATCTTAAAAGTCCTCATATTATCAAAGAGGCACTATTGAGCAGAAAAGAATAATTGTGATATTTATTAAGTGCTGACTATGTACCAAACACAGTACTAAGTGCTGGGGTAGATGGACGATAATCACATCAGAAGATAATTACATCAGACACAATCCCTGTCCCACATGGGGCTCCGGGCCCAAATGCAATCCAACTCATCTTTAAAGGAAGAATTCCACCGCTAAGACCAAAGGCCGCTGGCCTTTGTTGTGCCCTCTCCAAAGAAAAGCAGATGTGTTTCTCAAACAAGAATGTTGTTTAGGAAAAGATATAACCAAATGTTTCAACACTGGGCCAGGATTTTGCGGTGTAAGTATTTTGTGCCTTGCCAGGGTCATTGTCTTCTGCTCTCAAGACGGTTCGGAACACCGGCCTTGTCTGAAGAAAACAGTAGCCGGTTCTCCCCAAGGGAGCTCAAAAATGTTAAAAGTCTTACACAGCCTCTCTCTGTTTTTCCTCCACTATATAATCCAGAGGGCCTAGTATTATGATGGTCATTGCCCTGTTGAAAACTATCATTTTCACTTGAAATCTTCATGGGAAGAGAGAGTAATCAGCAACTTTCTATAACTTAAGTGATACCCTCTTCGGTACTATTTTTGAAAGTAATGGAGCTGTTTTTGTGGTCTTTTTTTCATTGAAGTAGAGAAGAAATTGAAAGAAAACCCCTCCTCTTTTACCTGTAGTCAATCAAATGCTGGCTGAATACATATGAAGAGTTTAACATTATTCTAGGTCACCTGGAGATCATGATAGTAAATAATCTGCTCTCTGACCCCAAGGAGTTTAATGAGTCAGTCGGTTGGTTAGTCAATCATTTTTACTGAGCGTTTACTGTGTGCACAGCACTGTTCTAATTTATTGGAAGAGTACAGTGTAACACTATAGCAGACACGTACCCTGCCCACAAGTACAAGTTGGCAACATACAGAGTCGGTCCCTACCCAACAATGGGCTCACAGTCTAGAAGGGGGAGACAGACAACAAAACAAAACATGTGGACAGGTGTCAAGCCATCAGAATAAATAGAAGTAAAGCTAGATGCACATCATTAACAAAATAAATAGAATAGTAAATATGTACAAGTAAGATAAATAGAGTAATAAATCTGTACAAACATATATACAGGTGTTGTGGGGAGGGGAAGGAGGTAGGGCTGGGGGGATGGGGAGGGGGAGAGGAAGGAAGGGGCACACAGTAAGTGCTCAGTAAATACGATTGAACAAATGAATGAATGAATGAACTGCTGGAGTGAATACAAGCAATTCAATCAATCGTATTTATTGAGCGCTTACTGTGTGCAGAGCACTGTACTAAGCACTTGGGAAGCACAAGTTGGCAACACATAGAGACGGTCCCTAGGTTGTACACAGTCCCTGTCCCATGTGGGGCTCAGTGTCTCAATCCCCATTTTACAGATGAGGTAAATGAGGCACAGAGAAGGGAAGTGACTTGCGCAAGGCCACACAGCAGATAAATGGTGGGGCCGGGATTAGAACCCATGACCTTCTGGCTCCAAGGCCCAGGCTCTATCCACTACACCATGCTGTTTCTCATGACTGGGCTTCTCACAACTTCTCATGATTACTGTTATAAGTGCTTGACATACTGTAATTGCTTAATAATTATCATCATCATAGATGGTACTTACTGAGCACTTAGTATGTGCAGAACCCTATACACAGCACTTGGGGGATGGTAATAATAATAATAATGGCATTTGTTAAGCGCTTACTATGTGCAAAGCACTGTTCTAAGAACGGGGGGATCATCATCAATCGTATTTATTGAGCGCTTACTATGTGCAGAGCACTGTACTAAGTGCTTGGGAAGTACAAATTGGCAACATATAGGGACAGTCGCTACCCAACAGTGGGCTCACAGTCTAAAAGTGGGCTCACAGTCTACAAGGTGATCAGGTTGTCCCCCGTGGGGCTCACAGTCTTAATCCCTATTTTACAGATGAGGTAACTGAAGCTCAGAGAAGTGAAGTGACTTGCCCAAGATCACACAGCAGACATATGGTGGAGCTGGAATTTGAACCCATGACCTCTGACTCCAAAGCCCGTGCTCTTTCCACCGAGCCACGGTGCTTCTCACAAGTTCCCTGTCCACAATTAAGTGCTAACTATGTGTCAAACCCTGGTCTAAGAGTTGGGATAGATACAAAATGATTAAGTTGGACAAAGTCCCACAGTCTGAAGTTGGAGGGAGAACAGAACTATGTGTCAAACCCTGGTCTAAGAGTTGGGATAGATACAAGTTGATTAAGTTGGACAAAGTCCCCCAGTCTGAAGTTGGAGGGAGAACAGAATTGAGGCACAGAGAAGTTAACTGACCTGCCCAAGGTCACACAGCATGCCAGTGGCAGAGCTGAGATTAGAACCCAGCGCTTTTTCCGCTTGCCGCAGAACGTTACAGATTTCCCTCTGGACTATAAGCGCCTTGCAAGCAGGAAGTGTGCCTACCAACTCTGTTGTACTGTACTCTCCCAGTGGTTAGTACAGTGACGCAGCGTGGCTCAGTGAGAAGGAGCGTGGCTCAGTGGAAAGAGCCCAGGCTTTGGAGTCAGAGGTCATGGGTTCAAACCCCGGCTCCGCCAATTGTCAGCTGTGTGACTTCGGGCAAGTCACTTAACTTCTCTGTGCCTCAGTGACCTCATCTGTAAAATGGGGATTAAGACTGTGAGCCCCATGTGGGACAATCTTATCACCTTGTATCCTCTCCCGCACTCAGAACAGTGCTTTGCACATAGTAAGCACTTAACAAATGCCATTATTATTATTATTATTACAGTGCTTGGCACACAGAAGCACTCAATAAATACCAATAAATACCTCATGTGCAACCTTCAGGAAATCATGCCTCCTTGAGACTTGGTCAGTCAGTAAGTCTAGACTTCTAGATTGTGATCCCATTGTTGGGTAGGGACTGTCTCTTTATGTTGCCGACTTGCACTTCCCAAGCGCTTAGTACAGTGGTCTGCACCCAGTAAGCGCTCAATAAAATTGATTGAATGAATGAAGTCAGTCAATCATATTTACTGAGCACTTACTGTGTGCAGAACACTGTACCAAGCTCTTAGGAGGGTACAATACAATAAACAGACACATTCCCTGCCCATAACGAAGTTACCATCTAGAGGGGATCTTAGTCACTCATTAGAATGTCAGAAGTAAATCAATCAATCGTATTTATTGAGTGCTTACTGTGTGCAGAGCACTGTACTAAGCGCTTGGGAAGTACAAGTTGGCAACATATAGAGACATTCCCTACCCAACAGTGGGCTCACAGTCTAAGAGTAAAGGATTTATTCAGAGAGCTGAGGAGGACAATAAAGGTAGCGTTCCTTCAAAAACCAGCTGTTGAGTGTACATCACTGCTTAATCACATTTCAAGTTCAAAAATCACATAATAATAATAGTGATGGCATTTAAGCGCTTACTATGTGCAAAGCACTGTTCTAAGCGCTGGGGGGGGGAGATACAAGGTGATCAGGTTGTCCCATGTGGGGCTCACAGTCATCATTCCCATTTTACAATCAATCAATCGTATTTATTGAGCACTTACTGTGTGCAGAGCACTGTACTAAGCGCTTGGGAAGTACAAGTTGGCAACATCTAGAGACGGTCCCTACCCAACCGTGGGCTCACAGTCTAGAAGGTGTTGTTATAATAAATCACATAATATCCCCTACATAATAATAATAATGATGGCATTTAAGCGCTTACTATGTGCACTGTTCTAAGCACTGGGGGGATACAGATGATCAGGTTGTCCCACATGGGGCTCACAGTCTTAATCCCCATTTTACAGATGAGATAACTGAGGCTCAGAGAAGTTAAGTGACTTGCCCAAGGCCACATAGCAGACATGTGGCGGAGCTGAGATTCGAACACATGATTCCAAAGCCCGTGCTCTTTCCACTGAGCCACGCTGCTTCTCATGCGGCCTGTGTTGCAAACCCTTGCTTTGTTCATTAGCAGTTTCTCTCCTTTTTGTATAAAAAATTTTTGGGGGGGACTAAAAAGTCTAAGATCCATTTCAGTTCTCCCTAGTGGACAGAGCACAGGACTGTGAGTCAGGTGGACTTGGGTTCTAATCCTGGCTCCGCCAGTTGTCTGCTGTGTGACCTCGGGCAAGTAACTTCAGCGTGGCTCCGTGGAAAGAGCCCGGGCTTGGGAGTCAGAGATCATGAGATCTAATCCCAGCTCTGCCACTTGTCAGCTGTGTGACTTGGGGCAAGTCACTTCACTTCTGTGGGCCTCAGGTACCTCATCTGCAAAATGGGGATTAAGACTGTGAGCCCCCCCGTGGGACAACCTGATCACCTTGTATCCTCCCCAGCGCTTAGAACAGTGCTTTGCACATAGTAGGCATTTTACAAATGCCATCATTATTATTATTATTACTTCACTTCTCCGGGCCTCAGTTACCTCATCTGTAAAATGGGGATACCTGTTCTACCTCCTGCTTAGACTATGAGCCCCATGTGTGACAGGGACTCTGTCCAACCTAATTCACTTGTATCTACCCCAGCGCTTAGAACAGTGTTGGGCACATGGTAAATACCATTAAAAAACATTTTTTTAAAAATCTGGAAGACTTCAGTTTGGCTTAGTGGAAAGAGTACGTGCTTGGGAGTCAGAGGATGTGGGTTCTAATCCCAACTCTGCCACTTGTCTGCTGTGTGACCTAGGGTAAGACACTTAACTACAAGGCCCTACTGAGAGCTCACCTCCTCCAGGAGGCCTTCCCTGACTGAGCCCCTTCCTTCCTCTCCCCCTCATCCCCCCTCCATCCCCCCCATCTTACCTCCTTCCCTTCCCCACAGCACCTGTATATATGTATATATGTTTGTACATATTTATTACTCTATTCATTTATTTATTTATTTTACTTGTACATATCTATTCTATTTATTTTATTTTGTTAGTATGTTTGGTTTTGTTCTCTGTCTCCCCCTTTTAGACTGTGAGCCCACTGTTGGGTAGGGACTGTCTCTATATGTTGCCAACTTGTACTTCCCAAGCACTTAGTACAGGGCTCTGCACACAGTAAGCGCTCAATAAATACGATTGATTGATTGATTGATTAACTTCCCTGGGCCTCAGTTACCTCATTTGTAAAATGGGGATTAAGACTGTGAGCCCCACGTGCGACAACCTGATCACCTTGTATCTACCCCAGCGCTTAGAACAGTGCTTGGCATGTAGTAAGCACTTAACAAATGCCATCATCATTTCACAAATTTAGAGTCAACCATTTTATTTTGAGATTTACAACAATAACTGCCGTTTCATTCCATGGCAGCCAAATAGCCAACAGGTCCTGGGCCAAGGTCCCACCCAATCGAACCCCAGCAGTAACTCCTAGCCTTTCATCTGCTCTGGCTTGTTCATACTAAACCAAGAGGAAAGCGCAGAGGATGCGGAACATATAGCCCTAACGGTAAAACTACAGAATCTCCACCCAAGACTTCGGCTCTGCCACTCGTCCGCTGTGTGACGTTGGGCAAGTCGCTTCACTTCTCTGGGCCTCAGCTACCTTATCTGTGAAACGGGGATTGAGACTGTGAGCCCCACGTGGGACAGAGACTATGTCCAACCCAATTTGCTTGGATCCACCCCAGTGCTTGGTACAGTGCCTGGAACATCATCATCATCATCAATCGTATTTATTGAGCGCTTACTATGTGCAGAGCACTGTACTAAGCGCTTGGGAACATAGTAAGCACTTAACAAATACCATTATTACCGTACTTCCAGGACTTTAGTGCTCAGGAGAAAATCACTCGTGTCAATCCCCCCCTCCTTCCCCTCCCTCCTCCTCCCCTCCGCATCGCCCCCCCCCACACTCTGCCTTATCCCCTTCTCCTCCTCACAGCACTTGTGCATATTTGTACATATTTATTACCCTATTTTTTAATTAATGATGTGTATATAGCTATAATTCTATTTATTCTGATGGTATTGACACCTGTTTACTTGTTTTGTTGTCTGTCTCCCCCTTCTAGACTGTGAGCCCGTTGTTGGGTAGGGACCGTCTCTACAAGTTGCCGATTTGTACTTCCCAAGTGCTTGGTACAGTGCTCTGCACACAGTAAGCGCTTAATAAATACGATCGATTGAACGAACGAATGAATCCTCAGTGACTAATGCCTCTGCAAAGGCTCATTAGTGCAACTAATTAGTAGTGCTTCTTTCCTCTTCTCACACTTCCTTCCACATCGCCCTGGCTTTCGCCCTTGCCCCCAGCCCCACAGCACTTAGTACATATCTGCAATTTATTTACTTCTGTTAATGTCTGCCTCCCCCTCTAAACTGTAAACTCGTTGTGGGAAAGGGATGTGACTGTTTTTTGTTATATTGGACTTTCTCAAGTCGTTAGTAAAGCGCTCTGCGCACAGTAAGCGCTCAATAAATATGATTGAGTGAATGAATATCTACCACAGCGCTTAGAACAGTGCTTGGCACACAGTAAATGCTTAACAAACACCACAATTACAAATGAATGCTATGGCACCTGGATGTGAGGCCTCACCCAACCACACCATGGCATGGCAGAGAAGCAGTGTGGCTCGGTGGAAAAAGCACGGGCAGGCTTTGGAGTCAGAGGTCATGGGTTCAAATCCCAGCTCTGCCACTTGTCAGCTGTGTGACTTTGGGCAAGTCACTTCACTTCTCCGTGCCTCAGTTCCCTCATCTGTAAAATGGGGATTAAAACTGTGAGCTCCCCCGTGGGACAACCTGATCACCTTGTAACCTCCCCAGTGCTTCGAACAGTGCTTTGCACATAGTAAGTGCTTAATAAATGCCATTATTATTATTATTATTATTATTATTTCGAGAAAGGACTGAAAAACAACTGTTCCCCCAAGAGAAAGTCAATGTGTAATCCCAGGAGTCAAACCCTGGGCTCCCACTAGGCTATAAACTCCTTGTGGGCAGGGATTGTGTCTGTTATATTGCCGTGTTGTACTCCCCAAGAGCCTAGTACAGTGCTCTGCATGCGGTGCTCAATAAATACGATTGATTGTTTCAAAGTACTATGCTGAGAAGCAGCGTGGCCTAGTGGGAAGAGCCCGGAGCCCGGGAGTCAGAGGGCGTGGGTTCTAATCCCGGCTCTGGAACTTCCTTACTGTGCAACCTTGGGTAAGTCACTTGAACTTCTCTAATAATAATAATAATAATAATAATGGTATTTATTAAGCGCTTACTATGTGCAAAGCACTGTTCTAAGCACTAGGGAGGTTACAAGGTGACCAGATTGTCCCACGGGGGGCTCACAGTCTTCATCCCCATTTTACAGATGAGGTAACTGAGGCCCAGAGAAGTTAAGTGACTTGCCCAAAGTCACACAGCTGACAATTGGCGGAGCTGGGATTTGAACCCATGACCTCTGACTCCAAAGCCCGGGCTCCTTACAATGAGCCACGCTGCTTCTCTGTGTCTCTGTGTCCTCTTCTGTCGAATGGGGATTTGATACCTGCTCTCCCTCCTATTTAGTCTGTGAGCTCCATGTGGGACAGACACTATGTCCAACCAGATAATAAATAAATAATGATGCTATTTGTTAAGCACTTCCTATGTGCCAAGCCCTGTTCTAAGCACTGGGGTAGATATAAGGTAATCAGGTTATCCCACATGGGGCTCAAAGTCTTAATCCCCATTTTACAGATGAAGTAACTGAGGCACAGAGAAGGTAAGTGGCTTGCCCAAGGTCACCCAACAGACAAGTGGCGGAGGCAGGATTAGAACCCACATCCTCTGATTCCCTAGCCCATGCTCTTGCTACTAAGCCACGCCAATGATTAGAACAATGCTTGGCACATAGTAAGTGCTTAACAAGTACCAAAATGAAATAAAATTATCATCCCCCCAGGCCATTAGTTCACTGTGGGCAAGGAATTTGCCTGTCAACTGTTATATTGTACTGTCTGAATCAATCAATCAATCAATCGTATTTATTGAGCGCTTACTGTGTGCAGAGCACTGTACTAAGCACTTGGGAAGTACAAGTTGGCAACATACAGAGACAGTCCCTACCCAACAGTGGGCTCACAGTCTAAAAGGGGGAGACAGTTCTCTGCACACAGTAAGTGTTCAATAAATATCCTTGATTGAATGATTGATCATCTCCAGTGCTTTGCACATAGTAAGCGCGTAACAAATGCCATTATTATTATTATTATCTCCAGGACACTCACAAATTACATTTGCTATGCCCACTTCCCCCATATACCTTAGTGCCTGACTTAAATCAGAACAGAAGAGACCACTGTAAATAATAATTATAATGATAATAATTGTGGTATTTGTTAAGCACTTACTATGTGCCAAGAATTGTATTATGCACTAGGGTAATAATAATGATGGTATTTGTTAAGCACTTACTATGTGCCAAGCACTGTTCTAAGCACCGTAGGCACAAGAAACTCAGGCCCATGAGGAGCTCACAGTCTAAGTAGGAGGGAGAACAAGTATTGAATCTCATTTTGTAGATGAGAGAACTGAGGGACAGAGAAGTTAAGTGACTTACCTAAGGTCACACAGCAGACACGGGGACACATCCCTAATTCAGGAAAGTTAGTCCTAGAGACAGGTAGTTCTTTCATCAAACAATGGTTTTGATTTGGTGCTTACTGTGTGCATAGCACTGTACTAAACTCCTGGAAGAATACAATAGAGAAGCAGCGTGGCTCAGTGGAAAAGAGTGCGGGCTTTGGAATCAGACGTCATAGGTTCAAATCCCAGCTCTGCCAGTTGTCAGCTGTGTGACTTTGGGCAAGTCACTTAACTTCTCTGTGCCTCAGTTACCTCATCTGTAAAATGGGGATGAAGACTGTGAGCCCCACGTGGGACAACCTGATCACCTTGTAACCTCCCCAGCGCTTAGAACAGTGCTTTGCACATAGTAAGCGCTTAATAAATGCCATTATTATTATTATTATTATCATTATTATAGAGTTGATAGGCATGGTCCCCGCCCTCTAAGAGCTTACAATAGATATCTGAAGTACATTGGCATTACTTTAGACTTCTGAAGTTTAAAAATCTCCATCTGATCAATTGCCCAAATTTCCTGGTATATCTTCCTATTTTGTCCAGAGGCAGTCTTTTCTAAAACATTCCTGAACAAAAGCTTCATTCCACGCTTTCTCAGGAGTACAATTAATAATGGATTTGTAATTTACAGGTCGATTTCATTGTGTTCCCTGGCGTTAATAACATGAGTTATAATGTTTTTTTTTCTTTTCGGACCACACCAAATTATTTTCCATTCTCTAATTAGGATTTATTTGTGCCAGAGAACATAAGATTTAAAACAAACTCAGAATGACTAATTTCAAACCACCAAAGTAGTTCTAGCTAAAAACACATCAAAAACAATTTCAAGTAGAATGACGGGAAGAAAAATGTACTTATTGAACAAAAGCATCTTTGCCTCTATTGAAAGCACTGAGGACTATTACACCTTTCAAGACCTGGATGTAATTGTTAGAGTCACACAGAGTAAAATGAGGCGTTGAAATCAATTTCATCTTCATTAGCTGAAGAAATCTGTGTCACCCCCCAAGATGCATTTCTGGCAGGCAATTCAGCCAAGGTTGCTTTGGCCGTCTAGATTGTGGTAAGCTCTTTGAGGGCAGGAATCAAGACTTCTAAGTTTATTGTACTGTTCTCTCCCAAGTGCTTAGGACAGTCCCTCTCACTGCGGGCAGGGAATGTATCTGGTCTCAGTTATCTGCTCTGTAAAATGGGGAATGCTCTGGTCATGTCACTCCCCTCAAAATTCTCCAGTGGTTGCCTATCAACCTTCTCATGAAGCAAAAATTCCTCACTCTCGGCTTCAAGGCTGTCCATCACCTTGCCCTTTCTTACCTCACCTCCCTTCTCTCCTTCTCCAGCCCAACCCGCACCCTCCATTCCTCTGCAGTCGCTAACCTCCTCACTGTGCCTCGTTCTTCCCTGTCCCGCCATCGACTCCCGGCCCACGTCCTACCTCTGGCCTGGAATGCCCTCCCTCCTCACATCCACCAAACTAGCTCTCTTCCTCCCTTCAAAGCCCCGCTGAGAGCTCACCTCCTCCAGGAGGCCTTCCCAGACTGAGCCCCCCTTTTTCCTCTGCTCCTCCTCCCCTTCCCATCGCCCCCACTCCCTCCCTCTGCCCTATCCCTTTCCCCTCCCCACAGCACTTGTGTATATTTGTACATATTTATTACTCTATTTATTTTATTAATGTGTATATATCTATAATTCTATTTATCTATTTTGAGGATACTGACACCTGTCTACTTGTTTTGTTTTGTTGTCTAGACTGTGAGCCCGTTGTTAGGTAGGTAGGGACTGTCTCTGTTGCCGATTTGTACTTTCCAAGCGCTTAGTACAGAGCTCTGCACACAGTAAGCTCTCAATAAATACGATTGAATGAATTGAATGAATGAATGAATGAATGGAGGCTGTGAGCCCCACGTGGGACAGGGACTATGTCCAACCTGATTTGCCTGTAACCACCCCAGCGCTTAGTACAGTGCCTAGCACATAGTAAATCCTTAACAAACATCATCATCACCATCTATATAATAATAATGGCATTTGTTAAGCACTTATTATGTGCAAAGCACTGTTCTAAGCGCTGGGGAGGATACAAGGTGATCAGGTTGTCCCACGTGGGGCTCACAGTCTTAATCCCCATTTTACAGATGAGGGAACTGAGGCCCAGAGAAGTGAAGTGACTTGCCCAAAGTCACCCAGCTGACAATTGGCGGAGCCAGGATTTGAACCCATGACCTCTGACTCCAAAGCCCGTGCTCTTTCCACTGAGCCACGCTGCTTCTCTGTATAATTACCCTACATGAAGAGTGGGTATTTCCACTACACCTGAATGAGAAAAAACAGGATTTGTTTTCTGGTAGGCCAGAACGATATGTTCGAGCCCGTTGTTGGGTAAGAACCGTCCCTATATGCTGCCAACTTGTACTTCCCAAGAGCTTCGTACAGTGCTCTGCACACAGTAAGCGCTCAATAAATACGATCGAATGAATAAATACCAGCAGATAAGAGCAGAAGCAATGTGGCCTAATGGATAGAGAACGGGCCTGGGATGAGAACAAAGATCATGTAAAATGAAAATCTTACCACTGTTTTTCTAAGTTTTAAGGAAAACAAGCAACAAAATTAAAACCCACACAGTATGATTCTAGTGGCCAAGTAGAAAACTGGGGCACAGAGGATTTACGCACAGAGGAGTTAAATGACTTGCCCTAGGTCGCACAGCAGACATGTGGCAGAGCCGATCCTTTTGACTCAATCAATCAATCAATCAATCGTATTTATTGAGCGCTTACTGTGTGCAGAGCACTGTACTAAGTGCTTGGGAAGTACAAGTTGGCAACATATAGAGACAGTCCCTACCCAACAGTGGGTTCACAGTCTCAGGTCCGTGCTCTATCCGCTCTGCCACTCTGCTTTTACTCTCCTATTCTCCCATCAGCAATTTATTTTAATACCTGTCCCCCACCCCCTCAAAACTGTAAACTCCTTGTGGGCAGGGAATGTGTCTATTAGAGCCTCTACATTGTCCTCTCCCAAACACGTGGTTTTGTCACTTGTCTGCTGTGTGACCTTGGATCAGTCACTTAACTTTTCTGTGCCTCAGTTAGCTTCTCTGTAAAATGGGGATTAATACTGTGATCCCCAAGTGGGACATGGACTGTGACCATGACTGTGACTGTGAGGCAGCATGGTTCAGTGGAAAGATCACGGGCTTTGGAGTCAAAGTTCGTGGGTTCAAATCCCGGCTCAACCAATTGTCAGCTGTGTGACTTTGGGCAAGTCACTTCACTTCTCTGTGCCCCAGTTCCCTCATCTGTAAAATGGGGATTAAAACTGTGAGCCCCCCATGGGACAACCTGATCACCTTGTAACCTCCTCAGCACTTAGAACAGTGCTTTGCACATAGTAAGTGCTTAATAAATGCCATTATTATAATCTGATTAGGTTGTACCTACCTTAGCACTTAGTACAGTGCCGGAAACATAGGAAGTGCTGAACAAAGGCCTTAAAAAAATGCTCCTAGTACAGTGCTCAACACACCATAAGCACTCAGTAAATACCACTAATTGATTGAAACTTGGTTCCTTTTCCTCCCTTAAATTACTTGGTTTTTTGCTTTGTTTAAATCCCTGCTCAGAGGTGGAAGGAGAAAGACTAGGGAAATAGTGTCCTTGGGGGCAGCATGAAGCAATTCTACCTACCCATCATTATCATCATCAATCGTATTTATTGAGCGCTTACTGTGTGCTCCTGTATCACGGTGTTCAGTCCTAAAAGGAGAGCTTCCTTCCCATTCATTCATTCATTCATTCATTCAATCATATTTATTGAGTGCTTACTGTATGCAGAGCACTGTACTAAGCGCTTGGGAAGTACAAGTTGGCAACATATAGAGACGGTCCCTACCCAACAGTGGGCTCACAGTCTAGAAGGGGGAGACACAGAACAAAACAGAGTTCCCAGAGTTGCCATCTCAAAGTTATAGAGCATATCAAGAGAGTGGCTCAAACAAAGGTGTTCCTTCTGTTAGGTGTTTCAAGACAAATGGTACTAAATTCCAACCAACCAAACATAATGACTATCATTGTTCAGACAGTAGGGTGACAAAATGAATCAGTCACTTACCCTACTAACACACAATCAATCGAAGCTCCAAGTCAGTGACCTGTTTATGTGACTCACTATTCCTTGTGGCAAAACTCAGCTGCCTGCAGTTTCCAAAACCCTGAGGCTATTACAATGGACGGCATCTAAGATGGAATCTCACTTTCGCACTGCTGAATTCTTACAAGGCCACAGAAACTCTGAGTACAAATGTTTCAGCTGAACTCAGGGTCTGGGCCAACTTCCCGGTCAGCCAAGATAAGACAAATTCAGGAGTCTTTGTTAGAGAGCCTTGGGTAGAAGTTGTAGCCTGAGCTGAACTTCTGACTCTTTCCCTGAAAACGGACAAGTCATTTAATGCCCTCCCTCTGCCCATCCGCCAAGCTAGCTCTCTTCCTCCCTTCAAGGCCCTACTGAGAGCTCACCTCCTCCAGGAGGCCTTCCCAGACTGAGCCCCTTCCTTCCTCTCCCCCTCTCCATCCCCCCCATCTTACCTCCTTCCCTTCCCCACAGCACCTGTATATATGTATATATGTTTGTACATATTTATTACTCTATTTATTTATTTATTTATTTTACTTGTACATATCTATTCTATTTATTTTATTTTGTTAGTATGTTTGGTTCTGTTCTCTGTCTCCCCCTTTTAGACTGTGAGCCCACTGTTGGGTAGGGACTGTCTCTATATGTTGTCAACTTGTACTTCCCAAGCACTTAGTACAGTGCTCTGCACACAGTAAGCGCTCAATAAGTACGATTGATTGATTGATTGATTTAACCTTTCTGTGCCTGGGTTTCCTCCATCACAAGAGGGAGAGCACTGTTTGTCAGTCTTCAATGAATCAGCGATACGTATTGAGCGCTTACCACGTGCAGAGCACTGTACTAAGCGCTTGGGAGAGTACAGTGCAATAGAATTAGCGGACACTTTCCCTGCTCAAAATGAGCAGACATCTGGGACATGGGGAAGACATTAATTTGAATAAATAATTTATAAAATATAATTTAAATATATGTACATAACTGCTATGATATCTTCCTACATGTTAAGGACATTGTGAGGATTACTGTTACTGTCCCTTCCTTCCTCTCCCCCTCGTCCCCCTCTCCATCCCCCCCATCTTACCTCCTTCCCTTCCCCACAGCACCTGTATTTATGTATATATGTTTGTACATATTTATTACTCTATTTATTTGTTTATTTATTTTACTTGTACATTATCTATTCTATTTATTTTATTTTGTTACTATGTTTGGTTTTGTTCTCTGTCTCCCCCTTTTAGACTGTGAGCCCACTGTTGGGTAGGAACTGTCTATATGTTGCCAATTTGTACTTCCCAAGTGCTTAGTACAGTGCTCTGCACATAGTAAGCGCTCAATAAACATGATTGATGATGATGATGTTGCAGAAAATGGCTTCAGCTCAGGGCATGGAAGGCCAGAATGATATGTTCATGTTCCATAAATAATAGCAAATAAGAGCAGAAACAATGTGGCCTAAAGGATAGAGCACGGGCCTGGGATCAGAAGGACCTGGGTTCTAATTCTAGCTCCACCACTGGTCTGTTGTGTAACTTGGGGCAAGTCACTTCACTTCTCTGTGCCTCAGTTCCCTCATCTGTAACGTGGGGATTAAAGCTGTGAGCCCCATATGGGACAGGAACTATGTCCAACCTGACTGGATTGTATCAACAGTGCTTGGCACATAGTAAGCACTTAACAAATACCATCATTATTATTATTATCAAGGTCTCAAGACAGTATTACATGGAGTTGAGTTATTTAACGAAATTAAATCAAACTTCCTCCTTGCTGGAGGTCAGTTATATCTCATATTTCAGCAATTGAATTGTTTTTCCTACTTGCTATCCTTCATCCTCAGGTTACTTAAAACCAAGTCAAATATTAACTGGCTTTATATTTCAGAGAGCCAGATTTCTGGATCCCTTCCAACTAGTGTTTTACATTTTCCCTCCAATTTAAAAATGATTCCAGGCTCTCACCCTGCAAAAAGCAAAAAATCTGGCTATTTCCTAATGAACTTAGGCATTGGGAAAGAGTGGGAAGGGAAAATAAGTATGTGGCGGGAGATTGACAGTGTACGACTTTGTCGATTAAATTTTGACTTTTTAGAAAAGAAGTTAGTCCTGAAAAGATACTACTCTTTAGGTTTCCACTAATACTAATATGAGAAGCAGCGTGGCACGGTGGAAAGAGCCCAGGCTTTGGAGTCATAGGTTAGGGGTTCAAATCCTGGCTACGCCAACTGTCATGGGGGTGACTTTGGGCAACTCACTTAACTTATCTGTGCCTCAGTTGCCTCATCTGTAGAGTGGGGATTGAGACTGTGAGCTCCCTGAGGGACAACCTGATCACCTTGTAACCTCCCCAGCGCTTGGAACAGTGCTTTGTTATTCACCTCCTCCAGGAGGCCTTCCCAGATTGAGCCCCCTCCTTCCTCTCCCCCTTCTCCCCTCTCCATCACCCCCACATTACCTCCTTCCCCTCCCCACAGCACCTGCATATATGTTTGCATGTATTTATTACTCTATTTATTTATTTTATTTGTACATATTTATTCTATTTATTTTATTTTGTTAGTATGTTTTGTTTTGTTCTCTGTCTCCCCCTTCTAGACTGTAAGCCCACTGTTGGGTAGGGACCGTCTCTATATGTTACCAACTTGTACTTCCCAAGCGCTTAGTACAGTGCTCTGCACACAGTAAGCGCTCAATAAATACGATTGAATGAATGAATGAATGAACTTAACTTCTCTGTGACCTCATCTGTAAAATGGGGATTAAGACTGTGAGCCCCCCCCTCCGCGGGACAACCTGATCAGCTTGTAATCTCCCCAGCGCTTAGAACAGTGCTTTGCACATAGTAAACGCTTAATAAATGCCATCATAACTCCATCGTACTGTTGTCTCGGTCCAGTATATGGTGGTCAGTATCTTGGTACCAGCATTTTATCCATGAGTGCTCCGAAGAGTGAATAGAGTTATTAAAGTGGGAAATTAAAAGATCTGCAGGAGTAGCAGTAAGGAGTGGAGTTTCTCGGCTCTAGCTCATTGGTTCAAGTCTAGTTTAGGTCCTCCGTGAATGAATGACAGCTCGAGATTGGACAGATGTTTGATGATAAATCAGTCGTATTTATTGAACGCTTACTGTGTGCAGAGCACTGTACTAAGCGCTTGGGAAGTACAAGTTAGCAACATATAGACACAGTGATGATCTGAGGAAAGGGAGCAGGTGTCCACATTGCTGAAATCCTTAGAGAAGCAGTGTGGCCCACTGGAAAAAGTTGGGGCCCGGGAGTCAGAAAACCTTGGTTCTAATCCTGGCTCCGCTACATTCCTTGAGCAAGTCACTTAACTTCTCCGTGCCTCAGTTACTTCATGGATAAAATGGGGATTATGACTCAAGTCTATATGGGGCAGGGACTGTGTCCAACCTGATTATCAGCCCAGTGTTCAGCAGCTTGGTCTAGTGGATACAGCACGAGACTGGGAGTCAGAAGGACCGGGGTTCTAATTCTGGCTCCACCCTTGTCTGCTGTGTGACCTTGGGCAAGTCGCTTCACTTCTCTGAGCCTCAGTTCCCTCATCTGTAAAATGGGGATTCAGACTGTGAGCCCTATGCAGGACAGTGATTGTGTCCAACCCGATTAGCTGGTATCTACTCCAGCACTTAGTACAGTACCTGGCACATAGTAAGCACTTAACAAATGCCAGTTAAAAAATCCTTGGTTTTATTATGGGATGGAAAAGGCCACCGAATCCCTCTTGAATATAAGGACCTGGGCAGAGAGAGGAGCATTGTTATTACCTAGAATGTATTTCTAGTGCTGAAGAAAACACAGGAGGCTAACATTTGCTCGCTGTTGGGTAGGGACCGTCTCTATATGTTGCCAACTTGTACTTCCCAAGCGCTTAGTCCAGTGCTCTGCACACAGTAAGCGCTCAATAAATACGATTGAATGAATGAATTCAGTCAACTTTCATATTTCCCATATGCTGGCCTCTCCCTCCTACAGAAACAGCCAATTTCTTGACCCTCTCCTCTGACCCCAGGCTGCCATGTTCATTTGAACTTCCTACTCAACCTCCCCTCTCTTTATTCACAAATACCATGAGAAGCAGCTTGGCTCAGTGGAAAGAGCATGGGCTTTGGAGTCAGAGGTCATGGGTTCAAATCCAAGCTCTGCCAGTTGTCAGCTGTGTGACTTTGGGCAAGTCACTTCACTTCTCTGGGCCTCAGTTCCCTCATCTGGAAAATGGGGATGAAGACTGTGAGCCCCACGTGGGACAACCTGATCGCCTTGTAACCTCCCCAGCTCTTAGAACCGTGCTTTGCACATAGTGAGCGCTTAATAAATGCCATCATTATTATTATTATTATACTATAATGATGATGCTGACAAGAACAACAATAAGTTCATTAAATATGCAATAGAAGTGTCAACATAAAGTAGCATGCCTACTGGAAAGAGAATGGGCCTGGAATTCAGAGGACCTGGGTTCTAATCCCAGCTCGCCCAATTGGTTGCTGTGTGACCTGGGGCAAGTCACTTAACTTTTCTGTACCTCATTTTCCTCAACTGTAAAATGGGGATTAGGGACCTGTTCTCCCTCTTACTTAGGCTGCAAGCCCTATGTGCTACAAGGACAGTGTCCTACCTGATTAACTGGTATCTTCCCCAGCACATAGAACAGTGTTTGACGCAAAGAAAATGCTTACTATAATAATAATAATTTCCACCCTCATCTCTGTCCGCTCTTCCACTCTCCCTCACCGACCCCACCAAAACCTTCAACTTCCTCCTGAAGCCCCCAGTGTCATCAAACACCAACCATGACCGACCGCCGACAAAAATCAAAATCATCAGGTGTGAGTTCCCAGAAGTCTCCTTTCTCATTGAGTCAGTCAGTCAGTCAATTGTATTTACTGAGCACTTACTGTGTGCAGATTTCAGGAGAGTACAATATAACAGTCACAGTTCCTGCCCACAAAGAGCTTACAGTCTAGAAGAGGAGACAGACATTAATATGAATAAATTACAAATATGTACTTAAGTGCTGAGGGACTGGGAGGGGGGAATGAATAAAGGGAGTAAATCAGAGTGACGGTGCTGAAGGGAGTTGAAGACAGGGAAAAGAGGGCTTAGTCAGGGAAGGCCTCCTGGCGGAGATGTGCCTAAGATGTGCCTAAGATAAATGGCTCAGTGGAAAGAGCACAGGCTTTGGAGACAGAGGTCAGGGGTTCACAGACTGAGCCCCCTCCTTCCTCTCCCCCTCCACCCCCTCCCCACCCCCCGCCTTACCTCCTTCCCCTCCCCACAGCACCTGTATATATGTATATATGTTTGTATGTATTTATTACTCTATTTTATTTGTGCATATTTATTCTATTTATTTTATTTTGTTAATATGTTGTCTGTCTCCCCCTTCTAGACTGTGAGCCCACTGTTGGGTAGGGACCATTTCTATATGTTGCCAACTTGTACTTCCCAAGCGCTTAGTACAGTGCTCTGCACACAGTAAGTGCTCAATAAATATGATTGAATGAATGAATGAATGAAAGTTCAAATCCCGGCTCCGCCAATTGTCAGCTGTGTGACTTTGGGTAAGTCACTTTACTTCTCTGTGCCTCAGTTCCCTCATCTGTAAAATGGGGACAAAGGCTGTGAGCCCCACGGGGGACAACCTGACACCTGTATCCCCCCAGTACTTAGAATAATAATAATAATGATGATGGTATTTGTTAAGCGCTTACTATGTGCAAAGCATCCCTTCCCCACAGCACCTGTGTATATGTATATATGTTTGTACATATTTATTTATTTATTTATTTATTTATTTTACTTGTACATATCTGTTCTATTTATTTTATTTTGTTAATATGTTTGGTTTTGTTCTCTGTCTACCCCTTCTAGACTGTGAGCCCACTGTTGAGTAGGGACTGTCTCTATATGTTGCCAACTTGTACTTCCCAAGTGCTTAGTACAGTGCTCTGCACACAGAAAGCGCTCAATAAATATGATTGATTGATTGATTGATTCTAAGTGCTGGGGGGGGATACAAGGTGATCAGGTTGTTCCACGTGGGGCTCACAGTCTTAATCCTCATTTTACAGATGAGGGAACTGAGGCACAGAGAAGTGAAGTGACTTACCCAAGGTCACACAGCTGACAAGTGGCCGAGTGGGATCCGAACCCATGACCTCTGACTCCTGAGCCCGCGCTCTTTCCACTGAGCCACGCTGCAAGCTCGCACAGCAGGTAAGTGGCGGAGCCGGGAGTAGAACCCAGGTCCTTCTGACCTCCAGGCCCGTGCTCTAACCATTAGGCAACACTGCTTCTCATCAGCAGCAGCATTTTTTGAGCATCCACTTGGTGTGGTGAACTGCGCTAGGGGCTTGGGAAGTACGGAACGGTGCTTTGCACATAGTAAGCGCTTAATAAATAATAATAATAATAATAATAAATAATAATAATAATGGCACTGTTCTAAGCACTGGGGAAGTTACAAGATGATCAGGTTGTCCCAAGGGGCTCACGGTCTTAATCCCCATTTTACAGATGAGGTAACTGAGGCCCAGAGAAGTTAAGTGACTTGCCCAAAGTCACACAGCTGACAAGTGGTGGAGCCGGGATTTGAACCCCTGACCTCCGACTCCAAAGCCTGTGCTCTTTCCATTGAGCCACACTGCTTCGCCAAATACCAAAATTATTATTATTATTATTATTATTATAAAGCTTTGAAGGGGGGAGAGTAATTGTCTGTCGGAGGGAGGGAGGGCGTTCCAGGCCAGAGGAAGAATGTGGGCAAGAGGTCGGCAGCGAGATAGACCAGATTAAAGTACAGTGAGAAGGTTAGCATTAGCGGAGCGAAGTGTGAGGACTCGGTTGTAGTCGCAGAGTGGTGAGGTAAGGAAGGAGGGGGCAAGGTGATTGAGGGCTTTAAAGCCAGCCCTCTCCCAACACCATCCCCTCCTTCTCCACAGTTTTTCAAGAGCATTCCCACTCTCCCTGTACCTCTGTTCCCATCCCATCTCACTTTCTACCTAATCTTTTCCTTCCCTGACCACCAACTTCAACCACACTCTCTCTAATGGATCCCCCGCATCTGCCTTCAAACACGTTTGACCTCCCTTAAGTCAGGCATCTTAGATGTCTTAGATGTCTAAGTCAGATGCCTTAGAGTCAGGCATCTCTTGCCATATTTTTAGAAGTTCAAAATATGATTAGCACTGGTCTACAGAGTCAGGAGAAAAAAAGGAGATAATGATGAGAGTTTATAGTTCTTTGACTCCCGATAAGTCACTGCACTAGAGCTTTTTGCTTGCTTTTTAGAGAGTTATCATTCATTCATTCATTCAGTTGTATTTATTGAGTGCTTAACTAAGTGAAGAAATTAGACCTTGGCTCAGTGGAAAGAGCCTGGGCTTTGGAGTAAGAGGTCATGGGTTTGAATCCTGGCTCCACCACTTGTCAGCTGTGTGATTTTGGGCAAGTCACTTAACTTCTCTGTGTCTCAGTCACCTCATCTGTCAAATGGGGATTAAGTCTGTGAGCCCCACATGGAACAACTTGATTACCTTGTATCTACCCCAGCACTTAGAACAGTGCTTTGCACATAGTAAGTGCTTAATAAATGCCATTATTATTATTATTAGTCATTCAATCATATTTATTGAGTGCTTACTGTGGGCAGAGCACTGCACTAAGCGCTTGGGAAGCACAAGTTGGCAACATATAGAGATGGTCCCTACCCAGCAACGGGCTCACAGTCTAGAAGAACTTTTATTCATTCAATCAAAGTTGTATGACATGATTATCAATTGTGTGGCACAACTTGTTGAGAGGTAATCTTTATAAAAAGGAATAAGCTAATAAATTTTACTCATAATAATGTCATGGTATTAAGCACTTTCTGTGTGATAAGCACTGTGCTAAGGACTGTGCTAGGTATGATATACTGAAGCTGGTGTAACTGTCTCAGAGAAGTTATAGTGAACACCAACAGCCATATTTCCCATTTTTGATGATGATGATAGCATTCATGAAGCACTTACTATGTGCCAAGCACTGTTCTAAGTGCTGGGGGGATACAAGGTAATCAGTTTGTCCCACGTGGGGCTCACAGTCTTAATCCCCATTTTACAGATGAGAGAACTGAGGCCCAGAGAAGTTAAGTGACTTGCCCAAAGTCACACAGCTGACAATTGGCAGAGCCAGGATTTGAACCCATGACCTCTGACTCCAAAGCCCGGGCTCTTTCCATTGAGCCATGCTGCTTCTCTGAATTCAGGTAGTGGGTGGAGAGACTGCATCAGTCACTCAATCAACGGTAGTACAGTGCTCTGCACACAGTTAAGAGCTCAATAAATACCACTGATGAAACAGTCTGACGTAGTGGAAAGAGCTGGGCCCTGGGAGTCAGAGGGCTGGGTTCTAATCCTGCCTCTTCCAGTTGCTTGCTGTGAGACTGAGCTCTTTTTCTTCCCTCCCAAACCCTGTCCTCTCCATGACTTTCTCGTCACTGTGGACGGCACTACCATCCTTCCCATCTCACAAGCCCGCAACCTTGGTGTCATCCTTCTAGACTGTGAGCCCGTTGTTGGGTAGGGACAGTCTCTATATGTTGCCAATTTGTACTTCCCAAGCGCTTAGTACAGTGCTCTGCACAGAGTTAGCACTCAATAAAAACGATTGAATGAATGAATGAATGAATGCTCACGTCTTCCTTACCCTCAAAAATCCTTTCCTGGAACCCACTGGCCAATTCAGATCCCTCCTCCCATTTCTGTCCAAATTCTTCAAATGGGTCAGTCATATACACCCACTGCCTCCACTTTCACTCCTCCAACTCCCTTCTTGCTCCCCCACAAGTGGCTTCGACCCACTGCAGTCCACTGAGACTGCTCTCTCTGAAGTCACCAATGACTTCCTCCTCGCTAAATTCATTCATTCATTCAATCGTATTTATTGAGCGCTTACCGTGTGCAGAGCACTGTACTAAGCACTTGGAAGTACAAATCAGCAACATATAGAGACGGTCCCTACCCAACAATGGGCTCACAGTCTAGAAACGGGCTCACAGTCTAGATCAAACAGACTCTCTTAATTCTCCATCTTTCAGTTGCCTTCTGTACTTTGAACCACTCCCTTGTGAAAACACTATCTTGCCTTCTTTTTTCTCTGTTGTTTTTTTTTCAGAGTTCTCTCCTGGTTCTTATTTTACCTCTCTGGCTGAGCCTTCTCAATTTCTCCTGCCAACATTTCCTCTGCCTCCCATCCTCTGAATATGGATTTCCCTTAAGGTCCTATTCTGGATCACCTTCTCTTCTAAAATTTACATTCACACACCCTTGGAGAGCTCTTTCACTCCTTTGGCTTCAATTACCCATTCTATGAATGAGAACGACTCCCAGATCTACCTCACTAGCCCTCATCTCACTCCTCCTCTGCAACTCACATCTCCTCCTGCCTTCAGGACATCTCTGTGTCAGCTGTGTGACTTTGGGCAAATCACTTAACTTCTCTGTGCCTCAGTTCCCTCATCTGTAAAATGGGGATGAAGACTGTGAGCCCCACGTGGGACAACCTTGATTACCTTGTATCCCCCCCATCCCGGTGCTTAGAACAGTGCTTGACACATAGTAAGCGCTTAACAAATACCATTATTATTATTATTATCTCTACATGGATATCCCATCAGCACCTCAAACTCAACATGTCCAAGTATGCACACTTCATCTTTGCTCTCCAATCTCCTCTTCCTCCTAATTTTTCTGTCAGATATCGATACTGCTTTGCTCCGTCTCCCAGACCTAAAGGCTTGGCATTCGACTCTTCCCTCTTTAATTAGTCTGTCACCAAACTGTGTTGGTTGGTCCTTCCTCATAATAATAATTACTCTTATTATGGTATTGTTAAGTGCTTACTATGTGCCAACCACTGCATGAAGCACTGTTTTTTCAACTCTTCCCTCTTTAGTTAGTCTGTCACCAAACTGTGTTGGTTGGTCCTTCCTCATAATAATAATTACTCTCATTATGGTATTGTTAAGTGCTTACTATGTGCCAACCACTGCATGAAGTACTGTTTTTTTAATGTCATTTGTTAAGCACTTACTATGTGCCAGCACTATTCTTGAAGTGCTGGGGTAAATCAATCAATCGTATTTACTGAGAGCTTACTATGTGCAGAGCACTGTACTAAGCGCTTGGGAAGTACAAATTGGCAACACATAGAGACAGTCCCTACCCAACAGTGGGCTCACAGTCTAAAAGGGGGAGACAGAGAACAGAACCAAACATACCAACAAAATAAAATAAATAGGATAGAAATGTACAAGTAAAATAAATAAATAAATAAATAAATAAATAAATAAATAGAGTAATAAATATGTACAACCATATATACATATATACAGGTGCTGTGGGGAAGGGAAGGAGGTAAGATGGGGGGATGGAGAGGGTGACGAGGGGGAGAGGAAGGAAGGGGCTCAGTCTGGGAAGGCCTCCTGGAGGAGGTGAGCTCTCAGCAGGGCCTTGAAGGGAGGAAGAGAGCTAGCTTGGCAGAGGGGCAGAGGGAGGGCATTCCAGGCCCGGGGGATGACGTGGGCCGGGGGTCGACGGCGGGACAGGCGAGAACGAGGTACAGTGAGGAGATTAGTGGTGGAGGAGCGGAGGGTGCGGGCTGGGCAGTAGAAGGAGAGAAGGGAGGTGAGGTAGGAGGGGGCGAGGTGATGGACAGCCTTGAAGCCCAGGGTGAGGAGTTTCTGCCTGATGCGCAAATTGATTGGTAGCCACTGGAGATTTTTGAGGAGGGGAGTAATATGCCCAGAGCGTTTCTGGACAAAGATAATCCGGACAGCAGCATGAAGTATGGATTGAAGTGGAGAGAGACACGAGGATGGGAGATCAGAGAGAAGGCTGGTGCAGTAGTCCAGACGGGATAGGATGAGAGCTTGAATGAGCAGGGTAGCGGTTTGGATGGAGAGGAAAGGGCGATCTTGGCAATGTTGCGGAGCTGAGACCGGCAGGTTTTGGTGACGGCTTGGATGTGAGGGGTGAATGAAAGAGCGGAGTCAAGGATGACACCAAGTTTGCGGGCTTGTGAGAGGGGAAGGATGGTAGTGCCGTCAACAGAGATGGGAAAGTCAGGGAGAGGACAAGGTTTGGGAGGGAAGACAAGGAGCTCAGTCTTCGACATGTTGAGATTTAGGTGGCGGGCGGACATCCAGATGGAGATGTCCTGAAGGCAGGAGGAGATGCGAGCCTGGAGGGAGGGGGAGAGAGCAGGGGCAGAGATGTAGAGCAGGGTGTCATCAGCGTAGAGATGATAGTTGAAGCCGTGGGAGCGAATGAGGTCACCAAGGGAGTGAGTGTAGATTGAGAACAGAAGGGGACCAAGCACTGAACCTTGGGGAACCCCCACAGTAAGAGGATGGGAGGGGGAGGAGGAGCCTGCAAAAGAGACTGAGAAAGAACGACCGGAGAGATAAGAGGAGAACCAGGAGAGGACGGAGTCTGTGAAGCCAAGGTCAGATAGCGTGTTGAGGAGAAGGGGGTGGTCCACAGTGTCAAAGGCAGCTGAGAGGTCGAGGAGGATTAGGACAGAGTAGGAGCCGTTGGATTTGGCAAGCAGGAGGTCATTGGTGACCTTTGAGAGCGCAGTTTCCGTGGAATGAAGGGGACGGAAGCCAGACTGGAGGGGGTCAAGGAGAGAGTTGTTGTTGAGGAATTCTAGGCAGCGCGTGTAGACAACTCGTTCAAGGAGTTTGGAAAGGAATGGTAGGAGGGATATGGGACGATAACTAGAAGGTGAGGTGGGGTCAAGAGAGGGTTTTTCTAGGATGGGAGAGACATGGGCATGTTTGAAGGCAGAGGGGAAGGATCCAGTGGAGAGTGAGCGGTTGAAGATGGAAGTTAAGGAGGGGAGAAGGGATGGAGCGAGAGATTTCATAAGATGAGAGGGAATGGGGTCAGAAGCACAGGTGGCCGGAGTAGCACTTGAGAGGAGGGAGGAGAGTTCCCCTGAGGATACCGCTGGGAAGGATGGGAGAGTAGCAGAGAGTGTTGAGAGCCGGGGGGTTGGAGAAAGGGGGGAAGAGACTTTGGGGAGGTCGGACCTGATGGATTTAATTTTGTTAATGAAGTAGGAGGCCAGATCGTTGGGGGTGAGGGAAGGAGGAGGGGGAGGAACCGGGGGCCTGAGAAGGAAGTTGAATGTACGGAAGAGCTGGCGGGGGTGATGGGCATGGGTGTCAATAAGGGAGGAGAAATAGTTTTGTCTGGCAGAAGAGAGGGCTGAGTTAAGGCAGGAAAGGATAAACTTGAAGTGAATGAGGTTGGCATGGTGTTTAGACTTTCGCCAGCAGCGTTCGGCAGCTTGAGCATAAGAGCGAAGGAGGCGGACAGTGACAGTGATCCAGGGCTGTGGGTTAGTGGTGCGAGAGCGGCGAAGGGAAAGGGGAGCGAGCGAGTCTAGCTGAGTAGAAAGGGTAGAGTTGAGAGCAGTAATCTGATCATCAAGACTGGGTAAAGAGGAGAGGGCGGCGAGGTGGGGTGTGAGGCGCTCCGAAAGATGGGTGGGGTCCAGAGTGCGGAGATCTCTGTGAGGGAGTAATACGGATTTACAGGGGAAAGGAGTGTGAGTGAGGAGGCAGGTGAGAAGATTATGATCAGAGAGAGGGATTACAGAGTTGGTGAGGGTGGACACAGTGCAGCGGTAGGAGATGATGAGGTCGAGGGTATGACCAAGTTGGTGAGTGGGCGAGGTGGGGTGGAGGAAGAGGTTGGCAGCGTCAAGGAGAGATAGAAGGCGGGCGGCAGAGGAGTCATTAGGGATATCCATGTGGATATTGAAGTCTCCGAGGATCAGAGTGGGCATGGAGAAGGAGAGAAGGAATGTGAGGAAGGGGTCAAAGTCGTTAAAGAAGTTGGAAGTGGGGCCCGGAGGGCGGTAGATGACGGCTACAAGAATCTGGAGGGGGTGGTAGAGGCGAATAATGTGGGCTTCAAAGGAAGGGAAGGAAAGGGAAGGGGGAGGAGGGATAGTGCGAAAGCGACATTGGGGGGCGAGAAGGAAACCGACACCTCCTCCTTTTCCGGTGAGTCTGGGGGAGTGGGAGAAGAAGAGGCCTGCACTGCAGAGAGCAGCAGAAGAGCCCGTGTCGTCCAGAGACAGCCATGTTTCAGTTAGGGCGAGGAGGAGTAGAGGGCTGGAAAGGAATAGGTCCAGGATGAAAGGGGTCTTACTTAAAACGGAGCGGGGGTTCCAGAGGCCACACTTGGCAGCAGCTGTCGAGGGTGGGGAGGGAGGGGGAAGGGTGCGAGGGGTGGGGAGGGTTTGGATTGGGATGAGTTGGCGGGGGCCTGGGCGGGGAGAGTGGGAAGGGGGATGGCGATGGGAAAGGAGAACTGGGATGGGGTGGGGGCGGGGAGAAGGGGAGGAGGGGGGCCGGGAGGGAGAAGCGGAGGACCTGCGCTGGTACAGAGGAATCCTTGGTAGGGGGTGAGGGGGAGCGGTCTTGGTGGGTGAGAGGGAGGGAAACAGCTGGGTGGGAGAGGGGAAGGGGAAGGTGAGGAATGGGAATGGCAGTTGGGAGCAAGGGAACTGAAAGTTCATGGTGAGGTCAGCAGGGCGAGTGACAGTACAGCAGGGGGTTAACAATTGAGATGCAGAAGCAAAAAAAAAAAACAGTAGCAATGATAAAAGTAGGCGATGGCATCACAGGGTGTAGTTAAGCAATCAATATGCTATGGCAATAATAGAATTGGCAGATAAAGATGCCACAGAGAGCAGATACAAACTATTAAGAGCTGGAGTAGGGTGGGCCAGTTAAGGGGGGTCAGGGAGCAGAGATACCTGGGGAGGGGAGCGAACAGTCAACTAGCATGGGAGGGCTGAGGAGGTGTGAAAGGTTGAAATCAGGTTGGACACAGTCCATGTCCCATATGGGGCTCACAGTTTTAATCCCCATTTTACAGATTCGTTCATTCATTCATTCATTCAGCCCGCTGTTGGGTAGGGACTGTCTATATGTTGCCAACTTGTACTTCCCAAGCTCTTAGTACAGTGCTCTGCACACAGTAAGTGCTCAATAAAAATGATTGAATTGAATGAATTCGATTGTATTTATTGAGCGTTTACTGTGTGCAGAGCACTCTACTAAGCACTTGGAAAGAACAATTCAGCAGTAAAGAGAAACAATCCCTGCCTACACTGGGTTTACAGTCTAGAAAGGTAACAGACCCAGAGAAGTGAACTGATTTACCCAATATCACACAGCAGACAATTGGTGGAACTGGGATTAGAACCTAGGTCCTTCTGACTCTCAGTCCCGTACTCTATCCACTAGGCCATACTGCTTCTGAGGATAACAAGATAATCAAGTTAGACACAGTCCCTTTCACACATGGGGCTCATAGTCCAAAGGGGAGTGAGAAGAGATATGCCATCCCCATTTACTGATGAGATAACAGAGGCAAAGAGAAGTGTTCTGCCCAAGGTCACAGAGGAAACAAGTAGTAGATCTGGAATTAGAAGTTGGACACTTTGACTCCCAGGCAATATTTCCTCAGCAATATTTCCAGTATCTGACCATTCCTTTCTGTCTAAATAGCCACCACACAGGTCCAGACGCTCAGCATATCTCCGTTTCACCTATCAGCACCCTTTCTGATGATAATAATAATCATGGAATTTGTTAAGCAGTTACTAGGTGCCAGGCACTGTATTAAGCATTGGGGTGGATATAAGAAAATCGGATTGGACCCAATCCCTGTCCTGCATGGGGCTCACAGTTTTAATCCCCATTTTACAGATGAGGTAACTGAGGTGCAGAGAAGTGAAGTGACTTGCCCAAGGCCACACAGCCGACAAGTGGATGATCTCCCTGCCCCATGCCTCTCCCTTTCTTCAGTCCATTTACACAGTATAGCCAGGATCACTTTTCTGAAAAGCCATTCTGCACCCTTTTCCCCACATCTCAAAAACCTCCAATGGTTGACCATTCCTCTCTGCACTATGCTGAAACTCCTGACAAATGGCTTTAAGGCATTAAATCAGCTCTCTCCCTCCTACTGATTTGTTCCTGTCCCCCTTCACCCTACTTCTCACCCTTCTTTCTTCTCTAATAATAATTGTGATATTTGTTTGACACTTACCATGTGCAGGGCACTGTACTAAGTGCTGGGGTGGATACAGGTAAATTAGGTTGGACAAAATCCCTGTCCCGAGTGGGGCTCACAGTCTCAACCCCAATTTTACAGATGAGGCAACTGAGGCCCAGAGAAGTGACTTGCCCAAGGTCACACAGCAAACAAATGGTGATGCTGGGATCAGAACCCATGACCCTCTGACTCCCAGCTACCCTTATTCTTTCTCACTATGGGCAGGGAATGTGTCTGTTAAGTTATTGTGTTGTACTTTCCCAAGCACTTAGTACAGTGTCCTGCACATAGTAAGTGCTCAATAAATACAATTGATTGATTATCTTTCCCACCATCCACTTCTTCCTTATTTCCAAACTCCCTTCCCAACGGCATCCAACAGACCACAGCTCTCCCCATTTTCATCCCAATTATTCCATGAATAATTTCTAATCTCCCCAGTCTTCACAACACCTAAATTCATTGGTACGCACAACTCCAGTCTCAATTATGTATATTTCATATACCTGATTGCTTCCTCCTATTTGCAATATGCTTCAAAGTTAGTCAGCTAACAGTGTGGCCTAATGGACAGAGCATGGGCCTGGGATTCAGAAGGACCTGGTTTCTAATCCCGGCTCTGCCATTTGCCTGCTGTGGGACCTTGGGCAAGTCGCTTAATAATAATAATAATAATGGCATTTATTAAGCACTTACTATGTGCAAAGCACTGTTCTAAGTGCTGGGGAGGTTACAAGGTGATCAGGTTGCCCCACGGGGGGCTCACAGTCTTAATCCCCATTTTACAGATGAGGTAACTGAGGCCCAGAGAAGTGAAGTGACTTGCCCAAAGTCACACAGCTGACAAGTGGCGGAGTCAGGATTTGAACCCATGACCTCTGACTCCAAAGCCCGGGCTCTTTCCACTGAGCCATGCTGCTTCTCTAACATAACTTCTCTGGGCCTCAGTTCCCTCACCTGCAAAATGAGGATGAAGAGTGTGGAAAAGGGACTGTGTCCAACCAGATTAGCTTCTATTTACCTCAGTACTTAGAACAGTGTCTGGCACATAGTAAATGTTTAACAAATGCCACAATCTTTATTATTATTAGAAACTCCTTGAAGGTAGTGATCTTGTCTCCTAACTCTATTTTGCTTTCCCTAGCATTTTGCCCTGCGTGCGCACACACACACGGGAGGCACTCAAATATTCCCTACTGATTGTTTGATTAAATCCTGAGCAGTTACATATTAGATGGCCACATGCCCTTGTGGAAAAAGTTTGGACTGAATTCACTAGCCTAGAGGCTAATCTTTCACAGGGTTACACTCCCTTCTTGGTACACAGTTTCCCGTCTGAAATAGGAGGTTCTCACGGGGTATTTTGTGCCATTCAAGCAGCTACTTGAAATTCAAAAGACCTACATTTTTCTCTTTGTTCAAAAATGCTTCCGTCCTCAAAAGAGAACCTTACCCCAAAAAGGAGAGAAACTGGAACATTTCAAAACACAAACTGTCGATCCTTTTGACCCTTTTCTTTAGCGTCTGAAGGTGTTGCAAAATCAAAGACTGCTGCTTCTCCAAATCAAAGTAATCCTCCTTGTGTCCACAGCTCTCTTGAACTCATATTGTGTTTGACAATAGAAGGGGAGTTTCCGTTTGGACAGACCTGTGTGTCTTGACCCTTGATTAATTAGGTTTGTTTGTTTAATGTAGAGTATCAAAGTACAGGACTCTCTCGATCAGGATCTAAATGCCCTTTGGAAGGCAGATTCAGATGTTTAGATGGACTTTAAGATGACCAACAGCTCTCCTGACAATGTGCACCCAACATGAGAAGATTCAGAACATTTGTCTGCTGTGTGGCCTTGGGCAAGTCTCTTCACTTCCCTGGGCCTCAGTTACCTCATCTGTAAAATGGGGATTGAGACTGTGAGCCCCATGTGGGACAGGGGCTGTGTCCAACCAGATCTGTTTGTTTCCATCCCGGTGCTTCATACAGTACCTGGCACATAGTAAGCGCTTAACAAACACCATAATTATTGTTATTATTACTGAGAAGAGATCTAAAAAACTATTTGACTCATGCCATAGGTGAACCCCTGCATTTATGATCACAGCCTGATAAATACGATAATAATAATAATAATAATAATAATGGCATTTGTTAAGCGCTTACTATGTGTGAAGCACTGTTCTAAGCGCTGGGGGGGATACAAGGTGATCAGGTTGTCCCACGTGGGGCTCACAGTCTTAATCCCCATTTTAGAGATGAGGGAACTGAGGCTCAGAGAATTGAAGTGACTTGCCCAAAGTCACACAGCAGACAAGTGGCAGAGCCGGGATTAGAACGCGTGACCTTCGGACTCCCAAGCGCATGCTCTCTCCACTATGCCATGCCGCTACTCTAGTCCTATCTACCCAACTCTGCCATCAGAGGGAATCACAAACCCTATCGTATGGTATTCTCCCAAGTGCTTAGGACACAGGAAGTGCTCAATAAATACCACTGATGGACTGGTTGATCACAGGGCTAAAAGTGAGCTCAATGAGACATCTAATCCATTCCATTGCCTCTGAAAATAGAGATATGAAATGTTCATCCTACTGTTAGTTTTAAATAATAAAAATGGGCTTATTAGGCACTTACTTTATGCCCAGCTCTGCGCTAAATACCAAGGCAAATATAACCAGATTTGACACAGTCGCTATCCCACGGGGACTAGCCATCTACAGAGAGAAAGCAAATAATTCATCCCCAATTTTCACAGATGAGGAGACTGAGGCAGAGAGAAGTGACTTTCCCAAGGTGGCATAACAGGCAAGTAGCGGACTGGGGTTATAAATCAGGTCTCCTGACTCCCACCACCATGCTCTAGAACCCAGGACTCCTGACTCCCACCCCCATATTCTTTCTACTAGCCATGTTCTCTCTCACACTCTAAAATATCCTTAGATAAATTGGTCACTCTCTCCACGTCTAGTAGTAGGGCCTAAGAGAATCAGCATGGACCTGTGAATCAGCTCAGTCACTTTTCTGCTGTGTGACTTTGGGCAAATCACTTAAGTTCTCTGGGCCTCAATTTTCTCTTCTGTAAAATGTAAACTGAAACCCCCACGTGAGACAGAGACTGCACCTGACCTGATTATCTTGCACCTACTCCAGGATTTAGTATAATGCTTGGTGCTTAGGAAGCACTTAACAAATATCCCAATCAATATTATTATTATTATCAGCCAGTCAATCGTATTTATTGAGCGCTTACTGTGTGCAGAGTACTGTACTAAGTGCTTGGGAGAGTACATTCCCTGCCCACAAAACGCTTACAGCCTAGTGGTGCAGATGGACATTAATATGAATAAATAAATTACAGATATGTACATTAGTGTTGTGGGGCTGGATGGCAGGATGAATAAGGGAGCAAGTCAGGGTGACACAGAAGGGAGTTGAAGAAAAGGAAACGGGGGCTTAGTCAAGGAAAGCCTCCTGGAGGATGTGCCTTCGATAAGGCTTTGAGGGAGAAGGGAGAGTAATTGGCAGATCTGAAGATGGAGGGCATTCCAGGTCAGAGGCAGAAGGTGGGCAAGAGGTCAACGACGAAATAGATGAGATTGAGGTACAGTGGGAAGGTTAGCCATTTAGAGGAGCAAAGTGTGAGAGCTGGAAGAGTACCAAGTGAGGTCAGCGGGGCAAGTTGATCGAGTTATTATTACTGTCAATCCTTAGGAATGTCAGTTTGGGAAAACTGAGAGGCTAATGGTGGTCTCCCTTTCCCCAGGAAGGAACTCCAGCTCTTGATTCCTCAGGCTTTTAGTACTGGCTGCTTCCCTATCACTCATGGTACATACATTCCTCTTTTTACTTGAATTCCTTTGCTGTCAGATCAGTTGGTTCCTGCTTTGGTTCTAAGGATAAAAGGGAAGAGAAAGTGCCAGCTTCCTACACCTTCTAACTTTCCCCAGGCTTCTGTCTCACCATTACACCTTTTCTTCCTCTATTCTCTTTGAAACCAAACTCTCAGCAACTACTTCCTTTCTCCTCAGTTCCACCACAGCTTCCCTTCATCTTCTCGGTTTCCTTAGTTAATTGTAGTTATTGAGCGCTCACTATGTGCAAAGCACTGTACTAAGCACATGGGAGAGTACAATGCAACAATAATCTGACACATTTCCTGCCCACAACGAGTTTACAGTGCAGAGCGCAGAGACGGAGACAGACAATTTGACTAAAATGAATAAACAAACAAATAAATAAATACATTACAGCTATGTATACAAGTGCCATGGGGCTGGGAGGGGGGATGAATAAAGGGAGAAAATCAGGGTGATGCAGAAAGGAGTGGGAAAAGAGGAAAGGAGGGCTTAGTCGAGGAAGCCTTCTTGGAGGAGATGTGCCTTCAGTAAGGCTTTGATGGGCTGGGAGAGTAATTGTTTCTCAGGTAATGAGGGAGAGCATTCCAGGCCAGAGGCAGGACATGGGAGAGAGGTCAGTGGAGGTGAGACAGGCGAGATGGAGGTGAGAATGCTGTCATTAGGGGAGCGAAGTCTGTGGGCTGGGTTTTAGTAGGAAAGTAGCGAGATGAGGTAGGAGGGGGCAAGGTGTTTGAGGGCTTTAAAGCCAGTGGTGAGTTTTCTGTTTGATGTGGAGATGGATGGGCAACCACTGGAGTTTCTTGAGGATTAGAAGCCAGGCCCAGGCCATCCACGAGGCCAACCCGTTAATTAGAGAATATAACCAGGTAAGTTATCTGCTTACCCCACACCCTGAGATTGTGAGCACCCCCACTCCCCAGATCTAATCTGCTCACCTTCTAATTATCGAGACACTCGGTCCATGGTAAGCGGATGAATTTCATTATCACTACCGCTACGAGTGAATGAGGTAAGGACTGTGGAAGTGGGCCACCGTCAATCTTTCTACTCCCCTTTTAGACTCTGAGTCACTGAAGGCTAGGGAATACATTCAGTGCTTAGAACAGTGCTTTGCACATAGTAAGCGCTTAATAAATGCCACCATTATCATTATCATTATTATTATTATTATCTAATTTAGCCCCCATTGTACTTTTTTATGTCATTTGTCAAGCGCTTACTATGTGCCAGGCACTGTACTAAGCTCTGGGGTAGATACCAGTAATAATAATAATAATAATGATGGCATTTATTAAGCGCTTACTATGTACAAAGCACTGTTCTAAGCACTGGGGTGGATACAAGGTGATCAGATTGTCCCACGGTGGGCTCAGTCTTAATCCCCATTTTACAGATGAGGGAACTGAGGTACAGAGAAGTGAAGTGACTTGTCCAAAGTCACCCAGCTGACAGTTGGTGGAGGCGGGATTTGAACCCATGACCTCTAACTCCAAAGCCTGTGCTCTTTCCACTGAGCCACGCTGCTTCAGTAGATACAAGACATTGTATCTGAATTGGGTCAGACACAGTCCCTGTCCCACATGGGGCTCAGAGTCTTAATCCTCATTTTACAGCTAAGGGAACCAAGGCCCAGATGAGTGAAGTGACTTGTACAAGGTCACACAGCAGACATGCAGCGGAGCTGGGATTAGAACCCAGCTTCTTCTGACCCCCAGGACCAAGCTCTATCTACTAGACCATACTGCTTCTCTTCCCCACTGCTCGGTATAGTGCTTTGCAAACAATGGCGGTCAGTAAATCTACTGAATGAATACTTTGGAAAAACAAAACTTCTTTACAGACTCAAGGCTCTGAAGCAGGGGGGTGGGGAGAAGAGCTTCTTCACTTGGCCAGTGAGTTCATCTTTCCAAGGTCACCCACTTTGGGGGGAAAACACTTTTTCCTACAAAAATGACTTTCAGTTTTCCTCTTCACAGCCTGACCACTGGCAAGCCACCAGGAATTGGGAAATCCACTCTCAGATCTCAGCCTTCTGCCTTTCGCTTTCAGATCCCTGGCAGCAAAATGAGCCTGAGGTGGAAAGGGGATAAAAAAGGAAGCCTCTTGTTGAGGCTAGATGAGCAATTAGGCTTTTGCTCTCGAGGGCCAGAACCAGGGTCCGTGGCACTTAAACGCCAGGCAAAGTGGCCCAATCGTGGTTAATATCTGTGTTATGTGAATCATCTCCAATACTAAAACTAAAAAAATAAGCAAAGCAGCATGAGAAGCATCATGGCTCAGTGGAAAGAGCCTGGGCTTTGGAGTCCGAGGTCGTGGGTTCAAATCCCGGCTCCGCCAATTGTCAGCTGTGTGACTTTGGGCAAGTCACTTCACTTCTCTGGGCCTCAGTTCCCTCATCTGTAAAATGGGGATTAAGACTGTGAGCCCCCCGTGGGACAACCTGATCACCTTGTAACCTCCCCAGCGCTTAGAACAGTGCTTTGCACATAGTAAGCACTTAATAAATGCCATTATAAAAAAATAAAGAAAAAAGCAAACAAAAAAAACAGCTTTCTCTCCAAATTGCCCCTGGCATCACGACACGATATATTTCTCCAGGCGCACATGCACTGTAATGTGGTGGCATCTGGACCGGGCCGGAAGGCGGGCACTCCAGGCTCCGGCCAATCCCTCCAAAATGTGGAGCAGGGACCATAGCCCCCCACAAAGAGCCCATTCTCCCTTCTCCCCCACCCACCCGACAGGGGCACAAAGCCACATTTCGGTGACACAAGGGTCGTGCGGCTGGGCCGCCTGTCCGCCTCTCCCGCCTGGGTTGGTGTCACTCCTTCGGGGAAACCCTCTCTGGCTCCCACCCCAACCACCCAGCACCAGTGGTGGCAAGAAGAAGGGGAGGAGGGAATGAGCGGGAGGGCAGATGGGCCGCCGTCGCCTCTTCTTCCCCGGAACAAGGCTCGAACTGGGCCTCCAGATACCTCCCATGGTGATGCTGGCTCCCCATAATGCGAGCATGGGTTTATGCCCGGTCCTCCGCCACACCCGGCCCTGGCAGCCGGAAGATGGCAAGGGCCGAGGCAGGGCCTGGACCGGGGCACGGAACACCCCAGAGGAGAGGGCCTCTGCCGCTGCACCATGACTCCTAATTGGAAGGGCCTTAAAATTTTCCTTAAAATCTGACCTGTCTTCATCTGTCTTCATCTGTCCCATGTAGACAGATCATCATCAATCGTATTTATTGAGCACTTACTGTGTGCAGAGCACACAGAGGTAAGAGACAGATCTTACCTCCTTCCCTTCCCCACAGCACCTGTATATATGTATATATGTTTGTACATATTTATTACTCTATTTATTTACTTATTTATTTTACTTGTACATATCTATTCTATTTATTTTATTTTGTTAGTATGTTTGGTTTTGTTCTCTGTCTCCCCCTTTTAGACTGTGAGCCCACTGTTGGGTAGGGACTGTCTCTATATGTTGCCAATTTGTACTTCCCAAGCGGTGCTCTGCACACAGTAAGCGCTCAATAAATACGATTGATGACGATGATGATGTAGATACACCGACTTTTAACCCAGATTCTGTAAGAACAGAGGTAACGTGGCATAGTGGGTAGAGCACAAGCCTGGGAGTTAGAAGGTCATGGGTTCTAATTCCAGCTCGGCCACTTGTCTGCTGTGTGACCTTGGGCAAGTCACTTCACTTCTCTGGGCCTCAGTTACCTCATCTGTAAAATGGTGATTGAGACTCGGAGCCCCATGTGGGACAGGAACTGTGTACAACTTTATTTGTTTGTATACACCCCAGTGCTTAGTACAGTGCCTGGCACATAGTAAGCACTTAACAAAGATCATTACATTATTATTATTATTATTATTATTATTATTGTTGTTGTTGTTGTTGTTATTGTTATTATTATTATTATTACTGGTTCTAATAAATGGCTCCTCCAATACAATCTTCCATCTGCGGCAGCAGCTACAAGGAACTCATCTTCTCACACAAGCCCTTCTTTTTCCCCAGGAGCCCACAACAAGCCTCTCACCTATGAATCATCCAAATCCTTCCAGTACCTATAGAGACCAGCCTGAACAACTTTCATTGCGGGGAGGGAATGCTTCCGTTTATTGTTATATTGTACTCTCCCAAGCACTTAATTCAGTGTTCTGCACACAGTAAACGCTCAATAAATATGATTGACTGAAACCAATTCCATAATGCTATTGTGGGCAGGAATGTGCCTATCAACTCTGTTATATTGTACTTCCCCAAGTGCTTTGTACAGTGATGTGCAACAGTAAGAGCTCAACAGATATGACTGACTGAGTTACCACCTGATCTGAATAATGTTTCCATTTATTTTGAATCCCCCCTCAGATGTCAGTGGTTTCCTCCTCTCACTCCAGAACTTATTTCTCCAGAGGTCTTCCAGTGTGCATGGAATTTAGGCCAGTGGTAAGAGCTTTCAAGTCTTAAGTTCCTTCAGTGATTCACCCAGTTCCATCTGAGTAGACTTTTAACCTCTTCAGCCCTTCCATTTGTGAGATAAGCAACTGATTCTGGCTAAGATTCCTTGTAAGATTCCTTATCCCCCCGGCTCTCAACACTCTCTGCTACTCTCCCATCCTTCCCAGCGGTATCCTCAGAGGAACTCTCCTCCCTCCTCTCAAGTGCTACTCCGGCCACCTGTGCTTCTGACCCCATTCCCTCTCATCTTATGAAATCTCTCGCTCCATCCCTTCTCCCCTCCTTAACTTCCATCTTCAACCGCTCACTCTCCACTGGTTCCTTCCCCTCTGCCTTCAAACATGCCCATGTCTCTCCCATCCTAAAAAAACCCTCTCTTGACCCCACCTCACCTTCTAGTTATCGTCCCATATCCCTCCTACCATTCCTTTCCAAACTCCTTGAACGAGTTGTCTACACGCGCTGCCTAGAATTCCTCAACGACAACTCTCTCCTTGACCCCCTCCAGTCTGGCTTCCGTCCCCTTCATTCCATGGAAACTGCCCTCTCAAAGGTCACCAATGACCTCCTGCTTGCCAAATCCAACGGCTCATATTCTGTCCTAATCCTCCTCGACCTCTCAGCTGCCTTTGACACTGTGGACCACCCCCTTCTCCTCAACACGTTATCTGACCTTGGCTTCACAGACTCCGTCCTCTCCTGGTTCTCCTCTTATCTCTCCGGTCGTTCTTTCTCAGTCTCTTTTGCAGGCTCCTCCTCCCCCTCCCATCCCCTTACTGTGGGGGTTCCCCAAGGTTCAGTGCTTGGTCCCCTTCTGTTCTCAATCTACACTCACTCCCTTGGTGACCTCATTCGCTCCCACGGCTTCAACTATCATCTCTACGCTGATGACACCCAGATCTACATCTCTGCCCCTGCTCTCTCCCCCTCCCTCCAGGCTCGCATCTCCTCCTGCCTTCAGGACATCTCCATCTGGATGTCTGCCCGCCACCTAAAGCTCAACATGTCGAAGACTGAGCTCCTTGTCTTCCTTCCCAAACCTTGTCCTCTCCCTGACTTTCCCATCTCTGTTGACGGCACTACCATCCTTCCCGTCTCACAAGCCCGCAACCTTGGTGTCATCCTCGACTCCGCTCTCTCATTCACCCCTCACATCCAAGCCGTCACCAAAACCTGCCGGTCTCAGCTCCGCAACATTGCCAAGATCTGCCCTTTCCTCTCCATCCAAACTGCTACCCTGCTCATCCAAGCTCTCATCCTATCCCGTCTGGACTACTGCACCAGCCTTCTCTCTGATCTCCCATCCTCGTGTCTCTCTCCACTTCAATCCATACTTCATGCTGCTGCCCGGATTATCTTTGTCCAGAAACGCTCTGGGCATATTAGTCCCCTCCTCAAAAATCTCCAGTGGCTACCAATCAATCTGCGCATCAGGCAGAAACTCCTCACCCTGGGCTTCAAGGCTGTCCATCACCTCGCCCCCTCCTACCTCACCTTCCTTCTCTCCTTCTCCAGCCCAGCCCGCACCCTCCGCTCCTCCACTGCTAATCTCCTCACTGTACCTCGTTCTCGCCTGTCCCGCCGTCGACCCCCGGCCCACGTCATCCCCCGGGCCTGGAATGCCCTCCCTCTGCCCCTCCGCCAAGCTAGCTCTCTTCCTCCCTTCAAGGCCCTGCTGAGAGCTCACCTCCTCCAGGAGGCCTTCCCAGACTGAGCCCCTTCCTTCCTCTCCCCCTCGTCCCCCTCTCCATCCCCCCATCTTACCTCCTTCCCTTCCCCATAGCACCTGTATATATGTATATATGGTTGTACATATTTATTACTCTATTTATTTATTTATTTATTTTACTTGTACATTTCTATCCTATTTTATTTTGTTGGTATGTTTGGTTCTGTTCTCTGTCTCCCCCTTTTAGACTGTGAGCCCACTGTTGGGTAGGGACTGTCTCTATGTGTTGCCAATTTGTACTTCCCAAGCGCTTAGTACAGTGCTCTGCACATAGTAAGCGCTCAATAAATACGATTGATTGATTGATTGATTGATTGTAAAATCATTCAATCCTATTTACTGAGTGCTTACTGCATGCACAGCACTGTACTAAGTGCTTATATTAATGGTACTTGTTAAGCACTTACTATGTTCCAAGCACTGTTCTAAGCACTGAGGTAGATATAAGTTAATCAGGTTGGACACAATCCCTATCCCACATTGATAATAATAATTATTATGGTACTTGTTAAGTGCTTACTATGTGCCAAGCACTGGGGTAGATACAAATGAATCAGGTTGGACACAGTCCCTGTCCCACATGGGGTTCCCGATCTTAATCCCCATTTTACAGATGAGGTAATTGAGGCCCAGAGGAGTGAAGTGACTTGCCCAAGGCCACCCAGCAGACATGTGGTGGAGCTGGGATTAGAACCCAGCTCCTTCTGACTCCCAATCAATCAATCAATCAATCAATCGTATTTATTGAGCGCTTACTTTGTGCAGAGCACCATACTAAGCGCTTGGGAAGCACAAGTTGGCAACATATAGAGATGGTCCCTACCCAACAGTGGGCTCACAGTCTAGAAGGGGGAGACTCCCAGGCACTCCCAAGCCTGTGCGCTCTCTCCACTACACCACGCTGCTTCACAAGGGTGCCCTAATCCTTTCGTTTTACTGGATTTGGACCCCACTTCAGTCCCACTTTTCTCTCTTGGTATTCTCCCCTGAGTAGAAGAAACAAGACTGCAGGATGCACAGATCCAGACAGAGTTAAAAAACCTTCCTCTTCTTGAAGAAGCAGCATGGACTAGCGGATAGAGCACGGGTCTGGGAATCAGCAGGACCTGGGTTCTAATCCCAGCTCTGCCACTTGTCTGCTGTGTGACCTTGGGCAAAACATTTGACTTCTCTGTGCCTCAATGACCTCATCTATAAAATGGGGATTAAGACAGTGAGCCCCAAGTGGGACAGGGACAGTGTCCAAAGCATTTACCTTTTATCAACCTCAGCTCTTAGTACAGCACCTGGCACATAGTAAGTGCTTAAATACCACAATTATTATTATTCTTCACTTACAATCCCACATTGCTCAGCTCGATGGTTTCGAGAGCAGGCAAAACAGAACAGCAGGGCAAGAGAGTGAGGGCTCAGTTCTGTGAACAGAGCTGGCTCCCGATGAATTCTGACCAAAAGGAAGGGGAGCATCCATGACAGGAGAGTTGATTATCACGAATACCTTGACGAGATCGGGATAAACATTCATTACGATGCACTCTAAGGTTAATTTTAATAAGCCAGAAAATACACTGTACTCAATGGTGGCTGACTAGATACTGAAAAGATTTCATCGTAAGGAGTCCTTTGTTAAGTGTGTTAATATCCAGATTTCACCTGTTCTCCTCCTCCCTACTTCCCCTAAGAAGATGGCTCCAAGTTTTTAAAGAGACAGAAGATTTGGGGAAATAAAATGCACCAATTCAATCATGTTCCAATTTGTTCAATGTAGCACAGAAGATTGAAATGTCCAGGTAATCGCAAATGCTCCTTCAAGCCAATAGCTTCCACCTCTCCCCTCTTAAAACAGAAAGCATTAACTAGTTTGAGTTTCTCCTCCTCTCTGCCCTACCTAACATTTTGAAGAAGAACCGAGGAGTAGTAAAGGTTTGCAGCAACAGAGATGATGAAGAGCAGCAGGAGCAAGAGGCCTACTTGAAATACCAGGCAGAGAAATCCACCCTGGAACTATTCAAGTCAGTCTTTTCTTCCCAGGCGAAGCCCCCGTTTCCTCTCCTCCTCCCCATCACCCCCACCCTACCTCCTTCCCCTCCCCACAGCACTTGTATATGTATTTGTACAGATTTATTACTCTATTTATTTTACCTGTACATATTTACTATTCTAATTATTTTGTTAACGATGTGCATATAGCTTTAATTCTATTTGTTCTGATGACTTTGACACCTGTCGACATGTTTCGTTTTGTTGTCTGTCTCCCCCTTCTAGACTGTGAGCCCGTTTTTGGGTAGGGGCCGTCTTTGTATGTTGCCAACTTGTACTTCCCAAGTGCTTCGTACAGTGCTCTGCACATAGTAAGCGCTCAATAAATACGATTGAATGAATGAATGAATGATAGTGTCTCTAGAGCAATCATTCCTTGTCAGGCTCTCCTCAAAAAGCTTAGCCTAGCGATCTCCGAGTGTGAAGTCGTCTCCGAGTTGTCCGCATTTCACCATCCCCTCAAGGATAGGCCGCTTAGTAGACTAGCAACATGTGTGGAGAACACCCCTTATGGAATGGTCATTCAGCAGGAGATGAGGTTTAAATCCCACCTCAAACCACCCACTGTGGAGGACGAGTGGATATGAAGTATATCCGGGGATCTTTACTCCCATCTCGCCATACACTCTGGCCGCCTCAGTAGGTCACCCTCCCGCCTGCTCACCCACCGATCCTTACCCAAGACCGTCATGACCGTCTTCATGAGCTTCATCGGCGTCCTCCGGCGGCTGATGGATCCGCTCGTATGAGGAGACAAGACGTTGGTCTTCCTCTTGACGTACATGTAGATTCTCAGGTACACCACCACCATGACGAAGAACGCCACCAGGTTGGAGACCGCCCAGAATATGAGATAACTCCTGCTGTAAATGGGGGCCAGGGAGGAGCAGGCCGAGATGTTGCAGAGGCAGTTCCAGCCCAGGGTCGGGACGGCGCCCATGAAGATCGCGATGGCCCAGATGAGCAGGATCAGGAGGGTCACCCTTTTCTTGGTGAGGTTGCTGTGGATCCTCATCCTCATGATTGACATGTGACGTTCCACCGCGATGACCAAGAGGTTGGACAGGGAGGCGGTCAAGCTGGTGTCCAGGAGGCCCTGGCGCAGAAACCAGCGATTGACTGTCAAGGTCTTGGAGACCGGGCCGGTGTTGAACATGAGAAACACGTAAGCGATTCCGGCGAAGAAGTCGGCGGCGGCCAAGTTAGCTAGCAGGTAGTAGAAGGGGAAGTGAAATTTTCTGTTCTTGACCACTGCGGCGATGACCAGGGCGTTGGAGATGAAAATGAACAGGCAGAAAAAGGTTCCGAAGCACAGGACGATCACGAGTTTCGTCCCCGACCATTCATCTGCCGTGTCGGTATTGCTCATGTTATAAAAAAAGTCCATGCGCTTATCATAGTGACACTGGTTCATCGTGGAGGATGGCGGGACATCCTAGCAAGAAAAGACACAGAGGAAACAAAAAATAACCTGTGAATACGATCCAAACATCTTACCACCAACTCGGCCATCGCTATCACCTCCCACGGCCAATGGGGCATTTGGACAGTCAGACACACCCTGGATTCGCCGTAACTTTGCTAATCACCTCTTGTGTAGGGCAGATTAAATTAGTAAATATGAGAAAGTTCTCAGGAATCAGGAACGGAGGCTTCTTAAAGTAGGAAGATCAACTCTCTACGAGAAAGAGAAATTTCAGGCAATCCTGGCTGTCCCAACCCCTGACCCCCCATCAAATCAAAAAAACTCTCATCTGCTGCATTAAAACTGTCACATAATAACAGTAGTAATAATAATAATAATAATGGCATTTATTAAGCACTTACTATGTGCAAAGCACTGTTCTAAGCGCTGGGGAGGTTACAAGGTGATCAGGCTGTCCCATGGGGGGCTCACAGTCTTTATCACTATTTTACAGATGAGGGAACTGAGGCACAGAGAAGTGAAGTGACTTGCCCAAAGTCACACAGCTGACAGTTGGCAGAGCCAGGTGAACCCCTGACCTCTGACTTAATAGCTGTGGTGTATTTGTTAAGCAGTTATTATGGGCCAGTGCACTAAGTGCTGGGGTAGATATGAGACAATCAGGCTGGACATAGTTCCTGTCCCACATAGGGCTCACAGTCTTCATCCCCATTTTACAGATGAAGGAACCAAGGCAAAAAGAAGTAAGGCTGGATTAATGCAGGGTCAGGGGGCTGAAGACCAAGGGCCCCAGGTAAAATGGGGTCTACGGACACCTCATGATGCAGCCTCCCGCTACAGCCCCCGCCTCATGAGCGTCGTATTTATTGAGCGCTTACTGTGTGCAGAGCACTGTACTAAGCGCTTGGGAAGTACAAGTTGGCAACATATAGAGATGGTCCGTACCCAACAGCAGGCTCACAGTTGCTTCCAATAGCAGTAGTGATATTGGTTGTTCTCCTATAATGTGCCAAGTACTGTACTAAACGCTGGGGTAGATACAAGATAGTCTTGTTGGGATCATGAGTCCCTATCTCATTGGGCTCACAATCTGAGTAGGAGGGAGACCATATACAAGAAGCTGTGTGGATAGAGCACAGGCCTGAGAGTCAGAAGGACCTGGGTTCTAATCACAGGTCTGCCACTTAATAATAATAATAATAATGGCATTTATTAAGCGCTTACTATGCACAAAGCACTGTTCTAAGCACTGGGGAGGTTACAAGGTGATCAGATTGTCCCACAGGGGGCTCACAGTCTTCAGCCCCACTTCATGGATGAGGGAACTGAGGCCCAGAGAAGTTAAGTGACTTGCCCAAAGTCACACAGCTGGCAATTGGCAGAGCCGGGATTCGAACCCATGACCTCTGACTCCAAAGCCCGGGCTCTTTCCACTGAGCCACGCTGCTTCTCGTGTCTGCTGTGTGACCTTGGGCGAGGCATTTCACTTCTCTGGGCCTCAGTTTCCTCCTCTGTCAAATGGGGTTTGAGACCGCGAGCCCCTTGTGAGACAGGGACTGTGTCCAACCTGATTAGCTCATATCTACTAGCTTCTATCTACTCCATACCTTTATCTCTAGACTGTAAGCCCATTGTGGGCAGGGAATGTGACTATTTACGGTTGCATTATACTCTCCCAAGTGCTTAGTACAGTGCTCTGCACAGAGTAGGCACTCAATAAATATGACTGAATGAATAAATAAATGAAAGAGCTTAGTGCAGTGTCTGGCTCAGAGTAAACATTTAACCAATTATTTTTATGTATTATTACGTGCCATCGAGTCATTTCTGATTCACAGAGACTCTATAGATACACTTTCTCCAGAACGTCCTGTCCTCTGCCAAAATCTTCAACCTAACAGTTCTTCCGTTATCTATTTAGCTGCTGGGCTGCCCCTTCCACGTTTTCCCTGGACTTTTCCTAGCATTAATGTCTTCTCCAGAGAATTAGCCCTCCTGATTATTTGTCCAAAATATGTTAATCTATGCCAAGTCATTTGGGCTTCCAAAAACGACTTTGGCTTAATTTGCTCCAAAATCCATTTGTTTGTTTTTCGGGCCATCCAGGGTATTCGCAAAAGCTTTCTCCAACACCATATTTCAAAAGAATCGAGGTTCTTTCGATCCTGTTTTTTCACTGTCCAGCTTTCGGATCCATACCTTGTAACCGGAAACACCATAGAATTGACAATTTGTATTTTTGTGGCAATCGTTACAGCAGTGTGGCTCAGTGGAAAGAGCCCGGGCTTGGGAGTCAGAGGTCATGGGTTCTAATCCTGGCTCTGCCACACGTCTGCTGTGTGACCTTGGGCAAGTCACTTAACTTCTCTGAGCCTCGGTTACCTCATCTGTAAAATGGGGATGAAGACTGTGAGCCCCACGTGGGACAACCTGATCACCTTGTAACCCCCACAGTGCTTAGAACAGTGCTTTGCACGTAGTAAGCGCTTAACAAATGACATTATTATTATTACTATGACAACAAATACTATAAAAACAGAAACAATTTTTACAGATGAGGAAACTTGGACTCAAGGTCACATAGCAGGCAAGTGGTTGACCCAGGATTAGACCCAGATCCCCGGACTTCCGGACCAGTTTTCTTTCCAATAGGCCATTCTGCCCCCAGCTGCACATGCTAATAGCTCATTAATAATTGCTAACGGGAGCAAACACCTGGGGCACATACACAAGCCATTAATCCCTACTGGGAGAGAGGAGAGAGTGGCACAGGGGAGCCATTGAGGGGATGGAAAGGCTCTTAATTGGGCGCTAATCAATTCAACAGGGGACATGTCTCCAAGGGCATTAGACTGATGTCACGCATCGCCTAGGAGGATGGGGGAAGGGGTGGCTCACGCCAAACCCATCCACTCGGGGTATACAGGGAGGGGGCGAGGGTTGATTCAGTCAGTAAATTGTGTTTATTGGGTGCTTACTGTGTTCAGAGAGCTGTACTAAGAGCTTGGGAGAGTACAGTATAGCAATAAAGACATTCCCTGCCCACAGCGAGAAGTCCTGGTCACATTAGAAATAATTTTGGGAAGCAGTTAAGACCTTTATCTCAACCTGGATGTCCCAGCTACACTTCAAACTAAACACGTCCAAAACACCTCCATCACCTTCCTATTCAAACTCTGTCCTCCCCCTATCTTTCCCAACAGGATAGAGGATTCCACTCTCCTCCTTATCTCACAAATCCCTAACCAATTTGACTCATTGACTCTCCTCTCTCCTTTAGCCCATACATTCAAACTGTCACCAAACCTGTCAGTTCTGCCTTCACAACAACATTAAAATCTGTCCTTTCCTGTCCATCCAAACTGTTACCACGCTGATCCAAACACTTATATCTCACCTTGATTATTGTATCAGATTCAATGACCTCCCTGCCTTCTGTCTCCCCCACTCCAGTCAATAAACAACTCTGCTCCCTGGATCATTTTTCTAAAAAAACAGTTCAGCCCACATCTCCCCATTCCTCAAGAACCTCAAATAGTGGCTCATTCAACTCCGCATCAAACAGAAACTTCTTACCATCAGCTTTATAGCGCTCAATCAACTCCCTCCCTCTTATTTTACCTTGCCAATTTCAACCAATCAATCATATTTATCGAATGCTTACTGTGTGCAAATCACAGTACTAAGCACCTGGGAGACTACAATATTACAAAGTTGGTAGACGCAGTCCTTTTTTTAAAATGGTACTTGTTAAGAGCTTACTATGTAATAATAAAAATAATGATGGCATTTGTTTAGCACTTGCTATGTGCAAAGCACTGTTCTAAGCACTGGGGAGGATACAAGGTGATCAGTTTGTGCCACGTGGGGTTCACAGTCTTAATTCCCATATTAATCAATCAATCAATCGTATTTATTGAGCACTTACTGTGTGCAGAGCACTGTACTAAGCACTTGGGAAGTACAAGTTGGCAACATATACAGTCCCTACCCAACAGTGGGCTCACAGTCTAGAAGAATGATGGCATTTGTTAAGCACTTACTATGTGCGAAGCACTGTTCTAAGTGCTGGGGGGATACAAGGTGATCAAGTTGTCCCACGTGGGGCTCACAGTTTTAATCCCCATTTTACAGATGAGGGAACTGAGGCCCAGAGAAGTTAAGTGACTTGCCCAAAGTCACTAAGCTGACAAGTGGTGGAGCTGGGATTCGAACCCATGACCTCTGGCTCTCAAGCCCATGCTCTTTCCACTGAGCCACACTGCTTCTCTGAGGTAACTGAGGCACAGAGAAGCTAAGTGACTTGCCCAAGGTCACACAGCTGACAATTGGCAGAACGGGGATTTGAACCCATGACCTCTGACTCCCAAGCCTGTAGTCTTTCCACTGAGCCACGCTGCTTATAACACGTGCCAGTGTTATAAGCACTGGGGTAGATACAAGTTAATCACGTTGGACACAGTCCCCGTTACACATGGGGCTCACGCTCTTAATCCCCAATTTTACAGATGAGATATCTGAGACCCAAAGAAGACGACTTGCCCAAGGCTACGCATCACACATGTGGCAGAGCCTGGATTAAAACCCAGGTCCTTCTGACTCCCAAAGCCGTGCTCTATCCACTAAGCAACACTACCCACAACCAGCTTCCTACTTCAGCCCAACCACCCTCACAAATCGCTTTAGTGCCAGCTTACTTAATAATGATAATAATAATAATGGCATTTATTAAGCGGTTACTATGTGCAAAGCACTGTTCTCAGCACTGGGGAGGTTACAAGGTGATCAGGTTGGCCCACGGGGCGCTCACAGTCTTAATCGCCATTTTCAGATGAGGTAACTGAGGCCCAGAGAAGTGAAGTGACTTGCCCAAAGTCACACAGCTGACAATTGGCGGAGCCAGGATTTGAACCTAAGGGTCGTGCTTTCCACTGAACCACGCTGCTTCTTACTGTGCCTTGATTTTTCGTCTGGCACTGCTGATCCCTTTCCCACATCCTCCCCTTCCATATATGACAGACCAGCCATCTCCCCACCTTCAAAGCCTTATTAAAGCTGTGAGCCCCATAATAATAATAATAATAATAATAATAATAATGACATTTGTTAAGCACTTACTATGTGCGAAGCACTGTTCTAAGCACTGGGGGGGGGGATACAAGGTGATCAGGTTGTCCCACGTGGGGCTCACAGTCTTAATCCCCATTTTACAGATGAGGGAACTGAGGCTCAGAGAAGTTAAGTGACTTGCCCAAGGTCACACAGCTGACAAGTGGCGGAGCCTCATGTGGAACAGGTACTGTGTCCAACCTGATTAGCTTGTATCTACCCTAGTGCTTAGTCCTTCTAGACTGTGGGTCCGTTGTTGGATAGGGACCGTCTCTATATGTTGCCAACTTGTACTTCCCAAGCGCTTAGTACAGTGCTCTGCACAAAGTAAGCGCTCAATAAATATGATTGAATGAATGAATGAACAATGCTTGGCACATAATAAGCCCCTAACAAATACCATTATTATTATTAAAGATCACATCTCCTCCAAAGAGGCCTTCTCCAATTAAGTCATTCATTCGTTCAATCATTTGTATTGAGCACTTACTGTGTGCAGAGCACTGTACTAAGTGCTTGGGAAGTACAAGTCCTCTTTTCCCCTACTCTCTCTCCCTTTCTCATAGATCTCTACACTTTAAACATTTTATAGTCATCCCACTCACCAAGCATTTATGTGCACAGCCGTAATTTATTTATCTGGATGTCTGTCTGCCCCTTTAAACTCTAAGTTGGTTGAGGGCAGGGACTGTGACTACCAACTCTGCTGTACTGTACTTTCCAAAGCACTTAGTCCAGTGCTCTTTACACAGTAAGTGCTCAATAAATACCATTGATTGACTGACCCATCGTGTGTACCATCCAGCAAAGTTGCATTGAGGCGACCCAAGCTTCAATCCCAGGAGCTGATTTTGATCTAGAACTTCATGGTTTGTGATTCTATCTTGCCATTTTAACACTGAGTACAGCCCACAGACGACAATGACAGAAATGCTCCAATTGGCCAGTTGTGGTACTTTCCCAAATGCTTAGTACAGTGCACTGCATACAGTAAGCGCTCAATAAATACAACTGAATGAAGAACGGTGTTGACCAGATTTCACAGGCGGAGAGAAGACTGAACCACACTACAGCTCTGTCGACCTTTAGTATGGTCTGGATTCTAATACCCTGCTGCCACCCCACTCTGACAGTCTCCCAAAGAATATGCTGGCCTTCATCATTCTACTTACTATTTCTTTATTTACTGTGGCATTGTTGGTCAGTGAGCTGCCCGGACAACAGGATTCTGGGACAGGGTTTAGCTCTAAATTACCCATTTAAATTTTTGGTCGTGTATATGACTTCCCCGGTGCCGGATGAGAAATCATTTCTGTTTTCTTTAGACTTCTTGTCCGCCTGTCAGCACCTGGATCTTGTTGGCAACAGACAGTAATCCTCAAGGATTGTCCTAATTTGATCTTTCATCTTTCTTCTTGAGGATAATGATGATGACAAGCAAAGAACGTGTCTACCGACTGTTTTATGGTACTCTCCCGAGCGTTTAGTACAGAAGCAGCATG